>NW_024870972.1:6105000-6705000 GCF_019054845.1 Dipodomys spectabilis | reverse complement strand
CGGATTAGGAGCTCGCAGCGCAGCAGTATGGGTATGGTGGTCCAGGCCTTCACTGCCATTGAGGCCAGACAGTCCCCCTATGCATGGCTTGCCATGTTAAAGGAATAGCACAGGGTGTAAGGCAAATGCACTGCAGTTGGGAATCACTTCCCGGCGTGAGCCCAAGAAGAGCATGTTGGGTTGCAAGTGGGTTGATGTCCAAGATCCCACCTCTGCAAAAAAGGTATCATACAGGCCTGGTCGTCACTGGGGAAGGCGCCCCTCAGGCGAAGACCAGTGCAGGGTCCTCTCATTAATGTTTTAAGCAGAGGCCCAACCTCTACTCTTACCTGTTGCTTAATAAAACAAAAAAGGGGGAGCTGTGGAGAGCTGCAGGGGCCGGGACCAAAGATGGCGCTGGCTTCCGCCTTCTGCCTTCCCGATGGCGAGTGCTCTCTGTGAAAAACAACTCCTTATATGGCTATGGCCTGGCTACTGGCTTGCTTCCGTGTTTGCGACCCTATTAGTATATGCCGCGTGGCACCTCGGGATTGGCCATCCAGGAGGCTTATAACCGGAGCGCGGGTGCGGGGGAGGGAGAAGCTTTCAGAGAGAAGCTTGCAGACAAGGTTCCTGAATAAACTGCTTTGAGAAGAATCCCGGGTCGTGTCTTCCTTGCTGGTCGAGGCGGTCGCGACACCTTCCCATACTTACCTGGCAGGGGAAATACCATGATCACACAATATGTTTATGATGTCAGTTATGATGTCCGTTCCACCCAGGAGAAAGTCATCCCACCCAGGCAGAAAAACTCCACCCACAGAGAAGTTACTTACTTCACCAGTTAAACACAGCCAGAGACTACCCCTCCGGACAACAGCCTAGATAAACAATTGAAATTCAGTAATCATAAACCCCAAGAAAAGCTCCAAGCTGGGCTCTGTGAGTGTCTCAGGATTTAACCCCTCAGGGAAAAGCTACTGTTTGCTGAAAGACCTCAACCCTAAACAGAACCTAGCCTCATCACAACATCTCCAAATTAGAGGAAACAGCCATCTTCCCCTTTTGTGATACTCCAAGCAGATCTCCCTCCCACTGAAATAGCCTGGGAGGAGGATGAAAAAACATGCCTAACACAGAGCAGTTTCTGCTGGCCCAAACTGACTTAAGAAACCAATCAAGCCATAAGAAAACCCCACAAGCAGACCCAAGACTCCACCAAGAGACTTGTTATGGACACAGAGGAGATACAGGGTCTTCCCATTCAGCCCCCCCCCCCCCAAAAAAAAATTAAGGAACTCTTTTTTGAAACTTTTCTTAAATTTTTATTTTTTAAAAATGTTTTCTGTTAAACTTTTTTCTCATAATTTTTATTTTTGGTGTGTGTGTGTGTGTGTGTGTGTGTGTGTGTGTGTGTGTGTGTGTGTGTGTGTGTTTGATCTCTTTTGACCTTTTGGGCCTTTTTTATTGTTTTCATTTTTTCTCTCTTTTTTTTTTTACATGACTTAATTGCTGTTCTGCTCATCCCGATATATACCTGTAGTCAATTATTAGACTTTATCCCCCATTGTGTACATACTTAATCCAGAAATTTATTACTCAATTCACAACCTCTTAGGCTTAACTTCTTTAAGATCAGTATCACCTCTTTATGCCTACATAATTATCAAGTAACTAATTTTAATTTTTATTATTTTTTTACTTTAATGTTTCCTTTCTATCCCTCCTTCCACTCATCCTATCCTTTTCTTCTGTCAATATCATTTCTTTAAAAGTACATAATTTTAAGTGTTTCACTTGTTAAATTTAATTTTTGTTTTTCCAATTTTCTTTTTTTTTATTTCTCTCCTGTCAATCTGTCCAATCCATTTCCCTCTCTGAGATTAGGATTTGGTTAAATTTACTCTCCTTTTACCCCTCCACATCCCTCTAGTCCTATTTGTCCCCACATTTTTCCCTAAATCTAATAATTTCTGGATTGCCAAATCTTTTTTTGCTGTTTGTAGCCCATTAATACATAGTTGTTTTATGTTGAATAGATTGTATCTTTTGAATTAGATTGTATCTGCAGCCATTTTGATTGTGCAACCACAGGACTCTGGTTGATGCTTGTCTTAAAATAGTGTTCTAGCACAAAATTGGTATTACTTTCATACCAAATGGGCAGAACAAGCCGAAAAGAACAATAAAATTGGCAAGTCCAGGTATCTCAACTCCCACTCATGTTAAGCAGGTCACAGAATTGTTAATGAATAATCCAGAGGAGTTCCATAAAAACCGTACAAACGCTACTGGTAAACATGGTGAATTAAATGATTGAAAACTTGCAAAGGACTCAGTGTGAGCATGATAGGGAGCGAGAGGAGGCAAACCAAAATTCATACAAGAATCTTTTAAGCATTAGGAAGCTACTTAAAGATTAATGCAGGAATTGCATAAGCAGGTTGAGAATAGTCAAAGAGAAATACAGGAGATGCGTGAGCAGGCTGAGCACAGCCATAGAGAATTACTAGAATTGCGTGAACTTGACTAAACTAATCAAAGAGTAATACAGGAATCATGAGAGCAGGATGAGAATAGACAAAGATCAATAGAGGCATTCATGGAATCCATAAACAGACAGCTGAAAGAAGTCAGAGAGATAACAAATGGAATGCTGAAAGGAGCAAAACAGGGAAACCATAACCAATCAACTAAGTGATTTGAGAAACTGAACACCAAATTAAGGAAGTAAAGAAGTTCATACAAGATCTAAAATAAAGCTCCAACAAAGAATTTGAAGCCATCAAAGCCGACCAATTAGAAGAAAAAGAAATAAAAAACAAAGTAGAAAGTCTTGACAGTAGGTTAGACCATGTAGAAGATTGAATCTCGGGGATTGAAGACAGCCTAAATATTATAGAGAAAGAACATACAAACTTCCAAATCAAGTCCAAAAAATATGATAGATCTATTCAACATTTGGAAGACACCATCAGAAGGCCTAATCTGAGGATAATGGGTGTAGAGGAGCACCTAGAGACAGAAGTTAATGTTCTAGAAAATTTATTTAACAGAATTCTAGCAGAGAAATTCCCCAAAATGCAAAAAGATAGGCCTGTTCAGATACAAGAAGCTTATGGAACCCCAAATAGACCAGATCTAAACAGGACATCCACTGTCACATTATAATCTGCACAAGATCAATTCAGACCAAGGAATGGAGCCTTAAAAATCTCAAGGAGAAAGGAACAATCCCATATAAACAGAAACCAATTAGAATCATCCCAGATTTCTCAGTAGAGCCGATTAAAGCAAGAAGAGCCTGAAATGGTATATGCCATGCGATAAGACAAACAACTGTCAACCAAGAATACTATACCCAGATAAACTCTCCTTCATAACTGGAGGTGAACGAAAAACCTCCCATAGCAAAGAAAAATTGAAACAATATATCGCCACCAAACCTGCCCTACAAAAGACAAAAGTGTCCTACACATAGGAAACCAACAAGACCACAGTAAAAGCCAAGAAACAGCATCCAAGGGAATAAAATTAGAACTCAACACTAGAAGCCAAAAAAGAAAGTCCTGTACAACGTGGAGGCTGAACAACACACTGTTCAATCACCAATGAGTCATGGAAGAGATTAGAAAGGAAATGCAAATGTTCATGATATTAAAAAAAATGAACACAAAAATTACCAGCTCCTTTGGGACACAGCAAAGGCAGTACTCACAGGCAAGTTTATAGCTTAGTGGTCGTACAACAACAAATTGGAGAGATCTGAAACCAACAATTTAATAAGACATCTGAACTCCTTGAAAAAGATCAGCAAGATAAACCCTAATCCAGTAGATGGAAAGAAATAGTTAAAATTAAATAAGAATTAAATGAATTAGAAACCAAAAACATCATAGAAAGAATCAACAAAACAAAAAGTTGCTACTTCGAAAAAATTCACAAAATTGACCGAACTTTAAGCAAATCTTATCAGAAAAAGAAAAGAACTCACCCAAATTAAAAAAAAAAAAAATCAACTCAGAGATGCGAGTGGAAACATCATCACAAAAACAACCAAGATTCAAAAAATTATAAGGGAATACTTTTCAAACCATTATGCGAATAACTTTGAGAACCTGGCAGAAATGTAGCTTTTCCTAGCAAATCTTAAAATGCCGAAACAAACAAGATGAGTTAAATCAACTTAACATGCCCATATCAAGCATAGAAATAGAAACAGCAATGAGTCCTCCCATCTAAGAAAATCCCAGGACAAGATGGATTCACAGCGGAAATATATAAGGCCTTCAACGTAGAGCTCACACCAATACTCCTCCAACTCTTCAATGAAATTGAAAGAGAAAGTTCATTACAGAATTCATTCTATGATTCCATCAGAACCCTTATCCCAAAACCAGGCAGGGACTCATCAAGGAAAAAAAACTGTAGACCCATTTCTTTGATGAACATTGATGCAAAACACCTCAACAAAATTTGGGCCAATCAATGTCAACAATTCATCCAAAAAATCATACACAATGATCAAACAGCATTCATTTCAGGGATGCAAAGCTGGTTCAATATATGCAAATCAATTAATAAAATTCATCACATCAACAAGAGCAAGGATAAGAACCACATGGTTATCTCAATAGATGCAGAAAAAGCACTGACAAAATCCTACATCCTTTTGTGATGAAAGCTCTGTAAAAACTATGAATCCAGTCAACATTCCTCAATACAATAAAGGCTGTATATGACAAACCTATAGCCAGCATTATAGTTAATGGTGAAAAACTAAAGCCATTTCCTCTGAACTCAGGAACGAGACAAGGATGTCCACTCTCTCCACTTCTCTTCACCTTAGTAATAGAATGCCTAGTTACAGCAAAAGACAAGATGCAAACATAAAAGGGCTCCAAACAGGGAAAGATGATGTAAAACTCTCACTATATGCAGATGACATGATGTTGTATTTAAATAATCCCACCAACTCCACTCCGAAATTATTCATGCTGATTCAAAACTTTGGCAAAGTAGCAGGGGAAAAATTAACTATCAAAAAATCAATGGCTTTTCTGTGTGCCAACAATGAGAAAAGCATGGCTGAAATCAGGAAAACAACTCAATTCATAATAACCAATAAAAAATAAAATACCTAGGTATTTTATGAGAGGATCTTTATGATGCAAACTTTAAAAACCTAAAAAAGGAAATAAAAATGGAACTTAGAAAGTGGAAAAACCTCCGATGCTCCTGGATTGGCAGAATCAACATCGTGAACATGGCAATACTTCCCTAGGCTATCTACAAATTCAATGCGATGCTTATCAATATTCCAAACTCATTCCTGAAGAAAATAAAATAGGCAATACAAAAAATTATGAAACAATGAAAGACTCTGAATAGCGTAAAAGATCATTAACAGAAAGGAAAGTGGTGGAGGAATATCATTACCAAATTTCAAACTCTACTACAAAGCCATAGTAATCAAAACAGCTTGGTACTGGCACAAAAACAGACCTCAGGACCAGTGGAATAGAATTGAAAACCCAGAAATGAAGCCACAGACTTATAGCCACCTAGTCTTCGATAAGGGAGCTAAAAAATAGAATGGAAGAAAGAGCCTAGTCTGTAAATGGTGCTGACAAAATTGGTTAATCACTTGTAGAAAACTAAAGCTAGATCCATATATATCACCCTGCATAAGAATCAACTCCAAATGAATGAAAGACCTCAGAGTCAAAGCAGACACCCTGAAAACATTGCAGGACTAACTAGTAGATAATTTATGTGTCATTGGCCCAGGCTGAAATTTTCTTAATAGAGACCCAGAAGCACAACAGATCAAAGAAAGGTTGGACAAATGGAATTGCATGAAATTGCAGAGCTTCTGCATGGCAACGGACAGAGCTAGCAAGATCAATAAAAAGCCCAAGTATTGGGAGAAGATCTTCACTAGCCATACAACAGACAAGGGTCTCATATCTAAAATATACCTGGAACTCAACAAATTAAATCCCCCAACAACAAATCCTCAAAGAAACAACTCCCCTATAAATAAGTGGGCTAAAGACTAAAGAGAAACTTCTCTGAAGAGGAAAGAAGGATAGCCAATAGATACATGAAGAAATGCTCGACTTCCGTAGCCATAAAAGAAATGCAAATCTAAACTATACTGAGATACCACCTTACCCCAGTTAGAATGGCTATAATGAAGAACTGTAATAACAACAGAAGCTGGACAGGATTTCGGTGGGACTGTAATCTTGTTCAACCATTTGGAAACTAATATGGAGGTTCTTCAAAAGACTACATATAGAGCTCCCCTATGACACAGCAATCCCACTTTTGGGCATTTACCAAATAATCACAAACAAGCCCATACTAAAGCTACCAGCACCACTATGTTTATTGCAGTATTATTTACCATACCCAAGATATGGAACCAACCCAGATGGCCCTCAGTAGATGAATGGATTGATTAAAATGTGGCAACAATGCTTGATAAGAAATGTACTCGTTACCTTGCCCATGTAATTGTAACTCCTCTGTACGGTATTTTACAATAAAAAAAATGTGGTATATATATATATATATATATATATATATATATATATATATATATATATACATATATACACACACACACACATACACACACACACACACACACACACACACACACACACACACACACACACACACACACACACACACACACACATATATATATATATATACAATGGAATACTATGCCTCCATCAGAAAAAATGGCATTGCCCCATTTGTTAGGAAATGGAAAGCCTTGGAAAATATTATGTTAAGTGAATTAATCCAGGGCCAAAGAAACATAGCTTCCCTGGTTTCCCTTATTTGCAATAAGTAGTATATGTCAGTGATAAACACCATCACTCAGACAAGTTGATGGTCGGTGAAATGAACACCAGGATAAGGACTCAAATGGTTTTTCTTTCTTGCTGTTGTTTCTAGCATATTTACAAGATGATTTCTTTGTTGCTTTTTATGTCCCTCTCCCAAGATATAACCTGTATTTTTACTGTATTTGGTATAATTTGGGGAGGGGAAGGAAAAAACTAATTGGGATACATGTGAACCCATTGCAACAATGACATGTACAAGACATTATGTCGAAAATAGAACTTTACAACTTTGGCGCAGGGGGTGGGGGTGGGGTGGCAGAAAGGGAGATGGGAAGAGATGGGAAGGGGAAACAAGGGAGGAGGCAACAATGCTTGATAAGAAATGTACTCATTAGTTTGTTCATGTAATTGAAAACCCTCTGTATATATTTTCACATTAAAAATCATGAAATAATAAAGTAAAAATCCATGCCATTTTTTTTTTTTGCCTGTCATGGGGCTTGAACACTGGGCCTGGGCACTGTCCCTGAGCCCTTCAGCTCAAGGATAACACTGTACCACTTGAGCAACAGTGCCGTTTCTAGTTTTCAAGAGATATATTGGCGAAAAGAGTCTCACAGACTTTTCTGCCCAGGCTGGCTTTGAATCACTATCCTCAGATCTCAGACTTTTGGGTAGCTAGGATTTCAGGCATGAGCCACCAAAGGCCATATTCAAGACAAGTTTAAAAAAACAAGCTTATTGAAACTTCTGGATTTTTCTAATAAACAATGTTATTTGTTCAGCATTAATTTGTAACTATGAGTAATTTTTAGATGTAACTAGGAATTTTTTAAAAGAATCAAATATGTTTTACTATTACTCAGTATCTCACAAAAACCCACTGTAATTGACTTTCTCCAAAGGCAATTATTACATACTATATTACTCATTATTATTATTACACTCTATATTATATATAGTGTGAAGTGAAAATAGTTTGGACCATTTCGTATAAATTAGCACTATGTTAGATGCTACTTTAGCACTATAAATTCACAACTCTTATTTTAAATGAAGGAAAGAAGATTTTTGAGTTAAAATGAAATATAAATGTACAATGTTTCCTAATTTAATAAAAAATTCTGAGTTCATACAGACAAAAATACTTTCTTTCCACTAAAGACTTTGAAGTAATACCGTTGGAAATAGTGAGGGAAGAGGAGGAAGAATGAAAATCATGTCAAACAATGTCTGTTATTTTGCTATCCCCTCCACTATGAAGACCTGCCCATTCCCAGTTGTCACAAAATTTCAAATGTCTCTCTTAGAATCTATTTGGAATAATTCTAAATCATTGACTGTTTTTGTAATTTCTGTTATATGAAATAAAATATTGACACAAAACAATTGAAATAAAATGCACACATATATTGAAGTCACCACAACTGAAAAAACAACCAACAAAGTAGAAGTCCCCCAAGAACAAAAACATGTTGTGCTCAGTTTTCTTAAGCACAAAAACCTCAAATACATGTTAACTTGGAGTAGAGCCATAAAGATAACTGTGTCTCAGAAATATGGTTGCATTAATTTGTAATTAAATTCATCTAGATGAACCTAATGTAGCAAATCCCTTGAATGGATCAAATTGTTTAAAATGAATGTGACTGTATGTGGAGTGAGATCTGCACATATTTAAAAGAATAAAATAACAAAATCATGACATACTTAACAAATTCAGAAAAGCAATGAGTAAGTCCAATATTATCCATATTGAGAACGAATTCCTACTGATTTAACAAGAAAAAATATGTAAATAATAGAATCTGAGCAGTGTACATGAGTGTATATAATTTTAAACTACTCCAAATTACACTGTGTAGAAGACTGAATGTGGGTAATCTAAAGGAGAATATCAACACATGATATAAATGAAATTAAAAGTCTCATGAAAAGAGAGAAGTATTTTCTGGAAAATAATAGCTTAACAAATGGTGGTCAAAATCTTTCTAGTACGGACAAAATTGCATACTTATTTATTTAGATCCAAAAAAAGATCCCAGTTTCTCAAGCTGATATGAAACTTGGGCAAAGTAGCAGGATACATCTGTAACATTATTATGGATGTTGACTCTGGCATGGAATTCATTTCATTTTTGATCTGACAAATGAATAAATGAAATAACATAACTTCTCCAACTAAATATCAAACCTAATTAAACATATCACCAGAAAAGTCATTATGTAAGCCATATTGCAACTGGGGTAAAAGAAAAATCTCTCATAGTGATTCTGTATTTATTGTAAATGTTCATGTTTTTTCATAAATTATTTCCTTTAGTTTGCATTTTTCAAACATTATGTTACATGATGTATATCTTGGTAACTAATTTTGGATGCCTCCTTAAATTTTGTTCTGAGTATAATGTCTCTCTTCTGTTCCTAACCCATGAAATGATGTTGATGCCAAAACATTCTAATAACCACTGTTTATAATACACAAAATCTCATAAGCATGACACCAGTAAGCATTGATTAACATGTTGATACCAGTGTCTCATGACTTATGAGGACTATCTTCATGAGTTGCATTGTACCTAGATTCCACAGCCTAAATTTAGCCACTGCTAAAAAATGTTTATATCTTTATTTGTCACCCATCAGAGATTAAATCTGAGTATAAAGCCTAAGGAAAATGATAAAGTAAGAATTTAGATTTTCTGGATATAAAGTAAACAAAATGCAGCATAGAGTAACTCACTGGTTTAAAGTCAACCCATTTCACCAAAACAGTCTAAGCATTACCTTATAATGTGTATTATTCTCATGAAGGGAATGGGGAATATGAGAAGAGGACTAACCAAGCACTGTCTTCAAATATATATAATTTGGATTTATCTCTATATTTTGCTATAAACATTTCTGATAAAAAACTGTTTGAATAATTGATTTATAATATATCCTAGTTTCATATACCAAATTACATTCAGAAAATGGGATATAACAATTAACTAAAGAAAGTCCTGGCAGAAAAAAATGGCACCTCTATACTATGTGACACCCAATTCTGAGGTGTTTCATTATGCCTCCATTTAACGAATGTGATTGTTTAAATGTTTCATAAAGTACTAATTAAAATTAATCAGTGTATTATAATCTAATTGTTTCCAATTTTATCCGAGAATCATTTATGAACTTCCCATTCAATCATGACATACATCACATTCCATTGGTATTCATATGGATAGGAATGAGTTTCTTAGGATCTCCTGCCATTTGGAGGTGGCAGGACCAGGATTCAAACATGGGCTCCAGCTCCCAGCACTTCAACCCGAGGATAGGGAACTCACTGGGCCTTCCAAGAACATCAGCAAGACCAATGATTAGGCAGGCACCAGTGGCTCTCAGAAGTCCTCCTTGATACTTACAAGGTTGTGATAGGAGGATCATGGTCAAAGTCACCCAAGGCAGAAAAGTCCTAGAGAGCCCTGTCCAATTTCAGTGTAACAAAGCCAGAAGTATAGCCATATGACTCCAGTGTTAGAGGGCTAGCCTTAAGTAAAGCAACTCAAGGACTGTGCCCAGATCTTGAGTTCAAGGTCCAGGAGTGTTAACAAACAGATATACACAACAATCTGTGCAGCCATCTTCATGAAGCAGGTCACCCTCAGCAGCCTTTATTTACATTTTATTATGAGGCCAATGCAGGA
This sequence comes from Dipodomys spectabilis, assembly GCF_019054845.1. Taxonomy (NCBI): domain Eukaryota; kingdom Metazoa; phylum Chordata; class Mammalia; order Rodentia; family Heteromyidae; genus Dipodomys; species Dipodomys spectabilis. The sequence continues at coordinate 6,694,463 of NW_024870972.1, read as the reverse complement.
ACAGTCACAAACCAGGCAGGGGAAGAGAAGATCAGGTTTCTTAGAAGTAACCAGTATTCAGAAAACTAAAATTGGAGACATAAAATGGTAGCATACTTATGTAAAAACAACCATTAAGAAAAGGACGAGGGGGCTGGGAATGTGGATTAGTGAGAGAGTGCTTGTCTAGTATGCAAGAAGCCCTGGGTTTGATTCCTCAGTAGCACATTCAAGAAAAAGCCAGAATTGGTCTTGGATGTCAGGAGGAAAGAAGGGAACATTCCCCAGTCATGAGGCCTTCTGCAGTGTGCCAGGACACCAACATGGTCTTCACACAACCACAGAGCAGGAAGACTGTCTCCCACTTCTCAGGCAGCCGAGGGCCCCAGAGTCAAGAGGGCAGAGCCAGGTTATAACTCAGGTATTTGGAGTCAGAAAAGAAAGGGCCCTGCCTCTCCTTGGACTGGGGATTTACATTAATGATGTGGAGAATGAAGGAAGGTGAATGGAGTGGCAGAGGTAGAAGAAGGGCCTTCAAATCTGACAGATGGAGTGTCAAAAACCCACTCCCTAAGACCAAAGAGCAAGGCTCTCTATTGTTAACCTGAAGATAGCCTGAGGTTCCCTTCACCTGAGGAAGGAAGGTTAATTAGTCATTGTTTGAAGAAGCTGAGAAAATCCTGACCCTGGTGTAACTCTGACAAGTGTTTCAGGTTTCCCCTCATTGCTGGCCGCGTCTGGAATGAAGTGGTTTTGCAGCTCACTTCCCTGTTGAGTGTGTACATTCTGCCTCCTAATCCTGTAGGCCTAGGTCTCTTTGCCTAGTCTGGCTTTTGAAACTGTTTTCTGCCTTCAAATATTGTTACACTGGAGTTCTTCCTGCTAACAGGACTAGGGCTTGGAAGCTGAGAACTTCATTTGAACCCAGAATTGGTCAATGATGTTTATTTACTGCTTTTATAACTCAAGAACTCTAAGAAAATTTAGAGTGCAAGCAACTTCTCATTACCAAGGGAGACACAGGAAGCTCTTGAATATCTGACCTTTCAGCAGTAGAAGTCAGAGTGTCATAGACTTTCCAGCCCTGGCTAGCTTCATCCTGTGATCCTCAGACTTCAGCCTCCTGAGCTAGGGTGATGGGCATGAGCTACTGGTGCTCTCCTAGGTTCAGAACTGTAATAACTTTTGCATTACAAGTCAACTGTGTATCACAAAGGGCTTGGGCAGCATATTAGGCCTTTCAACATTGGACCTTTCAGAAACGTAGGACACAAGTTTATAATGCTAGAGTCTGAGAGGCTGTGCATATGGATGGACTACACTTGAACCTTGAGCTCTAACTCCAATTCTGATGTACGTGAACAATCATTTTTCCAGAGTATATTCCAATTAGCAAAAAGGAAAAGGACTTGGCTTAACCCTCACTTTTTTCCAGTTTTGTGTCTCAAACTCAAGCATGAGCACTGTCCTTGAGCCCTTCAGCTCAAGGTGAACACTCTACCACTTGACCCACAGGACCACATGTGGTCTTTTTGTGGTTCATTGGAGATAAGAGTCTAACAGGTTTTCCTCGCCTAAGCTGTCTTTGAACTGTGGTCTTCAGATCTCAGCCTCTTGAAAAGCTAAGGTTCCTGTTATGAGCCACAGGCATCTGGCCTCTTGTTTTTGCCAGACCTGGGGCTTGAACTAAGGACCTAGGTACTGTCTCTGAGCTCCTTTTTCTCAAGCCTAGCGCTGTACCACTTGAGCCACTCTACAGCTTCTGGCTTTTTCTGAGTATGTGGCACTGAGGATTCAAACCTTACCATTCATTCATCCTGCGCCAGCTCTCTACCACTAAGCCACATTTCTAGCCCCACCCTTACAAATTTATTCTTCAACTTGACTATCCCCAAGAAATGGCTTGTGAGTATAAATCATCTAAAAAATTCCTATAGGAAGGTTCTAAAGATAAAGAAGACAAAGTTCATACTTGGAAGAGAGTCTAAACATGTGAAGACTGTGACAAATGCTTCCATTTAATTATGTATCATATTTCAACACTTAAAATATTAATGAAAAAACAGTCAAGGTCTTAAATTATTGTGTATAAATTTATAATAGATATACAACTTGTACTAAATATTATGTGTATAATAATACTAAATACAATAAACAATAAGTAAATGAAAAGTAAAAAATAAAATACAAAATCAAAAATAAAAATTATAATATATGTAATAAACATATATTATATATAATATAATATATAATATAATATATGTAATAAACATACTTATGTAAATATATATCATATATTACACATATATAGAAATAGTTTTTCCATTGCAGGGCCTTCATTCAGATGCTGGGAACTCTAGCCTGAATTTTTTTCCTCAAAGACAGTGAGCTTTGCCTTCACCCATGGTGCAAAAAAGTTACCTGGATGGTGAGATCAATACCAGCAATGATGGAAATACTGGCCCCCGTTCCAAGACAGTGACTTAATTTTTTTAATGGAAGCAGTTATGTTTATTCAGTTACATACTGAACATTTTAAAAAAACACACTGTAGAATTTTGTACATCGATTCAGACACCTTTCTTTTACCCCCAAAATGCTTGTCTGAGCACTACTTTTTTCATTTTTTTATTGTAAAAATGTTGTACAGAGGGGTTACATTTAAATGAGCATGCTAATGAGTACATTTCCTATTGAGCATTGTTGCATCCTCCTTTGTTTTCCCCCTACCATTCCTTCCCTCCCATCTCCACAAATACTCCCCCTGCTGAGCTCAGTGACTTAATTTTTATTTTTGGATTTGCATGAGGTTTGAACTCAAGTAGTGGCAAATCTTCACTTTCCCTCACATTGCTACATATTTACCAAGACCCTAAGTTCAAATCCCAGGTTAGGAAAGAAAACTGGTAGAAATTCAAAACAAGGGCTTTGTTCCTTTTTTAATTTAGTTAAATAATTAAATATTTTTTTATTTATTCTGTATTTTGCCAACACGGGGCTTGAACTCAGGTCATGGCTACTCTGCCTCAGCTTCAATCGCCCTAGGGTGGGGCACCCTCGGACCCATAGTCAATCCAGGGATCCTAGGCCCAGAGGGCTTTCAGGAAGAAAAAAAAAACGTAGCATAGCACAAAAAGTGGCAAGCTGCAGAGGGCTGAGGGTTTTACATTTTTTTCTTTGCACAATGACCATTCTGGGTCTGAATAACATGGCTGCAAAGTGGACCTGAACCGCCATACCTGAAGGCTGGCTTGCTATCAGGGAATCCATAGGCCAACCTGTGAACATAGGCCCCGGGTACAAATCCCATTACTGACATCTACCAGTGGCAAGAGATCACAAAAGACTAGTTCCTATGCATAGGAATACCAATTGAAAGAATAGTTCATGCTTCGGTCTAGTCTAAAATTGGATGCAATAATCCTAGGATGCTGATTGAACTTAATTAATAGGTTATTATGCATGAAAAGAATAATATTACTTCAATGGCGATAAAATAAATGCTTAAGAGTTGGTAGGAATGTAGTAGGTGCCATTCAATCATAGATAGGTGGCTCTTGTGCTCCTTACTAATATATATTTATTTGTATACCACACTCTGCCTATACATGCATCACTGTTTTGGCCAAACCTGGGACTGGATCTCAGCACCTGGGAACCACTTCACAGCTTCATTGCCTAAAGGCTGCCATGCTGACACTCATCCATTCATGAATTGGGCTTGCTAAACCCTGAGTTCACATCCCAGCACTGCCAAAAATTTAATGTTTCCTTTTCTGTGAGAGTCCTGGGAGTCAGGCATGATGGAGAACATATTTACAAATCTGGATGCTGTGATAATATGTAAATAATGTAATAAATGTTAGAGGGGTCATCAGAGTCAATGAAATAAATGGTAAATCAATGAATAAAACAAGAAATAAAATGAATAACCACACAAAACAAAATATGGACTGACTATGTGTATGGAAGTATAAGTCCTATCTTTAAATGGATATAAAGAGTATGTTTCCCAGCTCTTAGGCTTGAATTCAGGCCTTGGGAACAGGCTTGACTTTCTTATCTTCAAGCATGTTCAGAATCCCTTCTGTCACGGTGCTGCATATATACCCAGACCTTGAGTTCAAATCCCAGGCCTGGCAGAAAAAAATGTCATGAATTGCAAACCAAGGAACTAAATATACTTTTTTAATTGAGGGCTATTGGAGAAGCCATTGTCCCACACGGCAACATAAGCCTACATTTCGAATATCGTCATGCCACTTCGAGACGGTGGGAGATCCTAAGAAATTCGTTCCCATCCACAGGAATAATGATGGAATGTTATGATATCAAAGTTGAATGACATACTCATGAATGATACTTGTACACAATTAGACTTCATGATTTCAGTCAGCTGACTGATTTTATTTAATATCTTATGAAACATTAAAAGAATACTATTTCTCACAGGGACTCAATAATTTCAGGACACTGATTTACTTAATAGTTTATTGAAGATAAAAATAATAACATCAATTACATGGAGGCATAATAAATACACAAGAATTGGTAGGAATGTAGTCTATATAATTAAAAAATTGATAGACATCTCTGGCACTCTGTAAAGATATATATATATATATATATATATATACATTTTTTAATTTATTTATTAGTGTACTACGATCTGCGTGTCAATCTGTTCATATTTTGTCAACCCCTGGTGCTTGATCTCAGATCCTGGGAACTGCCTATCAGCTCAATTTGTTCCAGGATGGCATGCTAACTCACACACATTCATGAATTTGGCCCTGTGGGCCTTGAGTTCAGATGCCATCATGCCCAAACAAAGAATCATGAAGTAAGAAACTGATGGTGACACATGTTTTCCTTTTCTGTGAAAGTCCTGGGTGTCAGGTAAAAGTGGAATACATATGCAGATCTATATCTTATTTAATCAATGTAACCAATGTTCTATGTGCCATATTAGTCAATAAAATAAACAGTCAATACATGTTGGGTTTTTGTTTGTCCCCGAAAGATGGATGGGGCCCAGGAATGGTAAGTGTGCCACTCATCCGTTCCCCAGCCTCCCTTAGCCTGGAAGACATTTAGACACAATGGGGAGTCAAGTCAAGCAAGAACTCGTTTATTACCACACAGCAAGCACCTTTTAAAGGGAAAAACTGCGAGGCATGGAAGGGGAGGGAAAGGAACCAACGAATCACTGTAAAGGTCACACCCTATCATGCGCCTAAGCTTTTTCCAATCAGATTTTAAGGTAAACAATTGGGCTGTGCACACTCAACCTCCTCTCAGCACCATCTTTGCTGCCCATGTGCCCCACAAACACCTGAATAAAACAAAAAATAAAATGAATAACTACACTGAATGCAATATGGAGTAAACCTATGTATGTAAATATAAATCATATATTTAAAATGTACACAAATAGGATGTATTCTTGTGCTGGGGATCGAATTCAAACCTAAGGAACAGAAATGAATTTCTTAACTTCAAGAAGGCTAGCTTTCCATTTCCACACAGTGCAACAGAGTTACCCAGACTATGAGTTCCAATCCCAGTCCTAGCAGAAAAAATGGCACCTTTATACTATGTGAAGCCCAATTCTTAGGTATTTCATTATGCCTCCATTTAATGAAACATGATTGTTTAAATGCTTCATGAAATATTGATTAAAATCGACCAGTGTCCTATAATATAATTGTGTATAATTTTATCCTAGAATTACTTAAGAGCTGCCCATTCAATCATAACATACATCACATTCCTTGGTATTCATATAGATAGGAATGATTTTCTAAAGATCTCCTTCCATTTGGAGTTGGCAGGACCAGGATTCCAACTGTGGGCTCCAGCTCCCACCATTTTAACTCAAGGATAGGGAACTCACTGGTCTGTCCAAGAACAGCAAGACCAATGATTAGGCAGGCACCAGTGGCTCTCAGCAGTCCTCCTTGATACTTACAAGGCTGTAATAGGAGAATAATGGTCAAATTCACACTAGGCAGGAAAGTCCTTGAGATCCCTGTCCAACTTCAGTGCCAACAAAGCCAGAAGTAGAGCCGTGTAGCTCCAGTGGTAAACGGCTATCCCTGATCAAAAGCAACTCACAGCACACATACACACACACACAAACACACACAAACACACACACACTGCAGTCTAATCATCTATCTGTTTATATATTGGCCATTCCTATGGGTTGATCTCAGGTCCTCAAATTTGCCCGCCAACTTCTCTTGCATCAGACTGGCATGCTTACAGTTACCGACTCATGAAGTGGGCTGCTAGCCCCTGAGTTCAAATCACAGAACTGCCAAAAACTTAATCCTGCGGAAAGCCAATTGCCTCATTTGGTTTCTTTATCAGTGAAATTTCTGGGACTCAGGAATGATGTAGAATACATAGGCAAATCTATGTCTTATGTAATAGGATGCAAAAAATATTATATGTGTAATCATATTCACTAAAATATATAAGAAACAAATAAAACACAAAATAAAATGAATATACTAAATGCAATATGCAGTTAGTATGCAGTAAAAATGTGTAGGTCAATAGAAATCATGTACTTAAAATATATAAATATATTATTTTTTTGAGTGCCAAGACTTGAATTCAGGCCCTAGAAACAGGCCTGACTTTCTTGTCTTCCAGAATGGTGATCTTTCCCATCCCCCCCAGTACTGCAGATTTACCCAGACCCTGAGTTCAAATCCCAGGCCTGGCAGAAAAAATGACATGAATTCTAAGCCAAGGAGCCTCATAATTTTTTAAAATATTTTTAATGTATGTATGTATGTATGTATGTATGTATGCATGTATGTATGTATTTTTCTTTTGTCAAGCACAGAGCTTGAACTCAGGTCATGGTAATTCTGCCTCAGCTTTGATCACTCTAGCCTGGGGTGCAGTCACTGGACCCATAGCCGAACCTGGGTTCCTGGGACTCAAAGCCTGAGAAGAAAAAAAATAATTAATGCGACACAGATAAAAAAAAAAAAAAAACTGGCAACTTGCAGATGGCTACCGGTTTTACATTTGTCTTCTTTGCAAGGTGACCATCTTGCGTCTGAATGACACAGTTGAAGAATGTTGGTAACTTGGCATTGCTGAAGGCTGATGGGCTACCAGGGAAGCCATACGCCAACATGGAAATATAGGCCCTGTGTTTGAAGCCGGGTCCTGACCCCTACCAATAGAGAGAGATCCTAAGAGTCTCCTTCCTATTCATAGGAACACCGATGGAAGATTATGAATGGCAAGGTTGAATTAGTTGTTTCTGAATATTACTATATAAATAGAGTGATTTTAGGAGGCCAATGGATTTTAATGAATATTTTTGACACATTCAAAGAATACTCTTAATTACATGGACACAATAGTTTCAGGACATTGGTTGATTTAACTAATAATTAAGGATGAAAACAATAATATTAATTACATGGAGGTATACTAAATACCCAAGAATTGATAGGAATGTAGCCTATGTAACCAAATAATGTATAGACATCTCTGGCACTCTATAAACATCAATAATTATTTGTGTACTACCATCTGCATGTCTATCAGTTCTAATTTTGTCAACCTCTGGAGTTGGATCTCAAGTTCTGGAAATGCTTGTCAGCTCAATATGCCTCAGGCTGGCATACTGACACTCATCCATTCATGAATTGGGCCTTGTAGGCTGTGACTTTAGATGCCAGCACTCACAAAAATTGAATCATGGAGTAAGAAGCCCATGGCGACACGTTTTCCTTTTCTGTGAAAGTCCTGAGTATCAGGTGTGAAATTTCATACATAGGCAAATCTATATCCTAGGTAATAAATGTAATAAATATTTCATGTGCAATAAAAGTCAATAAAATAAATGGTAAGTAAATGAATAAAACAAAAATAAAATGAATAAGTATACTAAGCGCAATATGGGATCAACATACGGGGTTCCATTTCAGGGCCTGGGAAGTGCCTGGCAGCTGAAATGGCTAGAGGCTGCTGTGCTGACAGTCAGCCATTCATGAATTGAGCCTTCTAGGGCCTGAGTTAGATACCACCACCTTGGAGTGGGAAGCCGAGCATGACACATGTTTACTTTTTTTTTTGAAAGTGCTCGATGACAGGTAGGATGTATAATTCAGATGCAAATCTATATGTAATATATGCAAATCTATATGTAATAGGATGTCATAAATGTAAAAAATGTCATCTGAAAACAGATTGAATTAGTAGTGAATCATTCTAGGATAAAAAATTAGACACAAAAACTATAGGATGTGGATTAAGTTTAATATTTTATTAAGTATTACCAGAATAAAAATTGCATGGAAACATAAATACCTAATAATTGGTAGTAACACATGATGCATAATTTAATAATATATAGATATCTGTCTCATTCTATAAAATATGAAATTATGTGTATGGCTGTCTGTGCATATGTGAAAAACAATAACAAAATATTGAGTAATTTAGTTAATGCTTTATTAATTGTTAACTGGGACACATTGTTAAATGGAGACATAATTTAATAAGTAATAATTGGTAGTAATATCTATAAATTAATAATATACAGACATCTTTCTGTGTATATAATGCTTATATACATCCATCTCTATTTATACCTCGTTCACTCCTGAGGCTTGGTGGTTGACTGCTCACCTAGTGAACATGAAGCCCTGGGTTCCATTCCTCAGTGCCACATAAACAGAAAACCCAGAAGTTCTGCTGTCTTTCAATCAATTGAGTTCTACCCTTGAGCACAAATGCTTAGGGACAGTGTCAAAACCCTTACTCAAGCCCCAGGACTGCCGCCAAAAAGATGTATAATGTTCTAACTGCAACTATAGAAGGATAGGACTTCAAATACCACATGACAGAGCAAGCTAGGAGTCTGGTGCTGACAGCTGCCACCTAACCTGACTTAGCCAGATATAAACTGCTGCAACCCAGCTCCACGGGTTACCCCCATCATCCTGGCTTACCCTGGCTTAACCCCCCATATACTGGCCGCTCTGGGGCCTTAATGGCAGTAAGTCTGCTAGACTCTTTGAAATATGGCTCAAAGTGGTAGAGTTCTAGCCTTGTGCAAATGTTATTAGAACAATAATATCCCCAAGCTTTAAGCTCACGCTCCATGACTAATCTCCCCCCACAAAAAAATCCCACTAAACTGTTAGGTGTGAACTTGTGTGGTTTGTGAAATGTTCCTCAAAGAACGGTGATATTGATTAGATCGCCCTAAATCTAATGACAGCTTGTGGGACAGAGCTATGTACTGAGTCCTCCGTAGGGTAATCTGTGCTGAGTCCTGCACATGGTACTATGTGCTGTATCCTTCATAAGGTGCAGTGTGCTGAGTCCTGCATTGGGTGCTGGGTTCTGAGTCTTTCACAGGATGCTGTGTGCTGAGTCATGCAAAGAGTGCCATGTGCTGTGTTCCTCACGAGGTGCATTCTTTAATTGGGTCCTCATAAGATCTCCCCACTGAGATGATTATGCAGACAAGAATATTGAGACTCAGATATATCTCCATGGCAGGGACAAAATTATGTATTACTGAAGACTAGTGAGTTGTCTACTTCAGACAATTGTTCTGTTTTGTTTTTCTTTGTCATGAACCTTGAAATAAGGGCCTACGCTCTGACACTTACCTCTTGGGCTCATGGTTAGCACTCCACCGCATGGAGCCATGGACCCCCTTGCAGCAGATGCCACAGCCTAGGGGTCTATAGCTGAGGTCTCTCATCCTGCCTTCTCAGGCAGTTGAGATCTGAGGATCTGGATTCCAAATTATCCCAGACACAAATGGTCCCATGAGCCTATCTCCAATTCACCACTAAGAAACCTGAAGTGGAAGCTAGGTGCTTGTCACTCATGCCTGTCATCCTAGCTACTCTGGAAGATGAGATCTGAGGATCATAGTTCAAAGCCAGCCTGGGCAGGAAAGTCCTTGAGACACTTAGCTCCAATGGGCCACCAGAAAAGCTGAATTGGTGTTTGGCTCAAGTGGTAGAGCGCAAGACTTGAGCTGAAGAGCTCAAGGACAGCACCCAGGCCCAAACATCAACTCCTACAATAATAAGAAAAGAGAGAAACAAACTAACAAACCTGAAGTTTAGGGCTGGGAATGTGCCTTAAGGGGAAAATGCTTTGCAAATATGAAACCCTGGGTTTGATTTCTCAGGACCACAACAGTAAAAAAGGCATGAAGTAGCTCTGTGGTTCAAGTGGGAGAAGGCTATGATTGTATAAGAGAAATTAGATACAGTGCTCAGGTCCTGAGTTAAACCTCCAAGAATGGTGTATGTGCCTGTGCCCCTGTGTGCCCGTGTGCGTACACATGCACACACACACACACACACATGCACTGATAGAGAGAGAGAGAGAGAGACTAAAAGTGATGCTGCTACCCAAAATGGTAAAACACCGGGCTTCTGCACTGAGCTCATGGTCAGCACCCTGGCCCTGTGTTCAACCCCAAAACCTAGCCACCCAGGGCCCAACTAGGAGAGGTCAAATGTTTCAAAACCTGATGAGATTCACCAGCCCTAGGTGACAGGAAGCTTTGTGGTACCAGATATGTGCTTGGATTTCCCAAGCTTCCAGAAACCTAGGAGAGGCATCATAGGCCCATCATCACAGGTGATGAAACATTTAAGTTTAGTGCCCTAGTTGTCTGCCAGTAGGACTCTTGAGCACTGTACCTGAACACCGGAATATAGTCTCACAAAGGAAGGATAAGTGCACAGGACTTGGCACAAATGAAGGCTTCCTATCAAACCAGAGCACTGGGGAGAGAGATAGTTTGGGGTACAAAGAGACCTTTTTCTCCGGACCTTCAGAGCCCGCCCAAAATCATCCTCACTATCTGACCCAGATGGAGTTGTTACACAGCTGTACAGGAGTGAGGCCTTTTGTCTGCCTGTCCAGACAATGAGAGAGACTTCTTCCAGCAGGCCTGGGATGCAGAGAAACCCTCAGGCTACACTGGGAACAGTGAGGGGAGCCCTGGATTATGCATTGTCATGAAAGCAGTCTCTGTTACTAAATCATTTTATTGAATACCAATTTCCTAGCTTGGTGCCGTTCATCATAACTACTCTTCAGCTTCACCTATAGGAATACATCCATACATACCCAAAAACATGGAGATACAGACTTTTTTTGAGGAGGCAGTTCCTGGTGTTGAACTATGAGCCTAGGCATTGTCCCTGAGCTCCTTTTGCTCAAGGGTAGTGCATTAACGTTGAATCACAGCCGCTCTTCTGGGTTTTTCTGTGATCTCTTAGAAATAACAGTGTCATGGATTTTGCTATGCTGGCTGGATTCAAACTCAGATTCTCTACACCTCAGCCACTGGCACCTTCTTTCTTTTCTTATTCATTTTTTAATCTGGACAATCTGACTTCCTAACAGGTCATTCCAAAGGTTTGAATTTATAAATTAACTACCCAATGTTCTTTATAGCTGTTTTCTCTGAGAAGGATTTTCTCTCCTCATCTTCTCCTCTCAGTCACAGGTTTGAAGCCAAAAGTTAGAAATGAGTGTCACAGGATTTGGGAGCAAATGTCCACAGGACACGCCAGTTCTGTCACTTAGCATTGAGCTGCAGTAAATTTGTTGTCTCAAGATGAGAGGCCCAAAAGCTGGAGCGATCCTCAAACTGTCTTCATTGCTCCTATAAAATGATCTAATAATTATGAGTGTTGTGTGTCTCCAACCTTAAGTATCTAGAACAAACTAGACGCGTCTTCATGTATCTCTTTTTCTCTAGTGCCTCTTGAGATTTAGACTAAGGGTTTGTGTGGAGGGGCTCCTTGGTGAATTCCTGAAGAAAGCCGCTTGATTCCTGTTCACGAGATTGCCCTTCAAATTCAGCCGGAGCAGGAATTCTGTGAGACTCTTATCTCCAATAAACCACCAGAAAACCAGAAGTGGAACAGTGGTCCAGAGAGTAGAGCTCCAGCTTTAAGAGAGAAAGACGAGCAGGATTCACAGTCCTGACCAGGAAGGAAAGCCTGGGAGGCGCTTATGTCCAATTAATGACCAGATGGCTGGAAGTGGAGCTGTGGCAGTGGTAAATCCTCAGCCTTGGGGAAAACAGCTGAGGAATGCATCGGGCCCTGAGTTTAAGCACTAGAATGCCACAAAAACTTTCAGTGCCCTACTTACTTATTCTGTATACTACCTCCCTGAATGCAAACAGACCTTATGCAATGCTTCTCCTTTTATTTACTCATTTATTTTTCAGATATGCTCCTTTTGTATACTGCCTCATTCTCTTCATTTCAGGTCCATGGCTTTTCTCTTCCAGGGTTCCAGGCCTGGGTACTTATATGATACACTGACGCTCTCAGCAGCCTTTATTTAGATATTGTTATGAGGCCAATGCAGGAACAGTAAGAAACCAGGCAGGAGAAGAGAAGATCAGGTTTCGTAGAAGTAACCAGTATTCAGAAAATTAAACTTGGGGATGTAAAATGGCAACATACTGATGTAAAAAACTACCATTAAGAAAAAGATGAGGGGGCTGGGAATGTGGATTATTGAGAGAGTGCTTGTGTATCATGCAAGAAGCCCTGGGTACAATTTCTCAGTAGCACATACACAGAATAAGCCAGAATTGGGACTGTGGCCCAAGTAGTAGAGTGCTACATACAGTGCCAAGGCCTTGAGTTCAACCCAAGAACTGGCAAAGATATACCTTGCTGTTGGGACTTCATCTGTCCCATGAAAGATGGACGGGGTACAAGGAAAGGTCAATGCAGAGCTCACCCGTTCCCTAGCCTCCCTTATCCCGGGAGACAATCAGAAACAGCGGGGAGCCAAATCAAGCAGGAAGAAAAACTCATTAGCAGAGAGCAGCCCTTTGTAAAGCCAAAAAGTACGGTTGGGCCACGTGTGACTACTGCTCACCACAGTGGCCCAGGGCCCAGTGGCAGGATGCCTGCACTGTGCCCTGACAAGTCCCACCTGAGACAGCGTCTGTCCTGCCTCCAGGCTAGTTCAGGCCTGCTATTGTACACAACAACCCTTGTTTCCTCCTCTAAGAAGCAGCTCAATATCCAACCACCATGGGAACCCAGTCCGAGAAGTACAGGCACAATGGAGGGGAAGCTGCCAAAGCAAGCATTTGGAAAGGAGCAGAGATCACAGCAGGCAAAGCAGCCATGAGGATGTGTCTGCAAGGAGTCCTTAGCTGGGTTCAGGAAAGAGAGGCCGGCGCAGGTGGGTGGGTCACTTCCATAACCAATTTGAACATCTAATAAAGCTGTCTGTGGTGGATAGATGGCTTCTGATTTGACATCAGCAACAGAATAAGGGGCTGCAAATACAATGAATAGTCTCTAGCCAGCGAAACAAGGTCAAATGCTTAAGTTTCTGTACTTCCAGTGGTTCTTGATATCTCCAGCTGAGTGGACATCTTTATGTGGCCAGTAGGTGCCATGCAACCTTCTGCGGAGGCTGTGTGAGAGATCGTGTTAGACAAAGAGCTTCAAGGAAGCATGCCTGCAGGAAGGGGGGTTGGTTTCTTTGTTGCTTTGTATGTCCCTCCACCCAGCCCCCACACTATAACCCCTGCTTTCACTGTATTTGATGTTGGTATAACTTGTGGAGGGGAAGGGAAAAAAGCAAATCGTTTAAATAGGGATACGAGTGGACCCATTGCAACAATGAGATGTACAAGTCCTTATGTCGAAAAACGAACTTTACCACTTTGGGGAGGGGGGAAGGAGGATTCGGTGGGGGAGGTGGGGTGAGATGGGAAGGGCTATGAAGGGGAAACAAAGGAGAAGGCTACAATGCTTGATAGAAAATGTACTCATTATCTTGCCCATGTAATTTTAACCCGTCTGCATAGTATTTTCACAATAATAAAAAATTAACAATGCACATAAAAAAAGAAAAAAGAAGGGAAAGCTATGTTGCTTCATGGTTCAGAGTTTTAGTTGATCTTGGTTGAGAGACAGTAGCCAAGAGTAACACATGATGGTGATATCGGAGCAGAGAGAGAACTCCAGAACAAGTGTGTTTCTCATTTTCCCTCCTTTGATTCTAAGTTCTCAGACTTCAGGATAGTGCACAATCAGCATGTGTTTTTCCACTTTAGCTAAATTTCTCTGGGAACTCAGCCGCCCATACACCTAGTTGTGTATGTTATTGCTCTCCTGCATATTTTTCAATCCAATCAAAGTGACAATATGACTTAACCATTTCACTTGAACGCAGCACCCAAGCACATCTACTTATACAAAAACACTCCACTTTTGTCTCCAAAAGACCTACATTCATGTTCAGACACTAGCATAAATGGAGAGCTAACAGAATGCATTGCCTCTCTCCAAAACTCTTTGTAGCTTTGACTTCCAACACCATTCTAAATTCCAGCTTCAAAATGTCCACAGAGACTCAAAGAAAATTCTTAGCTGAGAGTTGCCATGAAAATAAAACAAAATAGGGCTGGAAAGGTGGCTCAGTGGTAGAGTACTTGACTTGCATGCATGAGGCCCTGAGTTCAATTCCTCAGCACCACATAAGTAGAAAAAGCTAGAAGTGGGCACTGTGGCTCAAGTGGTAGAGTGATAGCTTGAGCTGAAATGCTGAGGGACCGTGCCCAGGCTGAGTTCAGGCCCTATTACCAACAAAAAAAAGTAAATGTATTTTTTGAAAAAAAAAAAGCAAAACCAATTATATGCCAAGTATACAGGCACATGCCTTTAATTAAAGCTACTCAGAGTGAAGACAGTAGGATCACAATTCTAGGGAAACCTGAGTAAAAGCACTAGACCCTATGTGAAAAAAAAACTAGGATGGTCCAGTTTTAAGTGGTAGAGTGTTTACTAGGACAGTATGAAGCTTTGGTCCAATAAAGAAGAGGAAGTGAGGAAGAGAAGAAGAAGAGGAAACAAAGAGGTGGAGTAAGAAGATGGAAGAAGAGTGAGAGGAGAAAAAGGAAGTATAGAAAGAGCAACAATGAGGAGAAAGAAGAGAAAGGAAGAGGTTGACAGAGAGGATGAGGAGCACCATATCTTCAATATATAATAACATGGTGTAAACATTCCTATTCCAAAACAAAAGAATTGGAGAAAAAGGAAAAAAATGGATCAGTAACCCAATTAATGGATCAAGAATTTGACTTGAAATTTCTTAATCGAACAATGTGTAAACAGACAAAAGCATTAGCACCTGTAAAATCACTTAAAAAATGGAAATGAGATGTCATTTCATACTCACCAGAATGGGTAAAAGATGTGCATTAGAAGGTTTGACAAGGATGTAAAGAAATTGAAGCTCTCATACATTGTAAAATAGCACATTCATCTTGGAAATTAATGTAAAAGTTCCTCACAAAGTTAGTTACAGAAATACCAAACAGCCTAGAAACTTTATACAGCCTAGAAACTTTGTCTATAATTTTTATACACTTAAGTACAAAACAGCAATATTATCCATGACAGCCAAAGAACTGAAAAAAAAATTCACGCTGACCAATAGGAAAACAGTTCACAAAACATTTTATACTCATGAAATAGCCCATTATCAAGTAAAAAAGAGAAATGGAGAATTGATATTAGTGGAAACACTGACAACAGGCTAGATGGAAAGAGCCAGACACAAAATAACACATAAAATGATTTGATTTTAATGAAATTTTGAATTATCAAAATCAGGCATAACATTAGTTTCTTTGGGGTTGGCAGTCTAAGGAGAATTCAGAATAGCTGCAGACAGGTATGAGATTTCTTTGTTAATGATGAATATTTGAGAATATTCCAAGGTGATGAAGATTGAATACACTTTCAGAATTCAAAGAATCCCAAAATTTTATAGAATTAATTTAACAAATATAACATTTTTCAATTACACATAAAATGATTTTTCAAAGGGTTACTAGATCATCTTTAACCAGCAAAAGTGTTCTACCATGAAAGTAGACATATAATATAGCAAAGTGGTAGAAAGCAGGAGCAAGTAAAAAAAAATCAATGCATATGCTACAAAATTAAGAAAAATCAGAGAATAAGTGTTTGGGAGAGATGAATGGAAATGTTAAAAATGGATTAAAGTGATCAAGATGCATTGTATTCACAAACTACTTTAATGAATGGCAGCTCCTTTCTTCAACTATTCAAATAAAATATTTTAAAAACTAGCAAAAATAATTAATTAAACCAAAATAAATAATGAATAGATAAATAAAATACAATAAAAATAAAATATAGATCTATAACAATATAGGCCAGAAATTTAAAACACAAACAAGAATAAAGTAGTTTTGTTGGTGCTTCTAGATATATAAGATAGAAAATTTTGACTACATCTAATTTATTGAGTTCTTTTGTCAATGGCATTAATTATGCCAGTAGTAAAAATAATCATGAAGTTCTGAAATGAGCAACACAGTATCTAGGATATTACTAATTACTAATGCAAAGATAGATGCAAAGAAAGATAATGCAAAGAAAGATGGAATAGTATTTGTTTGTATGATTAGATAAAATGTCAGAATGATGTCTGAATGTAACATAGATATCACAGAAATAAACAGTAGAAATTTAAATGTATAAGCCAGGGTATTACAACATGATTACAGCAAGTGATTTATCTTTTTTTTTTCTGGAAATGAGAGAAAAATAAAAGCAACAGTGTACAGTACAACAGTCAAAAACTACCAAAAGTGGTCAAAGTGACAAATACTACTTTTAATCCTATAATAGGAAGGTGAAGTCACCCTAAAAATCATGTGTGGGAAGATAAACCAAGACTGCACTGAATTCTCCATACTCACATTTATACAGTGAAACATGACCACACAAACATTCTTTTAATAAACTCAGCACCACCTTATGTTTATTAACACCTGCCAATGGTTTTCTAAATTGAAAAACTGGACCAACATCATTGCATTGTTATAGATTAATTTAGTGTTAAATAAATTGGTTTGCAGAGTTTAAGCAAATGGTATGAATTCAACAGTACAGTACCAGAACTGTATACAACATACCATTTTTTAGCTTATTTTTGGAATATGATCTTGTGTTTATGCTTAGGCTTTCCTGGATTGAGATCTTCCTATCAAAGCTTTGTACATAGCTAAGATGACAGACAGATGCCAACTTGACTAGCTATTGGATGAGATGTGATCATTGTTAAGTCTACAGGGAACCTACCCCCTACGCCCATCTCCTTCACCAGTCTGAACCCAGTAATCACCTGAATGTCCATCACCTAACTGTGTGTCAGAAAAGGATCCTTGGATCTGAGATTACTTCCTCCAATTCTATTTTCTATTGTGACTTACTCATTTTAATTTTTTTTCTGAAATAGTCCAGGGGCTTAAACTAAGGATCTATGCACTCTCCTGAGCTTTATGTTGGATCAAAAGGCTAATAAACACCATATATGACTAAGCTTATATTAAAATGAGATGGTAAATTAATATATATAAGATAAACTGATAAGAGAACCTACTAAAGCTAGTGTGTGTGTGTGTGTGTGTGTGTGTGTGTGTGTGTGTGTTTTAAAAGAGCACACTGTTAATACTCTATTCACTATAAACATTAGAAAATTATCTAGGATGATATTTTTAGGGTAGTAAGTTCTGTAGAATCGATGACATAAGCTTCCACATTCCAGGATCTTGAAGGTGTTCTGTTCTTGTTTGTTGAACCATGAGCTTTGAAAGCAAACCCTCCTATATCTGAATTGCCAACAGGGAAGTAGCAGTCTAACACTACATACATATCATTGAATCAGAAGGTAATAGTTTTTTTCATAATCAATAAGATAATTACAGAAGGGATGAACACACAACAATTAAGTATCTAGAGTGAAAGGGAAACAAAAAAGTAAGCTTTTTTTTTTTTTTTTTGTAGGGGCGTCTGGTCGTGAGGCCTGAAATCTGAGCCTGGGTGCTGTTCCTCAGCTCTTCAGCTCAAGGCTAGTACCTACCACTTGAGCCATAGAACCACTTATGGCCTTTTTTCTGCTTATGTGGTGCTGAGGAATCAAACCCAGGCCCTCATGCATGCAAGGGAATGCTCTACCACTGAGCCACCTTCCCAGCACCAAAAGTAAGCATTTTTTTAACTCCATATGATAATTTCACAGGGGATGAAAGAACTACAATTAAGTATCCAAAAAGAGCCATCACAGCTGCACAGCATCCTGTTATATTGTCACAATTGGTAGCTCTTTTAACTTCTCAGTATGCCTAATATATAAATTAAGCTTTGCCATAGTTATTATTGTGAATCTCTTAGCCTACCATAGTATTCTGTTCATTTGTAGACCCCCAAAAGATGACTTACTTCTTCTATTTAAAGACATGCCTTCAGCTTTAGTGTTCAACCATGCATTTTCAGTCTTCTCCATTATTAACAGCTCTTTCTCTGAGTATAGGTTTTTTCCCCCCCTTGTTTAGGAAATGATACTGAAATTTAAAGAATCCAATCTAATAGAAAGTGTAAACACCCCTATGCTCGAGGAGAGAGGTGTTTGTTTTTTTTTTCCTCCCAGGATGGATAACAGGACCTATTAATAAAAAGGCTGCTCTAGAACTTTGTGTGACTGAAACTAGTTCTGCTTTTTTGTTCTAGCTGTTCCTGGGGCTTGAACTTAGGGCATGAGCCCTGTTCTTGTGGGATTTTTTTTCTTCAACCACGTGACCACAACTCCACTTTGGTGGTTAATTGGAGATAAGAGTCGCTTGGATTTTTCTGTTCGTCCTGGCTATGCATTATCCTCACAACTCAACCTGCTGAGTAGCAAGGATTACTGGTAAAACAACAGTGCCCACTGCTTTAAGTGTTGTTTTTTATTGTTATTCTGAGCTCCAACTCCTTTCAGGGTGAAAAGCAGTCACTGGGGATTCAATTTTGCATGGGTTTATTTGTATAGCAATTTTTAAATATTTATTTGCTCTTGTTACATTGTTGCTACTTTATCTTATCTTCATTTAGTATTGGTTTCTACATTTTACATTTTATTATTACCAACATATTTCATGAAAAAATGGGATTACTGCACCGAGAAATACAAATTAGTACAGTATTAGTGGTTTGCCTCATTTGAGAAAGGTTCTCTGCCATAGAGTTCACAACACATAGAGAATCTCTTCACTTAGGACACCAGGCTACCACTGAAAAAATGGGGCCTGACAGGAAATTGGACAGCACCAGTGGGGTATCTCCAGATAAGGGAACTCTTAGCCACATTCCAAAAACTCCCACTGCCATCGTCAAGATCAAGAAACACACCAACCCGGCCCAGAGGCTTCTCTACATAGTGAGGCAGCAGTGGCGATGTGGTAAAAATGGTGGAAAGTGTGTTCTCTTTCACAAACAAAAGGAGGAAAAGATCCTCAGATTCAATGAGGTGGCTCCCTATGGAGAAATCCCTAATAACTCCCAGGGCCCAGGTGGAAGAGTCATCCACACTAACCTCCCAGTAATGTTTCCCAGAGCTGAAGACTTGGTGTCCAAAAGCAGTAAAGTGGAAGGACTCTTCAGAATTCAAAACTGCATAGGGATTGTCGTGTCCAACACAACTCCCAAGATCTTGATTCTCCGTAGCGTTATTGAAGGCAATCTCCACCCGGTGCTGGGTGAGCCTCTCTATCAGTCCAGGAATGGGAGGGGCACTGAGCTCTGGCCTCAGAGGAAGAGGCAGGAAGAACAAGACTGACTCACAGCTTTCTATGATCAACTCTACATCCTGAAGCGGTTCCACATCTGGATTCTGGTATGTTTTGATCAGCTCCTGATACATATTCCTGAGCTGATGCTTCTTCTGAAGCATTTGGGTTTCCCTTTCTCTGAGTTGCAGTAACATGGCTCTTCCTTCATTGATCAGTAGCTGGGAATGGTGTCTTTCCTCCTCCTGGACACCCAGCTCTAAAAACAGCACTCTAAAAACATCCTTAGTTATGCCTCGGAATAGCTTCACATACCAAATCCATCGGTTGATGAGTCTCCTCTTCTCCTGTAAATTGTGCTGGTTTTCTTGAGTCTTTTCCCATACAGCATGCATCTGCTCCTCAGCAGCCCTATCTATGGGATGGTGTTTGTGAGCCCTGTGCTCCTGATACTGGGAGCAGCTCCTACAGAGCAGGGCCCTGTCTACCTCACAGAACATCTGCTTTGTCTCCCTGTGTGTCCCACACATGTATTCCTCAGAGCTCAGAAAATGCCTGAGGCTGGCTCTTCTGGCAAAGGCCACCAGGCTCCTCAGAACCACGTTGGTTTTGAGGTCTCTCTGCTGGCAGGGTCCCCTGCACACAGGGCACCTGGCTGGAATCTGGGTCTCTTCCCAGCTGAGGCAGAGACAAGGTCGACAAAAACTGTGCCCGCACTCTAAGGTGACTGGCTCTATAAAAGTATTTATACAGATGGCACATCTCAATTCCTTCTGGAAGGCCTGGGCAGTGTCAGGGTCCATCATTCCTAGAATATAATGAGGTGCTGGTGGCTCACCCGTAGAAGCCTAGCTACTCAAGAGGTTGAGAGCTAAGGATCAAGCTTTGAAACCGCCTCGGCCACAAAAGTCCCCCTGACACAGATTCTTATCTCCAATTAACCACTCCAAAATCACAAGTGGGCTGTGGCTCAAGTGGTAAAGCACTAGCTTTGACCACAAAGTGGCCCAGGGACAATGCCCAGTCTTGAGCACAAAGTGACCCAGCAACACTGCCCTACCACTGGGTTCAATCCCCGCAACCAACAAAACAATACCACTACCAACACCACCAAACCAAGGAGAGAAGAATTAAAAGAGGAGTAGATTCTCTCACCTTAATCCTCACCTGGAGTATCCAAGCTCCAATTGGCCTCCAGCCTGCTGATGTAGGATCTTCAGTAATGCCTGAGCCTCAGAATTCCACTCTATTTATACTGAAAGAGGGTGGGCCCAGGAAAGGAAGTCTCTGATTGGTTGCTTAGGGAAGCTGATTTACATATCAATAGGAGTTGGAATTTACATCCTGTCCACCACACCTTTCACTTCCTCTTTCAAGGACCTACTTCTTACAATTTGGTTAGGTTATTTGGGTTAGGTGCAACGTAGGTTTGTCCAGGATTGGAAAAGTTTATTGTGTTTGTTTTATTTTGTTTTGTTTTGTTTTTTACTTCTGTGTATGTTTTATAATGGAACTATGCGTTTATTACTTTTCCACAGGACTGTAGGCCATATTACTGACATTATCCACTGTATCTTATGGGTCTTCAAAAGTAGCTGAGTTCATATTTCTTAACAGGTTATCATCCTATACTTTTTTTATTTGTAATTTGTCAGGCCTGATGTTAGGCTGGTACTTTACCACTTAAGCCTTGTCCTCTCTGTGTTTGCTTTTGTTTTTGGAATAGAAACTTGTGTTTATTCTTAGACTCTTCTGGACTGAGTTCTTCCAATTCACACTTTGCTCAAAGCTGAGATGACAAGAATTATCTCTTGCTTGAGTTGTGATCAGGATTAAATCTGCCCACAGACTAGCCCCTCCAGCTTTCCCATCACCTGCCTAAATCATACCAGTAATCACCTGACTGTCGTTGATCACCTGACTATGAGTGAACAAAGATCCTAGGCTCGTAGATCATTTCCTCTTGTCTATTGTCTATACTGACTCATCCTTGCGATGTTGTTGTTCTTGTTGTTTGTCTGTCAGTACTGGACTTGAACTCAGGGTAGAGGATCTGTCCCTGAGCTCTTCTTCCACTCTATTTCTCTTATCTTTATTTCAAATATCATTTATGCCTTTTTATTATAAAATGATGTGGTATTCTGATATATAATTTAATAACTCAATGCCACTATTGAGAATGATCTAAAAAATTATCATAGACATAAATATACATATATATACATATATCTATATACATTGACTTTCAAGAGCACATTATTAATATTCAATTTGCTATAAATTTTATCCTATCAGAATATTCTCTTTAGGGTTATAGATTCTGTAGTGTCCCTGTCATAACCTTTCCCATTTGTGGTTTTGTGACTATAATCAATCTTGTACATTTCTTGCTGTTGATCCATTAGCTTTGAAAGCATAATCCCCTATCTGAATTGCCAGCAGAGAAATAGTAGCCTAACATTATGTTTGCATCTTTGACTCTCAGGCATTGACTCTCAGTCTTTTTTTAAATTTTTCTTTTTAAAAAAAATTTTGTCATTAGTGCTGCGGAACTCTGGGTCTGTGGGAAACCTCAGCTCTTCAGCTCAAGGTGAGCCCTCTACCACTTAAGCCACAGCACCACTTCCAGCTTTCTGGTGGTTTATTGGAGATGAGTGTCTACGACTTTCCTGCCCGGGCCAGATTTGAACTGAGATCTCAGAACTGTTTCCTGAGTAGCTAGGATTACAGGGGTGCACCACTGGTGCTGGCTAAGCATTATGTTTTATCTTCATATGATAATGACAGCGGGGATGAATGCACAATAATTGGGTACATAGAGTGAAAAACGGACACCAACAAAGAACCATCACAACTGGACAGCAAACTGTTGTATTGTTACAATTGTTGACTATTGTTAACCACTCAGTATGCCTAATGGATAAATTGAGCTTTGCCATTGTTATTATTAATCTCTTAGCCTGAATTAATGTTCTCCTCATTTTTACCCCCAAAATTACGACTTATTTTTTCTGAAGCCATTCTTTCATCTTTAGTGTTCAACCCTGCATTTTCTTTCTTCTCCATTATTACCAGCTATTTCTCTAAGTATTCCAATTTATTTTATTTTATTTTATTTTTAGGAACTAGTACTGAAACTTAAAGAATCCAATCTAATAGAAAGTTTAACACCCCAATGGTCTAGTATAGAGGTGTTTCTGTTTTTTCTTCCCAGGATCTAGTAATCAAAAGTCTGCTCTAGAACTTTGTGTCACTGAAACCAGTACTGCTTTTTTGTTCTCGAAATTACTGGGGCTTGAAGTTAGGGCATGAGCACTATTTGTGAGGGTTTGTTGTTGTTGTTGTTGTTGTTGTTGTTGTTTTTTGCTTTTTTTTTCTCCTACGACTTGGACCACAGCTCCACTTTGGTGGTTAATTGAAGATGAATCTTTTGGACTTTCCTATATGAACTGGCTATGAACTGCCATCCTTAGAGCTCAGGCTGCTGAGTAGCAAGGATTACTGGGAAAACAACAATGCCCACTGAATTAAATGTTTTTTTGTTTTGTTTTGTTTTTTGCTGTTATTCTGAGATCCACCTTCTTTCATGGTGAAAAGCAGTCACTGGGGACTGCTTTTTTCATGAGTTTATTTTTATGGCAATTTTTAAATATTTCTGGCTCTGTTGTTGCATTGTTGCTACTTTATCTTACCTTCATTTTTTACATGTTATGTTTTATTATATGTTACCTCCATATTTCATAAAAAAATGGGATTACTGTGCATAAAATTCAAATTAGTAAATTATTAATGGTTTGCTTCATTTGAGAAAGGTTCTCTGCTATAGAGTTCCCAACGTATAGAATCTTCACTAATAGTGGTTTACCATTGGAGAAAAAGGGTCTGCCAGGAAGTTGGAAATAGCCAATGGCGTATCTCCGGAGAAGGGAACTCTTAACCACATTCCAAAAACTCACACTGCCATTGTCAAGATAAAGAAACACCACAACCCCAAGAGACTTCTCTATATAATGTGTCAGGAATGGGGAGGTGTTAAAAAAAAGTGTAAAGAAAGTTCCCTTTCACAAAAAGAGGAGGAATAGGCCCTCTGATTCAGGGCAGTGGGCCAAGGAAAGGGTATGTACCTGAGTTCTCATTTACGGAAGTTGATTTACATATCATCTGGAGTTGGAATTTCCATCCTGGAAACCACACCTTTAACTTCCTCTTTCATGGAAATGCCTCTTACAATTTTCTTAGACAGTGACAAGTGTTTATTTTGGCTCGGTGAAAGTTAAATTTGAACAGGATTGGAAAACCGTTTTTTTTTTTCTTACCTTTTTGAATCTTTTATTTTTGTACTATGAATTAATTACTTTTCCACCAAAATGTAGGTGACTTTTTATCTTGTGGTTTTGAAAATTAGCTGAGCTTTCATTGTGGAGATATTAGATGATCATCCAAGTTTTTTATTTGTAAATTGTCATGCCTCCTGCTTGTCTGGTGCTTCACCACTTGAGCCATTTCAATCTTTTTATTCTCATTGGACTTCCAATCTCATAAAAAATACTGTATTAATTTTCTATTGGTAATGTAGTTCCCCAATTTTAATTTATGCAAGAATTCTGAACTGATTTAAAAAATGAAGGACATTTTAAAGTAATTCTTTAAAAAGCTATGAATATGGAGCTGTATATAATTCATTACTTTTGATTAATTTTTCACACCTCAGTTGTAGAGTATGCTCAAAGGTGATTTTTACACTAATCTTTTTCTTTGAGGAATTTTTTTAATTAAGAATATTTTAGAGATATTATTGTTAGTTCAGCTATTTTTCTCCTTCATAAGGAATGTGATTTTAAGTTAATACACAGAAAATCTAAGACAGATAATACATTTGGCATTTAGATCAATTTGTGTAATTACTTTTTTATTTAAATACTGAATAGTGGTTTCTGAATTTTCAATTTATTACCTGAGTCAAAGGTATATCATTACACTTGCAGAATCTAATCCACTGTACAAAGTTAAGTAACATATTAGTTTGAATTTTATTTTCTTGTTCAACAATAATATTCAAGAGGTATCATTTCAGTAGGTTTCACTGAAAAATTATTAAGATATGCCATATCTACAGATATTTCATAATTCTATGTCCTTGTTTTTGGATTACATTTCTGTAATCCATGTGTCTGTACTCCAATTGTGTTAGACTTCCAATTATTCATCTCACATCTTTGCTTTGTTCCAGGATTTCAGCATTAATGTTTTCTTGTTTTCCGTGGTTTTTATTATTTTTTCATCTCACTATCACCATTGTAACTTTTTAACATACAAAAAAGAAAATTCACTATTGCCCAGCTCAGCATTCCTTACATTTTCAAAAACCGAGTGACGCTAGTGACATACAACATACATCATGAAATGATTGATACAATGTATACAATACAGTAATATCAAAATATTGCATAAAAATGTAAAAAATGTAATGTTATGAAATTAAAATACACTATTATTAAACTGTGACATCAAACATTTTCTATTATTATCATAATATAATAATATAAAACCGTGCCATCACTCTCCAACTTCCTTTGTAAAGCATTTACACTTTGTGGAAACCTACACCTGAGCCCCTTTCCTGGTAATGAATGGACTGTTAAATGTCTCTAGAATTTGGGCCAGTTCCCAGAAGCCTCTGGTATGTTTGGCTCCTCCCCTGTCTCACTCATTATAATTAGGCCTGAGAGTATGCCACCTGATCCTCTTGCGACAAAGTAAGTTAAAAGACAAGAGCCCCGTTCCCCAGCTGGAAGCCTTCAGGTCTTCATGCAAAAATGATCTCCAAGTTGTCATTTGTCTCAGTTCTGCAGCCATTATTGCCCAAGCATGTAAGCTCAGGTAGGTGCTTGAATAGCAAGCTATTGTAGCACAATCTGCTCTGTAGTAGGGGTCCTTGAGATGCCAAGGTACCCCAGCCTCTCCTTGGGCAGGATCCACATAGTCTTCAAGCTTTAAATCTTCAAAATCTTGTTGCTTCTTCATAACTTCCCTCTTCCTGAAGCCTGAGACGTCTGAGGGGCCCTCATCCGCAGGGGTCTGGATGGCTGCTAGGATCTTGTCCTGAAACTCAGATGCCTTCATCTGTAAGAAGCAATAGCAGCTCCTTCTTCTCCTTCTCCTCCTGGAAGAGCTGGTTGACACACTCATCTTTCTTCTGATATAGCTCATCTAGTACTTCCATCTGTTCTTTATAGAAATCTAGGGACTCTTCAATGGTGCTGATAGGTTTTGACAGCTGGCTGCATCCATGTTGGAGTTTATCCACTTGCCTCCAGTAGCCCACTTTTTCCAGGCAGCTTGTGGATGAAGCAGAATTTGAGGGTCTTCTTGGGCACTTGTGTGTCCTGCTTCCTTTCCCATGGTTTCAACTCCTGGAGAAGAAACCCTATTGCTTCAGTTTTCTCTGGCTCTTGACTACCTTATTGGCCAGGCACCCATAGTAGGTCTGTTGCTCATGCAGCTGCTGGCTAAGCTTCACCTTCTTTAATTCATCAATGGATAAAGATAAAAATCCCACCTAGTCTTTGGGTTGTCTGTCTTCTAGGACAGTCACAACAAGTAGAATCACCCCCTTTCCTTTTTGCTCACTCCTCCTTCTCTAGTGAAAGCCAGAAAGCTCAGCTGGGGCCCATATCTGCTCCTGCTTCTCTCTGGTGGTTTTAAGGCACATCAAAAGTGTTGTATAATTTTTGATTGACCTTCTTGGTCCTCCAACTTTCTCCAGCAACTGTGTCTGCTTCTGCAGGTGCTGCGGCAAGGCCTCATTCTTTAAGGTCAGCTGCAAATTGTAGGCCCTGTTCTGTTTACAGGTAGCTCTGTTGAATTGCTTTGTATATTGGGACATTTACGATTTGCTTAGGGGATTTTTGTGGTCCCATGGGAAGTGGGTAATGTTCATATCAGGGTCAGAATTGACTGTTGGTTGCCCTCATGGGAAGAGGCTGACTTTTTGAGGTTGATGGGTTTTCCTTTCTCCTCAGTGTCAGGCTGCTGCCTGGCCATTCTGGAATCTTGAGAACAGACAGTTCTTTGCCACAAGGTGGATCAATTGGAGCTTAACAATTACTCTAGGTAATTGTTGCAAACCATCCAAGAGTAGTTGGCTTGATCTTTATGGTACATCTTAACTGTTCAGAAACTGAGGAAAGTTAGCAATGGCCTTTCATAAACCCTGAGTTCAAACCCTGATATCCAGCCTAGCCTTTTCCCCCTTAAATTCTGTGTCTTGTATGCTTTTCTTTCTTGAAATCTCCTTCATTTCCTAACCTGTACCAGTAAAAGGGTGAAGAGGCCAGGGCTGTGTTTGGCTTTGTCATTAACTTGCTGTATGTGCTTATCAACCACCAAGTCCATCTCTTGGTTCAGTTGTCAGCATTCTGTGATGTGTTTAGTGAATGCACATAGGCTACTGCTTTTTCCTGGGTTTTTGTCTTTGACAGCCTCCCTAGGTTCAGGGATTCTATATTGGCAAAGCCCCAGGCAAAGGGGGGGGTGTGTCCTGCCCAAGTGCATGTCTCCTATGGAATAGCTGTGACCAGGTCTAAAAGATCTCTTGACAGTCTGCCTTTGCCTAAAGAAAGTTGTCATATTTCAGTTAAGGCAGGTGCCAAAGAAGTTCTGATTTTCATTTCCTATAGACCTAGATGTGTAAAGAGAAGGTCAAGGTTAACTGCCAGTTTGACCTGAGCTTTTAAAGAAAGTTACTCACATGTACAAGAAGGTATTGATTGAATAATGCAGCCTTTGGGGCAGAAAGAGTGGAGAGCAACAGCTGGATGGATGTTCGTTGGAACTCTGATCTGCAGTGTGTAGATAGCTCATGGGGAAGTTTTAATTCTTGTTTAATTTCTTTTTCTTTGGAATAGCATAAAGAGGAGGAGGAGGAAGTGTGAATGGAATTGGTGTTTCAAGTCTTGTCAACTGGCTGTTCTTCTTTTACAAAAAATTTCTCCTTCCTGGGAGTAGCAGAAGAGCTCTTTTGCAATGATAGGCTTTTCTAGGTGCTATAGGATGCAGCATTCAGCTGCTGCCTTTCAGGAAGAGCCTGCCAAATTTCCACACAGCCCTTTTGTGTTCTACTCTCTTTGCAGAGTCAGAGCCCTGGGCTTGGCCTTCCCAGTTACTTCCTTGTTTGAATGGCAGCTGGCCTTGAAGGAAGAGGCTGACTTTCTTCCAGTCCTCATTCCACACTATCCCTGAGCATGCATGTATCACATCAGGCTGCTGTTTGGGAAATCTGCTATCTGGAGCACTCTGCGCTGTTATAATTATAGCGTTGAACAGTTGGTTCTAAGCTCAGTCTGTCACTCTGGTAATAGTTGAGAACTTTCCCACAGTACCCCCTCATTGATCTTCCTGGCAGAAGTAACCAGAGAGCCTCTGGAAGGAAGTCTTGACAGGACTTTTGTCCAAAAGAAAATTAGATTCCTTGTGGATTTCAGAGAAGTTTATCTGAGGGCAACATACCCACTACTTGAACAGTCCTCTTAACTCTTTGATTCTTCCACTGAAGATTAAAAGAGCATTTAGCTGTCATCTGCTAGAATGTAAGTCACAGAACTGCCACCCAGTTCATCCTCAGTGTATCTCTGGAACTGGGCAAGACATCTGATTTATAAAGGGCACATAATGCTTCTAGGGCTTCTGAATTCATGTGGTCAGACAGCCGGCTTCTCAGAAAGCTGCAAACAAAGTAGGAAAGCCAGCCATGTAAAGAAATACCTCGAGATGAACTTGGTTAACTGGAAATATGTCCTGTACCAGTTAATTATTCCTAATGACGTTTGAGCTATATGAGCCAGTTGTGTGCATGTCTATTGTATTTTGCGTATTCCTGACCTTCTGCATCTTGTACTTGGATCATAGTCAGAAAGAGAAAGACTTGAATGAGACTTTTGCTTCTCCAACAACCACAATGGCATGGGGAAAGGATGTAGCCTGTTGTAGTTCCTGTGGCCAAGAAGTGCATTGTGGCCTCAGTAGGTGAAGATGTCTTGACATAATGTGTTTTTTAAGTACATAGCTGCTTGAGAAGTCACTAGTGCATTATGGAAACAGGCAGCAAAAGGAAAATCACTTACTCGAGTTCTCACAGGAGGAATGCAGACATGAACGCAGTGCTCTTAGAGTCATCTGTGTTCTGCTGCAAAGACTTTCCCTCATGAGTCAAATTTTCATGCCGCAATTTTGGTAGTCAGTACTTACTTACACCATTTGGTGCTGGAACCTCCCCACCCAACACACACACACAAACACACACACACACACACACACACACACACACACACTACATTTTGTGTGTGTGTATGTGTGTGTATGTGTGAGTATGTCTGTGTGTGTATGTGCCCACACGTGTGCCAGTCCTGGAGCTTGTACTCAGGGCTTGGGTGCTGTCCCTAAGCTGTTTTTGCTCAACGCCAGTGCTGTACCATATGAGCCACATCTCTGTTTCCCAGTGGGTTCCCTCCCACTTTTAGTACTTAATTGGACATCAGAGTTTCATGGTCTTGTTACATGGGCTGCCTTTGAACCATGCATGATCATTAGATCTTAGCCTCCTGAGTAGCTAGTGATACCTGACTTTTATACAGATCCATTTTTTAAAATTTTCTTTCCAGCCTTTTTACTTTATATTATTTTTGGTGGTACTGAGGTTTGAATTCAGTGCCATGCATTTACTCACTTGCTTGCTTGGCCAGGCTCTACTACTTCATCCACACCTATAGCTTGCAGATTCTCTCCGCCCCCCCCCACCTCTCTCTTTCTCTCTGCTTTTTTTTTTTTTTTTTTTTGGTCGGTCGTGGGACTTGAACTCTGGGCTTGGGCGCTGTCCCTCAGCTATTCAGCTTAAGGCAAGTGCTCTACCACTTGAGTCACAGCGCTACTTCTGGTTTTCTGGTGGTTTATTGGAGATAAGATTTTCATGGACTTTACTGCCCAGGCTGGCTTTGAATGGCGATCATCAGACCTCAGCCTCCTGAGTAGCTAGAATTACAGGTGTAAGCCACTGGAACCCGGCTTCTGGTTATTTATTTATTTATTGGGGGGTCTGGTCGTGAGGCCTGAACTCTGGGCCTGGGCACTGTCCCTCAGCTCTTCAGCTCAAGGCTAGCGCTCTACCACTTGAGCCACAGCGCCACTTCAGGCTTTTTTCTTTTTTCTTATGTAGTCTGAGGAATTAAACCCAGGGCATCAGGCATGCAAGGCAAGTGCTCTACCACTGAGCCACCTTCCCAGCGCCTCTTGTTATTTTTATATGTATTTTATTGTACAAATAATGCATAGAGAGATTACAGGTACATGAGAAGGTAATGAGTACATTTCCTATTGAGCATTATTGTTACTTCCTCCTATGTTTATCCCCTACCTTCCCTTCCCTCCCCACCTCCCTCAGCTCTCCCTCCACCTCCCTCAACTCCCCATCCCAGCGAAGTTGTGTCTTCTACATCTCATTGTTACAGTGGGTCAACCTGTATCCTTATTTAAGCATTTTATTATTTCCTTTCCCTCCCCAAATTACAAAAATGTATTTATGAGATGCAGGGCACTGGAATCAAATACAGTGAAAACAGGGAGGAGAACAAAAAAAAATAGTACATTATAAATACGTTATAAACAATAGCAAGAAAGGAAAAACCACTGTGTCCCTATCTTAGGGTTCCTTTTGCTTAACATCATCTTATATGGTCATATGTACATAGCTTTTGACCTTTCCTGCTTGTCCTAGACATATACTAGTTATTGTAAATAAGGGAAACCATAGGACCTATGTGTCTTTGGGCCTGGCTTACTTCACTTAATAAATTTTTTCCAAGTCTTTCCATTTCCTAACAAATGGGGCGATGTCATTGTTTCTGATGGAGGCATAGAATTCCATTCTCTCTCTCTCTTTCTGCCCCCCCCCTCTATATATATCATATTTTCTTGATCCATTCATCTACTGAGGGGCATCTGGGTTGGTTCCATATTTTAGCTATGTAAATAATGCTGTGATAAACATAGTTGTGCTAGTTTGCTGGTTAATTTTTAAGATGAGGGTTCATGAATGTTTCTGCTCTTGCTAGACTTTTTTTTTTTTTTCAGTTGTGGGGCTTGAACTCTGGGCCTGAGCGCTGTCCCTCAGCTCTTCAGGTCAAGACTAGCACTCTACCACTTGAGCTACTGTGTCACTTCCGGTTTTCTGGTGGTTTATTGGAGATAAGTTTCACGGACTTTCCTGCCTGGGCTGGTTTCGAACTGTGATCCTCAGATCTCAGCCTCCTGAGAAGCTAGGATTACAGGCGTGGGCCACTGGCGCCCGGCTTCCTTGCTAGCCTTAAACTGTGTCCTCCTGCTCTCAGTCACCTGAGTTGCTAGAATTATAGGCACTTGGTTTATAATTTTTTATTTAAATTTGGTTATATTGAGGATTAAACTTGGGGCTTTGCCCTTGCTAAGTAGGAGCTTAGCACTTACTCCATGCCTCTAGCCTTATTTTGTATTGGTTATTTTCAAGGTAGGATCTCATTTTATGCCTGCAATGTGATTCTGTTGCTTCCTATTGTCACTGGGAAAGATAAACATGTGCCATTGTGCTTCTCCCATAGCTGAGATATCAAGCATGCCCCACTGCTTCAAGTCGTTGGTTGATATGAAGTCTCTCAAACTTCTTGTTTTGGTTTTTTGACTAAGGCTGACTCTGATCCTTCACTCTTTACCTCCTCCTTAGCTAGGATTACAGGCCTGAATCACCATGCCTGGATTTACTTTTAAAGTAAGGGAAAGTACAATAACCTGAAGGCAGAATAACCTGAAGGGCTTCAATAGGAAAGTAAATCACACGTGCCATGTGGCACTGTCACTGCTATCCATGGAAAGTAGGGCCAGTTCACTATCACGTGCAAGTAATAAATTGAGCCAGGAAGGCTTAAATGATTAAGAAGAAACACTAGCTCTAGTTGGCTTCAGGTATGGTATGATCTGGAGGTTTGTGGGACTGTCAGGGCATGGGCTTTTTCTCTCTGAGTTCTCTTGGTTCTGCCTTTATCTTAGACTGAGCACTCTACTCCTCTCACCCCTCCTCACCTTGGTGGTAAAATATGATAATGCTTTCTGACATTATATCCATATGCAGAACCTAGAGGAGAGAATCTGTCTCTGTGGCCTCTGTAGAAAGATAAGAAATGTCTTTTCCTATTATCTTAGCATGATCTCTTTAAATCTTATTGGTCCACTTTGGATCTGATGTGTTATTATGATAGGATTCATTCTCAATCACTAGTCAGGAAGATGGGCTGTGCTGGGTGACTTATCCTACCTTAGAGCTAGGGATGGGATTGGGCCACCCTGGTCATATTGAAAGAGCATTTACGCAGAGAGGCTGGCTACTCCTGGTTGTGGGGGTGGGAAAGATAGTTGAGAAGAGGCTGACAGATGTCCATGCCAGATCCCTGCCGATATCGAGGAGACTAGACTTGACCCTCAAAAGGCCACCCATTTGCCACTCTAGCCCTGTCCTTGTGGAGCACTGAACCTGCATCCTGTAGATCAGCCCTCTCTGACACCCCTGGGCTGAGATGCTAATGTCAGGGGCCTCAGTTTCTCACTGGGAAGAGCTTGGGTGTTAGGTTTGCCAGCCTTTTTCCCTCAAGATGAGTAGTTGAAAGCTGTCTTCATTGAGAATTATCTTGTCAGTTCTGTGGCTGCCTTCCTCTCCCTGCTCTGAGAGTTGCCCCTCTCTCATTTGCATGCAAAGTCAGCTCACTGAAAATCTCTTGAGCTGAAAAAGAACTTCTGTCTCTTCAACTTCCAACATCCCCTTCCTCCCCCGTCCCCCGCCCGGAGGAGGCGGAATGTTCATACTTTGAAAGCTAGAGGAAGCTAAACAATTCTGCTTGCTGTGGGTGGGTAGGTGTGTATTTATGAATGTGTAGCTGTTTCTCCATGTGGCTCTCTTTCTCACTCTTTGATCTTTCCATGCTTCCTGTTTGCTGCCCTCTGCTGAATAGAGATAGGAGAAGGAAGGGCCAAACAAAAAGCAGCCCCAGTTTTTCTTCTTTTTCTTGGGTTTTTGAGAAGTTGAAGCTGTGAATGCAGAATTTTCCTCAGCTTTCTTAGATGATGAAAGACACAACATAAAATACTACTAGTAAGAATCGTAATGAGGAGGATATATAATATATAAGTCTATTCATTTAGCTGCCATTCGTTTAGCCCATCACTTCCTTTTTTGTTTTGATTTTTGGTCAGTGGTGGAGCTTGAACTCTGGGCCTGGGAGCTGTCACTCAGCTCTTCAGCTCAAGGCTATTGCTGTACCAATTGACCCACAGCCCACTTTCTCTTTTCTGGTGGTTAATTGGAGATAAGAGTCTCACAGACTTTCCTGCCCATGCTGGCTTTGAACCATGATCCTCAGATATCAGCCTCCTGAGTAGCTAGGATTACTGGCATGAGCCACTGGTGCCTGGCTTGTTTGGTTGCTGTGTTTGACTGAGTTCAGGAGGCCAGACATTTAACCTCCCTGGACCATCTGTTTCCTGGCCTGTAAAGTAGAGCTTTACCTGTCTCCCATACTAGCAGAGTACAGCTAAAACTGGGCTTGTCAGAGCCAGAAGCTAGTGACTCATGCCTGTAATCCTAGTTACTCAGGAGGCTGAGATCTGAGGATCATGGTTCGCAATCTGGGAGACTCTTATCTCCAATGAATCACCAAAAAAAGCCAGATGTGGAGCTGTGGCTTAAGTAATAGAGCACTATCCTCGATCACAAAAGCTTAGGGCCAGTGCCCAGGCAGGTCCCTGTGTTTAAGCCCGAGGACTATCACAGGAAGAAAGGATAGGGTGGGGCTTTTTCGTTTTTTGACCCATACCTCTTCCCACCTGGCCTTCCTTGGGGCAGCTGTCAGGTGCTGTGGCAAGGGGGTGAGTCATCTTTTCATCTGGGGTGGGCTGTGGGAAGAGGGTCTTCTAGAGGCATCGTTGCATGGGTCTTGGTGCTCCTGCCTTTTTCTCCCTCCTCCATGCCGTCTCCTCCCTCTGCTCTCTGCTTTCCCCTGGCAATTGGCAAGACAGCTGACTGCTCCTGTCACCAAGGCCGTGCCAGGGAACAATGGGCCACATTAAGAAGGGCTGCCAGGTGCCATGCCAGAGGTATTAAAGTGACATTTGATGACTTTTAACCTGAATCATCAGGTTTAGTACTCTTTCCCTCTGCAGCAGCTAAAGGGCAGGAAAGCCCAGGTATGGATTCCTTCCCCCTGGGCTTGTGGAGTTCTCCTTGTGGTGTTACTGTGCTTCTTTTACCCCAACCCTGCTTTCAACCCTCTCCTCTCTCTGTGTGTATTTGTGTCATTCCTCCTCCCTCATTCCCAGTTGGTGTTAGGCTGCGTGTGTGTGTGTGTGTGTGTGTGTGTGTGTAGTGGCTATAAGACACCATTTTGGAACCCACAATTGCTCCGCTCCGTGTCCTGTCCCTCCTTCTCCCTTCCAACCTCTTCCCCCTCCTCTCTGTGCCAGTCCTGGGACTTGAATTCAGGGCCTGGGTACTGTCCATGAGTTTCTTTTTGTTCAAGGCTAGCACTCTTCCACTCGAGCCACAGCATCACTTCTGGCTATTTCTGTTTATGTGGTACTGAAGAATCAAACCCAGGGCTTCATGTATGCTAGGCAAGCACTCTACCACTAAGCCACATTCCCAGCCCTGTCCTATCTCTCTTAATCTCTATCTCTCTTAACTTTTTTCCCTGTGAGATGGACAGCCATCTTTGACTTGAATACACCCCAGTGTTGGGGATCTCACTCAGTAAAGCTCAGCAAGGCTTAGGTAATCTGCTGTGGCCCATAGTGATTTAGAGGTTTTCAGCATTTTTGTCTCCTTTATCTTTCCTGGCAGGTAGAATTCATCTCTGTCTTTTGGAAATGCTTATAGAATATAATTTGTACAAGCATAGTGGCATGGATGTTATGGTGTGTTTGTCGTTTTCCTAATGCCTTCCCAGGAGTGAAGTAATGTTGAAGGAGTCTTCTCAGCAGGACAGCCTCTTTGGTGAGCCTTTGGCTGGGGAGAGGATCCCCAAGATTTACCGTCTGAAACTTACACTTCTTTTGTCTCTGGAAGCTCTAGTTCCAAATTTAACCAGTATGTTGTCTGTGATCATTTAGTCCAGAGCCTAATTTAGGTTTTGTGTATAATACAGTCTCCTCGCTTCTGCCACTGTAGTATGTATTGCTGCACATAGTACATTCATCACCTGAATATGCTGTGTTTCAATAAAGCTTTATTTGCGAACTCCTCTTCTGATTTCTTCCTGGTAGAAGTCCTGCATTGTGAGGTGGGGGTCATCCTGAACTGTTTGACTCTGGGTAGACCCTTGAATTGGCAGAGCCTCTGTGTCCTTATCTGTATGTTGTGTGAGTTGGGAGAGTGACTTCAGCCCTGGGATCTTAGTTAAGATCTGAGTTCCCTACTGAGTCTGGCCCAAACCTTGATTCTGACTCCACCCATTTCTCTCTTCCTACCCTGTCTAGCTTTCCTGGATTGCAGCTCAAGGCTCCCAGCTCTTCTCCCCACCTCTGCTGGAATCTCAGTCCATTCTTAATACCCAGCCAGAGAATGCATTTGTGAGTAAATTCAGAGGCTCCTTTCTCTTTTCTAAAATTCATTAGTGCCTTGCAGCTACTGCTCAAGTCCAAGCTCCTGCCTTGTCTGCCTCCTGTGTATCCCTCCAGCCTCAATTTGTGTGTGTTTGTTGTGTTCACTATCGCACTCCAGCCTGTTGGCTGTCTTACACAGGAGGCTCACTTCCTCCCTTAGGTCTTTACTCATAGAATGAATTAATGCTCTTCCTAACAACTTTGACTTGATTCTTTTCACCTTTTAGGTCTCAGCTCTAGTGTCATCTCAGACATCCTTTTTTGTTGTTATTGTTTTTGTGTGTGTGTGCTCATCCTGGGTCCTGAACTCAGAGCCTGGGTGCTGACCCTGAACATTTTTGCTCAAGGCTGGTACTCTTCCACTTGAGCTACAGATCCCCTGCTGGCTTTCTTGGTGGTTAATTGAAGATAAGAGTCTCATGGATGTTTCCTACGAGGGTTGGCATCAAATCGTGGTCCCTTATATAGCAGCCTCCTGAGTAACTTGGATTACAGAAATGAACCATAGACATCTGGTTTGATAAGCATCTGTTAGAGCTGACATTTGGAAATTCCTTTATCACTCTGCAACATACCTGTGAATGGTACACTGACTAGAATCACCTTCCTTGTTGGTTTACATGTTTGTTTTTCTGCTTCAGTAGGTCGTAAGCACTGTAAGATTCAGGACTTCATCTGTCTTATATACTGCTTCTTCCATAGTAAAGACAAGCATATAGTAGCACTCAATATATTGACTGACTGCTGTGTTCCTGCTGAGATTCCGTGTGTGTGTGTGTGTGTGTGTGTGTGTGTGTGTGTGTGTTTCTTAATATTGGGGGTTGAACTCAGGGCTTAGGCACTGTCCCCAAGCAGTTCTTTCTTTTATTTTTTGTAAGTCGTGGAGCTGGAACTCTGGGCCTGAGCACTATCCCTCAGCTCTTCAGCTCAAGGTAAGTGCTCTACCACATGAGCCACAGAACCACTTCCAGTTTTCTGGTGATTAATTGAAGATGAGAGTCTTGCGGAATTTCCTTCCCATGCTGGCTTTGAACTGTGATCCTCAAATCTCACCCTCCTGAGTAGCTAGGATTACAGGCATGAGCCACCGGCTCCCATCTGCCTTTAGCATTTTTTGCTCAAGGCTGTGAATCTACCATTTGAGCTATACTCTACTTTTGGCTTTAAGGTGTTTAATTGGAGGTAAGAGTTTGAGGGCTTTGTCTTCCCTATGTGGTTTCGAATCTCAATCCTCAGATCCCAGCATCTTGACTAACTAGGGTTATAGGGTTGGGCCATGGATGCCTGGCCATCCAGGACTCTTGTCTGCTGCTGTTCCCTTGTATGTCATTTGGAAGTTATTCTGCTCTTGGTGCTAGGTGACACTACACATTTTCCCTCAAGAGGCTGCATTCTTGTGCTCTCATCTCCTCTGGTGAGATCAGAGGCCTCAGAAGGATGAGCTTTCTGGAAAAGCAGCTAGTTCTTAGCCTGAACTTTGATTGGAGACTTCCTCTTAAAATTGTCCATTAGCATCAATCTGTCCATCCCTTTGGCCTACATGGCTTTGTGGGTGGTGTCTCTGAGTGAGGATCTGTCTAGTTCTCTCCCTTCAGATGTCTTTTAAAACCAGTTTTTATTACTATAATAAAGATGATGTATAGAGGGCTGCAGTTACATAATTCAGATGGTATTTTAAAGCACAAAAGAGTCTCTTTGGGGTTAGATTTTGTTCTGGAAATGTGGAGCTCTGTTTACTGTGTTGGGGGGAAGGTGTTTGTTGCAGCTGGTGTGAATGTCCTGTGGGTCCAGAGATAGGTCTTAAGCAGAAAGGCTGCAGTCCAGTGACTCCGTCTGTTCTTAGGCCCACAGCTCCCACGAAGGGATAAAAGGAGTCACAGATGGAATTGTTTCTTCAAATAAGATCTGTGAAGCTAGGCATCAGTGGCCCACACCTGTAATCCTAGTTATTCAGGAGGCTGAGATCTGAGGATCATAGTTCAAGTCCTACTCAGGCAGCAATGTCCAATAAGTGTCTAGTTAACCACCATAAAGTCAGAAGCAGAAGTCTGGCTCAAGTGGTAGAGAACAAGCCTTAAGTGAAAAAGCTAAGGGACAGCTCCAAGGCCCAGAAGTCAAGCACCAGTACCAGCACACACACACACACACACACACACACACACACACACACACACACACACAGTAACAATAACAAACTTGTTTAAATTCTAAGCCTTATTCCTCAGAATATGGTCTTAGTTAGAAATAGGTTATTGTAGTTACATGGTTAAGGGGGTGTTCCTGCTGGAATAGAGTGGGGCCTTAATCCTACTTTGCTGGAAAGACTAGCCCTGCAAAGACAGAGGCAGAGATTGTTGTTATGCTACCGTCAGCCATAGCACACCAAGGGACCC
The DNA here is from genome assembly GCF_019054845.1 of Dipodomys spectabilis. Classification (NCBI taxonomy): domain Eukaryota; kingdom Metazoa; phylum Chordata; class Mammalia; order Rodentia; family Heteromyidae; genus Dipodomys; species Dipodomys spectabilis. The sequence goes on along the minus strand of NW_024870972.1, from coordinate 6,656,777 downwards.
AGAGGCAAGGATAACTGTCTTAATCTTTTCTAGATCCTTCTGTTCCTTTTTTAATTCTTAGAAAAGATCCTCCCTTCCACAGAGGATTAATGAAGCCCACTGCCCATACATTTTCTTTAACTAAAGCCACTCTCCTGATTAAGAGAGCTCTACCAGAAGCATTGAATACCTGTGCGTGAATACATGGTCCTTGTTCTTTGTTATTTGACTGCAATATCTCTCAGTTTGATCTGAGTTCCAGCTACATTGACACAAACAGTTTTGTTCTGGATCCAAACTAAATACTGTGTGGTAGGTACAAAAAACTGCTCCCAGGGCTGGGAAGATGGCTTAGTGATAGAGTGCTTGCCTAGCACGTATGAAGCCCTGGGTTCCTCAGTACACCTAAACACAAAAAGCCAGAAGTGGTGCTGTGACTCATGTGGTAGAGTGCTAGCTTTAAACAAAAGAAGCTCAGGGACAGCACCTAGGCCAAGTCCCCCTTACCTCCCCTCCCCTTCTTTCCCTTCCACTGCTCTCCTCACCTTTCCTAACAAATTCTAGAATCTGGTGACTTATAGTACAGACACCTCATAGTTTCTATGGTTCCGGGATTTGCACCGTGCTGTATGAAGTGGTCTGGGTCATGTGAAATTATAGTCATGATGTCTAGCTCTTCATCCTTCTGGGGTCTCAACTGGAGCTGGGTGGTCTGCTTACAATATAGTGTTGTAGCTTGATTTCCCTATAGCAAGTTATTCAGAAGGAGGAAGAGATCAAGCTGACAGCTCCATTCCTTCTTTGACCTAAATGTAGTCTGAACATACCATAATACTTGACACTCTCTTCTCTTAGTTAGAAATATACCTGAAATGCTGCCTCTGTGCAGAAAGAGCAGCAGACTCCAGCTCTTCAGGGGAGGAGTGTGACAGAATTGGAGGCCATTTGAGAGCCTGTTGTGTGCTTGACATCATGAATGGTACAAGGGATCCAAGGTGCAGCCACTGATCTACACTCTAGAAGTTTACATCTTCTAGAAAAGTTATGCTCTGCTCTATAACTGATGATGAGAAGGGAGACAGATATCTTAGAGAGTTCTGAGAAAGTGAAAATCAGAATGGATGGTAGCAGAGGGAAGCTCTAGGGAGGAGGTGGCTCCTGCCTTCATATATTTTCAGCTTTCCCCTCTGTTCTTTTATTTATTTTTTGTCGGTTGTGCGGCTTGAACTCTGGACCTGGGCGCTGTTCCTATGCTCTTCAGTTCAAGGCAAACACTGTGCCACTTGAGCCACAGCACCACTTCCCATTTTCTAATGGTTTATTGGAGATAAGGGATTCATGGACTTTCCTGGCCCAGCTGGCTTTTAACCATGATCCTCAGATCTCAGCCTTCTGACTAGCTAGAATTACAGGTGTGAACCACTGGCTCCAGGCTTACCACTGCTTTTTGTTCATCCTTTGTCCCTCCATTTCTGTGCATTTGTTTTATTTTTATGCTGAAGAAAAACAGAAAGCTACTATCTATCCTACTTCATGAGATTATTTGACTATTGTACCTAATTGGGTTATTGCAAATGAGTATTGTGGGCTTTAGACAGTGGTCAAATGCAAATAAGATTGATTCATTGGTTGTTTGATGAATTTAGTCATTCATCCATTCATTCAGTACATTTATTGTTGTACCAGCTATGTAACCATCAAGATTTGTGCCTTACATTCTTGTAGAAGAGACATCTAGGTGGTAAACAAGCAAATTAATAAATATGACAGTGGGTATTAGAAATATCGTTTTTTTGTTGTTTTTGTTTTGTGCCATTACTGGGGTGTGACCACAGAGCCAGAACATTTTCCCTTAGTTGTTGTGTTTAAGGTTGATGCTCTACCATTTGAGCCCCATCTCATTTCTGGCTTTTGGTGGTTAATTGGGGGTAAGGTCTCACAGACTTCTCAGGTTGTTTCTTTTTTTTTTTCTTTTTTTCTTTTTTTTTTGTAGGTCATGGGCATTGAACTCTGGGTCTCAGTGCTGTCCCTCTGCTCTTCAGCTCAAGGCTAGCGCTCAGCCTCCTCAGATCTCAGCCTCCTGAGTAGCTAGGATTCCAGGTATGAACCACTGGCACCCAAAAATTAAGAATACTGATAAGAAACTAACCAGACTGGTACTTCATAGTAAGGTGGTCTCTGAAAAGCACATAGGATGCAGAGAAACCTTTTTTCCTTCCAAAGGTTTAAGTCTGCTGAGATCAACGAGCTGGAGACAAAGATACACTCATCCTATTTTGTTGTTGGAGATGATCAATCCACAATCCAGTGAGATTTAAAAACAAAAAACACTTAACCTATGCTCTGCACCATGGAGTGGGGGAGTATCGGTAATTTAGAGGGATGGTAAATGATTTTTAGGTAAAAGAACAGTATTTGCCCTTTGCCAGAGAACCACACAGACAGCCATGTATAGAGAACAAAGGAAGGTTTATTGCTGGGAGAGGGGCTGGCAAGACCCCTTCTCACAGGGGAGAAGTGAGAAGAATCACTAGGTATTGTCTGAGGTGACCTGTATAACCTCGGAGGTTTAAGAGGTGATACAAGTGCCTAGGAGGTGGAGACCTGGTGTGGACATGAGGGCCAGGGGCTTCATCATGGCAGACTAGGCTGCTGTCCAAATAGTAGGTAAGAGGCCCTGCATCTGCCCAGACCTGAAGGTCACACGAAGGGGTGCTTGTTGCCTTATATGGTGGTAGCTGCCCCAGAGAAGTGCCATCTCAAGTTTGTAAAGGGGTTGGAGGCTGATTATTTACTGTCTTTTTAAATGGGCCTAGTGTTGCCTAGGAAGGGAGCATGCTAATCTGTGGAGAGGGGAAGGAGTGTACTAAACTATGAGAAGGGAGTTCATTTCACTAACATAGGGAGTCTGGGACAAGGTTCCCCTGGGCTGTGGGGGAGGTGGTGACAGGCTCTGAGAAGATGAAGACAGAATTTTCCTAGCTTTCTTACCTGGTAGATAAATCTCAAGGAGACCTTGGAGCTGCTGAAGAAGAATAGATAAAAGCTGGACACTGGTAGCTCATGCCTATAATCTTAGCTACTGTGGAGGCTGAGATCTGAGGATCACAGTGTGAAAGCAGCTCAGGCAGAAAAATCTGTGAGACTTTTCTCTCTATTAAAAAGCCAGAAGGGGAGGTGTGGTGCAAGTGCTAGAACAGCAGACTTAAGGAAAAATGCCAAGTGAGAGCACAAGGCCCTAAGTCCAAGCCCCAGTACCAGTATTAATTTTTTAAAAAGATGTGAATAGACTCCTATCTTGAAAAAAAAACATGAAAAACAGTATTGGAAGTATGGTTCAAGTGGTAGAGTAACAATATTTGGTAGAGTACCAACCTAGCAAGCACAGGCCCTTCACAGTTGAAACCCTAGTAGGTACTATCCAACCATTCTTTCAAACTTCTTTAGAATGCAGAATGGAGAATAATTGTAGAGTGGTTAATGTGGGGGAATCATTCATTACTCTCCTTTCATGTCAGCCCTGACCCCTTCCCTCCTTCCCTTATTTCCTCCTTCCCTCCTTCCCTCTTTCCCTTCCCTTCCCTCCTTCCCTCTTTCCCTTCCCTTCCCTCCATACCATCCTTCCTCTCTGTCTCCTTTTTTGGTTGTACTAGCATTTGAAATCAGAGCCCGCTGCTTACTATTCAGTTGCTCTATTAATTGAACCATGCCCCAGCCCACTTATCTAGCCTTTCTGAGCCTCACTGCCCTTATTTGTAAAACGAGGACAATTATCTCTGAGTTCTATCATTTGGAGTATTTTCAGGAAAATTTTATAAGAATAGTTGAAATAATAGATATGAAAACACCTAAATGAAAGGAGTAAATCTTCTTTTTAATACATTTTTATTGTAAAGATAGTGTACAGCGGGGTTATAGTTACATGAGTAAGGTAATGAGTACATTTCTTATCAAGCATTGCTGCTTCCTCCTTTGTTTGTCCTCTACCATCCCTTCCTTCCCACCTCCACAACTAAACTCCACACGCTCCATCCACCACCCCCGCCTAAATTGTAAAATTCATTTTTCAACATAGTGTCTTTGTACATCTCATTGTTACAATGGGTCAACCTATATCCCTCTTTAAGCATTTTGTTTTTTCCCTTTCCCTCCCCAAATTAGAAAAGTGTATATACAAGATGCAGTGCATCCACATCAAAAACAATGAAAACAGGGGTTATACCTTGGGGGAGGAGCATACAAAGAAACAAAAAAAAATCACATGGTACATTATAAATACATTAGCAAGAAAGAAAAGAACACTTGTGTCCCTATCTTGGGGTTCATTTCCCTTAACATCATCTTATTTGGTCATAGTACATAGCTTTTGACCTTTTCTGCTTGTCCCTGACATACACTAGTTATTGCAAGTAAGGGAAACCATGGGACCTATGTTTCTTTGGGCCTGGTGAGAAGGAGCATATCTTGACGCCAGATTTATCCTTTCTTTCCTGGGCTTTTTTTTTTTTAACTTTTTTCGTCTTTGATAATTGGATGCTCTCAGATGAGATCTCCTGCTGTTAGGTTAAACCCATTTTGCCTTTCAGGTGGGTGGACAGGTGGGCGGCCTGTTCTAGGATTTGTCCTAGTTTAGCAGCAGTGGTGTTCCAAGGAAATGAATAAGAAATGAATTTAGGCTGCTCCTGCAAGGGTCTGTGTTACAAGAAGCTCAGCAAAAAGGAGATGGTGTCTGCTATTTCTTTGTTTGCTGGCTTCTTAGAGACAATGTGTGGCACCAAAGCTCTGGTGCTGGGTTATCCTGCAGGTCACTAGTGGCACTGAGAGCACATTGTAGTTCTTTTCTCATTGGTTGGTATACTGGTACTGGGGCTTCAACTCAGGGCTTCCCACTTAGATTTTTGCACATTACTGGTGCTCTCCTACTGGAGCCACACTTCTACTTCCCAGAGATTTGGCTTTTTCAGAATGCCACCCCAGTCTCTCTTTGAACCCCAGCCCTCGTTTACCTCTAGCATTGTGTAGAAGTCATTCATCAATTTGTGACTGGTCAAGTGCCTGCCGAGTTTCTGAAAAGGACAATCAAGATGTCAGGGTGTTCCCCCATCTCTGCGCTCAGGGCTAGGCAGCAAGGCTGGGCTGTTACAGTGGAGCAGAATGGCAAGACCTGATGGAAATACCCCCAGGACACATTGGGGAGAATACAATGGAAGCTCCTAGCTAGCTGGAGCTAAGCTGATTAATGTTTGATTTCTGTCTTCAGAGCTGGAGAAAGCAAGTATAAACAAATATCTGGAGGAACAGTAGTGCTTGGGGCATTGGTGAGAAAGAGGTTGCAGGCAGAGTAGCTCCTCTCACCCAGGCTTGGCCTATCTGGCCCTGCTGGCCAGCTCCTAGGTTTTGAGCAGTGAAGGTAGCACTTGATAAGGTGCAGGGCCTTCAAACAGAAGTTGAAGATTTTGGATTTTCCCTGCAGAGGTACTGAAGCAGGAAGTGACACGATTCTGTGTTCTGCCAGGGTGGCAGCTGCAGCTGCTCTGTGGAAACAAGCCCAGAGGGGGCAGGGTGCCAGGTAGGCAGCCAGCTGTGAAGCAGGAAGTCTCTATGGGGAAGAACGAGATGCCTGTTCAAGAGATGCTGGAACTCAAACTCATGTCTCATATCCACACTAGCCCCTTCCATATCCAGGACAGTTCCTGTGTCCTAGATTCCTCCTCCCTCCCTCCTTCTCTCCCTTCTTCCCCCCTTCCCTCCCTCCCTCCTTCCTTCCTTCCTACTTTCCTTCCTTCCTTCCTTCCTTCCTTCATTCCTTCCTTCCTCTTCCCTCATTCCCTTTCCCCCTTTCCCCTTCCCCTTTCTTTCCTTCCTTTTTTTTTCCCCTTCTGGTGTTGAGCCTGGAACTCCAGGCATCACTTGTCAACACAGCTTTTTTCTCAAGGCTGATGTTCTCCCCCTTGAGCCACACCTCCACTTCCAGCTTTTTTTTTCTGGTTCATTGGAGATAAGAGGCTCATGGACTTTTCTGAACAGACTGCCTTTAAACCATGATTTTCAGCCTTCAGCATCCTGAGTAGCATGGATGACAGGTGTGAGCCACCAGTACTGGTCTAGCACTACTTTCTTTACCAGTTCAGTCTAATCGATGACTTTTGACATTCTGAGCTTGGGTGGTGGCCAGTGTCAGATTCACCATAGGTCTGAGCCCGTTCCCTTCCACTTTGAGAATCTCTTAACAGTTGGCCATCTGATACACTGGTGGATCCTCCTCTTTGGTGGTGCAGGGGCCACAGGCATTTTTATGATCTTGCAATGGGAGAGTCCAGACGGGGTGACATGTCATCACTTACTGATGTATTCTAAGAGTGCCTTAATTTCATAATTTTTAAGGAGCCCCTCCCTGCCCTCCAGCACCTCAACATTGGATCCCACAAAACTGGCTCCAGCCTCAGTGATGGCTGTGATTCTTCTTGCCTGGTGCCTTCGTGATCTACAGAGGTGTCAGGAGCCAGCAGCTGAAGAGCAGTCTGCATCTTTGAAATGAGGTGATATTCAGATTACTCCTCAAACTTTCTCTGTACCTAAGTGTGTAACTTTTAGCATGCATTTCAGTGCACAATTTTGTTTTCTGGTCATGGGTGCTGAACTCTGGGCCTGGGCTCTATCCCTCTGCCTCTTTTTTATAAGTTTTTTTTTATTGTGAAAATTCTATACAGAGGGGTTACAATTACGTGAGCAAGGTAACAAGTACATTTCTTATCAAGCATTGTTGCCTCCTCCTTTGTTTTTCCCCTTTAATCCCTGCCTTCCCATAACCATATCCCTCTGCTCTTCACCTCAAGGCTAGTGATCCACCATTTAAGCCACAGAGCATACAGTTCCGGCTTTTTCTCTTATGTGGAGCTGAGGAATCAAGCCCAGGGCCTTATGCATGCAAGGCAAGCATTCTACCACTAAGCCACCACCCCATCTCCTCAGAGTACATCTTAAAATGCTACTTGTAGTACTTATTTTGAGGCACAAAAATGGTGTTTACTCTGAATTCTAAGATTCCTACAGAGTTAATTCATTTATGCCCCACAAATAGATATTATTACCTCAACTAAGGAAATGACTAGTAGTATTAGCCAATAGATGAATTCAGGCTCACTGACTTGAACATCAGAAGCAAGGCTTATAATTAGGCTGGGTGCTAGTCGCTCATGCCTGTAATCCTAGCTACTCAGGAGGCTGAGATCTGAGGATGGCCGTTTAAAGCCAGCCCGGACAGGAGAGGCCGTGAGACTCTTATCTCCAGTAAGCCAATGGAAAACCAGAAGTGGCGCTGTAGCTCAAATGGTAGAGTGCTTACCTTTAGCTGAAGAGCTGAGGGACAGTGCCCAGGCCCAGAGTTCAAGCCTCACAACCAATAATAGCAACAACAGCAACAACAAAACGCTGGAAGTGGTGCTATGGTTCAATGGTAGGGGGGTAGCCTAGAGCAAAAAAAGATCCAGGGCAGTGCTCAGGCCCTGAGTTCAATTTCTAGGGATGACAAATGAAAAGGCTTATTCTTAGTTTAACCTTCTCCTTTTGCTATCTGGAAAGTATTAATATTTGAACAAAAGGTACTGTGTTGTCACTTTGCACTGGACCCCTCTACTCTGTAGGTAGTCCTGAGGAATGTCCATGTGCCTCATCCCTGCTACATTATGTGCTTGCTGTATCATGCCATCTGGGTATGTTTGGGGGAGTGTCAGCTGGTCCGGGAAATAGTGAGCTCCCCATCCTTTGAAGAATTCAAAGTTGAAACTGGAGGAAGTTGGAGTGCCAGATGGGAGGAGTTAGAGTAGGCAGTCTTTAGGATATGAGTTCCTATGAGCCCTGATTCTAGGATTCTGTAACTTATCCTTCCACAATGTTACTGAATGTCAGAAAATAGAGGAGATGGGAACTAAGGGAAATGGTCTAGTGTGTAGGATTCTGAAAGTATGAGGAACTTGGAGTTATTTCCTTAGACTGTTGGCAGTACTGGGCTGCTGACCCTCTGCTTTCCCCAATGTTATCTGTAAGGGAGGAGTTGTGTTCCTAGTGCTGGAAGTTCTCCTCTGGGTCAAAGGTCACAGTAGTGTTGTAGTGAGCCTAGAAGTGCTAGTGTCCTCCTTCTAAGACCTAGCAATTACTTTCCCAGCACCTTTGCTGAAGAGATGTGTGTGTATTTGCATGTGAATACAGTGGTGAACAAGATGGACTGGAAAGCAGGAAGAGCAAATGACACTCCAGATTTCCTGCCATGTATATAACATTCCTTCTCAGTGTTGGAAGTTTAGGAAAGTTATTTTCATCTCTTTTCACCTCTTTTCTGCCCTTGTAAATGGGACTTGAGAGAATGCATTTTAGCAACTTGACCCAGACAATTTTTAAGGATTCTCATTAATAACACAATTTATACAGCATTTTGAGGTTATCAAAGAACTTTTCACATAAGGGATCTCATCAAAGTTGTCTTAACAACCAGAAGGTGGTATTTGGGCCATTTAAATGATAAAGGAATGAAGGCCAGAAAGATGGTTTATGGCAAAGCTAGGCCTCTGTGTCCACAGTTTCATATAGGGATCTTGACTATTTTCTAAAAGTTTATCCTTTTGTTCATTGAGCTAATAATGACAGGTTCCCAAAGTCCTTAGGCTTCTCCTGTGCACAAGGATTGTTTTACAAAGACAGGATCCGTCTATGTAGCCCATGTTTGCTTCATAATCTTAGTATTCTTCTTGCCTCTGCTTCCTGAGTGCCACAATACATGGCCATAGGGATGGTTTTATTGAGGTCCTCCATCTTTCTTTAGTCTGCTTTGACTGGGAGTATAGCAGGGTGAGAGCCAAGCCCTGAGTTCTAAAGTTAGCTTGTATTCACATCTCCCAGTTTGTCCTTCTATAGCTGAGTGGCCTGGGACCTGAATGTTTTCATGTGTACAAGAATGGTAAACTTACCTTTTTTCATGCAGGGCTGGTGCTCTACCACTAAAGCTGCACCTCCACTTTCTACATTTCTTTCTAGTTAGACGTAAGAGTCTCATAGATTTTCTTGCCTGGGTTCGCTATGAACTGTAATTCTCAGATCTTAGTCTCCTGAGTAGCTAGGATTATAGGTATGAACCGCTAGCATCTGGCCATTAAGCATATATACATACATACATATATATATATTTGGTAGTGGTGGTGGTGGTGGTGGTCGTGGGGCTTGAACTCCGGGCCTGGGCACTATCCCTCAAATCTTCCTTTGAAGATGAGCGCTTGAGCCACAGCACCACTTCCGGTTTTCTAGTGGTTTATTTGAGATAAGTATCTCACGGACTTTCCTGCCTGGGCTGGCTTTGAACCATGATTCTCAGATCTCAGCCTCCTAAGTAGCTAGGATTACAGGTATGAGCTACTGGCGACTGACTAATTAAGTATATTTTTTACTTGTTTGTATGCTTGAATTGTAGGCTTCTTTTAAGTAATTTTCAAGGTTCTACCTGAAATCTCAGGGAGCCCCTGTGAACCTACTTAAAAGAAGATCTCATCAATTAAAAAGATAGAAAAAGAAAACCACCAGAAAACAAAAAATAAAAAACCCCCAAAACCCTGCACAATACCTCTGTGATTATGGGAGAGCAAGGAATGTCATTTATGACATCCATTTCTTGATCCAATTGGCATTTTGCAAACTGCCACTGCTATTAGCAGTCGCTTTTGAGTATTTATGATCTTGCAGTTGGAGCACTTTGATTCTCATATCAGAAACAGGTTCATATTTAGAAAATGTGCCCTACAAGGAGCTGGAAAATGAGATCCCTCAGGGAGGCTGCCTGGCAGAACTTTGCCTTTTCCACACACCCTAGTTAGCTGTTTTTGTTGTTGTTGCTTGTTTTTATTTTTTTCTGGTCTTGATGCTTGAAATCTGGGCCTGGGCGCTGTCCCTTAACTCATCAGCTGAAGGCCAGCACTCTACCACTTGTGCCGCTTATAGCTTTTTCTGTTTATGTGGTGCTGAGGAATTGAACCAAGGGCCTCATACATGTGAGGCAAGCACTCTACCACTGAGCCACCTTCCCAGCCCCTTGGAAGCTGTTTGTTTATGTCTGGATCTTTACCCTGCCAGGGATGGACTTTCTGTGTAGCCCTGGCATAGTGACCCATGGCAAAAGGACATGTAGCTAAACACCAAACCACTTTCTACACGTATGTCCTTGCATCACACCAGCCACAATGCTAGCAAAGACCAGAAGCTGGGATTTGACAGAAATTTATTCAAGAGTCCTAAACTGGTTCTTGGTGTGTCCAGGATAGCAAGGAGAGTTTTGGATCTGGCCAGTGTGGAAGCATCAACCTCACTAGAGCACCAGATCCTAAACTAGAAATTGGAAAGACATTGGTTCCCACTTTGGGCCTCAGTTTTGACTCTTGCTACATGGTGCTCTGTGGTCCATGAGGTGCTTCAGTGCCAAATTATACAGGACTTGTGTTCAAGAGAAGGAGGATTTGCATTTCAATGACAAATTCACATAGGCCTTGTCAGTGAGAATGTCTTCATCAAGAGTATCTGAGGGAAGGTTGGGGTTCCTGCTCTGTCTGTGAGACTTTAGCTAGGCTCTGGTCTTCTCAGGCTTGTTTCTACTTCTTTGAAATCCATCCAGGAAACCTCTTCACATTGAGTTGCTATGGCACCTTGGGCTCATCTTGGCTGTGACAGCTTCTGACACTGCCCTTGTTTGGGGGCAGCTTGGATGGTTTTGAGGAGCCCTAGTCAGACATGCCTTAGAATCTGTAGGGATTCATCTCGTGTGTTTTCAATTTTAGATGGAAGTTCATGGGTTTGGGAGAAGAAAACTAGAGAAGTATATGCCATTCTTAGCACAAAGTTGATGTATTTTTATGGTCATTTTGACCTTGATCACCTAGTCCATGGGCCTTCATAGTTCTCCAATGTCAAGAATCTCTTTTTTTCATCCTTTTTTAAACTTTACTCCCCCCCTATCCCCCATTTGTCTCTTTCTGTGCCAGTACTAGAGCTTGAACTCAGTGCCTGGGTGCTGTCCCTTAGCTTTTTCATTCAAGGCTGGTGCTGTACCACTTAAGCTATACCTCCAATTTGGGGTTTTGCTGATTCATAAGAGATAAGGGCCTCATTGAGTTTTCTGTTTGTGCTGGATTTGAACTTCTTTTTTGGGGGGCGGGGGTCCGGTCTTGGGGCCTGAACTCTGGGCCTGTTCGCTGTCCCTTAGCTCTTCAGTTCAAGGCTAGCACTCTACCACTTGAGCCACAGCGCCACTTCCAGCTTTTTTCTTTTTGCTTATGTGGTGCTGAGGAATCGAACCCAGGGCCTCAGGCATGCAAGGCAAGAACTCTACCACTGAGCGACCTTCCCAGCCCTGGATTTGAACTGCTATCATCAGATCTCAGCTTCCTGAGTATCTAGGTATGCCCATCTCTTTTGAGAAGACCTGGTGATGTAACACATTATTGGCTGCTTGCTGTGCACCTGGTACAGTGTTGCATGCAGGGCTATGAAGACAAACAAGACATGATCTGTGCTGAAGCATCCCAAGAATGAACTGCAGCTCAGATGTGTAAAACAGCGCTCTTAGTGCACTGGGGAATGTGCAGTGAGAGTGTTCATAGGGGCTCCAAGGAAGTTAGTTACCTGACAAGGTTTTCCAATTTCCTGATTTTGTGCTTTAAGTGAATTTCTATAGTTCCCTTCCATTTCTTTCAAACCATAACATTTTAAATGTTATAAAAGGGAGAAAAAATTAAGGAAGCTAGCATATTTCTTTTGGAGACATATCCAGAGACTCGTTATTTTTAAGCATTTGCTTAGCATTTTGTGTTGAAAGCATTTTCAAGTCATTAATTAGTAATCCACATTAATATGTAGATAGAATTAATCTATTCCAGGCAGAAGTTTTTCTTGAGGAAAAAAAAAAAAAAAAAACAAGAGCTATTCCTTTCCACCTACATCTCTCTCCTCCCCTCTGCCACACTTTATCTTGATCATTATTTGGATTATTGCTCTGATTATGGCTCTGATTAAGTGCCACAAGTGTCTGTGGCACTTAATCAGAGTTAATCAAAGTTCGGGTTGGGTGTGTTCCTCTGGACTCTAGGCTGTACGTAGGCTGCTTTGGTGACTCATTTTTTTTTTATCACTTGAAAATGAAATTGGCCTCATAAATAGTCATCCTCAGGAAGCAATTGGCTCTCCCATTTTTATTTTAGTTGCGTTCAGCTGAAATCCTCTTAGGTTGTGTTCTTGTTTGAGGAGAGTTTTTTTTTTTTTTTTTTTTTTTTTTTTTTTTTTTATCCTTCTTGCTGGTCATATGGCTTGAATGCAGGCCTAGGTCTTACATGCAATGCCAGGAGATTTTTTGTTTGATTTCATTTGTTTGTTTTCCCTCAAGGCTAGTGTTCTACCACTTGAGTCCTAGCTCCACATCTGTCTTTTTGGTGGTTATTTGGAGTTATGTGACTCAAGGACTTACCTTTCTTTCTGAGCTTTTTGAAAACCATAATCCTCAGATCTCAGCCTCCTGAGTAGCTAGGATTTCAGGTGTGAAACACTAGTAGCTGGCTAGGAGGTTAGTTTTTACCTTCAGAAAAAAAATCTCTCCCTTTCTGTGGAACAAGGGCTCCCCTGCCTTGTATTTGATCAAGACAATAATTTTCCACCTTGTACAGATGAGGAAACTGAGGCTCATGAGGAGCAATCTCAAGATTGGTAAAAGTCAGAGCTGATATTTGGAGTCTTAACCTCTGGTGGGAAAAGATTCCAGATGATGTGATGGTCTCCTCATTACACTCTTGTCTTCATTTTGTCACCTGGTGAGCTACTTCAAGAGCTGCCGGTCTATGAGGCGCCCTGTCCTCTTCCTTCCTTCCTGTCCTGGCGCAGAGGAGCTACCCTGGGTGCTAAGGTCTCTGTGACATCAGTCCTGGGTACTAAGGTCTCTGTGACATCTGTTATGTATAGAATCAGCCTATTGTCCATGTGGGGTAATAAATCTGAGGATTCTATCCCTGTCCTCAGGGAGCTCTTAGTGTGATCAGGGAAGAGATGCCTTGTACTCCTGGGGTCCCATTCATTGGCCCCCTCTCTTTCTGCCCTTGCAGGACATGCCTGTTTCAGTAAGCAGATATTATATGCCAGGCCTCATACTCAGACTGCTATCTGTGACAACCTACTTATTAGTAGGTGAAATTATTGTTCCTCTTACCAGATAGGGAATGAAGTTCCTACAAAAATCATTTTAGGGCCAGGTGCTGGTGGCTCACACCTGTAATTCTAGCTACTCAGGAGGCTGAGATCTGGTTCAAAGCCAGCCTGGGCAGGAAAGTTAGTGACACTCTTATCTGCAATAAACCACTAGAAAACCGGAAGTGGTGAGGTAGAGCACTCGCATTGAGCTGAAGAGCTGGGGGATAGCACCCAAGCCCAGAGTTCAAGCCCCATGACTGACAAAACATAAACAATAAATAAAAAATAAATAAATAAAAAGTAATCGTTTAAGGAAGGAGCTAAGAAAAAGAAAATACAGCTAAGAAAAATGAGGGCAGCAGAGGTTACTGATCTCCATATCTAAGAGATATAAAAAACCTTCAAGGTAAAAGAAAAAAAAGATTGCAGCCAGGTGCGGGTGGCTCAGAACTGCAATCCTAGCAATTCAGGAGTCTGAGATCTGAGGGTCCTGGTTTGAAGCCAGCCTGGAAAGGAAAGTCTGGGACGGTCTTTATCTCCAATTAACCTCAAAAAGCCAAAACAGGAGGTGTGGCTCAAATGGTAGAGCACTAGCCTCGAGCAGATAAAGCTAAGGGATAGGTCAGTCCCCAGCTGAGTGGGGCTCGGTGCCCCAGCTCTGAGTTCACTCTCCAGTAAAGGCGCCAAAATAGGAATAATATTAATAGTTACTTAAGAAGCAGGAAATACTTAGGATGTGGTAGATGTTGAGTCCTGAAGCTCCCTGTTGAGTTGCCTTGTTTCCTTTGTAGTACTTTTGCAGTGTGCATGGTGTGTGTGTATACAAGCAACCCTATTAGTTGTTTTATTGTGACCGTTATGACCCATGAGTAAGAACTATTACAAGAAAACAGAGGTGTTGAACAATATGCTGTAAGCCACAACAGTAGATTGCCAAGCCAGATGGACCCAGGTATCCTTGATTCTGGAATGTGCACAGTTAGCCAATCACAGACAGTATTGGCACCTTGGTTAAATCCCAGAGAAAAAGCTTCTTTGCTGTGGAGGCTACAAGATAGCCAGGTAGCCCTGGAAAACTTGCCAAGTGAATATCCTGTGTTAAATAGGGAGAGGTAAGTCAGTAAGGTGGAGCTCTACAGTGCTCTGAAGGAAATGGGCAAAAGCGAGAGTACCTGTCCTAGAGGGCCTTGTTGTAAGTCTTCCCTCCACCCCCACCCCAGAAGTTGTCCCTCAGCTTTTTGCTCAAGGTTAGCACTCTGCTACATGAGTCACAGCTCTACTTTTGGCTTTTTTTTGCCTTATTGGAGATAAGGAGCCTCATTGACTTTCCTGCTTAGGCTAGCTTCAAAGTGAGGTCCTCAGATCTCAGCCTCCTGATTACGATTATAGGCATGAGCCACTGGCACCCATCCTACAATACTGTTCTTAATGGCAGTAGCAGTCAGATGGGGCCTTCATCCATGTTTTATATGATCTCATCCTAATAGATACTGTCCTCAGGCTAGAGTCTAAGGGACTGGCTGGAAAAGTTCAGGCCTGGCCACAGTGACAATTCAGTGAGTTACATTTCTTGGATTTGGATGCAGGCCATCTGCTTTACTTCTTGGGCTCCTGCTTTCAAGTGCTCTGCTCCACTATACCTGGAGTTTCTGGTAAGACACATGGGTGAATATGGGTACTTTCTCTCAGGTGATGGCCATTTGGGGAGGAACAGAGGACAGTGGCCACCCTGGTCTCACTGTTCATTATTATTAATAGCAGAAATACCAGCTTGTGTTCAGAATTGCTTAGAAGCAGCTCTTGGTGGCTTTGCAGCTTGGCTTTCATTTCTGGCATGACAGTGCATTGGGAAGGTTCTGGATTCAGAGTCAGGCTCAGCTTTGGGCTCAGTGTCTGCCACATGCTAGCTCTTGATTCCATCCCAGATGAGTCACTGTCCATCTCTAAACTGCCCTGCCCTGTCTCCTTCTCATATACCTTCTTCTGATGAAGAAATTCCCTTCTGATAAATAAAGATTACATGGAAGGAAATTGATCATGTACAGCTGGTTTCTCCACAGACAGTTGTTCAATTTTATTTCCCTTTCATTTTTCTTCCTCTTCCCAGAGATCACTGCCTCTAAGAACTTGATAGCAGATAGACTTAGATGATTACATGTAAATTGGAGCTAGCTTCTGAAACTCCAGGCGAGTTTCTGCCGACCTGGAAGAATTTTTTAGGGCCCTATGCACCTAATGTATTTTAGTTTTTATTTTTATTTTTCACCTATATTTCCTTCTCATATTACTTCTAGATGCCTTTTATTTTCCTTTAGAACTCATGCATAATTTTGGCTGCTTTTAGGTATAATTAATAGAAGGCCCAACTCATTTCAGTGATAGGAAGATTTATTATTTCACATAATAATAACCATGGCACAAAGGTAACTGTAGAATTCATTAATTCAATGGCTCAGTACTGTCTTCTTTTTTTTCTTTTTTCTTTTTTGTCGGTCATGGGGCTTGAACTCTGGGCCTGGGCAATGTCCCTTAGCAACTCAGCTCAAGGCTAGCACTCTACCACTTGAGCCACAGTGCCACTTCTGGTTTTCTGGTGGTTTACTGGAGATAAGAGTTTCACAGGTTTTCCTTCCCCGGGCTGGCTTTGAACCGTGATTCTCAAATCTTAGCCTCCTGAGTAGCTAGGATTACAGGCATGAGCCACCGGCACCCAGTATGTCTTCTTATATTTATATTCCTACTATCTTTTGAATTGACCATATTGGGTATATTCTCCCCAGCTAAAGTTCATCATCACAAGTTGGCTATTGCAGCACCAGACATCTTATGTAAACACAGAAACCAACAGTTTTGAATGATGGGACAAAATCAGGATTTGTTTGTAAAGAGGAATGAGAAGTGACTGCTGAGGTGATATTAATCCTTGATAAGAAGCATGTACCTTTTCTCTTTTGCCTACAGGTTAAGAACAAATATGTTGTCATGGCATAATGTGATATACATACTGTGCCCTCAACTATTATTTCCTCATTTTACTTCCTTCTGTTCTCTACACTAGAAGGCCAAACAAGACCACTAACTATTGCCAGTACTAGGTACACCTCATTTTTACCTCCGTGTTTTAGGCAGGCTGAGCCTGTGCCTGAACCACACCCTGACCATGTGCCCTGCCCTGCAGCTGTAGCACAAGACAAAAACGGCTAGAGTCAATAGAAGAAGCAGAGCTTTCCCTTGCTCCCTCCCTATATGTATTTTAGACACAATCTTTTTATTTTTATTGTAAGATAAAACAGAAAATACAGCTGGCGCTGTTGGGTCATGCTTGTAATCCTAACTCTTCACCAAGCTGAGATCTTAGGACTGAGTTTCAAAGCTAGCCTAGGCAGAAAAGTCTGTGAGTCTCTTCTCTCCATAAAACCATCAAAAAGCCTGAAGTAAAGCTGTGGCTCAAGTGGTAGAGTGCCAGCCTTGAGCAAAAAAGCTAAGGGACAGCGCCCAGGCCTTGAGTTGAAGTCTCAGAACTGGCACCCCCACTCAGGCTCCATTCAGGATCCGATCCTGCTTTCCCTTGATCTGTCAGACCTCCTCTGCCTCCTCCAGTCTGTGACATTTCCACTATCTTTTCTTTAGCATGAGTTTGACACTTTTGGAAAGGGCAGCTACTGATCTTGTGGGAAGCCTCCCAGTATGACTTGGGTGAGTGTTTTTTTTATTTTGGTTGGTCCTGGGGCTTGAACTTAGGGCCTGGTTGCTATCCTTGAGCTAGTTCTAGTCTATCATTCTACCACTTGCAGCTAAAACATCACTTCCAGTTTTCTGGTGTTCACTGGAGATAAGAATGTCACAGAATTTCCTCTCTGGGCTGGCTTTTGAGCAATAACCTCAGATCTGAGCCTCCTGAGTGGCTAGGGTTCCATGGGTGAGCCACTGAGACCCAGCTAAGCTGATATTAGTTTGTTTGTTTGTTTGTTTTTGCCTAATTTTATGACTGAATGAGAAAACTCAGTACCTCATATCAGTTTCTGATGTCTCATTGCCTGGGTGTATCTTTGGTCCCCTACTTAAGGTGATCCTTGCCAGTTTTTTTCAGGATGAGGCCACTCTTTCTTACATGGTAATTGGCAAATAACCCAAGTCTATAGTTCAATTGCAAAGCTATTTTCTTCAAAGGGTATCTCTGTGCAGGTTTAGCTTAGGAAACAGATGGGAACCAGATACTAGGGTTGAGAAGGACATGGGCCAGGTTGGTATCCCAGCAAGATCTTCTGCCTCATCTCTAAATGGCCCAGCTGGTGAAATGCCTGTGCTTCAACCTCAACTTCTGTTTGAGAACCTAGCCTGATATTGTTGATTTGCCTATAAGGTTTTCTGCACTTGAAGTACCCTGCAAGATGGTTTCCTTCCAAACTGAGATTCATAAAGTGAGTTAGGTTTAACATAAGCAACACAAAATGGAACTGGTATCAAGAAGCATTTATTTAGTGTCTCTGTTTATCTGCTACTATGTTAAATCTAAGGAAGGTGAAAGCCATAGTCTCTGTCCACTAATCCAGCACCTTTTCTTCAAGGGGAGGACTTTGTTATCAAGACCTAATGAAAAAACATTAAAAAAAATCCCCCTGTAGGGAGAGCACTACCCTGAAAAAAAATTATATTCACCATTTTGCAGTCACTAACTGCTGACTTCGCTTCTGTAACTTGCTTTTGCTAATGTTAAAGTGTAAAGATAGGTCTGTGTCAACAAACTCTAAAGAATGTAACCGCCATGATAACTAACTACTGACCTCGGTCCCAGACATTCCCAGAGTCCAGAACAAAGGCTAACACATATTCCGGATCCTCCTCCGGGAACTGGACCCTGAGATAACGACCATCTGGCAGGACCAGCAAACTAGGCCAACCATCCCCCTTGAGTCACCTTGCGCCAATCATTTTACAAAGAGTATTACAAAATTCCCCGCGTGGCATAGTGATTTGCTGTGAATGTCTACCGGGGCCTTGCCCCTACCTTAAAATGTATAAAAAGTGCTGTAACCCTGTGTTCAGGGCCTCTTGTTAACACCCCTACAACGGTGTGCATGAGGTCCGTGCTCGCGAGTTCGTTAATAAACGACTCCTTGTTGCTTGCATTATCCAAGGTCTCTGGTGGTCTACAGGGGGCTCCAAGATTCTGGGTACTACATTTGGTACATTGGCTGGGAAGTCCTCTATTGCAGACTATCCAGACACCGGCATAGTGAGTCGTCTCAGGAACAAATCAATGAGTTTTGGTGGCGCCACTTTCATATTTTGGGAATTGGTGAAAGCCTGCAGGTGTGGTCTTGGGGCTGGTGGAGAGTCTTGGGGGATGCGCTATAAGACTGCCAGAGGGGCCAGTGGGGGACGTCCCCTGGAACCCTGGGTGGGGCTGTCCTCAAGATCGGGTAGAGGGGGTTCGAGTCCCCATGATTGGCCGATTCTCTCTGGTTGGAAGCCCTTCTGGGCAAACTATCTGACCAGCAGTCTGATGCGCTTGCTGTCTGTCTTGAGTGTGCATATATGTCTTCTGTTAACTCTAATTTGAATCTTAGGCATGCAGCCCTGGGGCCGGTGGACCGGATCAACCCCCCCCCTCCTCCAAGAAAGCATGACCAAGTACACGTACATTACAAATCCCCATACACAGTGTGTGTGTGTGTAATTTTAATTTACTTCTTTTTCTTTCTCATCTCGGTTTTACTAATTTGGACACTCCTTGATGCAGAGATGGGGCAAGGACAAAGCAAACTTACTCCTCTCAACCTCCTGCTTGGTCATTTCAAAGAGGTTAAAGAGAGGGGGTATAATTTGAGTATAATTGGAAATCTCAGAAGAATCTAAAAAGAAAATTCTCTGCAATGAGTAGAGGGGTTTTGAGTCCCCTGGTAAGTGGTGAGATGTCACCCCATTCACTGAGACATGATTTTGTCTTTGTAGCCACTTGTGTGTCTTGTTTATGTCACTGTGTGTGTTTGTTTTATGTTTTCTGAGGTGGGGAAGTTCTGGGTGAATGTGGCAGGCTCACTCAGCAGACTCTGGATTCAGCTTGCTGAGTGGGAGCAGTACAGAGTTCTGGTACGTATAAACTGGGTCCCATTAGTCCCCAACTCAGCCTTCAGTTCTTGTCTTGTCCTGTTTTAGAATTGGTACCAGTTTTAAATGTGGATCCTTGGTTTTTGTGTTTATCTGTTTTTGTTATTTATTTGAACATCTCTGGTGGAATAAAAGTTCCAGCCTCCCACTGGGCTTGGTCACAGACCTGCTAAATCCCCCCATGTCTTATAGCAGCCAAGAGGTGGGGCATGGACAAGCCTCAGGCTGCAACTTCTTCCAGTGGAGGCTGCTGGAGGAGAGGCAGTGGTGTAGATAGCAGTGAGCCTGGTCTGGACTTTCAGCTGCTCCAGACAGCTTAACAATTTGTAAAGTGCTCTTGGTAAAATTGGGTAAAAAAAAAATCAGGCCAGTTTAGTTTCAGGTGACCCCTTTCCCAGCCCTCCTCCAACAGAAGGGATTCAAAAGACTGATTAGTGAATTGCCTTGCTAAATAAGCAAGCTCTGGGAAAATGAAGCGCAACAAAGGTACCTAGTTTAAAAGAAATAGTGTCTTAATTTTTTGTTTAAAAACTTTAGAAAGTGTACGTACAACTGATTTTGATTTATGCATGTTTTAAGATCTGTATAAGTGTTTTGTATGTGTTTGTAAACATGTTCAAAGATAAGAATTGTCAGCATGCTGTAACAATTGTGTGAGTTTAAATTTAAAATGTAAAAGGTTATGAGGTTTGGATATTAACAAAATTTTAAAGAATCTTCATAGTGTTTTAAATGACTTTTTAAGGATTCTTTACCTTGAAATATAGAAAATCTGGTATTTGAGAATGTATAAGACTGTTTATAGTGTAAGCAAGTTATCTAGCTTAACAAAAATGCATTGGCAGTTTGGGATTCAGTTCCCTTGGCTAAAATTTGGGGATAAATATTAGAAATTTAAATGTAAAGGTTAATTTAACACTGTCAAAGATGTTACCTCTTCTGTCTGTCTAAAACTGTGTATTTCATTCAAGAACCAAGAGATAAGAAAATGGAAAAACATAGAAGCCAACAAAAGACCTATCTTTAGGGGTGAGGGGTGAACAGGCAGAAGTGCAGTTCAGGTGGTCATGCATGGTGGGACAGGCCCTGGGAGGAGTCCATGCATGGTGAAAGAGGGCAAGCTGGCACAAACGCAGTTCATCTAACCCTAAAGAGTCAGATTGGGTACGTGCCCATTCCATAGGAGGAGCCAAGTGGCCCATCGTTGTTCTGTCCCTTTTCCCTGTAGATAGACACTGGAAATATTATGGTTAAAATTAGTGATGTGATGATCTATAGTATTGCTAAAACTGCCCCTTGGACTTAAAAAGAGAGTTAAAAAGTTTATTTGTATAATGTGACTTGCTTTCAATTATGTTCTACAATTAGGATGTTTTTAAAAGTTATAAAGGTGTTAAGTTTAGCTTTTTGGTACAGTTATGGTGATTGTAATTTTTGCATTAAGGAAAAAATTGTCATTTGAGTTCAAGATTTTTAATGTGTATCTGTTTTAAAACAAGCAGCCAAGAGGCAATGAGTGACACTTGGCTTCGAGATTTCAAGGGATCTTTTCAAAATGCAAATGAAAACTAAAGTATAAAATAGTAAAGGAGATTAATAAGAAGCTTAAAAATTAGGAATGGATTTTTGGAAATAAAGTTTAAAAGTAAAATTGTTTTTAACATTTGTCTCAAAGTGCACAAAGAAAAAATTAGGATTACAGAAAGAATTGCTATTCTAGATTGCTCTTATAGGTTTTTTATTTTTTTTAACAGTTTCCAGCAAAGCCCAGAGCAAAGCACAGAGGATTCTTACAAGTTTGTTAGATGTAACTTTGACTTTTAATAAGTTTCTGGTAAGCACATGCTTAAAAGCTACTTCTATGATGACCACCTTCTGCTTTTAATTGGAGTAAGATGGCCTTTTGTAAGACTCATTGATCTGAAACTGGTTCGAAGCCAGCCCAGGCAGAAAAAGATCCCTGTGAGACTGTCACCTCTACTCAGCCAGCAGAGTGCTGAAAGAGCAAGCAGAGATGCTTTGGGACTCAAAATGGCAGAGTGCTAGCCTTTGAGCTGTAGAGCTGAGGGACAGCGCTCAGGCCCCGAGTTCAAGTCCAGCGACCAGCTAAAGGGAAATGCCAATGAGGCATTTATCCCAATGTGGAGAGGACACTCCTGGGACAAAAGCAATGGAGGAGCAACCAGAGGCAGTAAGCCACTGCTTGGATGGCAGAAATGTCAGATCCTAGAGTCATTTGTGTGTGGCCCTTCAAAACTGGTCAGAGCCGGGAGGTCATGGAAAGATAGTTTGTAAGCATGCCTAATGACTTCCTTGTAAGGAACAAGAACTTGCCAGTCCTCTGTGATAGTAAAAACTAATGTTACAAAATGTGGGGAATAGTTTAAATCTCAACCCCTTTATGTGCCAAAAGCTCTAATTGGCAGTAACTAGTGAGATGACACCAGCTACATGAAATTCATCTGCTCAGAAAAAGTTTGTAAACCTGAGAGTGTATTTCTACTGATATCTGTCTAGAGGCCTGCAAAGATAACTTAGGCATTGTTGGGATCATTAGAGATCACATTCCTAAGCCATCTAG
Source organism: Dipodomys spectabilis (assembly GCF_019054845.1). Classification (NCBI taxonomy): domain Eukaryota; kingdom Metazoa; phylum Chordata; class Mammalia; order Rodentia; family Heteromyidae; genus Dipodomys; species Dipodomys spectabilis. Next base: position 6,634,897 of record NW_024870972.1, on the reverse strand, counting down.
AAAGATGCTTTTGCAAACCAGAGTGCTAAACAAGCTACACTGCTGTAGCCGGAAAAAAGGTCTGTGCAGTTGTCAAAAGTTAAAATATTGTTCTTAATGACATCTAACCCTGATAGCCTCTTTGTAAAATAGGCTAGGGTTATAGGTTCCTGGCTAGGTAGGATCAACGCCCCTGAAGTCAGCTTGAAGAAGTTACAGAAGATGGACCTTCGCCCATCAACCCCCTGTTAAGATCAAGAGTCCAGAGTCAGTTTGAGAAAAACGAGACAAAATAGATAAAATTATTTTTTTTGAAAAAAGCATAAAAAATAATGTTAACAGGTGTGCAAGTGTGGAGACTGCATCCGTAGGAGATGGTTACAAGAATAAGCCTTCTGTGTCTGTTTACAAAAATATCTGGTTAATAAAAATGTTGTAATCTTGGTAAATTGTCCTGGGCTATAGTTTAAAGGTCTTAAATACCAGCAGGATCAAAGCCTGTCAAGCCTATGCAATGTATCCTAAACCAGTCTGTGTAGGAATTTACAGTGCAGCATGAGGTGTGACAGTCCCTTGGAGCCACTGGGAGATCCTGCTGCTGCTGTTGTTGCTGCATATCCTAATGGGTAGAGTTTGAAGACAGCCTCACAGTCACCTGGAGGAAATCTATGTCATTACCCAGACCACCTCCACCATGGTAAAAGTAGACTGAACTCCTGCCTGGTTCCATCACTTGATACTGCATCCTGGTTAAAAGCTGCTAAAACTAAGATCTGAGGGACATTCTTTTGAGTGATATCCAAAAACCCTCTCTATTCCCACAGTAGATATTGGGGACAAGGATATGACTGGCTTCCTTACCTTAGGCACTTCAGTGCATAGTGACTGGAAATCCACTCTATAGTCACAGCCTGGTTTGGCTCTGGTATGGTAATAACCTGAGTGTGTAATCAATGGAGGTAGTAAATGAGACCCCAGCCTTACTCTTAACTGAAAAGAAGAGGAGGGTGGTAAAGAAAGCCTTGGGAAAGGAATTGGGGGAAAATTGGTATCCTCTGGATAAGAAAGGATATGAAAAGTAAGGATTGTCTTTAAATATTTGAAAAAGAAGAAAAGAAGACAAACCTCAACAAGTATAAGTATGTAGCAAATGGTATGAGTATGTCTTGAAATTGCAGCTTATGAAAATAGCTGGTATTAAATTAGCTGTGATATACAGTCAGGACTGGTGGAAGAAAAAAATGTAAAGGCCTTTGGTACTGTTAATTTTGTCACAATTGGATCTTGTATACTCAACAGACTGGTGTCCTTTGTAAAAGAAAAAGATCAGCGCAGTCCATCTATTAGTTCTGAGATCCCAATACCAAACTGTAAATATAAAAGATTGTGCCAATTAGGGGACCATGATTGGTCCCTGATGCTCTAGACAAGGGGGGAATGAAGAACTGAAGAACTAAAAATTATATTCACCATTTTTTAGTCACTAACTGCTGACTTCACTTCTGTAAGTTGCTTTTGCTAATGTTAAAGTATAAAGATAGGTCCGTGTCAACAAACTCTAAAGAATGTAACCGCCATGATAGATAACTAACTGCTGACCTCGGGCCCAGACATTCCCAGAGTCCGGAACAATGGCTAACACATATTCCGGATCCTCCTCTGGGAACTGGACCCCGAGATAATGACCATCTGGCAGGACCAGCAAACTAGGCCAAATGTCAATCAATCGCAAGCCTGTAACTATGGGAATTCCCCCTAACCCTTATCATCCAAAGCAACCGTCCCCCTTGAGTCACCCCACGCCAATCATTTTACAAACAGTGTTACAAAATTTCCCGCGTGGCATAGTGGTTTGCTGTGAGTGTTTACCGGGGCCCTGCCCCTACCTTAAAATGTATAAAAAGTGCTGTAACCCTGTGTTCAGGGCCTCTTGTTAACACCCCTACAACGGTGTGCATGAGGTCCATGCTTGCGAGTTCGTTAATAAACGAGCTTGCGAGTTCGTTAATAAACGACTCTTTGCCACTTGCATTGTCCAAGGTCTCTAGTGATCTAGGGGGGCCTCCAAGAATCTGGGTACTACAATACATGCACATGTCCAGTGTTGTGTCTTTATATTTGGAATGTGAATGTGTGAATCACATTGTTTAGCTTTGTAGGTACCTCTTTTTTAATTTTTTAATTATAATCAATTTTTTATTGAGAAAATACTGTACAGAGGGGTTACAATTACATGCAAGCTAACGAATACATTTCTTATCAAGTATTGTTGCCTCCTCCTTTGTTCCCCCTTCCCAACCCTTCCTACACCCCACCTTGCCCTCCCTACCCGACCCTCCGACCCCCACCAAAGTTGTAAAGTTCATTTTTCTACATAATGATGCATTGTTGCAATGGGTGCACCTTTATCCCTATTTAAACGATTTGTTTTTTCCCTTCCCCTCTACAAATTATACCAACATCAAATACAGTCAAACCAGGGGTTATACCATGGGGGACGGACATACAAAGCTACAAAGAAATCATTTTATAAATATTTTAGATACAATCGCAAGAAAGAAAAAAAATCATTTGACTACTTATCTTGGGGTTTATTTCCTTAAGATGAACTTTTCTGCCATTTTCTGCTTGACTCAAGACAAACACTGGTTATTGCAAATAAGGAAAACCATGGGGTCTATGTTTCTTTGGGCCTGGCTTACTTCACTAATATAATTTTTGCCATCTTTCCATTTCCTAACAAATGGGGCAATGTCATTCTTTCTGATGGAAGCATAGAATTGCATTGTGTATATATACCACATTTTCTTGATCCATTCATCTACTGAGGGGCATCTGGGTTGGTTCAATATCTTAGTTATGGTAAATAAATCTGCAATAAATATAGTTGTGCTGGTGGTTAACTACTTGTAGAAAACTAAAGTTAGATCCTTATATATCACACTCCAAGAGAATCAACTCCAAATGGATCAAAGACCTCGGAGTCAAACCAGACATTCTGAAAACATTACAGGATGGAATAGGAGAAATCCTAGGTCTCCTTGGCACAGGCTGAAATTTTCTTAATAGAGAACCAGAAACACAACAAATCAAAGAAAGTTTGGACAAATGGGATTGCATAAAATCGCAGAGCTTCTGCATGGCAAAGGACATAGCTAACAAGATTAATAGAAAGCCCATGGATTGGTAGAAGATCTTCACTAGCCATACAACATACAAGGGTCTCTTATCTAAAATATACTTGAAACTCAAAAAATTAAATCCCCCAACAACAAATTTTCAAAGAAACAACTGCCCAATAAATAAGTGGGCTAACGACTTAAAGAGAAACTTCTCTGAAGAAGAAAGAAGGATGGACAATAGACACATGAAGAAATGCTCAACCTCCCTAGCCATAAAAGCAATGCAAATCAAAACAACATTAGGATACCATTTCACCCCAATTAGAATGGCTATAATCAAGAACTCTAATAACAACAGATGCTGGAGGGGATGTGGACAGAAGGGAACCTTACTGCATTGTTGATGGGAGTGTAATCTTGTTCAGTCACTTTGGAAAGCAGTATGGAGTTCCCTCAAAAGACTCCACATAGAGCTCCCCTATGACCCAGCAAGCACACTTTTGGGCTTTTACCCCCATGATCACAAACAAGACCACACTAAAGCTATCAGCACAACTATATTTATCGTAGGTACCTCTTTTAAATTTTATCCCTCAACATGCTAACATAGCTCTTTTATTTTTTGCACACGAACCTTCATCCCAATCAAATGATTTACCATGCTATCTTCACATGTAGCAACAAGGTCACATAAAACTGTCAGAACGTGTGGTAAAAAATGTTTTTAAAAAAGGCGGTCATTGGAGCTGTGAATGTGGCTTAGTGGTAGAGGAATTGCCTAGCATGCATGAAACCCTGGGTTTGATTCCTCAGTACCACATAAACGGAAAAATTCAGAAGTGATGTTGTGGTTTAAATGGTAGAGTGCTAGCCTTGAACAAAAGAAGATCAAGGACAGTGCCAGGCAGAGATCAAGCCCAGAACTGGCCAAAAAATAATTGACTATGCTTTAACCACAGTGTATTTGTGCAACTCTTTGTTAAATAACTTGGCCGAGCTTTAGTCTTGTACGATTCACTAGAGATAACAATAAAACCACTATCATTGGCATGGCGATATTTGCTAATTGAGATGTTTTCTGTTCCCCAATTTTTGTTAATATCAATTAGTTATAGAAGGGATTTCCTTTTGACAAGACCATATATGTAGATAGTATACCTTGATCTGATTCATCACAAGCATCATTGTCTTTCTGTGCTGCTCCCCCTTCCCTAACTTACTTCTTTATTTTTCCATTTCACATAGGTACTTAAAATATTCTAACCATATTCACCCTCCTATACCCTGTCCTGTTACTCTTCCCCACTCCAATTGCTACCAACCATCCAGTCAGGACCTTTTTGACATTCTTTGCCTTCATTCTCTTAAGTGTATGTTAATTCAGAAGTCAAGAATGAGACACTATTGTCTTCTTTCTCAACCTATTTAAGTCCAAAATCTTTCCTCCATTTACATAAGCATTGCTGTAGCAAGCCCAAAAGTCATATTTCTCTTTGGATATGTTAATAGTCTTATTTGTCGTTCACAATCCTAAATATATTCAATGATAGCTAGCTATCATTCTTCAGTATAAACGCAATTGAGTGAGATTGAGTTTTTGACATTAGTAATGTATTTATTACAAATAATATAATTATGCTAGCAGATAACATGGACTGGTAACTTCTATTTTTTTCAACTTGAATAGATTTTCAATATTTAGGTTTTATATAGCCTTCACATCTTTAGGACCAAGTGAAAAGAAAGTCACCATCTTATGCTTTGGTTTAGCTTTTGATAGAAAATAATCTGATTTCTTCACAGTGATAGTAACATGATATATGGATATCTGTATTGAAAATTAGTTTACATGAGAAAGCAAAGTTGATTTCTCACAGAATATAATACCAGCCAGATTCAAAAGTCCTGACAATAAAAATGTTTAATAGTCTATGCAAACATTTTCTGTCAACTTCAATATCTTTTCTCCTTTACTACATTCTATAATAGTATACTTATTTCTCTTAGGCTTTAAAACCAATTCTAACTATATCTATTTAGATTATGTTTGGAGTATATTTTTATTTATATTGAAATTGTTGCTATACCACTAAAAATAATAAAACATGTTGTATCTGTTAGGCTTAATTTTTTGTTGTTGTACTTAAAACAGGTAGGTATGCAGAATACCAAAACCTGTGATTTTCTGTCTTCTAAATATTTTTATTATTGTTTATAATATAATATATTTTTTATAATCATTCAATTATAATGTTGTCTTTTCATGTTGACTGTAGTTTGAGTGTCATTGGGGAAATAAAATAAAACATTCACATTTTGTAGTTTAATTCCTAATGTGTAATGCATCTTGATTTCTGTATTTTGACTATCAAAGTTTCCATAATAAAATTTTACGTATCCTGAGTGCTTACCAGTTACTGTATTAAGCATTCTTTATCTACACAATACTCAACTCTCATAAACGTAGCCATACATACAAGGACTATGCCTGGGAGAAATCTGTATTTTCATCCAAGATTTACGTCTCATGGCCAAGCCAGAATTACTTAAGGGTAGACTTGCACACCAGAAATAACATTCATTATCATTATGCATAAGGAGAAAGTTTTCCAAAAGGTTAATGCATCATCTGTAATTTGATGGGTCCTGGCTACACATACAGTACAGTAACCATTTTTTTTTTTGGTCTTTCATGGGGCTTGTACTCTGGGCCTAGACACTGTCCCTGAGCTCTTCAGCTCGAGGCTAATGCTCTACCACTTGAGCCACAGTGCACTTCTGGTTTTCTGGTAGGTAATTGGAGATAAGAGTCTCACAGTCTTACCTGTCCAGGCTAGCTTTGAACCGAGATCCTTAGGTCTCAGCCTCCTGAGTAGCTAGGATAATCAGTTTGAGTCACTGAAGCCCACCTTTCTTAACCTTCTTAGGTACAAAGGAACAATTTTGCTGCTATATGTATTCTTTGTACAACTCTAGAGTAAAAAATATAAACAGGATACTAAAGTGGAGCACTCAAACCTCAATGCAAATCTTGAAAACCTAGAATATGTGCGTGGTGCCACATAAGTCTAAAGGAAAAAAATTAGAATAAATAACCACATAGCCAACCAATCAATTAAAACCCTTTGTAAAACTGAGTTACCTCAATTTTTGTGAGAAAGAAGGACGGAATCAAACAATTTTTTTCTTATGAAAATACTGTACAGAGGAGTTACATTTACATGGGCAAGATAATGAGTACATTTCCTATCAAGCATTGTTGCCTCTTCCTTTGTTTCCCCTTCCTATCCCTTCCCATCTCTCCCCCCCACTCCCCGAAATCTCCCCCAAGTCTCCCCTCCGTCCCCTGCCACCTCCACCCCAGCCAAAGTTGTAAAGTTTGTTTTTCGACATAACAACTTGTATGTCTCATTGTTGCAATGGGTCCATCTGTATCCCTATTTAAAGAATTTTTCTTTTCTCTTCCCCTCCACAAATTATACCAACATCAAATACAGTGAAAGCAGGGGATATACCATGTGGGAGGGACATACAAAGCAACATAAAAGTTATATTATAAATATGTTAGAAACAATCGCATGAAAGGAAAAAAACATTTGAATATTTATTTTGGGGTTCATTTCACCTAACATCAAGTTATCTGACCTTTTCTGCTTGACTCAGACATATACAAGTAGCTGCAAATAAGGGAAACCATGTGGCCTATGTTTCTTTGTGGCTGGCTAACTTCACTTAATACAATTTTTTCCAAGTCTTTCCATTTCCTAACAAATGAACAAACAGAAATTTTTATGACTTTCATTTACAAAATGTAAAATTAAGCTTAATTTGGATTCTAAAAATTCCTATAATCTTTTTTTTTGGGGGGGGCTTCCGGTCATGGGGCCTGAACTCTTGGCCTGGGCGCTGTCCCTCAGCTCTTCAGCTCAAGGCTCGCCCTCTACCACTTGAACTACAGCGCCACTTCCGTCTTTTTTCTGTTTTGCTTATGTGGTGCTGAGGAATTGAACCCAGGGCCTCAGGCATGCAAGGCAAGTGCTCTACCACTGAGCCACATTCTCAGCCCCCTATAATCTTTTTTAGTGTAGGAAAGGAGATAAGATTTGGGTAATTTAAAGAGAAAATTTGACATACTACAACTAATTAGTGGGTTAAAATAAATGTAACACAGCTACTAATAGGCTGAGCTACAGAGGATAGTGACCTAACTTTGTCCAGGTAGCAAAAGCATGACAAACATTATCTCCAGTTAACCAACAAAATTCTAGACTGAAGGTATGGCTCAAGGGTTAAAGTATCATTCTTGAGCAAGAAAGCATAGAATGTGAGGTTCAGAGTACATACCAATATGTGTGCAGAAATTAAATTAAAAAACTAACTCAGTATTGACAGATTTCTAAACATTAGCACAAACACTTCATGTTTATAACATGAAACAATTTTGACTATTACTAAAATTTTCAATGTATTCAGTCTCATTAGTAGGTATTAAATAGTCATTTAGTAAATTATTTAAATATCTAGTGGGACAATTTTTATAATGCTTCGGTTATTTTTGAGAAACAATTAAGGACATAAGTATGCAATTAGAATTTCTTAGTCTTGTCTTTAAAATATAGTACAATCTCATTTTGTATACTTCATCATCTCAAGAGAAAAGTACAATCTGTTGTTCTATTATTAAAACCACTTTTAATATATTTTGCATATCCTATGATATTTCAGTATTCTGACATTTATTTACTTATTAGATGCTTTAAATTATGCCCTTTGCTTCAAAGCCTAAGGACACAAGATTCATAAAACCTTTCATTAAATATTTAAATAAGAAGAAGGAACAATCAAATAGTAACATAATAACCAAACAAAAGAGCTCTCGGCATCAAACCACAGATCTTATTTATTGAAACAGACACCGTATTTAGAAGAAAAGAATTGGGTGTGGCTTTTTTGTATTATGTATTATTAATGCCTAAACTGAGTAAAATAAAATTTGATTTTTGCACAAGGACCTTTATGTTTAATAATTTAAAAAGTTGATCAGCTGGCACCTCCTTGGCTAATTCTTTGTCCAACTTGTTAAATAATTCAGGCACTTTATTAACAAGGATGGTTTATAGTTAGAAAAATTTATACAGTTCACCATGAAATGATATGATAGAAATTTATGAAAACAATAAACACCTTGAAACAGTGTTGTATATCCATTGTACATAACTTGTATTAAAGCCATTACTTCATCAATATACCAAAAGAAGCATGTGTTTACTATTACAAATATGAGAGGAAAAAATTCACAGCATTTTAATAGCATGAATTACTGAAAAGCCATTCAAACTAGGATGGACAACTGTTATGTGAAAAAATAATAACGGCTGGCTGCCAGTAACTCATGCCTGCATTCTTCATTTTCCCTGGGGCTAAGATCTGAGGATCAGGATTTGAAGCCAGACTGGGGACGAAAGTTCATGGGCCTTTTATCTCCAACTAATTACTCAAAAAAAAAAAAAAAAACAAATACAAAACCTGGAAGCGAAGCTGTGGTTTAAATGGTAGCTTGATAGCTTTGAACAAAATTCGTTCAGGGCCAAAGCCAAGACCTTGACTTCAAGACCCAGGACTGACAGGAAAAATTAAAGGAAAACAAATAGCAACAACAACAACAAGAAACAGATTTCTCTGAAAGAACTTCTAATTCTCTTATGATTCATTAGTAAAGCACATTGTGACATCCAGCAGATATTCAATAAATGAGTGTTGCATTGATTCATAAAGATGTATTTTCCTTTAAGAAGGTGTCATAATTATGTATGATTGTTTCCGCTAGTAAAATTTGTATTCTTCATATTGAGGCATTTTTGAAAACATAGGAAACATGCTTGGTGACTTATGTTTCCTTAAATTATTTTTGTAAGCTAAACATTTTAATGGTATTTCTGGCGAGAAGAGTTAATATTGAGTGATTTTGGTTCTGATTTTAGCTTCCAAGCATATTAAAATTCAGCAAACACATTCATTATTTCTGAAAATATCTGGTTTTGAAAATGAGGGTTATATAGAGAGAGGTAAATTAAACTAATATCTTTCTACTTTATCCAACATATTTAGGATCCAGTGTTACAGTTATATGTTTCTACTCTCTTTCCTGATATTTTACAATGTAGATTGAAACAAATTTAATGTCTCATTATAATTTTTAAAACTTATTTTAGAGAAAGTACATGCTTTTCTGAATTAGATATGGCAAAACTAGTTTACTTGGTGTATCAAAACTCTAGAATTATTTTTCTGAAGAATAATTGATGGTCTCATATAAAATCATATCCATCATCAAGCTCCCAGAAAAAAGTCATAAGATAATTCAAAGAATAATGGAAGCAAGTATCAACTATATTACACTTTTAAGAAAGGAGGAAACTAACTTTTCTAGTATTCTTAAAGATAAATGTATTCAAATAGAATCTATAGCTTTAGTCATTCTGTACACAGATTCCCAAAACTCATTCATCCTATGACTTGAAGTTTACATTGAGAAATACCTCACCATCCCCTTAACCATGATAACCACAATTATCTCTCTTATTGGGAGAACAAATTTGTTAGATTTCAAACATTGTAATATCACAGAATTTCTCTCATTTTGTCTGAATAATATTCCAGTGATATGCATATAATATACATATGTGTTTATACATAAATATATATATGTATACATATATGTAATATATTTTTATTGGTTCAGCAATCAATCAGGACAGTCTATTTCCATTTCTTGGTTTCAAAAAATAATATAAAAATGGAAGTGAAGGTGCACATGGCTCTTCAAAGTGTTGCCTTCATTTTCTTGGTAATGTAACCATAGACAAAACTGCTGTATATTAGAATTATGAATAATTTCTTGAAGTCTCCATAATGTTTTCAAATGGTGATTCACATGAAGAGTGTGCAAAACCTCCATTCTGTTATACCCTTACCAACAGTTGTCATCTGAGTTATTAATTATACTCTCCCTAACAGATCGGAGGCAAAATTCATGTGTATATTTATTTATATTGCTGTAACAATGATATTGAGTCCTTTGTTGTATAACTATTGGCTTTTTGTATGTATGAAAAAAGATATTTATTAAATATAAATATTTGATAATTAACTACTATGCAAATTTGCAGAAATATCACTATTAATCCTTATAGATTCTAACCCTAATTCTACCCTGATGGATTTAATGTTGTTTTGAAAAGTATTTCTGGGTGAGTTATCTATATTTTGATTTTGTGGGTTTTTGTGTTTTTTTCTATTCATCTTGACAACATGACGACATATGTTTGTTTCTCCAACTTCTGAATATGTACATTATGCATGCTTTCAGCTGTAGCAAATCATAATTTCCTAATATTCAGAGGTAATTATACAAAACACACATGCTTTGAAAGTATCCTCATGAATTAGGCCTCATTACAAAATAAGACTGTCTTTCTTAGAATTATTACCTTTACACTTTTGTTCAACTGACACCTAATATTTCAGGCATCTATTTTTACTTGTAAGCAACAGAGTGTGACAACATAGGTGTCATTTCAGTGTACAAATGATATACATGAGAAAGAATGTAAATGATGGGGAGAAATGATAGTATACTCTAGGTTTTGCAAATAAAACAAAGCCTCTAGTTGGAGACAGTGGTAATTAATTGTCTACATTTTCTAGCGTTGCCCCTACAATCTGTAAGAGCTCTGTAGTTAATAAAATAGGCTATGGAATTTCACTCAGTTTAAAACATAGCATAAAAGTTTTTAAAAGAAAGGAGAAATTTTCATAAAAAATAAGATATGGCACATTGACCTCTGACATAGAAAATTTATCAGAGATTAAGCTGTATAACTGCCTATTCAGACATCAGAATTTGAAGACAGCTTTCACACGTCAGAAGTTTCATGTTTACAAAGATAGTTATTTAGCTGGCAGAGCTGTGAAAGATGTTTCAAAAAATATCCAGGTTACGAAATTAAAATTTTCACTATTAATGCAGTGAAAAATATGCATTTTCAAAACTGAGTTTATGAATGGAAGTTGAGATAGATAAAAATTAGACTAAAAGAACTGTACACTAGACTAGGTAAATCAAGAGCTGCATGATTTCAATATTCTTTCCCCTATTACACAGTGTTGTTCAGCCATCAACAAAATCATCTGAATGAAAGGAGAGGTTTTATTTAAAAATTCACATGTAGCATAAAAGACAAAATAGGTGAAATTATTCAAAATCTCAAAGAGGTATGTTCTAGGATTTGGTAGTAGGATTTTTTAAACTGTATAACTTAATATAAAAGTTTAAATCTAGCCAGGTGTTGGTGGCTCATACCTATAACCTTTGCTACTTAGCAGGCTGAGATCTGAGGATTATGGTTTGAAGTCACACCAGATAAGAGAGTCCATGACATTCTTATCATCAATATACTATCAAAAAGCCAGAAATGGAGCTATGCTTCAAGTATTAGAATGCTAGCCTGGAGCAAAAGAAGCTCAAGGACAGGGTTCAGGCCCTGAGTTCAAGCCCATGTCTAGGACAAATAAAAATCTTCAACCTTAGCTGGGTGCCGGTGGCTCATGCCTGTAATCCTAGCTAATCCGGAGGCTGAGATCTGAAGATCATTGTTCAAAGCCAGCCTGGGCAGGAAAAGCTGTGAAACTCTTATCTGCAATTAACCAAAAAACTGGTAATGGCACTGTGGCTCAAGTGGTAGATTGCTCCCTTTGAGCTGAAGAGATGAGGGACAGTGCCTGGGCCCAGAGTTCAAGCTCTATGACAGGAAATAAAAAAAAGAATAGCAGACAGGTCGTGGTGTCTCTCATCTATAATCGTGACTATTAAGAGGATGAGAACCAAGGATGAGGGTACAAAACAGCTCCAGCAGACAAATCCTCAAGTCCTCAGAATTCTTATCCTCAATAACTAGCAAATAGCTGGATGTGGAAGTTTGTAGATCTACAGGTAACAATACATACGAAGGTCTTTTTAAGATAAAAATTACAGAATATGTTTTATCCAAAGAAGAAGTAAGACAATTAGTAAAAATACAATTTTTACAACTAATACAGTATGATTTTCCTTGATTAATAATAATTACATTATCTGGTTTTCCAGCTAAAATCCCCATAGGATAACCCACACATGCTCTTACCCCAATTGCAGTACTCTTAGTTTCTTTGGGCTTTTTTAATAAAATCATGTTTGTTGCTGTAAAAAGTCTGAACAAAGCCGGCTGAACGCCTGTTTTATTGTGTGAGGGGGAGTGACTCACCAAAATGGGAGCCACCTACCCTGGAGTGAACCATCTTTTTAAAGGTTCCCCGTATGTATCAGGAACATAGCCATTAAACTTTTGTGAATTTTGTTTTAAGTAGGTAGTATAATCATAATCGGGATTAGCAATAGAAAAATCAAAAATACTATCTGGTGCCCCATAGGGTTGTAGTAAAGAGGCCTTTTGAAATCCACATTCCAACCATTTTGGTGAGGTAATTAATGCATCCCAAAATTGATCTTTGTCATGATATTTTTGTAAACAGTTATCTAAATGTATATTTTTCTTAGGAATAACAAAGGATTCATTATACGAATGAAAGCCTAATGTCATCATACCAATTTCCCACATCAGTCTTTTTTGGAACTTTTTATCACGAAATCGATCAGGGATGTCACACATCAATCCTTTTTTGAACTTTTTATTATTGGATTGATCAGGGGCATCAGTCAAAAATGTTCTATAGTTTATAGGTAAACACCCGGGGAGATTTTTTCCTGATAGCGTTATACAAATTGGAGTGGTATCTGTCATTCCTTCATAGTTAATTGTTTGAGAAGTCATATGAAAATCAGAATAGTCTTCCAACCCTCCTAGCAGGTCACTATTATTTGTTATTACTTTTATTACATCCTCATCCCCCCATCCCACGGGATGTAGAAGAGGAGGATTAGGAACATATGCCCAGTATTGTTCTCCTGAAACAGACACTGCCTGCACAGACATAATGGTAAGCATAGCAAGAAACATATTTTTAACAGTGATAGTCTTTGCTGTAGACACCACAATCTCCTCTGAAGAATGGGTGAGCTTCTTAATTTGTCCCCAGGTTGGTGGTTGGACTTCTTTTGTTGTCTTCGCCTGTTGAAGAGAAGGGTGAAGCCTTTTAAGCTTCTGTATCGCCTTCTTCTGCTTCATTTTCTTGGTTTCTGTTATTATTGTAGGGGCGCACGAGTTGGTCAGGAATCCAGATAGGTGACTCAGCATCCTGTGGAAACACACATGCATACCCTCTTCCCGAGGTGATTAATATATCGGGTCCTTTCCATGTGCCTGTAAGCAAATCTTTCCATTTAACTTTTGGATGAACTTTTAATCCAATTTTGCCCCAATGTTTTTGCATAGGTGTAAGATTTTGTTCATTAGTATTAAGGTGATTTATTACAAATAAAGCATGTTGTAATGCCTGATGGGGGGAGTAATATTGATTGCTTTCTTTTTGTCTCTGTAACTGGATTTTTAGTGTTTGGTGACTTCTTTCAATTATTGCTTGACCTTGAGGGTTATAAGGAATCCCTGTAATATGTTCTATATTCCACATTATACAAAATTTTTTAAAGGCTTGTGATGTATACGCAGGTGCATTATCAGTTTTTAGTCTTTTGGGAAGCCCCATAACTTGAAAGCAAGTCATTAGATGTATAACATCTTTTACTGCTTCTCCTGTATGAGCTGAAGCATGCATTACGTGAGAAAAGGTATCTACTGTTACATGTACATAAGACAATTTTCCAAATTCTGGGATGTGAGTAACGTCCATTTGCCAGAGAACCTAAGGTTTAAGCCCTCGAGGATTAACTCCTAATTTTAATGGACGGTAAACATCTGGACAATAATCACAATTTTTTACAATTTGTCTAGCCTGTTCTCTAGTTAAGTTAAACACTCTTCTTAAGGCTAATGCATTTTGATGATGCATTGCATGACTCTTTTGTGCTACTTCCAATGCATTACAGATGATGGTTTCTTTAGTTAAAAAATCAGCCATCATATTTCCAAATGCAAGAGGACCTGGTAAATTTGTATGTCCTCTTATATGTCCAATAAATATTTTTTCTTTTCTAAGTTGAATTAATTTTTGTAACTGTTGTAACAAGTCTATAATTTTTGATTGTCCTGATAAAAGAGCTGTCTCTATAGCTGGAAATAAGTTAACCACATACTTAGAATCTGTGTAAATATTAAGCTGCTGGGGAAATGTGGTTAAGGCTAAAATTACAGCAATAATTTCTGCCTGTTGCACTGATATATTAGATGCCCTTTTAATAATAGGGGTGTGGTCTGGAATGTATACCACCGAAGTTCCATTTGAGGACCCATCAGTAAAAACTGTTAGAGCATCTTCTAAAGGTGTTGTGGTTACCACTAATGGAAAAATGATTTCTACTTCTTCCACAAATTTTAAAAAAGGATGTTGAGGAACATGAAATTTTATTTGTCCTGTATAATTTAATAATGCTAACCCCCAATTATCATCATTTTGTAATAATATTTCTAATTGTTGTTTATTATAAGGTATAATTATATTATGCATTTCTTTTCCAAAATGCATTTCTTTTCCAAATAACTCTCGGGACCTACTCCTTGCCTTGACAATGAGTTGACTGCACAAGTATACATAAGAAACTACCATTTTTGTTTGAGTGTGAGGCAAGTGAAGCCATTCCAGAACTCCATCTTGCCACAAACATCCAGTAGGAGTATAGGATGTCTTTAATATTATAAAATCCCAATCTTTGTTATAGTCCAATTGGACCACTTTTGCTTGTTGTAACTTTTCTTCCACCAATGAAATTTTTTCTAACATTATTGGAGTCAATTGTCTCTTAGATTTAGGATTAGAAACTCCTTTTAGGGCTTCAAACAATGGGTGTGATTCTCCTGTGGTAATTTTTAAATAGGGTCTAACCCAATTTATATTTCCTAATAATTTTTGAAAATTATTTAATGTTTTTAATTTATCTAGCCTAATACTCATTTTTTGTGACATGATGTAATCATCATGTATTATTTTTCCTAAATAATTTAAAGGTTTATTATGTTGAATTTTATCTGGAGCAATAAGCAAACCAAAGTTGGTTAATTGTTCAATCATATGTTTTAAAATTTGTTCTGTTAAATGTTTACTTTCAGCAGCTATTAATATATCATCCACATAATGAATAATATAAGCATTAGAAAACTCTTCCCTAGTTTTTTGTAAAGCTTTATCCACAAATTTTTGACACAATGTAGGAGAATTTTTCATACCTTGTGGCAAGACCTTCCACTGATATCTCTGCCAGGGCCTTTTCAAATTACATGAGGGCACACTAAATGCAAATCTTTGAGAATCATTAGGATCCAATTTTATTGTAAAGAAGCAATCCTGTAAATCAATGACTATTATATAATGTCCTTTAGGAACAGCCACAGGAGATGGAAGTCCTCGCTGAAGAGCCCCCATGTCATGCATGGTGTTATTAAAGGCTCTGAGGTCTTGTAACAACCTCCATTTCCCAGATTTCTTTGTAATTACAAAAATTGGAGTATTCCAAGGACTATTGGATTCCTCTAAATGTCCTTTTTGTAATTGCTCATTTACCAATTGTTCTACAGCCTGTATCTTTTCTTGTGTTAGGGGCCACTGATCAACCCACACAGGCTGATCATTTTTCCATGATACTGCATCAGCAAACTTTTCATCAGTGGCCCCTATGAAAAATTTTGTACACTAAAAGACTCTGAAGTAACTAATTTTAATTCCATGTTTTGCATAATGTCTCTGCCCCATAATGTAAAGGGCAAAGAAGATATAATATAAGGTTGAAAGTTTCCAAATCTATTTTCACACTCCCACTTTAAAATTTTTGAACTTTGGGCAACATTGTTAGCCATACCCAATGCCTTTAATGTAGATTCTGTCTTCATAATTGGCCAAGATGAGGGCCAGTCTTTTCCTGCAATACATGTTCGGTCTGCCCCGGTATCCAAAAGACCTTTAATAGGTTTTCCATCTACTTTTATAGTTTTCATGGGTCGATCCTTAGAAATAGATTGTACTCAGGCCACAGTTTCTGTGGAACTGAAACCTCCTGTTCCTCGATCTTGTTTTAGGATTTGTTTTGGAATATTTAAAATTAAGATTTGAGCTATTCTTTGATTTTTGGGTATTTGTATATTTTCTTTTAAATACCTTACCATTACTTTAATTTCCCCTTGATAATCTGCATCAACTACTCCTGGTAATACCTCAAAATTTTTCTTATAATTTGAGCTTCTAACAATTATCAAGCCCACAGTTCCTTCAATTACAGAACCATAAACTTGAGTGTCTATTAACTGAATACCATCCATGATAGAGATAATGTAATCTCTTTTTGCTGCCAGATCTAACCCTGCGCTTCCTGGAGTAGCTCTTGGCAAATCCCATACTGTAGAAGGAGGAGCCAAGGGATTTAATGGAACTGATCCCTTAGTGGAATTTTGTGTAACAGTAGGTGTTTCCCCTCTTTCATTTACGGGGCAGAGGGAGCGCCCCTCTTCCCGTTTTTTGTCTCCTTTTTTCTGCTGTTAGGGAAGTTCCATCCTTATGATATTTTGATCGACACTCATTTTTCCAATGATTGCCTTTCTTACATCGTGGACAAAGTCCAGGAGCTTTACCTTTCTTACTATTACTAGGTTTATTTTGCTTTTGTTGACAATCTTTACTCATGTGTCCTGACTGGCCACATGAGAAACAGACCCCATTTCCGTCCTGGGGTCGTGTCTTATGTAATTTTTGTACATAGGCACTGAATGGTTCTCCTTTCATTGCTGCAGCATATGCCATTCCTTGAATGACTGCTGGTGAGGCATCTATGCATGCTTTAACATAATCTTTCAATGATCCCGTCTTTCTTATGGGTCTTATGAGTTCTTTACGTAGTGAGTTTGCATTTTCCCATGCCAATTGTTTGAGCAATAGCTCTATTCCTTCAGAGGGGGGAAGCATTCTCTGCAAGTCTGCTTCTAGTCTAGCCGCAAATTCTTCATATGGCTCATCTAGTTTTTGCTGAATACCAGCTAAAACTGTGGTTTTGCCTTCAGCTGGTGGTAACCTTTTCCAGGCTGCTACTGCTAATTTTAATATTTCAATAAGCATTTCTTTAGGTATATCTGTTTGACTAGAGGGAGTAGTATATTCACCTCTTCCCATCAACATGCCCATGGTTGGTTTAGTGCATCCCCTTTTAACAACTGATTTTTGTACTATTTCTCTAGCTCCATCCTCATAATCAGTTCTCCACAGATAAATCAAAGGACAGATTTTGTGGTTTGGAACCAGTCATAAGGCGTTAACCACATGCTTTCTACCATGTCTAAAATTTGAAGAGTATAAGGAGAAGATGGTCCCATAGTCTTGACAGCTGTTTGAAGCTCCTTAAGAGTTTTTAGCGGAAGAGGCTCCCAATCAGGAGGAGCATCAACATACAAAACTACTGCAAAGCAAAAAGAGGAATCACCTTGCTGACGAGCCTCTTGTATTGCTCCCCTAAATCCTGGAGCTAAAGCTCTGGGGTGAGCTCCATTTCTTACTTCCTTGTTAAAGGGAGGAGGGGCAGAAGGAGTAGAGGGAAACACCATAGGATCTCTTTTTACTTTATTTTTCCTAAAACAATCCTCTCCTTCATCATAATCAATTTGCCCTTCATATGTTTCCCAACAAGTAATGTTATCTTCATAGCAATCATCATCAGGTAAAGCTTCTAACAAATTGACACCACTTCCTGACTCATCCTTGTTTATAGTATTATAATTTTTGTCATTTTTCCTTTTACCAGATGTTAAAGGGGCAGTCTCATCATTATTTTCAGACGGAGCTTGTTCAGCTAAGAGTTCCACCTCGGTCTCATCAGTAAGCATGTCTTTTACCTGTAACCAGATTGAAAAAGCAGGTGGGGGGACTTCTTCAGGGCCATTTTTTTTATAGTACCTTTTTATTTCCACTCCAACTTTCTTACAGTCTTGCAGAGACAAGCTTCCCTCCTCAGGAAACCAGGGTGAAACCCTTAAAACAAACTCATAAAACTCCACAAGAGCCTTTTTAGAAACATGATTACCCCTACTTTCCAACATACTTTTTAGCACAGACAGAAATAATTCCTTATTTCTTGACTGGGAATGTCCCACGATTTTAAATACCTGCTCGTCGTCTTATCCTGATCAGCCTTTATCAGGGAGCCTGCAGCGCTCTGACGAGGTCCTATCCTTTGCCTGAAAAATAATGAGAGAAAGAGGAGAGACAGCTTACCTTCCCAAGAACTGTCTGTACAGCTTCAAGCTGCTTGTGCTTTCGAGCCCCACGTTGGGCGCCACCTGCGACGGACCAGCTCGGCCGGAGCACTGGGACCGACGGGACAGGGATCTCGGGATAGGTGGACAAAGGAGTCAGTGAAGTGACAAACAGACACAGACTCAAAAGAGTTGCATCTGAGTGTATCTTTATTGAGGAGAATTAACATTTTTATACAGTGTGTGATTGTGACATAGATTCTTTGTTTATTTAAGCACGTAATCAATTTTTTTAAAGGCAAAGCATTGATGAATTGCATGAAAATTAATGACTATCCCACCAACTGTTTAAGCTAAGTGGTGCGAAACAAGTCTAACATATTGTTTAATAGAATACGTCATCTATTCAGCCTTTTTATGTTTAATAATTAACAAACCTAAGACAGGCCTGTACTTACATTATACTCTTTTTAATTTTATTTTTATCCAACTAATTTCATCTTTATAAGCTCCTGTATAAGGAAATGGTTCTTGGTTGGTTCAGGAAATATGTTACTAACTTTATATTTTGTGTGAAAACACCATCTATTCCCTATAACTTAAGTTGGACTAAACTTAGTCATAACTGTTGGGAGAATCTTTCTTTTTCTTATATAATCAGAGGTCTCTTCTTTTTTAGAACTCTCTAAACTACTGGGATAACTCTTTCTAACTTAGTTTAATTTATTGATTTTGTCTGTTGGACATATCTGGAAATTTTAAGTCTCTATATTTACTATGCGTGAGCTGCAAAACCGCTTGTGAAGTTGTAGGAGTTTCTGGAGGCAACGTCACATCAGATGATAGATTGATTGGGGGATTGCCCACATTTAATCTTTGGCCTTAGTCTTTATTACTTAGAGAAGCCATCTCTATTGGACTGGAAAAATACAACATGCTCTGTTCGTAGATCAATAGAAAAATAGCAAAAATGAGAATAAAGGCAACGAATGTACAGCCAAGAAGAATATAGTAAGAATAAAGGTAGAGGCTATAAAGGTGCAGCCAAGTGTATGGGAAGCCTTGAACCAACACCCCCTTCCTGGGGGCATGCTTCCTTGAAGCTCTTTGTCCAACACAATCTCTCACGCAGACTCCGCAGAAGGTGGCAAGGCACCCACTGGTCACAGAAAGATGTCCGCTCAGCTGGAAATACCAGGAACCACTGGAAGTGCAGAAACTTAAGCGTTTGACCTTGTTTCTCTGTCCAGAGACTATTCATTGAACTTGCAGTCCCTTATTCTGTTGTCAATGTCAAGTCAGAAGCCATCTATCCACCACAGGCAGCTTTATGGAAGTGCTCCGCCCACCTGCGCCGGCCTCTCTTTGCTGAACCCAGCTAAGGACTCCTTGCAGACACATCTTCATGGCTGCTTTGCCTGCTGTGATCTCTGCTCCTTTCCAAACGCTTGCTTCGGCAGCTTCTTCTCCATTGTGCCTCTCGGACTGGGTTCTAATGGTGGTTGGATACTGAGCTGCTTGTTAGAGGAGGAAACAAGAGTTGTATACAATGGCAGGCCTGAACTGGCCTGGAGGCATGACAAACGCTCTCCCAGGTGGGACTTGTCAGGGCACAGGGCAGGCATCCTGCCACTGGGCCCTGGGTCACTGTGGTGAGCAGCAGTCACACTGGAACTTCTCTTTCTCAGAGAGCAACGGGTTAAGTCTGACCAGATTGTCTTTTTTAGGGAATCCAGTTCTCCACCAACTCCTGGGGGATGCCTGGGGCTTGAGTCTATGCCAGGCTCCACTCCTGTCCAGAACCTTTCATTCCAAAAGTTTCAACCAAGTGTATGTCGCGTGGCACAGGAGTCTTGGTGGCATTAGCTGGTGAGTCATTGCTCCCATCGCTCAGCTCCATGGAAGTGTGCCCTAGCCAGTCCAGCACTGTGAGTCCCATATAGGCCCATCATCCTTCCTCCTCTGGGGCAGGTAGAAGGCCTCCACAAGGACAGAAGGCAAAGGACAGATCCCTCACGGGGATTGGCTTGTCACTTGACACTGGGAGGCAATACTGGCCTCACTGTCATCTCTCATCCCAAATGCCCAGGCATGTCACACTCACCTACCATCAACAATACAGTGCCCTGTTGCTATCTGATGAGGTGCTAGTCCCATCTGCTTCCACAGGACCACAAACAGCCCCAACAGAAGCCACCCCATGCCACTCCCTCCCTCCCTCACTCTTCTTGCTGCCCACATGCCATCACCCATCTTTTCAGACCTGTGCACAGGAGATGGCCCCAGCTGGCAAACATCAGCTGACCCTCCACCTGCCTCAGTATGACCAATAGGCACCTGCATTGGTCACTCACTTGGGTGAGTGTGTATGCACACTGGTTCCCACACAACACACTAACACTGTGTCTGGCTTGGAGACACTCACACAGGGCTTTCTCTGCAATTGTGACAATGCCCTGGGCTTCCCTCCCCAGACATCCTCAAAAGCAAAACCACTGAAAAGGGCCCTGTGCCAATGTAATCCTGGCCCTGTCTCCATGGTCAGTATCCAAAACTCTTCCAGGTTTGACATTCATCACAGCTGAAAGCAGCTCACTGTCCACATGTGAAATGAGGTATCCTAAGAGCCACCTCTACCCAACTGCATTTCACTTGGCATGCTTTGGCTGAATTCTGACATGTCCCCTCCTAGCCAGTCCTGGGCCCATCACTGCCTCTCAGCTAGGTTGTCAGGGGCCTAACACCTTGCTCCCTTCTGTAGGCTTTCACACGTGTGTGTGTGTGTGTGTGTGTGTGTGTGTGTGTGTGTGTGTGTGTGTGTGTGTATCCCATGATCCTCCTCAGTTCCCCTATCTAAAAGTGTCAGAATTTATTCTGGTCTCCTTCCAGCAACCCTCCAGAGGAATGGGTTGTACATTGTCAAGAGATTCTGCCCACACCTAGAGGGAAAACGGGATGATGGTTCTCATGATTGTGGGGGACATGTACACCATATATACAGTAACAAAAGGCAGCTGTAGCAGATGCCCAGGGGGTATCCACAGCCCTTTTGGATCTATGGAGGCCCTGTGCTCCAGCAAACAAGCCCTGCAAGTGACCAGGTGAGCCTGGTCCTGCAAGGCTCTCAATGATGTGGTCAGGTGGAGCACACCCAGGTCTCACCCAAGTGGACATGTAGGAAAAATAGCTAGAATTTTTACACTGCTGCAGCCACCTTGCCCACATTTTCTTCTCACAACTACATTAAATTGATGCCCCTGGATTGGTGCCAGAGTCCCAGTCAAGGTGGATAAATAACTGGCTACATGTGGCAATAGTGAGAGCCCTCCTATTGAGCTCCTGCTCCCACTGCTCAGCCCCGTGGAGTATCAGCCTGGCCAAGCCAGCACTGGAAGGCCTCTATATGTTCCCCTCAGCCTTCCCCCTCTGGGGCAGATAGGTTCTTGCAGAACCAGCCTTCACTCCTCTTCACCCCTTCACGGGCCTCTTTGTCATCTCTCCTCTTATAAGCCCCCAGGTGGGCCTACTCACTCAACAGCCAGCCATCAACACTACAAATTTGTGGGACCTTATGCTGCCTGGGAAAGTGCCAGGTCCAGAAGCTACCATGGAATCACAAATAGTCTCAACCATTACCACACAGCATGCTCCATCCCCTCCCAACCAAAGCTTCTTTCTGGCCTCATGCCATTCCTTCTCTTTTCAGACCTACAGCAGTCACATAACATATGCTGGGAAGGGCTAGCTGCATCTACCTGTATGAGGCTCTCCCATGGAGCTCCCAGCCCCTACCCTCCCATTTCAGCGGAATCATCTGGAGCCCACAGGGGCTGTAGTGAAGGCAACTGGCTTGGTGCTGTTCCTTCCAAAGAAGGGATAGCCAGGCTTAGGTACACATACACACACACAGGAGAGGGCTGTACAAGGGCAGAATACTGTGTGATGTGTATGGGGGAGACACCAGGAGAAGAATGTGGGGGGGATGCAGCATCATTGAAGGACCGAGAGCAATCACTGTGTGGATGCCTTTGGGGACTGATCTCTTAGCTTCACTGGCACTGCTGCACTGGCACTGGCACTTGCACCATCTTCCAGCTACACTGACACCAGAGCAACAGCCATCACCACAAATGCACTGACCACAAGCTTCTGCATGCATGGAACCTTGCCTAACTGCTTTTCTGACAGCTCCAGAGCTAAGCCCCACATTGCACCAGTCCCTGCCACACACCTGCCTGTCCTGTTACTCACTAATCCTTTGCCTTCTTTCCCATATGACCTATTGTTTCCTTTGTTTCTACTGTTCTTATTGTTAATTTCAAGAAAAAGTAACCTGGAACACAATGACTTCTCTCTGATGGAATAAAAAAGTTCTGATCGATGGCCCCAAATCATTTTCGAGTGTTGCAGCCCCTGGCACTGTCTATTAGGGAACACAATCCTTGAATAGTTGCCCTTTGGAGGACCTTCCCACTCTTTGACTCCTTGTTTTTGCAGCCAAGAAGCTATCCAACCTTCCTTATCCTATATTCTTTACCTTCCTTTCTGGTAGCCTGTTATCTGCCCACATAGTAGTAGGAGTAGTACCTTTGAATCAGGTCACAGGCCTCTGTGTCCCAAAAGGAATGGAAGTCAGAACAGAACTCACAGGGCAAAAAGAAAGCCCAGAAAACCTTGTTTTCATCTTCCCAGGGTGGTATGTACTTTTGGAAGACAGAAGTGCAAAGGCATACACAGATGGAAGGGCCTACTCCAGCTGCTGCCCAGTCTAATGCAGGGAAAACTACCCCGGAGGGTACATGTTAAGGAGACATTCCTGGGGTGCAAAGCACTAACAAAGGTCTTATCTCGTGTAGAGATCCATGAGGGGGAAAGAGGAAGGAAGAGCCTCTCTGTCCAAAGACATGGACAGCCCATGTCCTATCTTCTCCTGATGACCCCACATGAACAGTTGGAACTAATGCCCATACACCCCAACAAAACAACCAGCCTCTGTGCAAACCAATGCACACGGTCTTCAGATAGGATTTCTGGCCAGCACCTTGGCAGGTGGGTTGGAAGGAGCTGCTGGCCAGCACTGAAGACAGTGTAGAATGGGGTAGGCAGACCACTGGGAGAACTCTCCCTAGACAAATCTGGGCTAGCTTGGAGACCCCATCCAAGCTCTGAAGAAATAGATCACTTGAATTAATAACAGTACCAATGGTGGGGATTTATGCCACGGGCAATTTTGTACAACTCAAGATACCTTGGCAAGACTACTTACTCCTAACAGCCCTGGGAAGAGCAAGGGGTTAGAAGGCTCTAGAACATCCCCATAGACAGCACCAATGGATACTCTCAGTCCATGGTTAGCAGCGAATAATGTGGAGATGAGGGGGAAGTAGATTTAGGAAGGGAGGGGATGGGGAAGGGATTGGACAGTCCCAATCTCTGCCAGAGATACTGCAAGAACCCTAGCATAACCTTAACTTTTCCTCAACAAAGCAGGTATGGAGATCTCATTGTGGAACGCACTGCACCTGGCTTAGATGTTCACCTGTGAGCAGAAACAGAGCAAGGAACCTCTTGCACCACCAGACGTAGACATATCCTGGCCTCCCTGACCCAACCTGACTGACCTGTCCGGCTCTGCTATGGTACAAATTCTGTTTTCCTTACCAAGGGACCGCAACCTGCAATGTGCTCCCCATGGGCTTGATTTTATACAAGAAGGTTCATCACATACCTGCTGCATCATCAGCTTTCTTTTCAGTGAAAGACAGGTGGCTTTCCTTCAGAGCACTGAAGCAAAGACAAGGTCTTTTTTGAGAAAAAAGAAGGAATTTCACAGGAGTAAGAACAGGGGGATATTCAGAGTGAGTTTAGTAAGGAGCTATAAATGTCTGTTCCACACCTATATATACTCCCATACTGACGCTTATCACAACACCTAACTCTGTCACATGCAATGAAGGCATCCCAGAAAGGAAATTCCTTCAGAGTATTATCTCCAATTAAACATAAAAAAACCCAGTAGTAATGACATGGCTCAAGAGGTAGTCAGTGTCACCCTTCAGCCAAAACCTCCGTGACAGTTTCCTGGCCCTGAGTTTAAGCTCTACAACTGGAACTGAAAAAATGATAGTAATAATTCTACTGAGATAAGACAGATCTGTGACCATTAGATAAGAAATTCATTCAAATCAGGTGATGGGATAGTTGAGATCTATGAAAATGATTTTTTATGGAGTCTTATTTTTCTTATCTTTGTGGACAGGTGATCCTTGCTCTGCTCTAAGATTAGCAGTCCCATTACTATGTTGGTTTCCTTTCTGTGGTTGCTGGTGGTATGAATCTTAACAATTCAGTGTGAAATTACAGCCCTGCATGCCCCTGTGGAAAACACTAGAGACCACATAAAGCCTTTACCAGCTTGTTGACATCAGACAAAGTGTTAGCACAATTGTCATC
Source organism: Dipodomys spectabilis (assembly GCF_019054845.1). Classification (NCBI taxonomy): domain Eukaryota; kingdom Metazoa; phylum Chordata; class Mammalia; order Rodentia; family Heteromyidae; genus Dipodomys; species Dipodomys spectabilis. The sequence goes on along the minus strand of NW_024870972.1, from coordinate 6,610,002 downwards.
TCATTCTGAACCAGACAGTCATGACACAGAGAAGCCATGCTGCTGACAGGAAATCTCCCCTCTTACTGCTTTAACTCTTGCCAATGTGCACTTGCTTTCCATAATGTAACTCACTCAGTACTGCCATACACATGTAATCACATGGCTGTGAGGGACAGCACCACAGGGACTGCTGATTTCACTGTATCTTGTATCTTCATGTTTCCTAGTACTAACCCAGCAAGGGTAGTACTGCTCACAACTTACCACTCACTTCCAGAGACAGCTGAGTTCTCTTGGGCTGGACAGTCTGTATAAAAATCAACTTCCTTTCTTCGAAAAAAAATGTCTCCAAATACAACCACTGGGCTAAAGAGTAGCTGCACTTATAGGCTATTTTTTTCTAGAGTGGCTGTACCATTTGCACTCTGCTGCCATTGAAAGAACTGTCTGAATCTCTCTCATCCTTACTAATATCACAATAATACACATTCTTAGTGCAAATTATTGTTAGGTCTCAGGTTACACCTCCAGTGCACTTCAAGTAGGTAATGGCATCCAAAACCCTGCCATGTGCTTGTCATCTATATTTGGTGGTGGTCAAAGCTGACCCTACAAATCTTTTGCTCACATTGCAGTTAGGTTGTTTTCCTGTGTTCTTATCATGGAGTGGTGAGCCATGTTCTTAGATTTTACCAGACTGCTCCAGGTGACAAAATCAGGAAAAGCTGAAGGTTGCTCAGAGTCTAAACTGTTCAAGGACAAAGCTGAACTTCAAACATGGGCAGTGTGTGCTTAGACACCACAGAGAACAGTTGCTCATCACCATCATCACCATGGGCACAGACTGACAGCCATTCAGAGGCACAGGTACCTCTTAGCATTATTAATCATGCATATCTGTGACTGGCCTAGCTGATCTCAGGACAGCTAAGAAATGCTTTAACTCACACAGTAATGGGCTACTAACAGTGACAAAGTTTCATTATATTACAAAATATTTTACGCACTGGATTCAATACTTTGGACAAGGAGCACTATATGGTGTCTACTTCTCACTTTTGCGAGGCAGCAGGGGAAGCAAATGAACAATCTCCAAAATATGGAAAGGTCATGAGCTACCACCTCCTATCCACTTCCTTAGGCCTCTATGCTAAACAAGAATGCATCTCCTCCCAAAAAGCATCCCCAGAAGAAAGACCCAGTATGGACCTACGCAGGTTCTGTAAGCATCCAGAGAAAGCTAGGTTTCAAGTGACTCAGTGGCAACAATGGTCTTTCCCGACCAACTGCCACCATTAGGAGGTCAGAGTGAGTTCAGTTCTTTGCTTGGGTAGTAGCAATTGGAGGCTGACTTGATGGGTCTTCTGAAGAACCCATCAGGTTTAAATAAAGTGGCCAAGCAGACTCACACCTCAGAGAACCTGTGCCCACATCACTCAATACCTTATCACTAGTTGGTACTAGAGACTACCTGACAGTGCACATAGGACGAATGCTCAGGCTACACTGCCCAAAGGTCATTGCTGAGGATCAGAAATTAGCAACACAGGTTCAGCTCCAAGGAGCCTGGGCTCTCCCATTGGGTGAAGCACAAAAACTCTGAAGACATAGAGGCCTGTGGTCATGCCCTATTTCTAACACTTTGTAACAGATCAAGCCAGAGCTCATATTCTTCTAGTACAAAGCTGTGATAATATCCATGTCTATTTGGGAGAAGTCATATGATTCTTGGTACACACTAAGCCCACTGCTAAGGGAAACACATGTCCACTGACCCAGATAGCTCTCATTTGCTCATTGCCAATCTGAACAAAGGTGACAATGTTGAACCCCAGAACCCAGACCTGTCATAAGAGGCCCTAATCCCTTCACCATCTTGGCAAATTAAGACCTCTATTTCCAGAAAAGCGGAGGAACCACAAATTGCAGAGTCTCTGGAATTCTAGCACAAGCTTTTTAATCCAGGTTCTTCACAATCCCTATAAGCTCAGTGCCCATCCCTCATGGTCAGTATGATGACTGACTGTGACTGAAGGCTCAGCCAACGGCAGAGGTAAAGGCAGAAGTCAGTATATGCACAGTGCCTAGTGTCTGTGCCTCCCAAAATTAGTGAGAACTGAGAGCACAAAGGCTGTGGGCAGGCTCTCTGAGCCCCATGCAAGACAGCAGCCAGGGATGCCTACAGATTTCCACCACCAAAAAACTGCCTTTTCTTCAGCCACAGAACTAGGGGTAATGTTATCAGACTCAAATAGCCAAAACACAGGCTCAGAGCTGCAAAAGAACAAAGTTTCTGAACACTATAATCAAATTCTACTTTAGAAGTGAACAGGATGGGGAGACATTTATCTACAAATACTGATAGATGGTAACCGGCCTCTATAAAACCTTAAAAGAATTAAAAGATAGAGAAGATTGGGAGTAACAGCCTTCCCTGATGACCCTATAAGGGAAATGCATGCAAATGCATGCTCCTCCTGAATAACTTCTTGCTGACACTCTTCAAGCTCTTTGCCTATCATGGAAAAAGTCTACCCTGCTGCCCCACCAGCTAAAAGCCCTTCTTATCCATCCACCAAGGCTCAACGGTAGAGTGCTTAGATAGAATGCAGAAGGCACTGGGTTTAACCCCCAGCCTTTTTCACACACACAAACACCATCCCTATATTGTGACACATGATCATGATCAAGGGCTATCAAATTCCAGGTCTACAATCCTCCAAACAGTCTGAAAAGAAACATTCTGTTCATTCTGAGATAAGGAGATTTAGTTGAATATTAATATGGCCCATCCCCTCTCCTGCCATTGAGAAGGACTCAGCAAGTTTGCTGTCTCTAGGACACCAGCCCAAGCAGAAGCAGCACAAGCTTCATCAGCAGGTCCAGCCTCCAGCTCCACAGAACCAAAAACCATTATGAAAGACAGTCATCTCAGTCAACACCGACTTCAAGATGTGCTTCATCAGTAACCCAGGTCAAGCCTCAGAGATCATGATGACAGAAAACTCAACAGCAGCCACTTCTGGCTGTTGGTAATGATCTGGTAAAAGAACTGCTCTTCCTAAAGTCTTCATGGCCTTTGGCTGAGGCTCCATCAATGCCTGGTACTGGATGCATGGTGTACTTCCCCCTCCCTTGTTCACCCACAGGTTAGTTTGTCTAGGGCTTTGACTGCAGAAAGACAGATGGGAGCCCAGATTACACAGGCACCATAAAAATTCTAGGGAAAAGACCCTTCAGGACCCACACCCACTGCATCTGGGACAGACATCAAGTTACTGAGTTACCAAGCCCAACAAACAGCAGGGCAACATTTGCCTTACGAACACCAACTTCCTAAAATCTGCAGGATACCTGCATCCCTCCCCTCTCCTGCATCCTTCCCCTCTATGGGGTTCATTCATGTTGAGGAATCAGCATGCTAAGACTGTGCTGCAAATCTTCTTGTAGCCCTGATTAAAATAGCAAAATACTGAAGAGGAAAAAGAGGAACAGCCAGAAGGTGCCATGTCAATCCACTACAGGGCAGTCAAGAAGGAGTAGCAGAGGCCTACTTAAAAGCTACTATAATGACATGAACAAATAATGAACAGAGAAGACAAAATCAACAGCTTAACAGGAGCAGCAGAAAATGACACCCAAGTGGCAGGAGTCAGGCCGCTGGCCTACATAGCCATAGTACCATAATCTGCACTTCAGTGTCCCCAGTCCCTACCTTTATGAAATGAGGCCCACGGGAAAACCCTTTGCAGCTGCCAGCACTCCCTGCCAGCCAGCCTGACACCATTCTCTGCATTCTGTCATTCGGCCTCTAATCCATTTCACCCAAATTTCTGCTGATATCTTCATAAGATTCTTAGGTCTGGGTGCTGGTGGCTCATGCCTGTAATCCTAGCTACTCAAGAGACTAAGATCTGAGGATTATGGCTCAAAGCCAACCCAGGCAAGAAAGTCCATGAGACCCTTATCTCCAATTATTCACCAGAAAACTGGAAGTGGCACAGTGGCTCAAATGATGGAGCACTTGCCTTGAGCTGAAGAGTATAGGGACAGCCCCCAGGCCCAGAGTTCAAGCCCCATGACCAACAAAAAAAAGATCCCTAGGAACATAGTTCTTTGGCCTGACCAGGTTTCATAGCCCAATGAATGTGATACTGACCTGCCACCCAAGACCAGCACAGCCACTAGGGCCAAGACCAAAGTAATGCATCCCACTACCAAGAGCAAGGCTTCTCAGCCTGGATGCCTGGCTAGTTCTGCTTCAGTGTATGACAGCTGCTGGGTACCTCATACTCACTGGTCACCTCATCTGTCACATAGCCCATGTGCACCAGGAGCTACACAGAGCAAAGAGCCACAGCCACATGAAGCCAGAACATAAATGTCCATCACACAGACTACAAAATAAAACCCACCTTGGAAACACACACCAAGACAGGGTGGGGAGGTACTGGGGACCTCACTTCAGCCACCTGAGACGCCAGGGAGTAGAGTCCATGGTGACCACTCGGCCACAGAGAGTAAAGCACTGGGCATGTCCACAGGACAATCTGAGCTCACCCTTCCTCTCAGGGTGGCTGCATCGACTCTGGGAGCTCAGGAGTCCTGAGAGTGGGACAGAGAAAAGGAGTGACAGGCATGGTCCTCTTCCCGAAGCCTTCACTCCCCAATTTCTCCCCAAAGGAAAAGCATGAGCTATAGAATCCACACTTGTGACACAGCAGAGTCTGTAAGACCATGCATCCCATGCAGAGCTCCAGTCCAAAGGGCTCTCTGAGCAGACAGCAATCTGTTACTTGTCACAGCAGATTAGTACAGAAAGTATCTCACTTTAAGCACACATTTTCCCTTTCCCTTGGTAGTGTACTCTGTTCCATACAGTAAAATGAAGGGCAAAGCCATGTTCTACTACCAAATTACTTCTCATGCCATTCTACCTGGCAGTTACTTTGAAAGCAAAAAAAGCAATCTTTATCATTTTTCTAAGTGAACTGATGTAATTATGTCCAACATAACCAGCTAATTCTTTATTTTGTTTTATTTATTTTATTTTAAGTATATTTATGTAGTTGTACAAAGAAGTTCCCATTTTACAAAAACAGTATATGAGTACAAAGTGTCTGACAACATTCTCAATCATCCTATGCATCAAACCTCCAAACACCAGGTTCAAACTTTCCAGACTCCATCCCACCACCTGGCCACCCCATGGCATGTGTGATTCTCTGCATAGTGTCAACAATGACTAAGTCATTTTTTTCAAAATTCTTGTCTCCAGATATGGGAAAGCTGTCATCCCATGTGAAGAAGAAAGTTAGCTGCCATCCAGTATCATTCAGGCTAACCTAAGGGATCAGAACATCGTAGGCTGTGAAGCATTTTGAGGGCGTTGTGAAATCTGTGCTTCAGGGAACCAGTCGCCCTTTAGAAGTACAAAGTGGCAATCAGAACTGAACCCACTTCTCTCCCTAAACTACAAGCCCTGTGCTACCCCCAAAGCCACATGCCCAACATAGTACACATAAAAGCACTTTATCAGAACAACATGTATTGAAGGAAATTGATATTCCCAATAAGGAGACAGTTATCTAGGAGGAAGGAAGCGTCCTCTCTGAAAATTCTGGAAAAGCTTTTTGTGTTTGAATAAGAGGGACAAATCTCCCAACATGGTACCTTCCACAAAGACAGGAGCATCTGGAGGTACTTGACCAAGTTCACTTTTATAGGTAGTCGGTATTGGTTTGGGTCCTGGCTCCATTTAGGGCATGGGTTCTGGAAACCTTTGATGGAAGGCCTTGTCTTGCAATACCACATTTTTCTGGGGTTGTCTGCCCCTGTCTTTGATGCATCTGTTTCTTGTAAAATTACTCTGAGCCGCAGAGGCAGCTTCTTGACTGGAAGGATTTGGGTTACTGTAGAGTAGGTAGCCTTGTAATTTGAGGAGTGTCTCTGGAGCCTCTCTGTTGGGATCTTTAGTTCTACCTTTTGTTGGGTCTTTCCAGCCTTCACAGAGGAAGAAGGGGGCCCTCTGGAGCAGATGACATCCACTGCATGCCTACTGCATCCCTGTTTCTCCAACAGGACTTGGTCAACATCTTCTGTGACTTCCTGGGATTTTGTGTTTCTAGAAAAGACAGCTTTATCTAGACCTCTCACCTGCAGACACGATGAGGAACTACCCTTCCCTACTGAACCTTCTTGCCCTTTGAGTTTTGTAGTAGGGCTAAGCCATTGGAAAAATTGTTTAATCTGGTTTCTGAAACTATTTTCTGGAGGAGGCTGTCTCTTCTGTTAGGGCTTGGAAAGGCTTGCTCCTAAGTATCTTTTCTGCCTTGTTTGGAGGGGTGTGGCTCTTCTTCTCAGTTGGGATTACTTTAGCCTGGCATCACTTCTGCCAGGTTCATCCAGTTTGGATACCTTAAGGTTCTTTTTGTAGTTGAGTGGGGTTTCTTGGCCTGGCATTTGGGAACAATGTGACTAGGGACCCATGGCTCCTCCTGCTGCTGCTCTATGCTGTTCCATTTCTTGTACAATTGAACATGAAATACCTGGGAGGCTGCTGCAGGGCACCTTGGTCACAAGCAAGCAAGGTCTGCATTGTTGAAGAATACTTGTCCTGGCATTTGGATATAATTTCAGTAGGTTCCTGTTGCTCTTCCATGCTGGTCCATCTGTTGTGCAACTGAACATGAAGTACCTGGGAGGCTGCTGTGTCCCTAGTGGAGATAACCTAGAGACTAGTCTGCATTGTTGGAGGGGAATCCTTGGCCTGGCACTTGGTGTAATGTGGCTAGGGGCCCGTGGCTCTGGCTGCTGCTGCTGCATGCTGCTCCTTCTGCTGCATGAATTAACATGAAATACCTGAATGGCTACTGTGTACTGGGAACACCCTGGTAGTGAGTCAGCAAGATCTGGACTGTCCCCTTGATTGTTCCCTTATTTGAAGTTGGGGGTGGGTCAACGGGAGCTTCCTGAACCTGCTTCTGCTTCCTGTTCTCCGATTTTAACTTCAACTCATTAATCATTTTGCTTTTTAGTTCTTCTATTGATATAGAATCAGGAACTGAGATTCTTGTTGGGGACTTTTTAGTAGTCAGGGTAGTTTCTACTTTATAAGAATTCACTTTTGTCACTGGGGAACACCCTGATTCCTTGGTCATCAGGTTATTAGGTTGTGATTGAAAATCATGATGTTTTTCTGCTTTGAGTAGCTCCTTTGACTTGTAGGTCATAGAAAAATGAGCTAAATTCTTCATTTTTCTCTGAAACTTTTTGGTATTATTGATGGAATCCTCACTCTTATCTAGCATCTCAGGTTCAGTCCCAACTTGTCTTGTGGACAGCATTGAACTGTGCACAGGTTTATCTCTGCTGCCATTTTTGTGGGACAAAGCTGTGGGTTTGCCATCTTCAACTGCAAACTGAAGACTGGTATATAAGGGTGATTTCTTTACAATCTCCTGTCCTCTTTTGCCCACAGGTACAGAGGCAGAGAAGCAATTATCCACAACAGGGACATTTGCTGTTCTCATTGTGTCCTCGTGAAAAGTGTTAGAGTGTTCTATTAGAGGCCTGGGAACCTCAATTTTAGAATCCGGCTCAGAATTAAGAATGTCTGAGGATGGAATTTGTAAGAATTTGTTTGGAGCTCTTTTACACTGAAGATTTCTATGGATTCTTGACTCTTCTGTAGAAGGCCATTCACCATTCTTCAGTGAAAAAATCTCATTACGATCCTCGAAAATCTTTTGACTTTTGCCATAAGGGAAAGAACTAAAGATGCTGTCCTTTCTCTCCAATGGCACCAAATCTTTCACTTGGCTTAGGAAATTCTCAGAAAAATTCATTTTGACAGAATAACTTGAACTCTGCACAATTTCTGGGATCTGATCCTTATTGATTTCATCAAATTTCTTGCTCAGATGTGCTTCCAGGCCCGCCTTGTGGTATTGACTTGCCTCTAAGGTGCTTGAGTGATATACCCTGAATGAATAGCTACAGGTCTTTCTTGGTCTGTGTGAGTGTCAGGTGCTGGAAGATCATCTGGAGCCACCTTGGCATGGCTCAGTCGTTGATAATATTTTTTTATTTCTTTTATTTTATTTGTGAACATACTGTACAGAGGGGTTACAATTACATGGGCAGGATAATGCATACATTTCTTATCAAGCATTGCAGCCTCCTCCTTTGTTTACCCTTCACCTCCCTTCCCAGGCTCCCCCACACACCCAATCCTTCCCCCCCTCCCCCCTAAACCACCGACATTGTAAAGCTCGTTTTTGACATGACATTTTGTACTTCTCATTGTTGCAACAGGTCCACCTGAATCCTTAAACGACTTGTTTTTCCCCATGTCCTCCACAAGTTATACTGACATCAAATATAGTGAAAGCAGGGGTTATACTGTGGGGGAGGGACATACAAAGCAACAAAGAAATAATCTTATAAATGCGTTAGAAACACATGCATGAAAGAAAAAACATTAAAATAATATCTAAGGGTTCATTTTCCTAACATCACATTATCTGACCTTTTCTGCTTGACTCATACATATACTAGATATTGCAAATAAGGGAAACCATGGGACCTGTGTTTCTTTGGGCCTGGCTTACTTCACTTAATATAATTTTTTCCAAGTTTTTCCATTTCCTAAAAAATGGGGCAATGTCATTCTTTCTGATGGAGGCATAGAATTCCATTATGTATGTATACCACATTTTCTTGATCCATTCATCTACTGAAGGCATCTGGGTTGGTTCCATATCTTAGCTATGGCAAATAATGCTGCAATAAACATAGTTGTGCTGGTAGCTTTAGTGTGGTATTTTCTGGTTTGTAAACCGTGTCCCTTTTTCTTTATATCCTGCTCTAGAGGAGGTATCTCCGAACTCCTCTCATGGAGCTGCCTTTCTAACTGTTGCAGTTCAACCTTGCTTATATTTTTGCTGCTGGGACTAGTGAAAATAGAAATGCATTCAAGTCCATGGCTACTCTTTTTCTCAGTGTAGTGGGAAATCTGTGTCTGAAGATTCATTGATGATGAAGATCAAATGATCCCGTCGGGCAGGTCCCAGCAGTGCTGGATGAGCCACTTTCGAAGGTGATGCTCTATTATTTTCCAGAGCTCATCTTCAAGAGGAAAGTCTCCAGGAAGTATAGAGACCGAAGAATCATGGGCCTTGCAGGTCTGTTTAACAAATGAAAAATGGGGAGCTGGAGGACAAAAGTCTCCTTGGGATTTTTGGATGACAGGGGGTAAACCTCATATGCTTTTATGAACTTTCTGTAGTACCTTATATTCTAGACCATCAATTTCAGACAGTTTAAGAAGCTGTGTCTCGCTCTGAGGCTGCGGCATATGAAAACATACTCCGCAGTTGCAGAGCTGAGATCCAGAAGGTGGCAGGACTGGAAGTGGGGATTCGAGCTGGGCCTGGAATTGGTCAGAGGGGAGATGCTGGGATGGAGATTGGAGAACGGATTCAGACAATGCTTGATGTTGAATCTGGGGCAAGGACAGTGTTGTTTGACCAGAAATGACAGTGGGCTTATGGGCACTGTAGACATGAATAATTTGCTTGAAGCAGATTGAGGGACAGTCACCTGAGGCAGGGACATAGAGCTCAGGGACTCACAGTGTAGGGATGCGAGACCCCAGAAAAGCTGGGATGAACGGTCCACAAAGACCTTCGGATGTGGGGGCTGCTGTTGATGCATGTGAAAATTCTCCAATTTGCCTGTGGTGCTTGCAAATGGAGGAGAGACTGCTGAGTCTTGCTGATCAGTAATAGACTGCAACAATTCTTCTGAAAGATTCAACTGGCACTCTGGCTTTGACTGATTGGGAAAATATTGTGTTTTATCTTCCTTATCCTCTGGCATCAAGAAATCGCCTCTCTTTTGGATTTGTCTTTCCAGCAGTGTCAGGACATCAGAGCAGATAAATGAGTGAGTTTTAGAATTTGTAATGTAGGTTGTAGTGTCTCCCTCAAAAAATCTTCCAAGACTATCAAGGTCAGTAAGCTCTTGGTCCTTATAATACTGTGCCAAGCTGGGCAGAGGCAGGTTTGCAGCATGGAGCTGCAGCATGCGGAGTTTGGACATAGAGGGGCTTGTACTGTCAATGGCTCTCTTGTTTCAGTCATACGTGATTGCTGGCTAATAAGTGGGCAATCCATCAAGACTGTCCACCATATACAAGGACCTATCTTGTCCTGTTTCCTGTTTCCTGAGTATTACATGGGCAAGGGGAAATCCCAAGTAGGAATAGGTCCTCCCGGAATTGGGAATCCATGGGACAAATAGATGATGATGACAGAGTCTCCGGGTGGTGGTGGTGAAGATAAGTTCTTTAAGGAGATGACTTTGTTAAGAGAGACATTGGAGGAAGATGAGAGGCAAGGTTCGGGTGAAGTGGCTGGAGTTGAATGGCCAGGAGGGTTTGTCAAACAAGTGAATGATAACTTTTTCATAGAAGCTGTGGAAACAAAATGGGACAAGGTGAAAGCATCATTTTCCAGGGATGCCCTAGAGAGTAGCTGTGGTTCTGTTACATATGTGACAGAGGGGTTCTGGTCACAGCAATTTTTTCAAGGGGTGGATATCATCAGATTGGTTCAGTGAGCTGCAGGAGACAAAAAGTGCAAGGTTATTGCCAGGACTAACATGGGAAATGGAAGGCCTGCAAGTGAGAGGGGGTAAGGAGGACACCTGCAGCCATATACCCTTTCTGTTCTCACACATCTGTGATCTGATAATACCGTCTCCTTTTACACACCCATTGCTAAGGGTACTCCTCTGAAAACTAGCCACCTGTACTCTCCATGGGTGCTTATAATATAATATTGTGACCAGGAAAGAAGAATGGCTAATTACCTTTTAAAAATAGAAAGCAGTTTCCTCTCCTTTTCAATGTCTTTCTGGCAAGTTCTCTGACCTGGAAAACGAGAACAGTGTAATGAAAGTGGAAACATACAGATTGTGTAGGAGTCTCTTTATAGGAAACACTTAGGGTGGTTACCTTGTACATGGGTCTGAGCTTCTGGGAGTACAGCTCCTTCCTTACACAACTGAAGTTGTGGCTTGACATCTCAACTGCCCCCCCTAGTGAGCAGAAACCCATGTCCAGGTCTATCACTTCCTCATGCCCAGAGCTGGCACAGCACAGGCTCTGAGAAGCATCTTGGGCCTGACTGTCTACCTGTGAGGGCTCATTTTCTCATAGAGACAATGTATAGCAAGTGATTTCCTCAGAGACCATGGGCTTTGACACCTCATGAAAGAAAAAGGATCACCATTGATGAATTCCTATCACCCACGATAAAACATACTTCTAAATGCTCCTCTCCTTTTTCCTTATATGTCTGCCTTGATTTTGAGAAAAAATGAGAGACTAGGTTTCAATCATATCTATTTCTCTTTTTTCTAGCAAGTTCAGACATGATATGGAAATGAAATGATTCATTTTAATTAACAGGGATTTTTCCTTATATTAATGGTCAAATATTTTCAATTTTCCTTTGAAAAACTCACAGAGGGGTTTTGACAATGCATATAGATTTTTAATCAGAGGGACTCTGCTAGAGAATAGCATCAAACATGCAGCCACCAGCCCACATATGTGCTCCCTCTGAGGAAGACAGAGCTTACATTGAGGCTCTGCTCAGATTACCTCATAGGTCAGTACTGCTCTCGTGTGCATCTCAGCAGGAAGGAAATCCTATGACAGGACACCTGACTTGAGTACAGGACTCAAGATCACATGTCAGAAACCACGAGTTCTTATAGAGTTCACAGCATGTAGCTTAAGCCACAGTTAGGAAAAAAGTCACTATTCATTTCTCATTCAGATGGAAGCCTGAGCCCACCCAGGCTGGGCCTCATGCCCTACAACAGCAATACTTCATGTCCTCAAACTTCCCATGTTAACCATAACAAAATCTCTATTGAGGGTTCACCCAACACTTCCTTACCTTTTGAATGAGTGCATTGATCCAAAGAGTTGAATAAACTTGTAGGAACAGCCAGTAACAAATACAAAATCAGGACCCTCATTGCACCCAAAAAGGTATATGAGGTGTCAAAATCCAAAAAAGCTAAGAAAAATTTATCCATGGTTCAGTACTGTTATTCAGAAAAGAGAGAACTTTCTCCATAGTCTGAATCTCAAGGCTGCCTTAAGCAATTGAGTTCTGAGGGGGACAAGGGCTTGGCTTTATACCCCAGGCCTGCATCACAGAGCCTGGGAGTCATAGAGGGGTTCTGGGGTCAGGGAGGGGTGGTCTGGAGAGGGCATGACACATCTTTGCCCAACCTGCCATCCCAGCACTGATCTCTGCCCAACGGCTGTCCATGTCCCACTCTTCCCTTTCTTCGTGTTGTGTATTTACCACAGAGAAATTTGTGAACAAGCTATTACCTTAGATCTTTTTAATTTTGGGGGTCCAGGTACTCTACTGTCTTAGGAGTCTAACCTATATTACCTGGAATTTGATATTTCCACTCAGGCTCATGTGCTCAAACAAACTATCTACAGAATATTTTTCATTACTTGAACTCAGATATAAAACAAAGTTCTTATTCCCTTATTTACTTTTGTGACTGTTAGATTATACCCAATTTCCCTGTTCAGCCTGTACTATCTTCAATCCACACAACTGCCTCAAATTAAAAAATATCATTGTTCAATAAATGAATTCAAAACTTTAATATAAATGAATGTGAAATTAAAATTTCACTTGATTCAGGGGATGCTCACAGCACATATCTTTTATGGAGTTAATGAACCTGAAGCATGCTTTGTTCAAATATGCATACACACACATTCTGATAAATCACCCCAGCATATCCAACCTCAAGAACCAATTATTGCCCCCTTTGAATTCAACCTCCCCTGCCAGCTTTCAGGCCTACCACAATGATGCCTTATCTCATCCTCAGACTGCCCACGTGTGATGTCGATGTCATTAATAACATGAGGACAGAAATAACAAAATTTCTTGGTGTTCACCCACACTTCCTTATCCTTTGAATGCAGGCATTTTCCCAAAGAGTTGAATAAACTTGTGGGAACAGCCAGTAACACAAATACAAAATCAGGACCCCCACAGCACCCAAAATGGTGTAGGAGGAGTCAAAATCCAATAAAGCTAAGTTAATTCATCCATGGTTCAGTACTGTTATTCAGAAAAAAGAGAATCTTCTCCATACTCTGAATCACAAGGCTGCCTGAGGCAACTGAGTTCTGAGGGGGGTAAGGGCTTGGCTTAATACCCCAGGCCTGCATCACAGAGTCTGGAAATCATTGAGGAGTTCTGGGGTCAGGGAGGGGTGATCTGGAGAGGGCATAGCACAGCCCTGCCCCACCGTCCAACCTAGCAATGAGCTCTGCCCAATTGCTGTCCATGTCCCACTCTTCCCTTCCCTCATGTTGGGTATTTGCACCAGAGAACTTTCCTTTTCATTCATCTGTGACTGTTTTAAAGTGAATTATCTAAGCAGCAACATTGTAGTAGATGGAATTTTGGAGTCTATATTATAGTTAGCAGGCTGCATGCAGCCAGTTGTTACAAAGGACTGCAGATCCCAAATACACATAATATGGTTAGGAAACAGGCCACAGAGGAAAGAAAGAACAAAAAATACCAAGACACCAATTCAGCTCTGATGGAGAGCTGAATAGGGATGCATGGTGAACAGCCAAGACACAGGAGACAGGACACAAACATGGAGACACATGGCATGACATAATGGTGTCTATGCTGTTCAATGCCTTTTAGCATGTACCTTTTGGAGTAGGGTTACAGGACACTCCCAGTCCCAGGAATTGGACTGACAGATTCAGTACCCTATCAGCCAAGTGCTCGCCCCTGTCTCCAGAGATCCAGGTGTTTTTTTTTTTGTTTTTTTTTTTTGTTGTTTTTTTTGTTTTAGGTCCAGTCGTGTGGCCTGAACTCTGTCCCTCAGCTCTTCAGCTCAAGGCTAGCGCTCTACCACTTGAGCCACAGCGTCACTTCTGGCTTTTTTCTTTTTGCTTATGTGGTGCTGAGGAATGGAACCCAGGGCCTCATGCATGCAAGGCAAGCGCTCTACAACTGAGCCACCTTCCCAGCCCCCAAAGGGTGTTTTAACCTTATTAATTAAGCAACCTCTACTGCTGTTCAGTAAAGGTCTCTTGAGAGTGAAGAGTTTTTGATTAGTGAAATTCCCTAATTGGATCAGACTCTCATCAGAAAGCATAACAACATGCATTGCCTCACCCTCAGGATCCCATTGCTTAGCATAAAGCTACTTCAACAAGAATTGGATCAACCTGTGTCAATATTTGCCTGCAGATATTTGAAACTAGAGAAAAGATGAAGTCACTTTAGCAATCCTGGAATTTAAGGAAAAGGGATGGAGTTTTGATTCATAATGGTATAAATACATATTGTATATGAATTTAGGTTTCTATGTAATTACTCTCCCAAACTAATTGCAAATTTTAGTACTTCTTTTTCCTGTGCATTTCACCTTAGTTTTAAAGGGTTTATTATGTGAATAATGTATTCATGCACAGACAAAAGTATTGTAAATGGTTTTTTATTTGTTTGTTTGTTTGTTTTTGCCGGTCCTGGCCACTGTCCTAAGCTTCTTTTTGCTCAATGCTAATGCTCTACAATTTGAACCATAACAATGCTTCTGGCGGCTTCCTCCTCCCCTTCCCTCTCCTCCTGCTCCTCCTCCTCCTCTCCCTCTTCCTCTTCTTCCTCCTCTGCCTCCTCCTCCTTTTTCTCCTCCTCTTCCATCTCCTTCTCCTCCACCTCCTCCTCCTCCATCTCCCCCTCTTCCTCTTCCTCTTCCTCCTCCTTCTTCTTTTTGAGTCATTTATTGGAGATAAGAGTCTTACAGTGTCTCCTGCCCTTGCTTGCTTGGAACTCTGATCCTCAGATCTCAGCCTCCTGGGTAGGGAGGAGTTTTAATGGATTCATCTTCAAGTCTCAGTTATTGTGAGTATTTCTATCTTATGCCATCAGTGCCTTTAGCTTTTCTGTTTGTTTTTGGGATAATTTAAAGCAAACCTCATTTATATTATTTTACCCATAAACACTTCAGTTAACCTTGTGATATGAAAAGAACTAGAGTAAGTACTAACACATTGAAGTACTAAAGTATCATATTTTATTAGGTTATCATAAAGTTTGGTAATTATCTGCTCACGAATGAGCAGATTTTTTTGAAAGAAAAAGTTGTGTTTTCAACGAATACTCCATAGTGGCAAGTGATTTCTACAACTTCATTATGCTATATGTATGACCATATCAAGTGAAAAATTATGTCCTTGGGTACTATACTTTAGTTACTAGAAGAAGCTCTCTTCTTTAGTTTTTGTCCTCTCTGTAAACCAATTAAAAAAAGTTGAAGGTGACCTGAAGGAAGTGGTCACTATAGATGTATATTAAAGATGACTTTTCATGGTGCTTGAACTCTGGGGCTGGATTCTGTTCCTCAGCTCTTCAGCTCAAGGAGAGCACTCTACCACTTGAGCCAGAGTGCCACTTCTTGTTTTTTGGTGGTTTAAGAGTCTCACAGACATTCCTTCCTGGGCTGGCTTTGAACTGTGATCCTCAGATCTCAGTTTCCTGAGAAGCTATGATGACAGGTGTGAGCCACTGGTGCCTGGCTCAAAGACGAATTTATTCTGAAGTTTTGGTACTTGGGACCTTGTTGATCTGGAGAGAATGTCCTTTCCAGGGATTACCAGACTTTATGCCACTACCCATCTGCTGGGGAATGGTCTGAAATGTGAGGACCAGATAAAAGACTTACCACAACTAGTCCAGGGCTATGCTGTAGAAGCTGTTAGAATTACTCAAATTAATCCATTCTAAATATGCTTTTTTGCCTCAGTAGTTCCTTCCATAAAATTCACTCTGTTGGCTCTTGCCCGTGTTTTCCCTAGTCTCTTACTGCCTCCTGACCAAACTTTGTTCTCCCTGTATGTGTTCCCAGTGTGATAAGCATTAGTAACTAGCCCTTCAACTTATGAATAAACAAAATGGAGTATATCCATACAATATTTAACCATAAAAATGAATGAAGTGCAGGTCTATACTACACAATGGATGAATCTTGAAAATAATTATGCTAAATTAAGATTATGTTAAGAAAAGATCACACTATTGTAGGACTCCAGTCATAGGACATGCATAGAAGACAGAGAAACGAAGGAATTCATTTCGTTCAGGAGCTGAGGGGGAAGATGGAATGGAAAGTAATTTGCTATTGTGTGTAGGGCAGGGTTTTCAAAATAATCTGGAATTTGTGGTGATGGTTGCACAACTCTGTGAATATCAATGTATTATATACTTTATTTTTAGCTCTTGATGTTTTATTTTTCTCTTATCAGCATGTATTAATGTACACAATAATGGGTTGCATGACATTTAATGCATGTGCATAATGCACTTTGACCGTATTCACCACCATCATCATTTCTTGGCCTTCTCCCACAGATCTTTTCTCTTCCCAAATCATGCCCTTTCTACTTCCAATTTTTCTCTTAAAATCTAGTTTTTTCCTATGAGAGAAAATATGCTTTTTTCCAAGTCCGACTTATTTTTATCATCAGAATTATATTCAGGTCCACCTATTTTCCTATAAATAACATTTTTGTTCTTTATTATTGTGAATAATTCTCCTTGTGTTTAACATAAACACACAGAGACATACACACACACATAAACACATACACAGCACATACATACAAACATTTCCTGTACATTACCCCACGCACATTAAGAGGGTATTTTTTTTTTTGCATCTAGAATCTGCTGCTATTTGTGGATATTCTTCCCTTCTGATAATAGTTGTTTTGACTTAGATGAGATGGAATCTCAATGTAGATTTGAGGAGTAAAGATGCTGAACTTTAAAATGTATTTGTTGGCTATTTGTACTTTTTTATTTGCCAATCCTAAGATTTGAACTCAGAGCCTGAGGACTGTCCCTGAGCTTCTTTTGCTCATGGCTAGCGCATTACCACTTGAGCCACAGTACCACTTCCGGGTTTTTCTGTGTCTGTGGTACTAAGAAATCGAACCCAGGACTTCATGCATGGTAGGCAAGCACTCTACCACTGAGCCACATTCCCAGCCCCCCATTGGTACTTTTGAGAACTGTCTCATTCATTTGACCATTTATTGATGGGATTTTTTGATGTTTAATTTTTTATTTTGTTTTATATTATGGATATGAATCCCCAATTAAACTACGTGAGCCTTTTCACTCATTTACTACAGATATATACCTTGATACTTATAGATCACTGGTCCTGCAAATTTCTATTTAATTTGTAAATCAGATATATTTCCATTTCCATTTTCTACACTACAATGTCACCCTTCCTTTTCTTTTATCTTTTTACCAAGTGTCAGGATTTTAAATCAGAGCCTATTACTCAGCTAGCAGTCTACTACTTCTGTCACCCTTCCAGACTGATATTTTGCTAAACATTTTAGGAATTGAGTCTCATATACTTTTCTGCTTCGGCTGGCTTCAAAGTAGGATCCCTGAATCTCAGTTTCCTGAATAGCTGGAATTAGAGATGTAAGCCACTGGCTCCCAGCTCATCCTTCTTTCTAACTATGCTGCTATCCATTATTCCTTTCATGGTTTATGCAGCAGTTTATAGCGGGTAAATTTGCAGTTGATAGAAGGTAATTTGTCAGATTCCAATAGATTTTAAAACAACTGTTAGGAAGAAAGGGCTTACCATTTCATAAGTTAAGCAATGAGTACATTTTCTCTTTGGGGAATGTCATCCTTCCCTTCCCTTTCCCTCAATCCAATAGATTTTTATATAAGAAACATAGTCAAAACAAATAGCAAGGAAGATATAGTAAGTTTACTGCATTGCTACCTGAGTCTAATTTTAATTTGGGTCTAACTTGTGCTAGATCTTATTACAGATGGCAATTGCCTTTCTGTTTTTGTCTGTCTTAGTGATTGCCTGTTTTTCTTGTTGCTAATAGTTTCACTGTTCTCTATTTTTAAATTTTAGACAGGGTCTTTCTGTGTAGCTCAGCCTGGCCTAAAACTTGAGAGCATCTTGACTGACTCTTGAGTGCCAGAGTTGTTGGGGAACATCTGCTGTTCGTCTGTTAATAATCTGTATAAAGATGAATATTACGATCTCTTTGATTTGCTTACTATATGTATTT
This sequence comes from Dipodomys spectabilis, assembly GCF_019054845.1. Classification (NCBI taxonomy): domain Eukaryota; kingdom Metazoa; phylum Chordata; class Mammalia; order Rodentia; family Heteromyidae; genus Dipodomys; species Dipodomys spectabilis. The sequence goes on along the minus strand of NW_024870972.1, from coordinate 6,591,821 downwards.
GAGCTTCCCCTTTAAGCCTAGCTGAACTGTAATGGAGAGTGAATACAGAGTGTGCTGTGGCAGATTATAAGCCACTGTGAGATGCGAACTTTAATTTGTGTCCTTTGAGACAAGAGCAGCTACCTCCCCAGCCTGACATGGAACTACAGAAACGTGTTACTCATTTGGAACAAGAGTTTTCTCTGGGTAGCCATGGCAGGGGGCTTCCGTGAATGATTAAGTTTATTCCATTTTCCAATTAGGAAATTACCTTCGTTTTCAAGATGGGCTGTGCCATATAACTGGCAAAGCTTTCTAAGAATTGAACACTGCCAACTGGTAGAAAAAAGACACTTTTCTCCATTCAGGCTTCCTTCCTAAAGCCAAGATCACAATAATTAAGGTACAGAGGACAGAATGCCTCCAGTGTTATGAGTTTATTGAGGCACATTTTCAATATCTTCCTGACAATAAGAGTCCCAGCTCTGTTTCCTGGTTACCATGGCAACATCCCCATTTGATTGGTCCTCCTGGCACTCTCATAGGATTATCTAGTGGATGCCTCCTCAGAGTCTTCCATTTATATTTTCCTTCCTGCCTTGAAAAAACATTCAGTTGACTCAAATGTAAATTAATTCAGTTACAGTGCAGTTTTTAAGGCACCCAAGCCAGTACTTCAGTAGTGCAATTTATGGAGAGGTGATGTAGTAGGTAAATATTTGATAGGCACTCATGTGTCTCATTGTTTTATGACAACATTTGAAATCAGAAGTGCCCCTGAGTAGAGCTGCCTAGTTTAGCAAGACCTGTTCTATTATGAAAGGAAGGGTTTCATTCAAACAGTGATGTGAAGTTCCACTGCTGGCTAACTTATTCTGAGAGAAAAGGCACTAAATAAACATGAAACGTGCCCTCATCTGATTTCCCCACATGAGTGGATTTGTTTGCTTAAAGTAATCCTGGTGCTCCTGAAACCACCCAATAGAAATGAGTGTCTGCATTTTGTGGTGCAACCACAGGCAAGATTTAGAGTGAGCCAGTACTGAATAGATACAGTGAGAAAAAATTGGAGTCCTGTTTACTTATTTGCTAACAGACTGATACAAATGAGAATCACATGACATTCTCTGTGTGAAGCAATAAGACTTCTAACTAATAAAGCACTCAAGGTGGGGGGAAGACATTGTATGTTTACATGCATACATGGGAATCACTTTCATTTAATTTGAGAGGAAGAATTGATGTGGACTTTGGAGTACAATTCTCAGGTCCAAACTACGGTTCTTTTATTAGCTGAGTGACCTTGGTTAAGTTATCTAAACTCTTCTGTGTCTCTGTTTCCTCATTAATAACGAGAGGAAAATGTCAACACCGAGGCCAGGAAGGGGATAAACTGGGATAATGTAGGAAAGGATTTAGGAGGTGAGCAGATAGAAATACACTGCTCAGGCTTCTTATTTGCTCATATTTCTATTAAATTCTTCTTTAATCCAAGGATTAGTTATTACCAACAAACTCTTGTTATTGATTTAAGAAAAAGTGCTTCTCTGTTCAATAATATTTTGAGAGCAGAAATATCAGGATTTAAATCTAAATATCTGAATTTAAATCTATTTTGAAAATTTCAGAATTTCCATAATTAATAAATTGTTAGGGAAGAAGACATTTTCAAAATTGATTCAGTTGAATAAGCACTGCAACCCAATGTTATACCAAGCTGATTGCCAGTGGCTCATGCCTGTATCCTAGCTACATAGAAGGCTGAGATCTGAGGATCTCAGTTTGAAGTTAACACAATGGCATACCGGATTTCAGTATATATAGAGCCATATGGAGAGTACTGTGAAATGTATAGCTCCTCTATAAATTCCATATTATTAATATATAATTAGAGGGAATCACACAATAACTTTTATATTTGTAGAATATTTCTGGACATTGAGAGGTTAAGCTTCAAGATACCTGTACTCAGTACAGGTATCTTTGATCCCAGTATAAAGTCAGGACAGGCAAACACATTCATGAGACTTGTACCTCCAGCAAACCTGCAAAAGAAGTGGAGCTGCAAACTTAGGTGGTAGGGTGCCAGTTTGAGTGGAAAAGCAAACTGAGAGTACATGGTCCTGAGTTCAAACTGTAGTACTTCATTTCCGTATTTTGCAGAAGTTTTCAATCTTTCTGCTTGAAGATTAATTTTTTTGAGACTGGGACTTAAACTCAGTACAGGACACTTTCACTCGCTCACAATCGTTCTACCCACTGACCCATGCCTCCATGTCAACAGGGCTGGTCATTTCTATTACTTTGTGTCCAATGTAGATTAACTTTTAACTATTTTCTGTGTAATCTTTCAAAGATTTTTAAGGTTGTGTGGCATCTTTGAAGATGATCTTCTGCCATCAGGTTTCTCTTCTTTTTCTTTTCTGTACTGATACTAGGGTTTGAACTTAGGGTCTGGGGCTATCCTTCAGCTTTTTCACTGCCATTTGAGCCACAGGTCACTACAGTTATTTGGTGGCTAATTGAAGACAGAAGAGTCTCATAGATTTTCAGACTTAGACTAGCTTTGAACCACAACCCTCTGATCTCAGCCTTCTGAATAGCTAGGATTACTGGCTTAGCAGTAGATTTTTAAATCATTATGTACCAGGTGAATTTAGTATGTTACTAAGGTTATGTTCCAATATGCACTGGAGCACAAATTTTCAAGAAATGGTTTGAACAAACAGCAATTTATGACTAAGGCAGATTCAAAGCTGATGTAGTTCAAGGGATCCATGGAGGAAATATAAGGGAAGATATTTTTTTTCTTTTTGGGTCCGGTTGTGGAGCCTGAACTGTGGGCCTGGGTGTTGTCCCTCAGCTCTTCAGCTCAAGACTAGTGCTCTACCACTTGAGCCACAGCGCCACTTCTGGCTTTTTTTTTTTTTTTTTTGCTTAAGTGGTGCTGAGGAATGGAACCCAGGGCCTCATGCATGCAAGGCAAGCGCTCTACCACTGAGCCACCTTTCCAGCCCAGAAGACTTCTTTTAATCAGTTCCCTATGTGCTCTGTAAGACCTTTGTGTCCAGTCTGTGTTTTTTTCTTTAAATTTTAACACTTTATTATGTCATAATTGCATGTTAATTGTACAATCTTCTACCCCCTCCTTCTGCTCCTCTTCCTCCTCTTCCTCCTCTTCCTCCTCCTCTTCCTCTCTACCTCCTTCTCCTCCTTTTGTGTTGCTGAGGATTGAACCCAGGGCCTCACACATGCTAAGCATGTGCTCCAGAGGGCATTCCATATATTGAAGGATTTCAGATGAATCTTCATTAGGTAGTCTCACAGTTATAAAAGCTTCCTTATTTTTCTTCTAATATTTGTTTTAAAGGTTTATTTTTAATCAGTTTTTGTGCAATATTAATAGGCAGTTGATTATACCTGGGCAATCTGAAATGGCTTATGTTTGCAAGACCTCAAAACCAAAACTCCTTAAAAGCTACTTTAAGATTATATGTTAAATAGTTTTCAGAGGTACTACATGTAATAGTTTGCTATCAGCTTTCGTCTGCATTTTTTAAACTTTATCCTGTCTCCTTTAATTTTCCTCTTTTTCAAGAAAGCAATTTTCATTTGGATATCAGTATAAAGTCACTGAAAACAGATCACCACACAAGATTCACAGCTCCACATAAGTCACATTTATTGTCTCACAGTCCAATAAGTCAAGGAACAGGACAACTGGGTGCTTGGATCAGGGTCTCAGAATGCTAGAATCAAGGCCTTATTTCTAGCTGGGGCTGTGTTCTAATCTGATACCCAGAGTCCTCTTCCAAGTTCATTCTGGTTGTTGGCCATATTCAATCCTTCTCAGTTGTAGGACAAAGGCATCCTTCCTTGCTGGCTGTGAGTATGGTCATACTCAGCTCCTAGAGGCCTTCCTCAGATCTCTTCTAGGCTTCTTAAACGGTTGCTCAGCACCTAGCTGCCCAGCCTTCTCATGTCATGGTAGCTCCTCTCTTCACAGACAGCAGGTGAAGAGAGTTTTATATCATCTAAAGTTATCACAGCCCTGATTTCTCATCATGTTCTTGGGTCTTTTTCCCTGTAGTGTTCAGAGCTTGAACACTAAAGGGAGGGAATTTGGGAGCTCTTGTTGAATCATACTTTAAGCAGTTTGCTGTTTTGGATAACCAAGATTAAACTGAGAGCCATTTGTGTTTTTCCTACACATAATATAAATGATAAAGTTTTGTTTCAACTGAGAGGAGCAATATGTGCAAGACCCATATTATGTACATTTGAGAAAATGACACAGGTGCCTTGTTCCATCATCACAGAAGGGAGTTTTGAACTTAGCATTCCTCCCTCAGCTCCAGGGATGAATGCCAACAACAGTCTGGTTTGACTTGCAAAATAGTGTTTGTTACACATTGGAGCACAATAAAGATGTCTGGTGTTTTATAATAAAAAGTTCATCCAAGCCTAATATCTGCTAATATATCACATAGATAATGTTGTAGATGAGTTCCAGAAACATACAATGAAGTGAAAAGTTCAACTCAATTTCTAATGCATTGTTTGAAAAAATAAAACAGATCAGAGTTAAATGTGCTACAGTATTCCCATTGGATGCTACTCCGTAGGAGAATATGAGTATTATTTTATTTTCTTTCTTTTTTATGCATTACATAAAGAGTAAGTAGATCACTATACATATGCTGACTCATCTGTGCTAGGAAACTCTTTAATACTTTTCTTTTCATTTTCTTGCAAATAAATAGTATGCTATGTGTATGTAGTTAGTTGCTTATGAGAAAATACTCCAGCACTCCAACTCTTTCAGTGGTGCATAAGTTTCAGAGAATACTCAAACCTACCCATTGCTCCCTTCAGTGGTCTTCCACTACTTGGCTATCTAGGTCTATCTTAAATAGAATATCAGATCTTTCTAAGGCAGAGTGACTTCAGGGGTAAAACATTTATTGAGGATGCTCTTATGCAATAAGGAAATTATACCTGGTTCATTGCAACAGGCTTTCATTAAAAGCTTATCTCATCAGATGAAAAGCAGGTTGCAGAGCTGATTCTCAATACTGCTTTGGGATGTTGGGTTGATTTATGATGCAAACAAGGAATCATTTCCTACAGTAGCCCACCCTAGTCATTGTCTACCATGAAGTTTTCCAAAGTATGTTCTCAACAGCCGTTACTCTGGAAAATTCATAGGAATTCCAACCAAAACTTTAAACTAAAAGCTTTCATAATAAAATTCAACTAGGAAATATATATCTTTATTTCATCCCAGAAGGAAATAATACGATTCTTTTTCAATTTTTTTATTTTTATTTTTTTTAATTTTTTTTATTGTGAACATTCTGTACAGAGCGGTTACAATTACATGGGAAAGATAATGAATACATATCTTATCAAGCATTGCAGCCTCCTCCTTTGTTTACCCTTCACATCCCTTCCCAGCCTCCCCCCGCCCCCCAACCCAACCCTCCCCTCCCCCCACCAAAGTTGTAAAGTTCGTTTTCGACATGACAACTTGTACTTCTCATTGTTGCAACGGGTCCACCTGTATCCTTAAATGACTTGTTTTTCCCGAAAGTATTTGATCACAAACCTTTCTTTGCAAGGAATCTTTTCACTATTTTAGAAACATGTTCTAACAAGATTATCTCTAATTTTAATACTTCTTGCGCAGCCAGAGAGCAAGCTGATCTTTCTAAATGTCATGATGGGTCCTTATTACTTCCAATTCACTAGCTCTCAAAGACTCTTCTGTTAGCTCCGATTCCTGTCTGGTTGTTCCTGAATGCCAGAATAGAAAAGTAAGGCTTCTTGTTTCATTCTTTCCTCTGTTGCTTGAAAACAACATTATATGACATCATAATACCTTGGCTTTTCCCTAAGAGCACTCTTGGGGATCTTCAAAAACTTTCCTGCAGCTATTACTTGAGCTGATATAAGAACACACTGAATGTCACATTTGTTGTGTCAAATCACAATGAAATTGTGGAACCATAGTCAGAAAAGCATAATCCTATTGAAGCTGAGAAATGGCTTAGATGTAAGAGATAAAAGGCCTTTTTTTTTCTTTTTGGCTTTCTCAGCTTTATCACTACTGGCATTGTTTATCAGGTAATTTGCTTTAATGGGATAGGGGAATATGGGTGGAATTGGCTTGTACATGATATGAACTATTATTACTAGCATCTATCTGATAAATACCAGTAGGAAACATCTTCTCAAATGAGGAAACCAAAAATGTCTTCAAATATTGTGTGCGTCCTATGGAACAAAACTGTCATCTGACTGGGACTCATTGAACTGGTAAATAATGGGATAATTAGTGGTTAAAAGGGACTGTCCAGCAAGTGCTTGTGTCTCATGCCTCTAACCCTAGCTATTTAGGAAGCTGAGATCTGAGGATCATGGTTCGAAGCTAGTTTAGACAGATAAAGCCTCCAGAATTTACCTTAGATTAACCAGCAAAAAAGTTGGAACTGGAGGTGTGGCTCAAGTGGTAGAGTGCCAGTTGTGAGCAGAAAAGCTGAACTAGTGTGAGGCTCTGTGTTCAAGCCGAGGTGGTATAGGATGAATAGGAGAATGGTAGATTAAGACCACAAGAAGTTGTAGTAGAATATCCAGTTAATTTGGTGTGGTCTATTGCTGTAGCAAGAACTTCCAATGAGGCATATCTTTCTGTATACATGGCTGTGCAGTTACCTCATACATGTGCTCAGAGCTTGCTCAGGTGAATTGCCATGGCCGATGAAGTATCAGCAAGTACAAGCTGAGATCTGAAACGCACTCTTCCCCCCACTCCAGGAATACTGTTACCTTAGGACCAAGCCTCTGCCAGTCTCTGCCAGCCACTGCCAGCCACTGCCAACCTCTGAGCTATGGCCAACCTACTACCTGAGCCCTGCCTGGATAATGATGAGGGTAATGAGGACATTACACAGTTGCTGTGTCCACACTGTGTGTGATGGCTTGCAGTGGCCATGGACGTAGGGGTGGAGAAGACAGACACAGGTGGAGAGGTGGAGATAACTCAAAACATTTGTAAGCCGGCTTCTCCATGACCTCCAAGGAAGGGCCCCGGGGAAGTGGTGTAAAAATCCAGAAACCAGGGCAGAAGGTAGAGTGGAGACTTGGACTGGAGGTTGCCAGACCAACTCTGAACCAAGCCCGTAATGCAGTTTAAAACATGAACTTGTTTGGAAAGACTCCACTGTGCATGTCAGATGGGGAATGTCTTTAGTAATAATCTGAGGCAGCTAGAAAGGCCTAGGGTTAACAGGTGCACTGAAAAGCCACTTAAAGTGTGTGGAGAGACCAGTTCTGGATCTGCAGGAAGACACGGACTAAACCAGCCTCTGAGAAGGAGTTCCAATTCACCTTGGGAGCTGATCCAATTCATCTCATGAGCTGCCCCTGTCTGAGGACACTCCCTCTGACTCAGGACTCCACAGTGATGGCTGGGGCAGCCTGGGGGCTGGGCCTGCCCTGAGGCCAGGGAGCGCTCAGACCCCACCAGTGGGAAGGAGAGCCATGGAGCCCTGCCATGCGGCAGTTGCCGCGCATCAAGGACAACAGCTGATTGAACTATGTGGAGAGTGGGACTGCCTGAGCTGCCTGCAGGGTTCCAGGACAGCAAGGCCTCCTAGTTTCTGGCTTTGCTGAGCCGTTCTGCTCTTTCTAGTCATCCTGCCCAGGGAAGCTTGGCAGGTCCGGCCCGGCTCTGCCCCTGGCCCCTAGCTCAGCCCCCATGCCTGTCCCCGCCTACCTTAGCCTGTCCCACCAAGTCCAGGAAAGTAGAAGCTCACAGCTGGAGGTGGAGGGTGAGTCTGAGCCGCCATCCCCGCCTTGGAGGGTGGAGCCAGGTCTTGTAGGGTGAGCGGCCAGTGCTGCGTGCAATGAGGCATAGCTTTCTGTCTATATGGCTGTGCAGGGCACATCACAACGAGTCCCAGGGTGGAAGCCTCCCCCTCCCCCCAGCTCACCAGGCCCCAGTGATCAGCCTGGATGCCTTGCCCCTCCAGGACACCCCCACCAGCAGCTAACCCCCACCCCCCCATGGCCACTTTTTGTGCAGTCCAGCTCATGGCCAAGCCCCTGGCGAGGCTACCGGCACAGCCCATGCTCCTGGTGAAGCTTCTTGCACCTTGCACAGCCCCCGGCTGACATGGGTGGCAAGGATATGCACGAGCCCTGAGGAGCAGGCCCTGGCATGGCTGTGATCAGTCTTCACTGCCTGCGATGTAAACTGCTCAGGCCACATAGTGCGCTGTGCTATGAGCTGAGCCTGTAGCCCACAGACACCAAGGCCATGTTCCAACGCCTGGACTCTGACTGCAGTGGAGCCATCAACTTCCAGGAGTTTGTGTGCTGCTTGCTAGGGCAGCAGAGGGCCGAGGGCTGGGCACGGGGTCGACGACCAGAACCACGACCACCACCACCATGAGGACAAGGAGTAGGACTATGAGGATCAGGACTGGGCAGCAGCCATGATGCCCTGGGGAGCCTGGCAAGGCCCGGTGGCCATGCTTGGCTGGACTTCCAGGGAAGACTCTGGCCAAAGCCAGGTTCATTCCAAGGTGGCATGTGGTGTGGGTGGTGGTGGTGGTGGTGACTTTTGGGGTGCTCATTCTTGGTCCCTCTCTGGGTCCCTTTCTCCTTCTTGCTTGGCTTTTCCCAGGAGAAACTCCTGAGCTCTCCGAAGAGCCAGATAACAGGCTGACCCCTGGCAGTGCTGTTGGGACTCAGTGATTCACAGCTCAGGCTTCAGCCCAGTGATCCCACTTGGCATACTCCAGGTCAGAGGATCCTGACCAGGTAGGCAAGGAAAGTTGGTTGTGCTTAGGCCCAGATTGTTCACAAGTGCCCACTATACACCAAGCGTTGTATACAGGTGTGCATGAGTTCCCACAACACTGTTCTTAGGAACAGAAGAACTGGATTATTACACAATAGAATAAAATAACAAATCTCTGTCTATGAGAGAAATAATTTAATACCACATTTCTCATTTAGTTCCCAGGAGGGAAGGGATGCAAGCAGGCCAGACTATAGGACATCCAGGGAGGAAGGAGGAAGAAAAGTTTCAGCTTCATCTGTATCAATCCCTGCCTTGGAGTCAGGTCTCCAGATGTTAGTTCTACTATTTATCCCCATACACACACACCCACCCCTGATTCAGTTAATGCTGAGCAGGTTCTTCTGCTTGCTGTTTGGATTTTTAGTTAAAATTGTATTGAGCTTTTTTTGTTATTACTAAAATTGGAAAGATAGTATATTGGCTAATGGTTTGCCTGAGTCTCAGAAAAGAACATCTTGTTCCCTTGTGTGTCAGGGTACTTACTACTTACTGGCTTTGCACCCCACACACTTGTAAGGCAGGGAGTTCTCACTCCCAAATTGGAGGTTGGAGGGGGGAGGGAGGAGTTCCTCCTCCCTCCCAACCTCCAGTCTGGGGAGTACAGAGCTGTGGAACTGGGTCTAGGGAAGGAGCAAGTAACTCATAAGAAGGCTTGTGTAGAGAAAGTGGGTGTGGCAGTTGATCTTTTCTATTTACAAATGAGATGAAACCAGTGTCTCCTCCAGGGTGTAAGGAAAATGTAAACATGGCTGGACATTCTGCTCTTTCTTTGAATCATCTTTCAGCATAACTTTGTCCAGCTAACTAAGAATAATAATAATAACATAATAATAATACTGTCTTTGAGGATTCATTATAATAACCCTAGCTACTCAGGAGACTGAAATCTGATAATCATATTTCAAGCTAGGCTGGGAATAAAAGACCATGAAATTCTCATCTTTAATTAAATCCACAAAAATCTGAAAGAATTGTGGCTTTGCGCAAAATAAGCAAGGGGACAGTGCTCGCACCCAAAAAACAACAAAAAAAAATCATAACGTAGTTTTAGGACTGAAGTATTCATACTGTCCATATTTGTGTACATAGCATCTTTTCATAGTTATCCAGTATAGGAACAGATGGTTAACCTTTAAATAATTATTGACCTTTTTTTATTTTTAAAGATCATTCCACCAATCAAGACTTCATATCATTGGTAGAATTATTACTATCACTATGCCTTTCCAAACCTTCATAGGTTATTACATTTAATGAGCACCAGTCTCACCTGGTAGACTTGTCTCCTAAGCCTCACCTTTCAATGTGAGATTAACAAGTACAAAATTTGCTTTTCTGAACTTGTCAAAGTAGAAAAGAACTCCACTTGAGTTTATTTACCTGAATTTACCATGGCAGCCATTGGCTATTTTGGTAAATTGGATTGCTTTCGCCCCATTTCCTGTTGTAGCTATTTATCCACCTATCCTTTCAACCAAAAGTGATTTTAACAAGTCTTTTGTTACTGATAATGTTGTCATTATGTCATTAGTTCTGCAAACTTTGCTGAGTGACCTATTTATACCAGATACTATCTTAGCTACTGTTGTATGTTCTTGGGGACAAAAACAAAGATAAGATAAAGTACAGAGTATGGGTGCAACATTTCTCTGAAGTTTCACTAAAGAATATTTAAAGACAATAGGATTATTTGCAGGAAGTTGCGATATTGTGGATCCTCTTAAGTAGAAGTTTTATTTTTTCTGTACACAATACTGCGACTTGATTTTAGAACCCTATGCTAACTAGGCATGTGCTCTAGCATGCCTTCAGCCCTTTCTGCTTCAGTGTTCTTTTTTTCTTTTTTCTTCATTTATTACCTGGTGGTTCTGTACTTTAGCGGGGGAAACAGGCACATGTCACTAAACCTAGCTTTTTATTGGGAGAAGAAGTCTCAAGATTTTTTTTTTTGTGGTGTTGTTCAGATGGGATCTTGGGAGCTTTTTGATTTGACAGATGGAAATCTTGATTATCCCTATCTCTACCTAAATGTAGCTAGGATTCCAGATGTGAGTCACTTCACTGGTCCTTAAGTTTTTACCTATAACTACTTGTTCATTTTATTAAAAGTTAGAGAGAGAGAGAGAGAGAGAGAGAGAGAGAGAGAGAGAGAGAGAGAGTGTGTGTGTGTGTGTGTGTGTGTGTGTGTGTGTGTGTGTGTGTGTGTGTGTGTGCATGCCAAAACTGGGGCTTAAACTCAAGGACTGGGTGCTGTTCTTTAGCTTTTTCACTCAATGCTGGCACTCGACCACTTGAGCCTCAGCTTCACTTGTGGCTTATTGCTCTGTAATTGGAAATAAATCTCAGGGACTTAATCCTGTCCCAGGTGGCTTCAAATAAAATCCTCCAGAATTCATCCTCCTGAGTGCAAAGGATGATAAGCATAATCTTAATGACTAGCAGGACTTATTTTAACATAAAACATTGTGTCTTCTTCTGAGGCAAAAAGAGTCTGTCTAGGAGAGTGTACTTTGTGGCTTTGTTCCCCACCTCTTATCAGATAGCTCTCTGTCCCATGCCTGTCCAGTTTGAGAAGAGTGGTTGGTAGATTTGATTGTTTCCTTCTTGTAAGAGGTAAAGAATGGTAATTTTGACAAGATTTCCACTTCAAAGATCATTAAATAAGATTCAATATTGAATCATATTATTGAATGACTTTGGATTAAATTCTCTAATCTCCAATAACTGTGAGATTATCGAAGAAATAAAATCATGTAGTAAGAGGTTGAAAATGGCATTTGTGATGTGTGTCAATACATTTTTCAGTTTGGATTTCTTAGGAAGTCAGGGACTGCTTTCTTCAGGCTGGTGAGAGAAGTGGCCTAGAAGGCATGGGACCTGTCACCTTATGTTTTGCAGGTGTAGATGGTCTACATGTTCAGTTTGGGTTTACCACTTCCTGTTGAGCCAGAATCAGATTTTCCTTATTCTGTCTGCTAGATGAGACAGAATGCCGGGTGGAAGGGGTACCAGTTCAAGCGAACTTCTGGAAATAGGAATTGTGTTCTGGAGGGTGATGTAGGGAGGCAAGAGAGCAAATTTACAATGCAGCCTAGCTCATGTCTGGCTCTTGGGTCTTTATCATGGTGAAAGGGAGTTTTGTGCATAGTAAGTATTCAGCAGATGTTTGCTGAGAGAATCAAATAGTCTATACTCTTGGATTCTTAGCTTCTGTTACTGGATGAAGTGCTCCTTTGGCTTCCCAGTTTATATGAAAAACAAAATATCCTTGAGATTCATGTATAAAAAGCATTTTATGAAATCTCACAAACAGGAATTTTATGAAGAATTCATTTTTGTGAAAGAATGAAGCAAGGAGAAGTAGACAAAAGGAGGCCATGAAGATAGTGGCCCTTGACTATGATCTTTATACTTTCTGAGCTGGAAGACTATCTCTAGAGACTCCCAATCTTTAGAAAATGCTTCTAGATGGGTAAAATGAGTCAGGTCTATTCAAAATGTATATAACCTTCAGGACACCCTTTGTCAGGACATGCTGTTAATTCTTTCTGTCTCTTTATCTGTTGTAAAGATTTCAGAGCACAGCCTTTTGATCATCTCAAAGAAGGCATATTTAGATAGCCTCTTTATGTCTCCTAACTTGCCTAATTTCCACCAACCCTGAACTACATCCTCAGCACTGGAGAAAATAAACCTAATCAACTAATCAGCCAGCCAGCCAGCCAGTCAACAGGTCAGCCAACCAATCAACCAACAAAACAATTTAATTGAGAAGAATCAATATTATGCATGTGCAAACTGTATATATTAGCTCAATCTACCTCTGCCAATAGAAGAGATGACTAAACTCAAGGTGAAAGGCTTAACAATTGTAAATCAGTTCCACTCAGTTGTGATATTTGAAAAAACAAAGTAGCAGGAGCTAAGTTTCCTTAGTGGTCAGGGTTTCTTAGTATTTCTTCTTGGTTTCCTTCTTAGGGCTTTCTAATGGGGAAAGGACTGAAGGAGCACTTCCTTGGTAATCACTTTCTGTGTAGTCACTTCTCTTCTCTTTTTTGGCTTGCTTATTTTACATGACTTGGCAAAATGGTAATGGAAAAGAGTGATGGAGGCAAAAGAAGACACAAATCCAGCAAGGAATAACAGAGGGAGGGGCTGCATAGTGAGAAGGAGCCAAAGACTGATCAGCAGAATGTTGGACAGAAAGAGAGACAGGCTGATTGATTCCATCTTGCTTCAGTTTCCCCCATCTTCCACCTAGTGAGCTTTTGGCTTTGACCCATGTTGAGATGATAGAAGTAAATCTACTTTTCTCTCTTTGGTCTCCACAGGTGAGTATTTCAGAATTCAGAGTATTGTTGTAGAGTTAAAACATAAATGTATATTTCAATGTGCAAGTACTGTAATATTTAACTCTTTCCCAAGGAGATACTTATTCCAGACTTGAATCCCAAAGGTGCCTTGCACTCCAGTCCTGGTTTAAGAGTAGTTTGGATGATGGGTTTTAACACCAGATTTCTGGGGGTATCTGCCTTTTCTGGATCTGAACCATGAACCAGTATTCTGCCCTCTCCTTTACATTTCTGCTGATGTTTATATCTGTCTATAGGTATCTGTATCTATAGCTATCTATAGATAGCTATATGTAGATATCTATAGATATAGACATAGGTAGATATAGACATAGATATAGACACAAGCAGAAATATATATTTCTTTGATCTTTTAAACTGTTGCTGTTCTTACTCTGTTTAATAAATATTCTACTATAATCATGTATATCATTGCCCTGCTGGATGAGAGAAGCAGTGTGTTAAAAACTACAGCTCTACTTTTAACCTTTTGAGTTCCTGGGGCCTTTTCACTATGTGCATAGTTTAGATTGTATAGTCTGTACTTGCTGGTGGTAGTCATTTTGCATTCTAATATTTGAGTGCAATCTTTTATGGCTGTATTTGGATTGTGACCTACTCTTACCCTCAGATCTCACTGTCCAGAGCTTTATTCTCAGAATTTGAAGAGAGATGCTTATTTTGCTCTTACAGTTTAGTCACAAAGGAAATAAGCTGCTGGGTGCCAGTGGCTCACGCCTGTAACCCTAGCTACTCAGGATGCTGAGATCTGAGGATCATGGGTCAAAGCCAGCTAGGGCAAGGAAGTCCATGAGAACCAATAGAAAACCTAAAGTGGTGCTGTGGCTCAAGTGGTAGAGTGCTCGCCTTGAGCTGAAGAGAACAGGCCCAGAGTTCAAACCCCATGAACAACAACAAAAAAAAAGGAAATAAACTTTAAACTAAGTGTCTTTGAGACTATAAGAACTACAGACACTTATCTAGGTTTTCTTTTTTTCCATTTGAATGCAAATAATGAGCCTGGCACTATAACATACCAGTAAGTAAAAGAGACAAAATTTATACCTTTACAAGGCTCATAATAGCAAGGATATTACTAAACAAAGTGAATATTAGGATTATGGAGGAAGAACAGCAAAGTTTAGGGGTGAGAAAAGGCTTTCCCTTCTTGTGTCTGTTTTCTGATATGGGGGCCTAAAATCAGGGCCTTGTGTTTGATCAGCTTTTTTGTTTGGCTGGCACTCTACCACTTGAACCACCTCTCCAGAACAGCTTTTTGCTGATTTATTAGATATGGGAGTCTCAGACTTTTCTTCCCTGCCTGTATTCAAATTGCTGTCCTCAGATCTCAGCCTCCTCAGGAGTTAGGATTACAGGTGTGAGCCACTGGAGCCCAACTTCTCTTTGTGTCTTAATGGAAAAGTTTGCCTTAGGAAGGTCTATAGGTAAGAGTTGCATTACTTTGGGCCATAAGAGCCCACCATAGAACCTAGGAAGTAAGAAATAAAGTTACATGCTCAGGGAACTGCACACTGTTTACCAATATGTCTGGCATGTTAGAAGCTCTGAGTATCTGCTGAATGACTGACTGGATTCTTGCTGGACGTGAGGGGTGGTGGAGGTGAGGACCACAGCAGCCACATTGGCAAGTCTGGCAGCCATTGAGAACCTGCTGCATTGGCTATTTTTCTGCTGGCCCAAATCTTGTTCTTCATGTTCTTATTCTTGTTGTGGATGGTATAGGCAAGAATTGATTGTTCCAGGTCAGTGGGCAGCACTCCTCTCATGTAGGAACAGGCAACTTCTCTCTGTGGTTCTGCCACACCTCAGGGACTTATAGTAATCTGATTGATTGGAAGCCAACTGGAAAGTTCGGCTTACAGAGAATGGAGTCATTATTTTCCTCCGCAAGATCAGTTGCAGTCTGGCTACTCCAATCTTAACTTAGAGCATCCCTGTGCTCTCTAATGGAGGTCATGCTTGAGTTGCTGGAAACCCAGGCTGCTAGAGTCCCAAAATCCTTTCCTCTTCCATGGCCTTCTAACTGGCAAGTGACTGCCTTGAGCAGCCTGGGGCCTGTGGGGGCGGGGGGCGGGTGGCTTTGCAGCCCTGTTCACACCTTCGAAAGAACACTTGTCTTCCCTGTGACCCCCAAATCTGCCTCGCAGCTGCCTACAGGAAATGTTTGGACACTGCCCGGCCTCCATAGCTCCTCTTTTCCAGCAGGTGGTTCTGGTCCTTTCACTCCTCTGACCCCTCCACCCAACCCCTCCTCCCACCCAGGTTCAGATGCTCACTTCACCCATGGACATTGAACCTCTCTTCAGTGCTGCCTCAAAACCCACCGGGAAAATAAACAAACCTTCTCAGCTCACTTGGCTGCTGCGCCAGGCCCCGCCCCCGCCCCGACCCCGCCCTTGCTGCAGCTGCCCTCCTAGGTTTTCTTTTAACATAAACTTTTCTCCCAAATTATACCTCAAATTCATGGTTCTATTAGTCTTCTTATTTTAAGCATTTAACATCATTACTATTATCATCCTTTTAGCCTGGATTACTTCATCTTTTCCATCACCTCCATCCTGCTGTTCTACTTTGAATAGACAGGTGGATCGATGAAAGGTGCACTGTATTTTTTATCAGTTGTGGGCTTGAACTCAGAATCTGGGTGCTGTTCTCAAGCTCTTTTTACTCAAGGCTAGTACTCTACCACTCTGAGCCACAACTCCATTTCCAGTTTGCTGGTGGCTAGTTGGAGATAAGACTAGTTGGACTTTCCTGCCTAGGCTAGCTTTGAACTGTGATCTTCAAATCTCAGCCTCCTGAGTAGCTAGGATTACAGATATGAACCTCCAGTGCCTGGCTTGAAAAGTTGGAGATGTACTTACTCTTTCTAGCATTAGAGGGTAGATAAAGTCATCATCAATGCATCACACATAACTGTGTACAATATAGGTGGCACTTGAATATAGGATGCAGTTGGAATGAAGTAATGGTATGAAATCACTTATCCTGAGTTCAGACTGCATTCTTCCACTGTACTGATTTTGCATCAGGTAACAAAATGGAAAGTAAACACTAACTCCCAGTGGAAAATTGTGGTGGTGAAATCTCTCTATGATGTTTAGCATTTCCTTGGAATCATTTTCTTGAACAAGTTCATTGCTTCATCTTGTAAGGATTCAGGATCTTCTAAGTGAAATTTTCTTATAATCTCTTGATTATAAAAGGAGAAAATCTAATTTTAACCCTTGTCCATTTCCCCTTATAAAAACAGGATAGCTGATTCTATACTACCAACAGAGTTCTCTAATTCTTTTTCTGGTTCACTATTTTTTGGTCAGTCGTTGGGCTTGAACACGGCCTGGGTGCTGTCCCTATACTCTTCAGCTCAAGGAGAGTGCTCTACCCTTTTGAGCCACAGTGCCACTTCCAGTTTTCTGGTTGTTTATTGGAGATAAGAGTCTCGAGGGCTTTTCCTGCCGGGGCTGACTTTAAACCATGGTCATCATGAGCCCTGATCCTCAGATCTCAGCCTCCTGAGTAGCTAGGATTACAGGCATGAGCCAGTGACACCCAGCATGATTCACTATTGACATTGACTTTGACATAGAACTCAACGTAGAACTAACCTTGACCTCAACCTTTTTAAATACTTAGGAGTCCCTGGTACCTGAAAGACTTGGGATACAGAATAACAAGTAGAACAGTGATGCTTTCCTTGCATACCACAGTTTGGATACTCTTGAACACATCTCTGTCTATTCTCAAATGTGACATCAAAGACACTTCAGGATGATTACCTTTGTGTTGGAGGATTTTTGTTCTAATAATAATCTAAGACAAAATAGTAAAAGCACATCCTGATTTCTCTTTATGACTCCTGCATTTCAGTTTTGTATGCACAGTTTCCAACCTTGTCTTTGTGTTTGCATGGCATTGTGTGTGTTATCACAGGCTAAGAAAGATGACAGGAAGGAACATTTGGTGCAGGCCTGAGAAAAGCACAAAGGGTTGAATTTTCTGTGGTATACATAGGAAAGTGATGAGAGGAATGGGTTTTGTCTGTGGCAGTGTGCTCCAGTAAGTCACCTGCAAACTGCCTGTACCATCCTGATATTGCCATTGTAACTTTTGTCAAGTTAGCTGGACACTGCTAATTCCAACTGTACTGATTTTTATAAATGTGTATTGGCTATACGGCATAAAGATTTTGTATTTGGTTATTTGTTCATTGAAAAGAAATGTGATAGAAAATTAAGCCAACTCTGCAACTTTAGGAGATACTTCTTTTCATAAGTTCTACATGTTGATCAGGGATAAGAGATATTCTTCTAAAGGGACTTGAAGGCTTCAAGAACTGTATAGATTTGACATTAATCTAATTTTTGTCCAGCTGTATCATCTCCATAAATTGTGGAAGATGTTTTTCTTCAGCTACGAAATCATAAACAAAGAAAGTATCTCTTCTCTTCCCCCAGAAACTCTTGTTTCATTTGCTGTTTTTGTTCATTCATTCATTCATTTCCTTGCTTAAATTCGTGTGTGTGTGTGTGTGTGTGTGTGTGTGTGTGTGTGTTTGTGTGTGTATCTACTATGAACCTGGTATTGTACCAGACACTGTGTCCTTAAAAACAGTATCCTGTGAAAGGTCAAAATTTGAGCGGGATGCTAGTGGCTCACACCTGTAATCCTAGTTTCTCAGGAGGTTGAGATCTGAGGACTGTGGTTTGAAGCCAGCCTGGGCAGAAAAGTCCATGAGACTCTTATCTCCATTTAGTCAGAGAAAAGCCAGAGTGGTGCTGTAGCTCAAGTGGTAGAATGCAAAAAGCGTAAGGACAATTCCTAGGCCCAGAGTTCAATGCCTAGGAAGGGTTGGGGGAAAAAGAAAAGAAAAAAAAAAGAAAAATTGCCTGGAAATTTTCTCTCTATTCAGAAGGTGACAACAACAGCAAGGAAGTCAAGTGGGATGAATCACAGGAGAGTATGGCTTGGCCCAGCACTTACTGGTGATGAGGAATCAGGCAAGATCCGCTGATTTTAGAGTTTCTTTCTTCCTATGGAAGAGAAATGACATCTTCTCTCTTCTCTGACCCAGCCACCTTTCCCTATCTTCCTGTGGTGGCTGAAGAGTTCCTTTGAGAGGATTTCACCACCTGGTGCAGTGGAGCTGGATAGGCCTTATGCACCTGAAGGCTAGGGACAATTGCCCTTTGCCTGTGCCAGGAAGAATCTCCAACTCAATACAGTTCTGCTACTTCTCGGCTCAGGACAGCCTGCTGCCCTGCAGGAGATAAAACCGCTGCTGCCAATGACGTCTGACTTTAAGGGGGACATTTCTAAGTTTATATATGCTGTGAAAGTCCAGTGAAGGCGCTACGAAAGGGCATTTCTTGTTGCCACCTCCAATTCCTACCTGTGAGTATGTTCTGTGGACTCACTTGTCAGGGATGGTCCCATTTTGAAGATCTGTATTGATCTGAGCTTCTTTTCCAGACTGACTTAAAACTTGAGTAAATCTGCTTTCCTCTTACAGGGGTGGGGTTAAAATTTTTTAAGCAGACTTTGTGTGTCTTTGCTATCGTTTTTGTTTTTCTTAAATATTGTCTGACTTTGCAGAATTACTTTGACCAAGCTCAACAAATGTTTCTTTTTGTCTTCTTTTTTCGTCGGTCATGGGGCTTGAACTCTGGGACTGAGCACTGTCCCTCAGCTCTTCAGCTCAAGGTTAGTGCTCTACCACATGAGCTACAGTGACACTTCCGGTTTTCTGGTAGTTTATTGAAGATAAGAGTTTCACTGACTTTTCCTGCCCGGGCTGGCTTTGAACTGCAATCCTCAGATCTCAGCCTCCTGAATAGCTAGGATTACAGCCATGAGCCACTAGCTTCAACAAATGTTGTAAAAAATTTTCTGCTCTAAGTTTTGCTGCCTTACTTAATGGGTA
Source organism: Dipodomys spectabilis (assembly GCF_019054845.1). Taxonomy (NCBI): domain Eukaryota; kingdom Metazoa; phylum Chordata; class Mammalia; order Rodentia; family Heteromyidae; genus Dipodomys; species Dipodomys spectabilis. The sequence continues at coordinate 6,572,677 of NW_024870972.1, read as the reverse complement.
TATCTTTGGGAAGCCAGCCTAAGGAAAATTGCCAGACCCTTTCTGGAGTATAAACTAAAATAAAAAGGGAAAGGATCATGGGTTAGCAAGTGATAGATCACTAGCTCTTACCAGGGAGTTCTCCATCCTGGAAGCTGAAATGGCAAAAGTATAGTTACATGGTTGGTTGCCTGGAGCAACTGGCAAAAGCTCTGGCAGAAGACTCCAGTGAGGCTGGAGAAGTACCCATGAGTATTGATCTGAGCAGCCATGGCAGACTGCACCTTTTCATACATGATAAGTTACTTTGTAAATCGTAACTTTTGTAACCAAGAGTTGTAATCTCCTCTGGATTGAGGTGGAATAATTCCAGAACCACCAGCTCATATTTGTTTATGAAGGGAATGTCTCAGGATCTTCCTGGGTCGTCTTCTCTGACAGAGACACCCTTTGCTAGCATGAGTGTTTGGGATGCAGAATACTTTTCTTATATTCCTCGGGGATCTGTTGGCCTAGTACCGGCTTCCCACTGTTGCTTGGTTAGCTAGAGATGCAAATGTAGAAAGGAAGGAAGGAGGAAGGAAGGAATCACAGTGCTGGTAGCTCTCTTCTAATATAACAGATGCCTTCAGAGAAAAACCAATATACTGCAAGCACACAGCAGAGGAAAAAAGCACAGACCTCTCAGTGTATGTATAATTCTCTAACCATAAGATTCAAACAGAGATAATCCAGATGAAACACCAGCACCATAAGGAAGTCATGTAAGATTCTTCACATAGAAAACAAAACAGTCTGAAATATCTGTAGATAATTGACTAACTGAAAATAAATAGGGTTATTTGTTTTCCTGAAGTGAAGTGAGCTTGAGAGAACGTGGTGTGTGGGTTGTAACTGCTTAGTTATAGTGACAAGGACAGGGTATGCAAAGATAGGAGAGAACACAGAGAAAACCTGTGGACAGTCTGTGCCTGGAGGGAAAGCATGGCACTAGCTCTGCTTCTTACTTACAGAGCAGTTGGTTATATTCATATCCCTGCATTGTTTGGCTGTGACAGGGAGAGACACAATAACATACCTGGCAAAACACAGGAGAGTGTCATTTCTACGTTAATGTCTGTCACCTGCTAACCTGAGGAAGGAGCTGACAAACGCCCCAGGAACTTGCATTAGGATACAGAGGCCCTGACATTGTAGGGAGTTACAGCAAGGTACAGGCAGACTGCCTTTGGTTCTGTGTAAATGGATTTGTGTATTATGAATCTGTATACAGATATGTGTGTGTGTGTGTGTGTGTGTGTGTGTGTGTGTGTGTGTGTGTATTGGCCTAAAGGGTAATGTATCACCTGTCTCCTAAGAAAATATGGTGAGTACATTCTCTTTTGATTAATAAAGTCCACTGATCTATTAGTCTAATTTTTAAATGTATTTGGAAATATTTTCATACGTGTGTACCATAATAACCACTGTCTGGAGTTAAAATATGACAGTTTTGCTGAACATCTGAGGCTTTAGAATGTGGCCTGGTCCACTGAATAATACTTAAATGCTTTAAATTCAGCAACAACTAGAGTTCTCTTGTATCTTTGGGGTGTTGGCAATGCCATCTCTCCTGTCAGGCTGGTACATTAGTTTACATGAGATTAACAAGTGAAATGACTTCAGCCACTGGCACTAGAGTTCCTCAGAGAAACGTGACCAATAATTGATGTGTGCATGCATATGCATGTGCATATGCACGCACATGTAATATATATACAAACTTATATTACATAGGGTCGGGTTGATGTTAAGGGATTGACACACGATTGTGGAGCTACAGGGGAAGATGACAGGCTGGAAACCCTGAGAGCTGCTGATAGGGAGAAAAAAGGCTGTTTGTACTCATTTCTATAATCTCAGCATTGGGAGGCAGTGACTGGAGGATTATGATTAGTAGTCAGCCCAGACAAAATGTTTACAAACTCAACATCTGGCACGGTGGTATATGCTGCTATTCCACCTATGTGAGAAATATAAATAGTAAGGCTAAAGTCTAGACTGGCCTGGGGAACAAAACAAAGATCTATTCTTTAAAAATGCCAAAATCTTGGGGCATTTCTCAAAAAATGTAGAGTGTCTACCTAGTCAGCACAAATACTTTACTTCAAATGCTGAAAAAAGCAACTACAATTAAAATCCCACACAACCACAAAAAGCCACCATAAAAAAAAATCTGCAGGCTTCCTCAGGGAGGTCAGAGTTCAGTCTGTTCTGTTTGGGCCGTCTCTCTTACATGAGCCCTGCCTACGTACAGAGGGTTATCTGCTGTACTCAGAGTCTCTGGATTTAAAGGCTAATGCTTCTCACTAACATACCTAAGAACTGAAACAAATAACTAGGTACCATAGCTTAGCTCAGTTGACTATATATAAAAGTAACTTAGAAAGTTACTTAGAGACTTTATTAGATAGCGTGGAGTTTGAGAACACTCTGTTGTGGGGGTCAGTTTCACAAAATTCAGAGATGATTTTAGCAGGAAAATTCCAAATTATTTATATGCGAAAAAAATCCTTATACATTGTCTCTTTTCCCACCTTCCCCCAGAACCATGTTCCTTCAAATGACTAAACACTCCAAAACACTGTACCTCATTTCTGTAGCTGCTTTAAAATTTGGAACATGTTTCTCTCTGTCAAGAAATGGCTGGCTTACCTCTGTGTATGGCTCTGAAGTACCACCTAGAACAGACCTTATTATTTATTCCTGGTTCCAGGAATCATTACCCAGTGAGCTCAGTCTTCATCAAAATATACATGACTCCAAAGTAAGCATCCCTCAGAGAAGGCCCTTTTGATATGGGTTGCTTTGACCATTTGGCAAGTCCTTCCAGCCATTCCCATGACTGTATGTTCCCTGGCAAACTAACTTCTTGCTGGCTTGCTTCTTTTCCTCATCTCCTTCCTTCTCCTTCTTTTCTTTCCTCCTTCCTTTTTCTGTGAAATAAACACACTGTGCCAGTAAATCAAGGCTGGCATTTTGTTGAAGAGCACAAGAAACTCACAGAACAAAAATGAGTTCTTATTCTACTGTCCCACCTACTATTTTTGGTCTCTGAGTTGGTATGTAATGTTAGGGATATAATTTGAGTGCATAGAGTCTCAAAAGTGTTCTACCAGATATAGGTCCTAAAACACAGCCACAGGAGAGGGAGATTGGTTATTCAGTTCCCAGGAGCTCAGCAGGCACTGGTTTTAGATCACATCTTTTCTCAGTCTTTGCTAATCAAGGACCTGAGACCTGCAGCCTTGGTTCCCCCAAGAGCTTCCCCGAATTGAAGACACCTGTCCTCCGACTACTTGCTGAAGAGTTGGCATCTAAACAAGGTCCCTGTGTGTCTCCTGTGTGTGGAGCTCTCCTAAGGAGAGCTTGAAATAGAAACACAGCACCTGGAATTTCTGAAAAAGGTTGAAAAGACCCAGGAAGAGAAGAGAGTTGAATAAAGGAAGAAAAGATGAACTTTATGGAAGTGAATCTGTGATCAAAGTGGAGGGCCCCAACCTTGAATGAAGAACCAAAATTAGTGTGCGGGACCCTGATTCAAGCTCCAGTGTACACACATACACACACACACACACACACACACACACACACACGTGACAAACTTTACTGATTTCCAAGTTTGTCCTATTCAGATTTTGGAGGGTCCAAGAATATAATGAGACTTGGGTCTAAGTGGCCATATTCTGCTTTACTTGCCCACAGTGTTGTTTATAACCTTTAGAGTTAGGTCTCCTGATTAATTAATTGGATATTATAGACATTAGCAATTTATAGTTCTGTGTAGATGATGTTTTAAACTAAGAACAACACTAGTGTTAAAATGCATAAGCATAAAACAATTTTGAAAAATGAGGGGTACTCTCCATTCTCGTGTTTTGTTTCATAATGTATAAATGTTGGCATATATAATGTTTCTGTTTGTTATGTTTGTATGTGCCAGTCCTGAGGCCTGAACTCATGGCTTGGGTGTTGTCCTTGAGTTTTTTTGCTTAAGGCCAGCATTCTACCACATGAGACCCAGCCTCACCTCCTGTGTTTTATTTTTAATTTTGGTTATTAATTGCAGATAAGAGCCTTAGGCTTTCCTGCCAAGGCTAGTTTTGAACCATGATCTTCAAATCTCAGCCACATCAGTAGCTAGGATTACAAACATGAACCACTGGCACCTGGCTAATGTTTTAACCTACAATGTTATTACTACTTTCAAAGTCATTATTTGTCAAATATATTGACACATTTCTCAACTTCATATAGAGACTTGGCAAACAAAATGTGTCTGTGACAATTCTTAGGAAAGTTCCCTACATTTAGATGCTTCAAAATTATAAAACATATTCATTAGCACAAGATAGGGCATCCATCAAGAAAGGCTTGTTAGTTGAGATATCCCTGGTCACAAGAGCAGTTCGATGGTTAAATTGTACATTGAGTTCCCATCATTAGATCTTGTAGTTCCTCTGTATCTTTCTGTTTTTCAGTTGTTTACAATTCTAATCTACTTCAGCTTTAAGACCTGAAGGTAAACTTGATAACTCTCTTTGTTGAGTGATATAAGCTTTTCCAAGTGACTCTGAACAAAATGTAATAAAAACTTAAGAAGACTAATTTACAAACAACAAAGATATTTTGGATCTTTTGTTAAATAGATTTTCAAAGATGCAAACAAAAACTTCCAGAATCCCAGTAAAGAAAGAATATGTTTAATGTACATATTGCTTCTATTTATTTAACATCACAGTTATAGCTTTTAGTCAGTTGGTAAAATATCAAGTGTTTAAATTAAATTATATATATTGTCAATTCTATGTGCCATTCTATGATATTATTTGTATTTTTTAATTGGACAAATTTATGGGGCACGGAAGGACAGTTCAGCACATGTACATGGTTGTAATGATTAAATCAAGATAGTTTGCATTTCTATATCATTAATTTTTTTGGAAACTAATGTGTAATTTTTTGGGTAAAATTTTGAAGAAACCTCAAAAGCAAGACATGGTTATTCCCCTTCAAATGTTATTTCCCTTGAAAAATTCTTTAATTTTATTGCCAAGGTGATGTACAGAGGAGTTACAGTTACATAAGTAAGGTAGTATATTTCTTGTTGAATATTGTTATACCCTCCCTCCTTTCTCTCCCACTTCTCCACCTCTCACTACCCCCCACAACTTATGAAATTCATTTCCAACATATTGTCTCATGAGTATCACTGTTGCGTAGGTTTGCTCTTTGTCTTTTTTCTCACCATTTTGTTGTTCCCATTCCCTATTCAGGTAAACGTACATACAATACACAGATTACCGAAATCAAATAGAGTGACGACAAGGGATAAACCATAGGGAAAAGTTAAAAGAAAAAATCATAGCACCTTAAAAACAACACCGACAAAGAAAAACCTCGTTTCCACATCTTGGAGTTCATTTCACTTAGCATCATCTTATATGGTCCATATGTACATAGCTATTGAGCTGTTGTGATCCTCTTTTAGGACTATACTAGACACACACTAGTTATTACCAATGAGGGAAACCGTGGAGTCTGTTTCTGTGGATCTGTCTGACCTCATTTAATATGATTTTTTCCAACTCTTTCCATTTCCTTACAAATGGGGAGATGTCATTCTTTCTGATGGGGGCATAGAATTCCATTGTGTGTATATTCCATATTGTCTTGATCCATTCATCTACTGAGGGGCATCTGGGATGGTTCCACATCTTACCTATAGATAATTAATTTTTTAAGTTTGTTTAGCCCATATGGTTTAGACCATATTTGTGGCATATGGTCTTATATTTCAATGCTTGTGAACAATATGTACTGATTCTGGTTATTTGTAAATATTGACTATCTGGTTGTTATTATTGTTTTGTAAATTATATTTTCTTAAAAGAATAGCTTTATATAAAAGCAAAGTTGGAAAAATAACCCAGAGTTACAAACAACCAGACATTCCTGCCCAGGGTGGCACTGAACCACGATCCTCAGATCTCAGCCTCCTGTGTAGCTAGCATTATAGGTATGAGCCACTGGCACCTGGCTAAAAGTTCCTATTTTTGGTAACAAATTAGATTCTTTTAAAAAAATTGTATGTGTGTGTGTGTGAGAGAGAGAGAGGGGGGAAGGAGGGAAGGAGAAAGAGAGAATGAAAGAGAGCATTGCTGCCAAAAAGTATTATTGAAGAATATAAAAACATTAATGACTAATAAGATAGTAATATATTTAAAGCACATGGAAGTGGTGGCATCACAGTTTCTCTTTTCTGAACCCACAGTGCCTGTGCCTCCCCAGAGTTGTCCTGATCTGTTTTGTTGTGCAGGAGACAGCATAACTGGCCAATGTTCCAGATGGCAGGCCGCGGCCACTGCCTCCAACCTTTCTCCACCACCTGCTGAGCCTTGAAGAAATCGTGTGTCTCAAATTTGTCTTGTTTGAGCTTAATTAATTTTATCAGTGTGCATACTATTTCCTGCTCCTGAAAAGAAGTCTCAGTTACATATTCCCTGGAAAGGGTCAGGAGGAATGGGCTTATCACGGATTGCCTTCCAACATCGCCAACATATTCCTGAGAGATCTTCACACCACCCTGCACATGGAAGTCCTCACACTCATTCTCCTTCATTTGAATGCATCTGTGATAACTTTAAATTCAGTGAGTATGCAGTGTAAAAACTCAATGTAATGCTTTGATGACAAAATGAGCCACAGGTAATCACCCACATTTTCACTGTGTTAGCTATCTCTTTGATGAGAAAATAATCTTGCCATGCAGATGCAGATCACTTATACAAGATCTTTGCCGACAATTCTTGTTGTTATATTGCATTTCTCTTCCTCCTCCTGTCTCCTCTCTTCCTCCCCCAGTCTTTTTTCCCTCTTCCTTCACTCCTCTCCTCTTCTTCCTTCCTTTCTTCCCCTCCTCCTCTTTCTCCTGATCTACCCTTCCTCCTCGATTTTTGTTTCCCTCCTCTCATCCCTTCCTCCTCCTTTTCCCGTTCCTCTCTTTCCTCCTCTTTTTCAATTTCTTCTACTTCTTTATGATCCTGGGGCTTGGACTTAGGGCCTGTGCTCACTCAGCTGATGCTCTGCTGCTTGCTACAAACCTCCAGTCTGCACTTCATTTCAATGACACTCTATTTCTGATTTTTTTAAAGTAGAAAACCCAGCAAAGACTTTTGATTCAGGATTTAATTCATTGTATATATTCTACACAATAAATATGTGATGTTTCATACATTGTAGCAAATAGGTTTTGATTATGCTTTGGGCTTCTAATGTGATCCTGTGTTATTCCCAAATTAATGAATTTGGTTACTTTGCATCTTGCACAAGTACTTCCATATTGTTCCCAGTTTAATGAACTGTCACTTTATGGTAGCATCACAGTAACACTAATCCAAGGATTGCTGGGGATCAGAAGATTAAGTGCAAACAGGAAAATCTATGAGATATGTATCTCCAATTAACCACTAAAAAGCCAAAAGAAGACCTGTGGCTCAGTGGTTACTGCCATCCTTGCACAGAATAAGCAGATGATAGGACCCAAGGCCTGAGCTGAAGACCTGTAGTGGGTACATGTTGGGAGCCGACAGTAAAGCTCAAAGGTCATCTTGACCCTTGTGCTCACTTGAAGGTACATACAAGAAACTGGCTTACTTAAATAACACCAGGTGCCTGGGATTGCTTTGCTATGTCTGCAGAGTTTGTTTTACATTCAACCTGTTGACCTTGTCTAGTTTTTACTGTACTCTGTTTTTACCAAAATTTTTCTTATTTTTTATGGACTGTAGTAACCTTATATTACCTCTTGACTTCTAACAGTATATATTAGGAAAAGTTAAAAATAAACGGTGCTTCAGTCTTGAAATGCAGACATCTTGACCCCGTCCTTTGTCTTATGTCTTTTTTTTCCCTCATCCTCACCCCCTAAATCAGGATTCCTTTTCATTGCTGGCAGGCTCCGGCAGGTACACACACACACACACACACACACACACACACACACACACATACACAAACACACAATTTCCCAGCTAGAGCAAGTAGAGTATCTGTTTTCCCAATATCATGTCTAAGTTTCTATCCTATGTGTTTGGACACTTTTGAAAGCTTCATCATCACTTTCCCTAATTTGAATAAATGACTCCCTGTTCACTATTTTTTATTCCTGGTTGGAAAATATTTTAAGCCACTTTTTCATGTAGAAAATTGAATTTTCTCCAACACGGTTACTCTCTTGGATTGTAAGAACATAAATAATTGTGTCTTTAATATTAGCTCATTAATTAAGTTAAATGCTTCTGTCAAGAGTTAAAATGTTGCTCAGTGGGAAGAGTTTGAAGTCACTTGTCTGAATTTGGAAGGTGGAGTGAGAGTTGTAGAGAAGTCTAAGTTAGTTAAGACAAAAGACAGATGAAAAGAAAAAGAAAATGAATTTCAGACTCCTCTTCAGACTAGTTATCTTTCACAGGCTTGCACTTGAAATCGGTATGAAAACTCTTGCTCATTATCAAGCACTCTCCCCACTGGGGCACATTTCCAAGCCCTGAAATAATTCATTAGTGAGGAGCATCCCTAGAGGTTGAAACCAGGGCCTAGACTCTGTCCTTGAGGTGCTTTTTTTCAAGCATTCTAGCACTTGAGCCACAATTCCATTTCTGGTTTTTGGTAGTTACTTCAAGCTAAGAGTCTCAAAAACTTTCATACCCAGGCTGGCTTCAAACTCTGACCCTCAGATCTCATCTTCTGAATAGCTAGGGTTTTATGTGTGAGTCACACCCACCAAAAGCCAGTCATTTCAATTTGACTCCTATTCCTAATAAGTCTCTAAAACACACACACACACGCACACACACACACACACACACACACACACACACACAAAGTTGAGCTATTGCTCATGTGTTATAGAGAATGTTAACCTGGAGCAAAAATACCCTGGGACAGTGGCCAGGCCCTAAGTTCAAGTGCTAGAAGCAACAGAAAAATAAATTCATTAATGAAAATTTAACAATGTCAAACAAAAAATAAAAGGAAATTTGGAAGAAAAGAGGCATTAAGGGGGTGGGGAGGCCTGGCTAAATTAGTAGAGCCATTGAGTGAAAGCATAAGGTGGCCTGTGGGAGTCCTGGTCCTAGAGGTAAAAATATGGGGAAAAAAAGGAATTAAGGCTTCTAAAATGAGACAGGAGGTGGTGGCTCACATCTGCAATCCTAGCTATTTAAAATCAGCAATCTGAGGATCTGGATTCACAGTTTGCCCAGAAAGAAAATCCTCCTCCAACCAGCAGACAGGCAGCAGCAGCTCTATGCCTGCAGCACAGCTGGACCCTGCCTAGCTGCAGACAACCTTCCTCAGCCAACCTAGAACCAAAGACAAAATCCAAGCCTTCCCCAACTGGATTCATAGCCTAGAAGCACGTTCTTTGCTCCAGGTACCCCATGGTTTTGCTGCTTTATGGCAACATGTGGAACAGACCCTTACATCAAGACTTTACTCTACCTTAACTTGCTGGCTCCTTAGGTCTAGGTGCCCAGCCCAAGCTCCCTTCCTGCCCTACAGAGGCAGAGACCTCAACCTTATTCTTAGCTCCTACATCACCTGCATCCCTGGAGCACTAGATGCCCCTGCAGAAAATCCACTCCTGACTCACTTTCCCACTGAAGCCGGGGGTTGGGAGCATCTTTAAGTTTCCATAAACCCAGCAGTTTCTTCCTCCTCCTCCCCATCTCACTTGGCCTGCCTCTGCTGTAAGCCAGATGGTGAAGGTGTGGGGTGGCAGGACCCACACATGCCCTAGTAAGAGCAGGACTCCAGCTTGATACCTAGTGCTCATTCTCATTTTCTAATGCTCAGCAATCTTAGTCACTACTCAAAGCCCTAAAAATTTTAATGTATTTATTTAATTGGGAAAGGCAGTCCCTGAGATAGAATTAATGATCATTGTGCTTCTTTTGCTCAAGGCTAGCACTCTACCACTTGAGCCACAGTTCCACTTTTGGCTTTTCTACTAATTTCTGATAAGAGACTCACAAATTTTCCTGTCCAGGCTGGCGTCAAACTGTGATCCTCAGATCTTAGCCTCCTGACTACCAAGTTTATAGGTGTGAGACACCTACAGTGGAAAGCCATTATTTATTTATTTATTTATGTCTCAGAGCTTGAACTCAGGGCCTGAGTGTTGTTCCAGCACTCTTTTTGCTCATGGCTAAGACTCTACAATTTTGATCCACAGCTTCACTTTCACTTTTATGGTGGTTAATTGGAGATATGAGTCTCACAGACGATTCTATCAAGGTTGGCTCTAAACTGCAATCCTTAGCTTCTGTTTAACTAGGATTAGACACATGAGTCAACAGTATCCAGGAAAGCCAGATATTTAAAAGATAGACTCTTATTTCCAATAACCCAACAAGGAAAATAAGCCAGAAGTTAAGCTGTGGCTGAAATGTTATTGTGCAGTTTCCTTGAACAAAAATGGTCTAGGATGGGTGCCAGTGGCTCATACCTGAGGTCTGAGCATCATGGTTCCAAGCCAGCCTGGGCCGAAAAGTGTGTGAGACTCAACTCCAATTAACCACCAGAAAACCAGAAGTAACACTGTAGCTCATGTGGCAGAGCTCTTGCATTGAGCTGAAGAACTGAGGGACAGTTCCCAGTCTCAGAGATCAAGCCCCATGACCAACAAAAAAAAATGGTCTTGGACATCGCCAGGGCCTGAATTCATGCCTTACCTAGAACCAAAAACAAAATAAATAAATTCATTAAAAATTAAAATACAAAACTGTAAAATAAAATATATGTTAAAAAAATAGACATTAAGGGAGTTGGGGGGTATGACCAAGTTGGCAGAGAGCCAGCCATGAGATGAAGCCTAAGGCAGCAGCAACACTGGCCTCTCCCACACAATCTTCTCCTTCCTCATTGACTACTTGAGCTGGGGACTGGGGGCATTGGTACTATTCCCCAAAACCAGCAGTCTCTTCCACTGCCAGCAAGTCAGGCCAGGCTGCCCATCTGCTTAGTCAGAGAAGGCTGGAAGAGGGAGAAATGGAGGCAGGGCCTGCTTATGCTCTGTGACCACCCCCCCAGTTGTTATTATAATGTCTGTTTCTTTGATTTTCCTTTCTGTTTTTTCTTCTGGTCTCAAACCAGGACTTGAACTCAATACTTGCCATTTTCACTCATTGACTAGTGCTCAATAGACCGAACCACAATCTCCAACAATTAGAGATATTTGAACTCTGGTTTGGGTGCTGTCCCTGTGCTCCTTGTATTAAAGGCTAGAACTCTGGCATTTGAACCTCAGCTGCACTTCTGGATTATTGTCATTAATTTGACATAAGAGTCTCAGACTTTTCTTCCAAGGCTGGCTTCAAATGGGAACATTCAGATCTCAGTGTCATTAGTAGCTAGGAGTATAGGTATGAGTCAACCGCACCAGCAATCCATAGTTTTTTGTTTTGTTTTGTTTTGTTTTTGTTGCTTTTTTTATTTTTTGATTTTGGCTTTTGGTTTTTGTTTTTGCCAGTCCTGGGGCTTGAACTCAGGGCATGAGATCTGTTCCTGAGCTTCTTTTGCTCAAGGCTGGTGGTCTAACACTTGGGGCAAAGTGTCACTTCTGGCTTTTTCTGTTATGTGGTACTGAAGAATCGAACCCAGGGCTTCATGCATGGTAAGCAAGCATGCTACAAATAAGCCACATTCCTAGCCCCCCAGGCCATGGTTTTATTGAAACTCTTAATTTCTAAAGAATCATCAAGATAAAAAAGGTAAAAAGGAAGATGAAACAAGTCTTAAGCTGTAGGCTGGTGGTTTGAACCTGAAACCCTTGATTCTGAGGAGAGTGAGAGCTGAAGGATATGGGTTACAAGCTATCAGGAACAGCCTAGATTTTGAGAAACGATTTGGAAGATCACCAGCATAAATGATAGTAGAAGTCGGCTGCTGCTAGCTCATGACTACATATGTCTAGAGGTTGCATCTGAGAACCGCCATTGGAGATCACTTCTGGCTGGAAATTGCATGAGGTTTGAAGACTCCAATAAAGATACAAAGGCAAGAAAAAAAATGAGACCTTATCTCTGGGTTCATTTCATTTATCTGACCATTTCTGCTTGTGTCAGACATATATTAATTATTGCAAATAAGGGAAACTATGGGACGTGGTGGGGATGGGAGGAGGAAGAGATGGGAATGGATGGTAAGGGTAAACAAAGGAGGAGGCAACAATGCTTGATATGAAATGTACTCATTACCTTGCCCATGTAATTGTAACCCCTCTCTACGTTATTTTTTCTCTCTCTCTCTCTTTCTCTCTCTCTCTCTCTCTCTCTCTCTCTCTCTCTCTCTCTCTCTCTCTCTCTCACACACACACACACACACACACACACACAAGGTACAAAGGCAAAAAGTAGGGATGTGGGCAAAAAGAGATGATGGCCAGAGCCCTTGTCTGGACTTCAGTCTCTTAGAATAGATAAGAAAAAAATGAAACAAGAAAGAAAAATGTAGTGGAAGTATGACTGATGATGTCCTGGGTTACAAAATACAGTAATGTAAAAATGTAGCTAAAGCCCAACAACAAAGGAATAAATTTATTTTCTTATAGGTATATAGAGATATATTTAGTGAGAGTATAGGACGAATGTCAAATGTAAAAAATGCTACAAAGGATCTTTTTTACTCTTTCTTTTTTGGTTCTAGATGAGGACCTGACCTGTCAGGACCTGACCGTTTGGTTCATTGGCTATCAGTCTACCAACTGGGCCACACCTCCATCACCACATTCAAATGGTCTCAGCTTCTCATACTTCTGTTCAGCAGCACAGGCATCCTTTCGAGTGCCCACTGGGTTTGTACGTAACTTTCCAATGACGGCTCCAGCTGCAGCCACTTGAAGAGGTAGGGATCATTAGGGGCCCACTGAAAAATCTCTTCTAAGCTGAGTGGGGTGCCTCTTGACTATGCTCTTGCTATAGAGGAAGCGAGGTGTGTGGGTGATGGTAGGAAGACAGCTTAGACAGGGGGAAAAGAAACAACAAATTTTCCCTGTCAAATGACTCCAGGGCTTAAGCGACCATTATGGGTACCTACCTTCCAATCACTGGGCCTCCGGACTGACCACTCTCAGCCCTCAATCCTCAGTTTGCACCGCCACAGCAGTCTGGAGGTTGGCTTCAGGATACCCAACTTTTCTCTGCTCTGTACATGCTAATTGAGCTCCCCATGAGCACATGAGTTCCAAAGGTTGCAGTTACCATGCTGTAGCCCTTCGGGTTTCAGGCTGTGACTGTAGCCACTGTTGCAGCCTCCCCTACATTTACTGCTGCCTCCTTTTTGGCTTCTCACCCTCATCCCTGGCCTGTCAGTGCCAAAATGGTTCTCCAGGAGAACCCCTCCACCCATGTACCAAATGTACCCTGGACTTCCAGTGACTCCTGGTGGTCAATAGGACCTACATGACCACAAGAAGAGCCTGACTATAAATGTTACACACAGAGATAGAGTACTAGTACGATGGCTTGACATTCAAGGCCACTGAAAATGGAGGTTTGATCCCCATAAATTTTGCTTCACTATGAATTTTATATTTTCACACTGAACAATGTATAATTTCCTTGTGCTTCCTTTATTGGGTTTTGTCTTACTCTTTCCAAAGAATTATTCTAGCACGAGCTGATACCATGTCTATGGTGATGGCACCAACAGACCCAAGAAGAAAAGGAAGTGGGACATAGAGTATCCATGCTTTCAATAAGAGTCCACCACAGGTCAGAAGTACAAGTCTTAGGACAGTGAGCACAGCTGCCACCCTCCCTCTCTGAAGCATGGCTCAAGTTTGGAGAAGGATTTCAGGACACCTGAAATATTGAATTATCCCCGAGACCAAAGAAACAACCACATCTAGTACATTGAGCTCACAAATATACCATGGAGTTACAGTGAAAATGATCACTCAGATGAAGACAGGACACTGTTTAAAATGCAGAGAAACAATGGGAATGGCACTAGAATAGGCAAGAATACTTTGTGTGCCGATGATAAGGACAAGGGAGATGACAGAGAAAAAAACTTAGTAAAGGCAATGAATGTGAAGACGGAGAGGGTGCCATGGAAATCTCAGATGGTGCTTCTCATGCAAGTAGTTTTTCTTTAGCAAGTGATGATAGGAAACCTGAGCTTCATAAGGCAAGACCTTGCTTTATTGCCAAGCTGGACTAAAATTGAAGATCTTCCTGGCTCAGGTTCCTGAATTCTGGAATTACAGTTATGCCCTACCACAGTCCTGTTTGAAACATTTATCTTTTATGCTAGATTATTGCCTTTTTTCACCTGTGACCTTCATAAGTCTCACTTCGACATTTCTGGACCTTGCCATTGGCATGTGACTGTTTGGATTATGAGGAAAGGATCATTCCAACAGCTTCCCATACTGAAACACCTACCTTGGGTACCTGTCAACTCACTGTGCTCATCTGGCTTGTGTGGAGACTGTACATTCTGCTCTGCTCCTTAAGAGGTCTGCCAGATTCTCATTTGTGTACCAGAAGAACACAGAGGTGGAGGGTTTAAGATGGCAATGAGAAAGAAGAAATTTACTTCTATGAGACTTCTGTTAATTGCCTTATTTTGCTTGGTCATGTTTACCTTGCTCACAGATTACATTCTTTTCATGGTATGATGGAGTAATACATTTATATTCTTCAGCATTTAAGTTCAGTTGTTTGTTTTCATTGAGACAAACTTCTGAGAAAGAACAAATAACCTCATGCTCATTTCCAGAAATGTATGTTTATGTTTTCATATTTCCTTGTAAGAAAATAATTCTTGGTCTGGAAAGTCAGGAACTAGAAATAGATTAAAACTTTTAACAAGACACATTTATTTGTGATGTCAGGAGGCTTTGGATTTTTAGTCTCCAAAATGTGTGTGACTATGTTTAGTCTGGCCCACTGCAGTGAGAGCACCCTTCTTTCTAAGATATTAACAAGTGAATGGATTGCCTGACACACTTTTGGAGTTATTTTTTTCTTGCAGACTATTAAACATTTCCTTAAAGGAAAAAATATTTCACTATTTCTGCTCTTCATAGAGTCCATTATATTTCAGTTAATTCATCTGTAAGTATTAGCATACAACCCAGTGTATTTGCTTCTGGATTTAGTGGAGCATTGTAGCTGCCACAAATAAGGGAAACCATGCAGCCTGTGTTCTCTGAGTCTGGATTACTTCCCGTAATATACTTTCCCAGTGTTTCCACTTTGTTACAAATGGTATTTATCATGCTCTCCGTTGGATGAGTGGGATTTCTGTGTGTGTGTGTGTGTGTGTGTGTGTGTGTGTGTGCGTGTGTATGCAACTTCATACATATATAACACATTGTATCAATCCATTCATCATTTAAGGGTTTTCTATTTATTGGAAAGTGAGACACATGATCCTTTTCACCCTGTTTGTGGGCAGAGACATAAGCTCTTGGGGCAAAAGTCCTGAGCCTTGTTGCCCATTTTTTATGGCCTTAAGTGGCAACAGCCGATCAACTATTAATTTATTCATTTTTGTAAGTTCTGGGGCCTGAACTCAGTGCCTGTGCACACTAACACTTGAGCCACAGAAACACTTCTGGCTTTTTTCTGGGTCTGTAGTTACTGAGGAATCGATCCCAGGGCTTCATGCATACTAGGCAAGCACTTTATCACTGGGCCACCTTCTCAGCCTAAGATTTTATTTTTTAAACTAACATGTAAAAGAACCAACTAAGGGAAAAAAACAAATTGTTTAAATAGGGATACAGATGTACAAGATGTTTTGTCGAAAAATGAACTTTACAACTTTGGTTGGGGGGGGTGAAGGGGAAGAGGAAGGGATGGGAAATAAAACAAACAACAAAAAAAACATGAAGGAAAAAAGAACCAACTACATGAACAACTTTATTACAGGAAGCAAGCTCCTTGATTAGAACCATGACATCCTTGGCCAGAAACCTGGGACATCAGGCATTTTCCATATATCTCCTGTGCGGTGAGCTTCCATCCACTGATCAACATTTCATTGGCCTGAAAGAAAGCAGAGTGATGTGATGTGAAACATGATGCAAGCAGACACAGGGGGCCTCATTCCTCAATGTCAACATTGAGGATGGGTACTCACAAACCCCCGATCCTGTGTGTGTGTGTGTGGGGGGGTGCTAGTAGACACCAAGTATGAATTGTGTGGGGTCATGATCCAATGGGCAGATGGGCTGGGTGATTAAGAGAAAGACATAACCTCATTGATAATCCAAAAATATGAACTAAAAAAGGTCTGCTTTGGTCTGAGGTTATTATTTTAACTTCCTTTATCTGCACTCTGTCCTCTAATGCCAGCTCCCATGTGTGAACTCTTCATATGCAAGACAATGAGCCATTAATAATGCCAAGTAATTGTTAATCTTATGGAAGTGAACCAGGCATGGAATGGCTCTCTGGGGTTTCTTTTCCTTTCTGAGTTACGAAAAGTGACTTATTCCTGAGACACAGAGCCCATGTTCTAATGGCTGAGGCTCTTCCTGCTGGATATCATCTTAGACATCACGTTTCACCATGTGGATATAACTATAAGAGACAAAGCAGCCAGGACTTTGATGTTCCCAAAATTATTGCCATGCGGGGTGAGTCTGACACATGACTTCGAATGATTGCATGAAGGAAGTGAACATTCTTTTGTTTTTACAACGTGTAATAGTGTATACATCAATGAAAGCTTATTCACATTACACTGGCTTTAATTTTGTACCAGGTTTTCATTTTGGTTCCAGAGGAAAGTGTGTGGATTGCACCATTCCATCAACAGGCTCCCAGATGCTCATGCAGGGTGAGGAGGGGAGAATGGGTTGAAATGATGACTTCCTTCTGTGTTTCCCTGGCAGTGCTGAAAACCAGACCCAGGGCTTCTGGGCTTCAGGTAAACAAGCGGTGGATAGAGTCTCCCTTCTCAAGAGATGCAATCTTCATGAAAATTGCCCAGAGGATACTACAGTTTCCACTGCTTTTTTAATTCCACACAGTGCCCAGAGCACATGAGCAAATGCTGGAGAGCACAGGTGTGGCTGACTCACCACCCTTCAAGAGAAGCAAGCGGGATGAAAACAGTCACAAGGAACCTGTTCCTCAGCAGAAAGCCTTGCAAGATTCCACAACATCACCCTAAGTGAGGCTGGCATTTAAGCACAGTCTTGGACAGGTCATGAGCTTCTGAAAATTGTGGAATGTCCTGCTAAGCCACAGGTTGACGAAGCAACATCTTAGGGTAAAAAGATGGTGTATAAGTAAACACTTATTGGAAATCTCACTAAACATTGTTCTTTTTATTAACTCGGTGCTTCAAGGCAGAAAAGTGAGAGTGGATAAAGGAGAGGGGCCCTAGGACCACTGAATTTGCCCATCTTAGAGCATCATTTTCTTTCTCAACATACAGTAGAGAAACCACATCCTAGTCCCGCCAGTCAAGCAGGAGGTATATTCTCAACTCAGTATATGGCAACATGTTCAGGTCCAGAGAACCCAGTGATAGTGGTTCCACTCTGTTCTCCTCAGTCACTTTTCTCTTTTTTTAAGATAGGGTCTAAGTAGGCCTTTGGGCTAAGCTACATGTGTATGCGGATCATAGGCACGTACCCCATGGCTAGTCTCATTACTACTTTTTATGTTTTCTGCCCTTTGAAGGTCAGTCAATAGCTCTAACATGGCTCTCTACCATTTGCCTTTATTTATGCCCTTACCTGGTTCTCTTCATCTGGTCTCACTGGAGCCATCTGTTTCTAGCCATCATACTGGTATGGTGGCCCGTCTTGCTTCTTTCAAGCTAGCTCCATACACATCTGTTTGTTACTAGGGAGTCATTCCTGACTTGTGCTTTTCTCTTTTCCAAATGGCTGGATGTGCAGGACAATGAAAGGAATTCCTGAATTTTCCCAAGAGTGTGAATGACTGATTCAAGGCTGTTAACCGTTTCCCACTTAAATGCACAAGCAGTAGGCCAGGATTGGTGGCTCACACCTGTAATCTTAGCTACTAAGGAGGCTTAAATCTGGAGGATGGTGGCTCCAAGTCCAGCCTAAGCAGGAAAGTCTTGAGATTCCACCTTCAAAATAATCACAAAAAGGGCTGGAAATATGGCTTAAGGTGATCATACAATCTGAGCAACAGCTGTCATAGTATAGGTCATTTTGTGCTTCGTGTAGCACAGGCTCTTTAGTCCCAGGTCTGTACTACTAGCCTCTCTTCAATTCCAAATTTGTGTATGTGTGTGTATGTGTACAATTTCATGCACTCATGCACTTTTTGTGTACACTGAATATTAATCAAGGTGCAGGTGCTTATACTGCAGAGACTTCAAACAAATTTGAATCTTTCAAAACACAATGAACTATCAAGAATTTTACCACTGTCAACATTCAGTACAAAGATTCCACTTCCAAAATGCCATTTGGCTAGATGGTGTTTATCCAAATTTACTTAGTCTTTCCTCTACTTTACCCTCATCCTCCCATACCATTGCACATCCACACACTCCCCAGATTATTGCTTACAATGATCATAACCTGTTCCTGAAATAAGGATTCTTTAGTGAAAGATTTAGCATTTAATTGTTAGCAAGTCAACTTCTTCAGTAATAACTCACAATGAGCTTAAAAATCTACCCTTAATTTGGTCGGGCCAGGTGCACACAGCATAGTAAAATGGACAAAACAGCATTTCAATGTCAGGTGGAGCACTATGGGACCTACCCCCATTCTATCATGTGCTTAACATGGTCCTCACATGTGAGGGCAGAATACCTTCTTGTCCTTGTGGGACTCTTGGATTTCAGGGAAGCAGGAGGCTGAGACTGAGCCCAAACCTTACACTTCTCAGTTTGCTGGCCAAGTTTCAGAAAAAATTAATAATCTGCCCAAGGAAGATATGTCAGGTTACAAGTGAAGAAAAGACAGGAGCCTAAAACTTGGCATGGAATTTCTGAGAAGACACCTTTATACTAAGAATTATAGCTTTTAGAAATGGCTCAGGATTGGTTGTGTTCAGAGAGTGTGGGCATGCAGACCAATGAGGGGACTGGTAACTTTTTAGTGACAAAAAGGAAAATAAGCCCAAATGGGGCTGCACTGGACATTTAATTGATGTCAAAGTATTGGGTCTGAACAGTACTGGTTGTGAACCTGGACTGCTAGGCGTAGGGCGTAGGATGTGAATTGAGTTATAAATGGAGGGATGAGTTGATGGAAAGAGTTGTCAATTGCAACAGTACATTCACATCTACCAGGGATCTCTCATAAAGGGACAGTACATTCAACTTTATGAACCCATTGACACTGGTCATTCTTGGTTGCTGGCCAATCACTTCCTGGCTTATCAGACAATACACCAAGTGGCCATGGTTTGGTGGGCACAGAGGGCTAGCATATAAAGGTCAGTGAATGCATGTTAGCAGGGAGTACCAAGGTTTAGCCACCCTGCACTGCTCATTCCCAAGGTTCTCAGCCTGTTAGCTCCTTGTGGAAAACTCACTGCTCAATGGGAACAGGTGCTGCATTCCAGGCCTCTCCCTCCAGGTCTCAGAAGTCCTCAAGAGGCTGTTCTGAAGTTGTCGGGGCCTAATGCAGGCAAAGCTCAAGTGTTGTAAGCTCCAATTCATAGCAATGATAGGGTGCTGCAGAGCTCTGTAATGTGTTATGCCTCCAAGGGAAGGAGGCCCTGTTGGTACATGGTGCAACAGGGCTTCCTGATCCTCCCTGCCCAACAGCAGCTATTCTGGCTTGAACAGCACAAAGGGATGGGGCATGAGGCACCCTGGGGACAAGCACCCACCAGTAGAAGGGTGGCTAGGGCAGGTACATCTACAGAGAACAGTGCCAGTACTGGGGGGCTGTGTACTTTTTTCAACTTCTCCACATTTCAGTTTTCAAAAACAACTTAGACTTTAGAGTAAGTTTCAACCTATGGAAAATTTACACAAGTGTTTCCCTGGACTACCCCAGCTCTCCCTAGATGCACATGTCATAATCAAAGCCAGAACATTTCCATTGAAGTCATATTAGTCACTAAACACAAACCCCATGCTAACCTCACCATTGCCTCCCTCTGCCCTTCTCTCACTCAGGAGTCTGTCTGGTCCTGCAGATCCCTGCTCTCTTTCCCTTTGAGGAACAAAAGTGCCCACCAAATTTCCATGCTTAGACATCGTGAGGGGTTCCACTCAGCATTTGCTGTTTTGGTAGGAATAGATTGAGGGATGTGGAAGGAGTCCACAGAGCAACAGATGCTACAGCCATCTCTGTGAATAACACTGAGACACCGAGGTCCCCAAACTTATGTTTGTTCATGGTACACCTGTTAGAAGTCAGTGTCTTGGACTTGGTAGGTAGGTGAGCTACACTACTATTTTGTGCTGGTCATTTTTCAGTTGTGGTCTTGCTTCCTATCCAGGTACATTATAGGGCCAGGACTCACCTATTTTAGGCTTCCTATTGTAGTGAAGTTGATATGCATCCCTAGCTTAAGAGGAGATGTCACCCACCTTTTGGCCTGGGCTGGTCCTGAATAATGATAGTCCACATCTCAGCATCCTAAATAGTTAGGATTGCACAGGCCACTCCCAGCTCCAATGTTCCTTCCTTCTCAACCCTACCCACTCAGCAGTGACTGACAGCTCTCTCTCCTCAGTTACTCTTACCCTCTGAAATTTCAGAGAGGAGACACACATTTTCTTCTTAATTGTACTCTCATTGCTCCCAAGACTGCCTGAAATTGTACTGTCTTTCTCCTCTCATTGTAGGCTCCCTAAGGAAGTGATACCCCCAGGTCCTGGATGTTTCTGCATGAGGAGGTATGTCCCAGTGACACAGAGGTAAACGTAGTTATGAACCCCAAAGGGAGGTCCTGCTACTCCAGCTGTGGGCTCTCAGTTCCTTCTGCACCTCCCTCAGCTACAGTCATTCTCCATGATATAGTGGTCTTCCAGCACTCCCCACATTGAGGGTATGAAGACAACATCATGATAATTGGCCAGGTCAAACTATGGGCACTCAGTGATGGAGCTAAAGGAGTTTCACTTGTTCCCCTATCCAATCTGACATCCAGTCCCTCCCTTCAACAGAGTGCAATCTCTGTGGATGCCCTTCTCTACCAATTCTCTCAGTCTCTCTCTAGAACTAAGGAACAGGTGTATGTAATTGAGAAAATGCAAATACAATCTCTCATCATGATTGGGCTAATTTCAATAGGGAAAAAATGAACCACAAATTTATACTGAACCCATCTCCTCACTTCTTTTATTTATGCAAGTTTGATCCCTAATTGCTTTTGTGTGTTTGTTGGCGGAGGTGTATTGGTACAGTTGCAGGGGGTGGAGTTGTAAATACTAGGACTTGAACTCAGGTCCCTTGGCTGTTAACCTGGATTATTTGTTCAAGGCTGGCACTCTTACCATTCCAGTCACTGTTCCACTTGTGGCTTTTTCCATTCTAACTAAAATAAGTATCTCTTGGTTTTCTCTGCCTACACTGGCTTCAAACTGCATTTCTGGTATCAGCCTCCCAAAAAGCTAGAATTACAGGTGTGTGTGAGCAACTGGTGCATGGCCTCCCACTTCCACTTTAAAAGGGCAGCTTTTAGCTTGTGAAGTTAGAGAACAATTCTTGATTGAAAACTGGGTATCAGTGTGATTTATGCAGATCTGGAGGCTCCTCATGGGAGGAATGGCCTTCCCCTGGGAAGGATCACAGCACTACATCAACCAAGTACATTGATGAAATGTTCCCAAAGAACACACCGGATACTCTGAGTAGAACAACATCCAAACCATAGGTCCTTAAGACATTGTCTAAAATAATTTTTCAACGAAGGTACTCACAGACACGCCTCCCATAATCTTGGGAAAAATAACATTACAGCAGCCATCTGGATCCTGTCCGGGGGTATAGGGTGATTGGAACCAAGCCTTTTCAATAGCCCAAACCACATCACAAAGAGGCAATATGGATGCTCCTACTCCAATGGCTGGGCCCTTTACTGCTACAATATTAGGCTTCTTAAACTGAATTAAAGTATTCACCAAGTTTCTAAAGTTAAAAAAGTAAATGGGGAACAAGTAAAAACATTGCATGTGTGAGCAGATGACAAAAATCTATTCTAGATTGCAAGTTGCCAAACAGAAAATGTGCAAATCATAAAAACTAAGATTTTTTAAAAAGCTTCCTCCAAGAAAATGTAGTCTGTCGATCTACTTGCTGCAGGTTTTAAAGGCTTACCTACAGCCTGGATATCATGCAAGGGTGACTGCTGCCACCGGTTGTAGGTGACATAGCCAGAACTGCTTTGGTATTTACAGTGCCTCTAGGACAGTCTGATCATTATCTCTAGCATTTCCAACTTTCTCTCTTTGAAGACCCAAGCATCATACTGACTTTAGGGAGTTCTTGTGTCCAAGAAAGGAAAAATTTAGAGTGAACTTAGCACCAAGATTGTCTGGTACTGACTGAACAGTTATTGACTAACGGATAAAACCTGCCCCTGCTAGGAGACTTTACACATTGAATCTGGAAACAACAGGTATTTTCTAAGGTCTTATAAACTGGACTAAATTAACTTAGGGATATGGAGCTAGACTAATTTAAGACATGAGGTTGGAAAGAAAGATCAGCAAGCATCCCGATGCCGGTATCCCATTATGTGTTGGTGGGTGCTACTGCCACAGGAGATTGGAGAGCAAAGCAGCCATGAGGGGAGGTGGTCTAAGCAGGGGACAAGAACTTGCCATAATGCGCAGCCAATGCTTTGCTGGAGTTTATTTTTACAGGCTTTGTAGTTCCAGGGAGGTTGATGCTATACTATATAGGGAATAAGCTTCTTCCTCAGCCTCCTCCCATAAAGCTGATTCTGTTTTCAAAGGTGGTTTCTTGTTCTGATTTCACACAGTAGGGCAAAGCATAAATTTATACCTACCTACATACAAAGTTATTCTTTTTATGTAGTTTGAGTCTGACCACTGAAGAACTACAACTTTTCATACACAGAGTTCTAAGCCAGGACTTGACTGACAACAGTCATTGAGACACTTCCTACTAGTTCTCCGTCATCTGAATACTATCAAGATGGAATATAGTGATGCCTCTCCCCTTACCCCCCAACCCCCTACAAGTCCTGAGGGTTGAACTCAGGGTTTTCTGTTTAGTTGACTGGCACTTGGCTATTTGAATCACACTTTCAGTCCTGTTTGTACTAATCACTTGGAGGCTCAATTTTAACAGACTTTTCTAATTGAGCTGGTCAAGATCGTATGGATGGATTTCCGACTTTTGAGTAGCTAGGGTTACAGATGTAAGACATCTGCCTCCTGCTAGATTATATTGTAATGAGGGAGGTTGGGAGGTTTGTACATAACACAAGAGAACAGGGCTTGCAGATGCAGATTCCAGCAACTGGTGTGAGGTGTAGTCCATTAGGTGAGGCTGACCTCATCGCAGCCTTGTCATTTGCCCCCAAGGTTAGTAATGTTTTTGTGTTATGTGAGAATTGATTCCTTTAAATGAGCAAGCTACACTAATTTCTCATGATTCTAAATGAGATATCCCAAGCCATTGTTAGAAAGCTCACACTGGGGTTTAATGATAAAACTGTTGTACATAAACACATAAGAATCAAAAACTGTCCACTATTCCATGCTTATCCCATGATATATTTGTACCAATATAAAAAAATTCTGGTCTCAAAAATCTATGAAGAAAATCAATACCAGGGTTTCAATGGGATTGATATATTGTTTTACAGCTGCAATTTCTATTTTGCCTGGAATAATAATAATGCCAAATGAAATTATGTCTGTGTCTCAGAGATCCATGCTAACTTCACCAGCAGCCCTGCTCAGAGGAACCATGCCATGATGGTGTGTGAATTCATTTGTAAACATGAGTTGAACAGGAACTCAGTTTGTTAAAACACAGCCACCCATTAAAGCTTTGTAGAAATGACCTGTCAGGAGAGACCTCCCCAGGCCACAAAGCTGGAGAAACATGAACTACAAAATTCCAGCTGCAGTGTGTCTTGTGGTAGGAGATTATGATGGACCTAAAGAGGAAAATGTGTACAACTTTGTTAAGTATATATAGGATTTTGTTTGCTATCCATGGTTCTTGAACATAGGGCCTGGGCATTGTCTCTGAGCCTCTTTGTGCTCAAGGCTAGTGTTCTACCAACTGAGTTCCAACAATACTTCCAGCTTTTTCTGAGTAGTTTATTGGAGATAAGAGTCTCATGAACTTTTTTGTCTGGGCTGACTTCAAACTGCAGTCCTCAGATTTCAGACCCCTGAGTAGCTAGGATTACAGGCATGAACTAGCTGGCTCCTGGTTTTTATATATAACTTTTAAAACTTACAATTAAAGCCTATAATCATTAAAAGATGTAAAATGCAGCATACTCAATTAGTATTTGTTCCCACTGGATTATCTGTGAACTGAGTTAAAGATTTGCCACAAAGTTAGTTTTTGAAGACAGAATTCCTTCTGAGAAGACACTTGAAAGGGTCAGATATTAAGTCAGACCATCATAGAAGGGAGTAGGAATTGTCTAGGAAATCCAGGCAACAAGATCTGAATTAGGTAGTAGTGTGCTGCCTTCCTCAGCATACTCAGCTTTATTATCTGAAAGAGGAAGGATTGAGTGGGAAGAGGTCAAGTTCTAGGGGCAGTTTATGGGTTTGTTTTGCTCTCTCTCCAAATTCTCTAATATAGGAATGCTGAGTAATAGCCTCTTCCTTTGAAAACTTCCCACACTATCTCACTGTATCAGGAGAGGATACCTCACTTCTGTGCAGAGGAGCTTGCTTTTAGGTCCTTCAGACTCATGCAGACACCAAAAGCCCAATGCTATAATTGGAACCCAAGCTACTCAGTTTTATCAATGATGTAAGGGCTGTTTCATGACAATGAATCTGCAAACTGGCCATCATCAATTCCAATAGTGGAAATAGCAGCCCCAGACAGTGGACAATGTAAGATATTAGTTGATCTCCATTCTCACTTCCCTTCCCTTCCATTCTGGATATTTGCAACAATGAGGATCTTAGCGTCAAAAAGTTTAAGGAATTTGAAACATGACACCACAGAAAGAAGCAAAAAAAATATACATAGAAAGATGGTTTTGTGTAATGTCCCTCTTAGGCATATAAGTTAATTTAAATAAACTGAGTAAGAAAGAAAAAGGTTTTAAGTGAAACTGCTTTAAATAATTATTTTTTCTGATTCTCCCATATTCCATTAAGAAAAATTCTCATGACAAAAATAGATTCACTCAAAGCAGCAACAATGCAGGTTTTGCAGAAGCACAATGTTTCTGTTTCCTATAATATCAGTTGAGCCTTCTGTGGGAGCCAGGAGAAGAACATGGCAGTGGGAGGCTAGTAGAAGAAGTAGGAGTGAGGATCTGATGAAAACATGCATCTAAAATCACCTAAAAGTGCAAGAGATGCGGTTTCTGCTTAAATGTGTGTATCTTTTCTCTTTTTCTAATCCCAGTACTACAAAGCTTCAGCCTCTGTCAAGGTCAGAGACTGGACAGTGGAGGAGGGAACAGGCTGAAGAATAGCAGGATTGGTGAGAGAAGATCCAAGATGCACAGGAGAGAACACAGGTGGTCTCACAGAAAATGTACAAAGTCACCAGAGAAGACAATGGTGTGTGCGTGTGTGTGTGTGTGTGTGTGTGTGTGTGTGCGCGCGCGCGCGAGTGAGTGCATGTAAAAAGTGAGGCTTAAAATCATGCAACATATCCTGAATTATGGTTCAACAATAAGCAGTGTCCACACATTGATATGAGGTTCTGATTGTCTTTAGCAGAATTATGTCCACTGATTAAGGCTTATAATTTCAGGTCAAGTAAGAAGGCACTGCCTTCTAGTACTATACCACAAAACTCCAATTAGAGAACCCAGAATAACAATGGGATTACAACATTTCAAACCAAATACTTCTGGCTAGGTCGTTCATGCCTGCAATCCCAGCTCTGAGGGAGGTGTATGTGAGGGAAGAGCAATGCCCAAAAATTACTTAAAATACTTAAAGCAAGAAGGGGGCTGGAGGTGTGATAGAGTGCATGCCTAGTATGTATGAGGCTTTGAGTTCAATCAAACCATAAACTACCAAAAAAACCCCAACAAATGTAAGATGGGCTCATTAGCTGGATTCAGATACCTATGCAAAGAAGCCAAAAATGTATGGCTTCTTTCTTCTGGATAGGAAATATTTAGAGTGGGGCTGGGAAGGTGGCTCAGTGGTAGAGCGCTTGCCTTGCATGCATGAGGCCCTGGGTTCGATTCCTCAGCATCACATAAGCAAAAAGAAAAAAGCCGGAAGTGGCGCTGTGGCTCAAGTGATAGAGTGTTAGCCTTGAGCAGAAGAGCTGAGGGACAGTGCCCAGGCCCAGAGTTCAGGCCCCACAACTGGACCCTGACCCAAAAAGAAATAGTTAGAATTCGGTGAAGATATGAGAAGTGTACAACACAAGTACCATGCAGCTGTACATTATATATATAGCACTCTTAATCAACATGCCTGAGCACTTGCTGTGTTTCACTTAGCCTTAAAATCAGTTATTGGCCTCTGATAAGCAGTCTTTTAAGTCAGACTCATAGAAAGAGCAGATGACTTAATTGAGTAACTGAGTTAAATGACAGGCATCTGGAAACAACCTGCTCAAGCTGTGCACAAAGGAAAAGAACCAACACTAGAACGTAAAATTTGTTCATGCCCAGTCCAAGTTGAGATGTATGCAATTGTGGAGCTTTCCTGGCCATTGCAAGCTGCCTTTTCAGATACTAATCAATGTGCATGCATAGAAAGCCCCCTTACTGTGTGCTCTGCCACAACACTAAGACCATCAATGTTGTAGGATGACAGGGAAACTCCTCACAGGACAGAACATGGCCATTGTTATCTTGTACAAATAAGAAACCTGTCAAGCTGGGCACCAATGGCCCCTGACTGTCAACCTAACTACTCAGGAGGCAGAGATCTGAGTATGGCAGTTAAAAACCAGCCTGGACAGGAAAGCCCTTGAGATACTTATCTCCAACAAACCACCAGGAAACTGGTAGTGGCACTATGGCTCAAGTGATAGAGAGCTGGCCTTGAGCTGAAGAGCTGAGAGATAGTTCCTAGGCCTAGAATTCAAGACCCATGGCGAGAAAAAGAACAAAAAAAGAAAGAAAGAAGGAAAGGAACAAAGAGATAAAGAAAGAAAGAGAAAGAGACAGAGAGAGAGAGAGAGAAAGTAACAAAGAAAGAAAAGAAACAAAAAACAAAGAAAGAAAAGAAACAAAGAAAGAACGAGAAAATTGAAAAACAGAAAGAAACCTGTCAAGATGAGAGCTATAGCAAAGTTCCAGCCTCTGCAGATGAAGACATCCTGACCTGGGAGATGGCCCAACGACAGAGGAACTGTTACTTTCTCCTTGTAAGAGCCAAAGCTCCCATTGGGCACATACAACTAGCATGGAGCCGATGCCCATCACATGTGTACTGCCCCATGTCAGTGTGGCCACAGTGATTAGCAGCCAAGCTGCCAAGTCCCCTCCACTTCCCACCTCCTGGGCACATTGTGGGCCAGCTCAGAAGGAGGTTTCAGAAGAACATATAGAGCCACGCAGCAAAGCAGTGGTGCAGAAGCACAAAGCACATGTCTCTCACCTCTGAGTTTAAAGAGTTTTTCTCAGATGATTTTGTGGATAACAAGATGTGAGTGAAGCTCTCTTGCTTCCTGAAAATATCTCTGTATCCATAGGCACTCTTTGTCTGCCTCACACTGAAAGGCAACCACTTGTCCAAAGGCTGGTCTCCTCTGTCGCCAATATATTTCCTTTTCCCAGCCATCACTCCTTAACAGACATCTGTATGTTGGCTGATAGCACATCCATGAATGGAGATGTACCTGCCAAGGGTTTGAAATCACACTGGCCCGTAATTTCCTATCACCAGTTCTCTTCCACTGTCACCTCAGAATTAGACCAGAAGCTGGTCACAGTTCCAGGATTTATCAACACAACGATGTCAATATCAGAACCTTGTCAAAGTCTACTTCAAAATACCTTTCAGTTTCAATCTATGTCTGACAGAAAATCCACCCCATACTTTTTTGGTCTAGGATATGTACAGCTATAAACTGGGAGACTTTTAGAGAATGAAATTAGAGAGAATGGGTCTCCTGGACAGGATCTGCTATAGGTATGACAAGTTGGAAGAAAAAAGAAAGCAGCATAAGGAAATATGATTAACAAGGCCAAAGTGTTCAAAATAAATCACTCCAATGCAAGAAGGTTCTTCTGACAAACCTGTTCTTGTTGAGCCATGGCCTGGTATGGTGGTGCCACTTTAGACTCTGGTCCCATTAAGGCAACATACATGTCACAGCTTCTTCCTTCGATGGCCTAGGCTCTCTACCAGAGATTCATCCCCCATTCCTACCTCTGCCTTCTAAAAGGGTACACATATCAAGGGGCTCTCTTTTTTCCACCTACAAACATTCTAGCAGTGTTCCCTCATGACACAACTCCTCAAAGCCAATCTGGGTGTTTTGCCTTGACTCCTAATATATCATCTGCGGAGCCTAACATTTGTTACCTTTCCTCCTTTTGGTACTGGGTACTGAACTGAGAGCTTTGTGCATGCCAGACATGTACTCTACCACTGAGCTGCATCTTTACCCAGAGCTTTGCTTATACTAGTCAAGGACTCAATTATTTGATACAATTACCAAGGCACATGAGAATAAGGGAGATGCTGCACTTAGAATTTGGACAAAATAATCACCCTGTCTATAGGAGTCACTTCAACAATAGCTTGTGTGGCAATGTGTTCAGAGCTCTGGCTAGGAGAAAACAAAAGCCATGTCTGAGAAATACATGATAATCTACTGGTAAAATTATCAACAGGAGTTTTCTGAGGGATGAGGCATGAGTCATTAATTATGAAGCAAGGACTATTTCTTCAAAAGTGTAAAGAAATAAGCCAAAGCCACCAGAAAATACTCAAAAATGGGTACTTAAGAGAAACGAAAACTGTTCTTAGTCAAACACTGGTAAATAGGCTGGGTGGGGCCTCCACCACAGCTTGGCCTCAATCCTTAACTCACTGAAGAATGAGAGTGCCTTGGCCAGGCCTGCCTTCAGTTTGGACCCAGCAGCCTTAGAGGATTTGGAGTCATCCAACCTGGTCAGTTCCAGGACTAGAGACGCAGGGATGTCAATTTCCTGGCCAACACCTACTCCCTAGGACTCCCACATTGGAAGCTATTTGCACTTTGATCTGCCCTGGGGCTTCTAGTCACAGATAAGTCTCTCTGGCAGTTTACTTTCTGATGAGTAAGACCAACTTGGCTTAAAGATCTCTACCCCACTCCTCCCCACCCTACCCCAACCTCAGGCCTGGTATAGGAAAGCTTAGGGAACTTACCATCTCCCAACTTTACTAGAAACAAGGAACTTGCACCTCACCCAGTAGTATCTTTCCTTAGAGCTTCCTAAAAGTTGCTGGATTCCCATAGGTCCTGTTTCTGAAGGAAAAGGGGCTCTTACAAGTTATTGGTGGCCATGGAGGAATGCCTGACACAGACAACCTAAGTGGAGCCTCACTGCAAGAAGAGTGAAAGATTCTGGCAAAAAGAACCAGCGAATGATTTTGGCCTCTGGTGAAAACAGAAGTGTTCACCCTCTTCCTGGCCATTGTGTAGGTTCTAAGCAATTGAGATTTCTGTCTCACTCATGTAAAGTAAACATACCCAACAGGCTGGATCTTTTTCCCTTACAACCCTCTGTGGGCCTCAGACAGCTTTGAATGCTGGAAAATGAGTATGAGAATGGGTCATTGGGCCATGTCTCCCTTCCACTCCTTGACTTGTAAGTACTGAATCAAGCAGATCTTGATACGCTATGGGACTGGTCAGCTTCTCACTCCCTCAAACAGCTAGACTCACTTCTGTCCTTAGAGCTGCCAGATGACTTGAGAAACTACCCTGGCAACCAGGATCTTGCACTCATCTTGTGAGTGCTGCTTTGCTGCCAACTGAACCGTAAGCACAGGGATTGGGGTTCCTGCTTCTGTTTCTGGGGAATGTGAATGAAATCCCTCTGATGGGGCCTGAGACCAGAACCTGTGGTTGTCTGAAGGAGAAGTAGATCCTTAATGGCCAGTATTCATACCTGCATTTTGTGTTCCCATTCCCAAAGAGGAATGCATACTAGGGGGCAGGTAAAGCAAGTCCTGTGTCAGAATAAAGGAGGAAGAGGCCCTGCTACCTCAGTTCCCAGACAAGTCTTGAACATCAATCCCTTCAGTACTCCAAACATCACTTTGGTACTAGGAAAATTTTAACATCTGAATCTGGTTTACTTTCTCTTCAAACTGCTTTTATGCTACTGGCATGCTATTGAGAGACTGCTAACTTTAAAATTGGGCCAGGGAAAATAAACAACATTGGCACTTGTCATCCTCCTGTTCAAAATAATAGGAACACCATGAATTTGAAACTCCTCTTGAGCACCAGTCCTATATTGCTAAGATTAAATCCTGCTGGCCAACTTTATATTTCAAATATATTGAAAGAATAAAAGGGATTCTAAAGAATAAGGACTCAAGAGTACAAAATGTATACTTCTTTATTTATATAAATAGGGCTTTAAAATAATACTATTTAAAAGAAATCTGCATTTTTACATTCACCATCAGTTCCTGACCGGAAAGGCTGTGCATGATGATACACAGCAGGGACCTCAATGCATGACAACAGGATCTCAGGAAAGCACCATTCATTTGAGAAGTAGTAGGCAGGCTCTGACAGTCCTGTTGCACTGCTACCAATGGGAAGTCTTAAACTTCTTCCTCCACCAAGTCTTCTTCAAATTCCCCCTGTTCATCAGCAGTGGCATCTTGGCACTGCTGGTACTCGGACACCAGGTCGTTGATATTGCTCTCAGCCTCAGTGAACTGCATCTCATCCATGCCTTCTCCCGTGTACCAGTGCAAGAATGCCTTGCGCCGGAACATGGCACTGAACTGCTCTGAGGTGCGCTTGAAGGGTTCTTGGATGGCTGTGTTGTTGCCGATGAAGGTGGCCGACATCGTAAGGCCACGCGGGGGGATGTCACATACAGCTGTCTTCACATTGTTGGGAATCCAGTCTGCAAAGTAGCTGCTGTTCTTGTTCTGCATGTTGAGCATCTGCTCATCCACCTCCTTCATGGACATGCGGCCTCGGAAGATGGCAGCTGCTGTCAGGTAACGACCATGGCGGGGATCACAGGCGACCATCATGTTCTTGGCGTCAAACATCTGCTGGGTGAGCTGGGGCACTGAAAGAACATGGTACTGCTGGCTGGCCCGGCTGGTCAAGGGTGCAAAGCCAGGCATGAAGAAGTGTAGGCGGGGGAAGGGCACCATATTCACTGCGAGCTTGCGCAGATCTGCATTCAGCTGGCCGGGGAAGCGCAGGCAGGTGGTGACTCCACTCATGGTGGCTGACACCAGGTGGTTCAGGTCTCCATAGGTGGGTGTGGGCAGCTTCAGGGTGCGGAAGCAGATGTCATACAGGGCCTCATTGTCGATGCAGAAAGTTTCATCTGCATTTTCCACCAACTGGTGGATAGACAAGATCGAATTGTAAGGTTCTACCACGGTGTCTGAAACCTTGGGGGAGGGCATGATGCTGAAGGTGTTCATGATGCGGTCTGGATACTCCTCTCGGATCTTGTTGAGAATCAGGGTGCCCATGCCTGATCCAGTGCCACCTCCCAGGGAGTGAGCCAGCTGGAAACCCTGGAGACAGTCACACCTTTCTGACTCCCGTCGTACCACATCCAGCACCGATTCTAACAGCTCGGCTCCTTCCGTGTAGTGGCCTTTTGCCCAGTTATTGCCTGCCCCGCTCTGGCCTATCAAACATAAAGACATGATGAGACACACACTCCAAGAATAATGACTGTGCCTGTCCTATTGTGAAGACAAAGGAGTGTTCTGAGCCAACCTTTGCTATTATTTTAGATACACTATGGTGAAATAAAGGAAATGTTTCCAATGTATCTGGGACCCTACAAATCACCCAGGTTCTAAAGAAAAGTAGAGAGTGTGGAGGAAAATACATTTTAACCCAAATCAAGTACTTCTAGAAATGAAGAACTGAGCCTGCCTCAATACTGGAAATGTAATTACTTTCACAACAGGGACAGGAGCACAGTGTGGTCAGAGGGAAGCTAAACGGCAAGCACTTGTCTGCACCTTGCTCACACATAGCTGTGCTTTGATTTCTGGTGTCCTGAAGTGGTTCTATTATTGCCAGGCCTTTAAAATGACCAGCATTGCTGAAACCTTGTTGGTGGCTTTCTCTGCTTGCTGCTCTTTCCCTTCAGAGGCTTCTTTGTCATGGAGAACTTGCAGAGTTGCACTGATCTGAGCTGTCTGAGTGGCCAGGGGCATGACTCCCATGGACTGGAATAGGTGGGTTAGCTGAGGACAATATCTAGGTGGATAAAGGCTCAGCCCAGCACTGGAGTGCCTGGATGTTAGGACCCATGGACCATGATGACATACCAAATATGAAGTTGTCTGGCCTAAAGCTCTGGCCAAATGGTCCTGATCTTACTGAGTCTAAGGTGCCAGGCTCTAGGTCCACCATGATGGCCCGAGGAACATATTTGTTGCCTGTGAGAAAAAGAGTTGACTTAGGCCTATACTTGACAAGGAACTGAGGGCAGAGCTTATGATTCTAAGTGACTCTCAGCATTCATTACAAAAATTACAGCATTTGAGACATGGAAACAGAAAAGATATCTTGAGCATGAATCCCCATGCAAGAGGCTTCAGCATCTTTAAGGATGTTTGCAGTTGTCTATTTCCATGAATATTCATTCCTTTGCTTTGGGCATGGTGGCTGAAATCTCAGCTACACAGGAGGCAAAGATGAGCATCAGGCTTTGAGTCTAATGGTGCAAAAGAAAGGTGACAACACCTTTTTTTTTTTTTTTGGTTCATCGTGGGGCTTGAACTCTGGGCCTGGACACTGTCCCTCAGCTCTCCAGCTCAAGGCTAGCACTCTATCACTTGAGCCACAACCCCACTTTCAGTTTTCTTATTGAAGATAAGAGTCTCAGGGACTTTCCTGCTCAGGCAAGATTTGAACCATGATCCTCAGTTCTTAGCCTCCTAAGTAGCCAGCATTACAGGAATGAGTCACCAGTGCCTATCAGCAAGAAACTTCCTCTTTTTTGTTAATTTTATTTTATTGTAAAGGTGCTGTATAGAGGAGTTGGTTACATGAGTAAGGAAATGAGAACATTTCTTGTCAAAAATTGTTAACCCCTCCTTTGTTGTTCTCCCACTATCCCTTCCCTTCCCCAATTACCTTTCTCAAGAAATGAACCAGGTTCATGCCTGTAATCCTAGCTACTCTGGAGGCTGAGATCAGAGGATGACTATTCAAAGCGAGCTGGGGCAGGAAAAGTCCTTAAGACTCTTATCTCTAATAAACTAAAAGAAAACCAGAAATGGCACTGTGGTTCAAGAGGTAGAGCTGCTTGCCTTGAACTGAAGAGTTGACGGACAGTGCCTAGGCCCAGAGTCCAAGCCACATGACCGACCCCCCCCCCCCGGGCCAAAAAAAGCCAGGTATGGCTATTCACCAAGTAGATGTAAGGGAATTCAAGTGTAAGGCTTTCCTGGAGAAAACATATATACAATATATATATTTCTTGTCTTATAATGTTTCAATAATGGTTATCAAATAGCACATATCCTTTATTCAAATACTCAAAGCAACCTTGGGCAATGACTTGCAATTTCCCATTTAACCTGATTTGGCCCAAGGGAAAGCAGTTAACATGATGTAAACACCAGTCTTAGAATACCCCCTTCCTAAACATTCACATGAAGAAAACTGACCATCCTGCTGGATATACAGGATCTAATAAAGACACAACCTAAAATTCTGTTCATAGGAGTGACACAATCCAACCCAACCACTCTCAACCAAGGAATCAGAAGATTAAAACCTTGTATGTTACTTAAACAATATTAACACAAAATACCAAGGTGAGGACAGCCCAAAATGTAGATCTATAAAACTCACATAAATTAAATAGCTTTGTAATTTTGTTTGTACTTGTTCATTGGATTAATACACAGGAAAGCCAATTATCCACGATTCTGTTTGTATACAATAATGTAGAATGGGAACTCAATATAAAATTAAATGAACTTTACATTGACAGTTATAAAAACTGAAAATCTACTCTGTAGACTTCAATTAGGCTGTTTATGTTAGGAAAGACAATATGAATCATTTAAAAGCAGTGTTTACAAATTAGTATTGATTTTTTCTACATCACAAGAATCTTTTCTTACTTTAAAAACCTTAAAAATAATTTACAGTTGGCTAAGTATTCATATTCAAAATGCTCAAGACCAGAAATGTTATAGATTTCAGGGTGAGACTATTTATGCTTTGTGATTTGGACTATTCTCATATATATTAGTGACTGAACATCCCTCTTTAAAATTTTTTAAATTTTCTTTTTCAAAATATTGTTTTAGAAATTTAATCTGTATTTTAAAGAGGCAATGTAACTGGGCTCTGGTTGCATAAGGGTGTAATTCTAGCTACTCAAAAATCTGAGATGAGACCTTAGCATCGCAGATTGAAGTCAGCTGGGGCAGGAAAGGCTGGGAGACTCATCTCCAAGAAACTACCCAAAATAAAAGAAGCTCATAGTTAGTGCCCAGGCTTGAGCTTAGGGTGATCAGCACACAACCAAATGGCATTGGATTATATTTTATCAATTGTTTTAGAATGCATATTTAGGCAGTCTCATTTTTAATTATGTGAAATGGGCTCACGCCTTTAATCCTAGCTACCCAGAAAGCTGAGATCAGAGAATCAGGTTCAAAGCCAGCCAGGGCACAAAAAGCCGGCAAGACTCTTATCTCCAATAAAACACCAGAAAATTGGAAGTGGCACTGTGGCTTAAGTGGTAGAGCCGCTTGCCTTGAGCTGAAGAGTTGAGCGACAGTGCCTAGGCCCAGAGTTCAAGATCCATGACCAGAAAAAACAAATCCAGGTGTGGTTAGTCAGCAAGTAGAGGTAGGGGGAACTCAGGTATAAGGCTTTCCTGGGGTAATTCACAAGAGTATACTCAAAAATTAAAACAAAGTATCTGGTGGAGTGGCTCAGTTGGGTACAGCACTTGACTTATAAGATTAAGGTCCCAAATTAAAACTACAATACTACCATAAGAAAGGCAGGAACTCCTTCCTTTTCATTAGTATTCCCCTGGGAACTATTTTGCCACGGTATGGGAAACAAGATGGGAGAAACTTACCAGCTGCCTCATTGTAATACACCTCGATTCTCTGCAGCTGTAAATGGCTGTCCCCATAGTAGTTGCCAGTGCAGTCAATATTGTGCTCATCGCTTAGCATTTCCCAAAACTGAGATGGAAATAGAAGTGTATTATGACCTAGAATGTTAACTGTCCAAAAAATGCATTTTAAAGTAACTATAAGAAACTCATGTCCTGTTGACACAAATATATTTGTAAAAAATAATTACATTTTCTAAATTAAAAAAAGCACAGAAAATGGTGCTATTTTAGTTTTGTTAATCTCTTTTATCTGGCTGAATAGAAGACATCTGGTTTCTCCTATGAGTATTCCATCTTATGCAGTACCATATTCTGTTTGTATTCTATGATGAGTAACTGGCCTTCCATGGACATGAAATTACCAAAGCAGTAACTTGAAGACTCAGCTAGAAGGGTCTCCAGAACCCCAAGTGTCCTCAGAGCATACATGACAACCAATGATTTAGAAAACACCCAACTTAATGGAGCTGAGATGGGGCATGAAACTCAGAGAAATTTGCATTAAGGTAGAAGAACTGTTCTCAATTATCTGACACTCATCAGTTGACACAAAGGGAATTCTCTGTATCTTTCAGCTCAAAGACACTGCATTCCTTTCATTCAAACCAGACCAAACGTGCATTAGTCTATTCCCAGGAAACTAAATACAAAGACTTGAGTCTCAGGTAAGACTAAGACATGCAAGGGATTTAAAACCACCCCAGGCTTGCTTAAAAACCACACCCACCAGGGCCACACAAATTAGGGAAATTGGAGAAGCTATCTGGGGGGCTTCATTTGCAGAAGGTTAGGGACCACTATGGAGCCCCACCTACCTCAGCCTAGCCATGACCACCACCACCTCCACACTCCAACCCAATCCTCTTTCTCCTTCCCCTAAATTTGAGACTTGGATCCTAGGCCAGTGCCATGCTCACCTTTGCTCCAATCTGGTTGCCACACTGGCCTGCCTGTATGTACACAATCTCCCTCATGGTGCAGGGCTGCAGAACAGATGGATGTGTGTCTTCAGCAGTGGTGCCCACAGAGGCAAGCAGGTAGAGCTGGGAAGCAGGAATCTGACACAGTGAACTCAGATCCCCATTTATACCTCTGGTTGTTACAGGGGCAGAGGAGGTGGGGCAGACTTGATTATAGGTGGAGCCAGCAGGTGCTCCAACTCAATCTCCCTATTGCTGGGTAATCAGAGGGCCCTAACAGTTCCCACCTACCCTGGTATCCAGCTGCCAGCTGCAAGTCCATTAGCACAGCTCCCATTCTATTTGGATCCTCTGGTCACCCTGCCATCCACTCCCCACTCTGACTCACAAGAGAGGCTGAACCCCGGGATCCAGGAAAGAAGAGGAGGAACTTCCTCCACACAAGGTCCTTGTGTGCCAGAAGCCCAGAACAAGCCTGCCTTCCATTTTTGATTGGAGGGCCTAGAACTGAAGGGACATTTTCAGCTGTGATCCCAAGAGCAAGCACAAACTGTTAGATTCCATGATTGATTCACTTTCCATTATGGGAAGAGTCAGGGGCTTAGGGTCTAGTCTTCATTCTCAGGTTTTCTTTTTCTTTCCTCTTAAAAGTAGCTTGCTTTATTCCTTGGGCCATAGGACTACTACAGTCTACTTTTTGTTTCATTTGGCTTCTGCTCCTAGTGTAAGAACTCAGGTCCTAGTCAGAGTGTCTTTTTTTTTTTGGTCGGAGTTGGGGCAGGTTAGTGACTTAGGGCTTGAAATTAAGGCCTGGTGACTCTTTCTGAGGTTTTTATTATTATTGAGATTAGGTGATTACCTTAATTTCTCTTATTTCACAGAATTGTGGAATAGTGATATTTAGTTGAAATCACAAACATATTTTAACCTTCACAAATCAAATTATCATTATCATGGACTATAAAGTTTGTGAATTCTATAAGCTTTGACAATACAATTTATTTCTTCCACAACGGGTGATATTTACATTTCTCTACTTTTGCTTAGTGTAGGATTTCCTGTCTTTCACTCTCATTCTGCCCCTCTCTTTCTGAGGTTTTATTGATTTACTTATTTAACTGAAAGGTAGAAGGCTCTACTACTTGAACCACAGATCAACTTCTGCCTTTTTTTTAAGTGTTTAATATGAGACAAGAGTCCCATGGGTAGTCAAGGGCAGTACAGTGAGGCTTGAAATCTGAGGATCACTATTCAAAGTCAGCCTGGGCAGCAAAGTCTATGAGACTTACCGCCAATCAACCACTAATAGGCAGAAGAGAGTAGAGCTTTAGCCATGAGCAAAACACTTCAAGTTTAAGTCCCTCGACTGAACAAACTGAAGCAAGTTTCATGGACTTCCCTGCCCATGATGGCTTTGAACCATGATCTTCAGACTTCAGTGACTTTAGCACTCAGGATTATAAGTGTGAGTCAACATTTACAAATCTTTAATTACCTTTTCTTTCACCTTTTCCGGTTATTTATTATTTCTTTTTTTGACAATTGTTCTTAGGGGCTAACTTTCATTCTTAGTTTTTTCTTTCCTCTTGTAACTACCATGCTTTACAAATTTGACCACAGGTAAACTACAGGCTGTTTCTCTTTTTTGTAGCTCTTCTTCTAGGGCTCAAACTCAGGTAATGGTGACTGAGGTTCTTTTTTTATTTTTATTTTTTTAAATTGAGTGCTGCTTGTTAGTTCTGGAAATTAAGGCCTGATGACTCTCCTTGAGGATTTTTTTATTTTTACCTTAATGGTGGCAGGTTTCACTAGTTGAGCCACAGCTCAGCTTCTGCTTTTTCGGTGGTCAATAGGAGATTAGAAAACCAACAGCAAGCCAAGAGCATTACAGGGAGGACTGAAATCTGAGAATCATGGTTGGAAGCCAATCTGGGCAAGAAAATCTATGAGAAAATGATCTCTAATTAACCACCAAGAGGTAGGAAGAAGTAGACCTCTAGCCATAAGGAAATCATAGCAAGTTCAAGCCCCAGTACTGAACACAGTAAATTAAGTCTTCTGTACTTTCTGCCAAGGATGGCTTTGAAACACGATCCTTAGATTTCAGCAATCTGAGCAAGTAAGATTGCAGTTTTGAGCCATGATTTAGAAATCTTTAATATGCTCCTTTTTGCACCTTTTCATTTATTTGATTTGCCTCCCCCCTTTTTAAAGTTCATGTCCTTTATTATTAGGGCCTAGCTATTCACACTCAGTATTTATTTATTTATTTTGTCGGTTGTGGGGATTGAACTCAGTGCCTGGGTATTGTCTGTCAGGGATAAGGCAGTCACACTGCCACTTTCAGCCACAGTGCCACTTCCACTTAATTTGAAAAAAACAGTCACCAGGGGAATTTTCAGCCTGGACTGGCTTCCCTTTGTGGGAAGCTTCCTGAGCAGTGAGTATTACAGGCATGAGCCAGAGAAACCTGGCTTGTTTTCTTAGATCAAAACGAGCAGGCTCTACAATTTATGCCACACTACTTCACTGCCCATGAGATTTTTGGGTTTTGTTTTTTGCTCAAAGCTTGCAGGAACAAAAACTCAACTCCTGAGGGTTTTTTTGAGTTGGGAAAGGCTTGAATTCAGGGCCTGTGGACTCTCTCTGAGGGTTGTTTTGTTTTTGGTATTTTCTTTTTATTTCGAAGCTAGCAGGCTATTGAGCCTCAGCTCAAGTTCTGCCTTTTTTTTTTTTTTTTTTGGTGTTTAATAGGATATGAGTCACATGTTAGCTCTACTTCAA
The DNA here is from genome assembly GCF_019054845.1 of Dipodomys spectabilis. Classification (NCBI taxonomy): domain Eukaryota; kingdom Metazoa; phylum Chordata; class Mammalia; order Rodentia; family Heteromyidae; genus Dipodomys; species Dipodomys spectabilis. The sequence goes on along the minus strand of NW_024870972.1, from coordinate 6,533,520 downwards.
TTATTTTTGTAAGTTTTAATTTTCTTTACAAAGTATGATATATTTTTTGTTAGATTGTTATTGGTGTGCTTTTATTGGGTTGTTTTGGTATGAATAACACTGGGGATTGAACTCATACCTCGTTTATGGGAAGAAAGTATTCTAACACCTAAGTCACAATTCAGCTATTGCAGTTTTTTTTTAATTTTCTATTTGTTTGTTTGTTCTTTCTTGGTCATGGGCTTGAACTCTGGGCCTGGGCTCAGTACCTATGGTCTCCAGCTCAAGACTAGCACTATACAACTCTAGCTACAGCACCACTTCAAGGTTTTTGAGTGGATTATTGAAGATAAGAGTCTCATGGACTTTTCCTGTCTGGACTGGCTTTGATCCACGATCCTCAGGTCTCAGCCTCCTGAGTAGCTAGGGTTAAATTCATGAGCCACCAGCACATGGCTATCATGTTTTGTTTTTTTTTTTAAACTGTTTAAATTACTCATTTTTGTCCTTGTAATTTAATTTAATATTTTAATCTTTTTTCATCCCGGGGAATTGAGTATAGGACCCTGTGTATGTATGTATCTATATGTTTTATGTGCATATTTGCCAATACTGGGGATTAAATTTCCTTAACTTTTTCCATGCAAGGATGAAACTGTAACACTTGAACCTTACCTCCAGTCTGTTTATTGTTGCTGCTTAGTTGAAAATAATAATATCTGATTTGCTACTTTGGAGGCTTAGGTTTTTAGATGGTAGTTTGGAGCCAGACTGGGCAGTCTCCTTACCTCTTCCCTCTAATATACTACTCAGGAAAAGCTGCAAGTATCACTGTGGCTCAAGAGGTAGAACACTAGCCTTAATGAAAAGCAACTCATATACAGTGCCAAGGCCTGAATTTAAGCTCTGTGGCCAGCAGGTTAAAAAAATAAAAAACTCTGAATTTTCTGACCAGTCTAGCTTTAAACTATGATCCTATAGATCTCAGCCTCTGAAATAGCTAGGGGATTACAGGCTTGAGCCTTTAGTTATAGTGATAGTTTTCTATTATTATTATTTACAGCTGCTTCTAAAAAAAGACACAATGTGGCTAAAAGTGGCTCATGGTTATAATCCTTGTTATTATGGAGGCTGAGATATAGGAACCTTGGTTTGAAGTTGGGCCCAATGACAGAATGTCTGTGAGTCTTATCTCCAATTAACAACCAAAAATATGGATGTAGAAATATGGCCCAAGTTTTAGAGTAGTAGCCTCAGCAGTAAAATCTTAGAGACAGTGCACAGGCAATGAGTGCAAGTACCAGGATCAGCACAAAAAATTAAATAGAACCCAAATCATCAAGGGTATGGCTACTGATAGTTTGCCTATGTTTTCCTAAAATTCTGTTTGATAGCCACCACAAAGAAAAATAGAGAAACCAACAAATTATGTATCCACAGCCAGATGAATATTTTTGCTCATAAATCTGCACTAATTATATTTTTAAAAAAATTTTTACACACTTTCATTTCAAAAGTTAGCCAAAAATAATGCCAGTTGAAGAGAAATTGCATGTGATGACGACTTCAGCACTGCATTCCTCAGATTTTTAAAAGAAGATGCCACCTATTTACACCTTTTAAATACATATGGCATTATTAAATATATTTCAACTAAATATTAACTTCACTGTTCTCTAAATTGAGGTGTTGACCTATATTTTAAATCAGAGTGAGTTGTATAAACATTAGAGAAATACTGAGGCAATGAAAAGGAAAGCAGGAAGGAATGTTCTTTTCAGAGCAACTTGGTTTGAGGCTGGCCACCAAGGTAGGTCTTCATTCTTATGGTTCCTTTCCTTGACTGGTCCTTCTCCCCTTGAGTCTAATCAAAGGATTATCTTATAGGTATGGGAAGAGCAGCAGCTTGAGTTGAAGGCTTTCTTTTTTCATATTTTTTTTTTATTGTGCGAATACCGTACAGAGGATTTACAATTACATGGGCAAGATAACAAGTACATTTCTTATTAAACATTGTTGCCTCCTTTGTTTCCCCTTCCTATCCCTTCCCATGCTCTCCTCCTCATCCCCCCGATTCTCTCCCACACACACCAAAATTGTAAAGTTCGTTTTTCGACATAAAGACTTGTACATCTCATTTTTGCAATGGTGCCACCTGTATCCCTAGTTAAACGATTTTTTTTCCCTTCCCCTCCACAAATTATACCAACATCAAATAGAGTGAAGACTTTCTTTATACCCTCTTTCTTGTGTTTAAATTCAGGAACTAGAAAAGTCACTGGCTGACTGGATTCTGACTTTCAAAGAACTACTAACTATGTAGAACGACATGAGCCAGCACATTGTGGAGGAGGACAAAATGGTGGCTAAGGACAGATAGAATATTTGCACAGAACATGCACATTCTTACTCCTGTAAGTCTGTCATCTGCCTATAGGAGGCTGAAATGTCCTAAAATTCCAATGTTAGAAAGGAGCTTTAATTTTGTTAGAGTTCCTTTTCAGTGGGATCCCTGATTCTCCATGATTCCTTAAAATTCTGTAGTTTTAGCAGGCAGCAGCATGCTTAACAGAAACAGCACTAGATGCACCGTCTGTTCAGATTTTTATGTTTGTTTTTTAAATACCTATACATATATTTTATTTTGAAAATACCGTATAGAGGGGTTACATGGGAAGGTAATGAGTACATTTCTAATCAAGTATTGTTGCCTCCTCCTTTGTTTCCCCTTCCCATCCTTTCCCATCTCCCCCACCTTCCCCCCTCCATCCTCTCACCGCCCCCTCCACCAATGTTGTAAAGTTCCTTTTTCGACATAACGTCTTGTACATCTCATTGTTGCAATGGGTCTACCTGTATCCCAAAAAACAATTTCTTTTTTCCCTTCCCCTCCACAAATTATACCAACATCAAGTACAGTGAAAACAAGGGTTATGCTATGAGGGAGTGACATACAAAGCAACAAGGAAATCATTTATAAATATGTTAGAAACAATCGCAAGAAAGAAAAAAAAAAAACATTGAATCCTTATCTTGGTGTTCATTTAGCCTTACATCAACTTATCTGTCCACTTCTGCTTGTCTCAGGCATTCACTAGTTATTGCAAATAAGGGAAAACTGTTCACATTTAAGGAAAATTAGAAATAACCTTAATCAGAGAGGAGAATGAGAGGGATGGGGCTCAGCTCTTATTGGTTAGATGGTGACAAGTGTTGTCTGTTTTTTCTTTGCTTTTTTTTAAATTTAATTTTACCATCAAGGTAATGTACAGAGGAGATACAGTTAATACATAATGTTATGAGAACATTTCTTTTTTGAACATTTTTATTGTAAGAATACTGTACAGAGGGGTTAGAATTACATGATCAAGATAATGAATACATTTCCTATCGAGCATTTTTGCCTCATCCTTTGTTTTTCCCTTACCATTCCTTCCCTCACACCTCTACAACTACACTGCCCAACCCCCCCACCCCCACCCCCTGCCACTGAAGTTGTAAAGTTCATCTCATTGTTACAATGGATCAACCTGTATGCTTATTTAAGCATTTTGTTTTATCCATTCCACTCCCTGCATTAGAGAAGTGTATATACAAGATGCAGGGCACTGACATCAAATACTGTAAAAACAGGGGTTAGACCCTGGGAAGGAACATAAAAAGAAACAAAAAAAATCACATGGTACATTATAAATACTTTAGAAACAATAGCAAGCTAGAAAGAGGATATTTATGTCTCTATCTTAGGGTTCATTTCGCTTAACATCATCTTGTATGGTCATGTGTATATAGCTTTTGACTTTTTCTGCTTGTCCCAAACATATACTAGTTATTGCAAATACGGGAAACCGTGGGACCTGTGTTTCTTTGGACCTGGCTTACTTCACTTAATATAATTGTTTCCAAGTATTTCCATTTCCTCACAAATGAGGCAATATCATTCTTTGTGATGGAGTCATAGAATTCTATTGTATATATGACATATTTTTTTGATCCTTTCATCTACTGAGGAGCATCTGGGTTGGATCTATCGCTTAGCTATGGAAAATAATGCTGCAACAAACATAGTTGTGCTGGTAGCCTTAGAATAGCCTTGTTTGTGATCATTTGGGTAAATGCCCAAAAGTGGGATTTCTGGGTCAGAGAAGAGCTCTATGTGTAGTCTTTGGAGAACTTCCATACTGATTTCCAAAGTGGTGGAACAATTTTACACTCCCACCAACAATGTAGTAAGGATCTCTTCTGGCCACATCCCCTCCGTCATCTGTTGTTATTAAAGTTCTTGATCATAGCCATTCTAACTGGGGTGATGTGGAATCTCAGTATTGTTTTCATTTGCATTTCTTTCATGGGTAGGGAGGTTGAGCATTTCTTCATGTGTCTATTGGTCATTTTTATTTCCTCTTCAGAGAAGTTTCTCTTTAAGTCTCTAGTCCACTTTTTTATCAGGCAGTTGTTTCTTTGAAGATTTGTAGTTTGGGGATTTAGTTTTTTGTGTTTCATGTATATTTAAATATGAGACACTCATCTGTTGTATGGCTAGTGAAAATCTTCTCCCAGTCCATGTGCTTTCTATTGATCTTGCTAGCTATGTCCTTTGCCATGCAGAAGCTCTGCTTCTTCATGCAATACCATTTGTCCAACTTTTCTTTGATTTGTTGTGTTTCTGGCTCTCTATTAAGAAAATTTTAGCCTGTGCTAAGGAAAACTAGTATTTCTCCTATTCCGTCCTATAATGTTTTCAGAGTGCCTGCTTTGACTTTGAGGTCTTTGATCCATATGGAGTTGATGCTGGTGCAGAATCTAGCTTTAGTTTTCTACAGGCAATTAACCAAATTTGCCAGCACCATTTACTGTAGAGGCTGTCTTTCTTTCATTCTATTTATTTAGCTTCCTTATCAAAGATTACGTGGCTGAAAGTCTGTGGGTTCATTTCTGGGTTTTCAGTTCTATTCCATTGTTACTTAGGTCTGTTCTTGTGCCAGTACCAAGCTATTTTGATGACTATGGCTTAGTAGTAGAGTTTGAAGTGTGGTATTTATATTCCTCCAGCAATGTTCTTTCTGTTAAGACTCATTTTTGCTATTTGGGGTCTTTTATTCTTCCATTTGAATTTTTGGATTTCCTTTTCTATTTCATTGAAGAAAGAGGTCAGAATATTGATAGGTACCGCATTGAATTTGTACATAGCCTTTGGAAATATTGCCATTTTCACGATGTTGTTCCTTCCAATCCAGGAGCATTTTTTGGGGGGGGGAAGGTTTCTACTTCCTAAGTTTTTTTTTTAATTCCATTTTCAGGTTTTTAAAGTTTTCATCATAGAAGTCCTTCACGTCTTCCTTGTCAGTTCTTGCTGGTGGTGAGTAGAATCCACTAGTTCACAGTGTTTGTTGTCTGTGTCCCGGGCTTTCTCTATTGATATGGAGGCCGCTGCAGGAGCCACAGCAGCCGCAGCTGCGGAGACCAGCAAGTGCTCAGATCTGTCTCCTTAACCAAGCTGCTTGAATTTTTTCTCTCTGGCCAACTCTCTGTACTCTTATGGCACACTTGATGTGATTCTCTAGCATATGACTGCTCACTGGATTTTTAAAACCGATTTCTATGCCAGAGTTTGTTTAGCCTCCAGCTTCTCCTCTGCCGTCTTCCTCCAGATCATTAGTCTGTCTGTTGAAAGGCTTTTCCTCTTCCTTGGGTAACACCTCATCTGAGCCTAACAGCAGCGTATTACCTGGCTCCCCTACATACACATGTAATACGGTTCATTTTAGGAGAGGTGGGATTTTTAAACTTTTAGAAGCTATCAAATAAACTGCTTGAACTAAAGAGGGTATGGGTACTTAGCTGCTCACTGCTACTCAGGAAAGAGTCCTGGTTAGCATATTAGACAGTTTATATAAGTGATGAGGTCAAAGCAAATTGAAGGCTTCAAGTAGTCTTAAAGATTTTCACAAACACACAATTCAGTGGAAGTGACACTATAGCTCAAAGTGGTAGATCATTGGACTTGAGCAAAGTACTCTCAGGGATAGTGCCCAAGCCTTCAGTTCTGGCCCCATGATTGACAAAAAGTGAACAAGGTATTTTCTCATCTCATTTTTAAATGCCATTTTAAGTTTTTTATTCAAATTTTATACAAAAAGTGTAGGGAGTTCTAGGAAAATTCTCCAAAATATAATATAGAACAGATTTTAGAATCATTGTGAGATTAATTAGGAATTCATGTGGACAGACAAGTTGGTTTGCAAATATGGTGTGGGACAAACTAGCCATCTTTTGCAAAATGAGCAAGGTAAACAAGTATTAGACCCAAGAAGAAAAACATAGTACTAGTTCCTCTTTAAGTATGGATGTAAGGCCTGTGGTGTTAGATGTTGTTCGTGACTAAATTGTGTCCTTTTCAAAATGCACATGTTGAGATTCTAAACATCAATACCTCTGAATGAGCCTTTATTGGGGAAGAGGGTCTTCTTCTTTACCAGTCCAAGGGCTTGAACTCAGGGCCTGGGCACTGTCCCTGAGCTTCTTTTGCTCATCTAGTACTCTACTACTTGAACCCCAGTGTCACTTCATGCTTTTTCTGTTTATGTGGTACACATGCTAGGTAAGCACTTTTCCACTAAAACATATACGCAACCACCAGAAAAGGGTCTTTGAAGAGAATTTTAGATGGACACTGGTGGCTCATGTCTGTAATCCTAGCTATGGACCTGAAGGCTGAAATCTTAATATCCAAGTTTGAGGCCACACTAATCTGTGAGACTTTTATCTCCAATTAGCAAAAACCAGAAGATCAGCTGTGGCTCAAGTGGTAAAGTATGAGCCTTAAGCAAAGAGTCAAGCACGGGTTGTGAGTCCGAGATCAAGCCATACTACCAGCCCATGTGTATGCACCCCTACACACACACACACACACACACACACACAGAGACACAGACACACACACACACACACACACACACACACACACACTATTTAGTTAAATGAGACCATCCGGGTGGGTTGTCTTCTAACACATCTGATGTTCTTATATGAAAATGACAATAGATGGACACAGACACATATAGGAGACCATGGGAAGACCCAGGATAGGTACAATACCCCAAGAAGAGAGACCAAGAAGAAAGCACACCTTGATCTTGCCTTGCACCATTTTAGGACTGAGCACAGATATGTTGCTGATGCTTTAGGCTGGGGTTAGGGTTAGGGTTAGGGTGAGGGTCAGGGTCAGGGTCAAGGTCAGGGTGAGGGTCAGGGTTAAGGGTTAGGGTCATGGTGAGGGTCAGAGTCAGGGTTCGGGTTAAGGGTTAGGGTTAGGTTTTGGGTTCGGGTTCGGGTTCGGGTTCAGGTTCGGGTTCGGGTTCGGGTTCGGGTTCGGGTTCGGGTTAGGGTTAGGGTTAGGGGTTAGGGGTTAGGGTTCGGGTTAGGGTTCGGGTTCGGGTTAGGGTTCGGGTTAGGGGTTAGGATTAGGGTTCGGGTTAGGGTTAAGGGTTCGAGTTAGGGTTAGGGTTCGGGTTAGGGTTCGGGTTCGGGTTAGGGTTCGGGTTAGGGTTAGGGTTAGGGTTCGGGTTAGGGTTAGGGTTCGGGTTCGGGTTAGGGTTAGGGTTAGGGTTAGGGTTAGCGTTAGCGTTAGTGTGACGGTTAGGTTTGGGGCTCGGATGAGGGTGAGGGTTAAGGTTAGGGTTAAGGTTAGGGTTAGGGTTAGGGTTAGGGTTAGGGTTAGGGTTAGGGGTTAGGGTTAGGGTTAGGGTTAGGGTTAGAGTGTTAGGGTTAGGGTTAGGGCTAGGGTTAGGGGTTAGGGTTAGGGTTAGGGTTAGGGTTAGGGTTTAGGGTTAGGGTTAGGGTTAGGGTTAGGGGTTAGGGTTCGGGGTCGGGTTCGGGTTAGGGTTTGGGTTCGGGTTAGGGTTAGGGGTTAGGGTTCGGGTTCGGGTTTGGGTTCGGGTTAGGGTTCAGGTTCGGGTTAAGGTTCGGGTTAGGGGTTAGGATTAGGGTTCGGGTTCGGGTTAGGGTTAAGGGTTCGGGTTAGGGTTAGGGTTAGGGTTAGGGTTAGGGTTAGATTTAGGGTTAGGTTTAGACTTAGTTTTAGACTTAGATTTAGGGTGAGGGAGAGGGCTAGGGTTAGGATTAGGGTTAGGGTTGGGGTTAGGCTGAGGGTGAGGGTGAGTGTGAGGGTGAGTGTTAGGTTTAGGATTAGGTTTAGGTTTTGTGTGATGTTTAGGGTGAGGGTGAGGGTGAGGGTTGGGGTGAGGGTGAGGGTAAGTGTTAGGGAGTGTTTGAGGGTTCAGGTGAGGTTGAGGGTTAGGGTGTGTGTGAGGGTTAGTGTTAGGGTGATGGTTAGGTTGAAGATGAAGGTTAGGTTTAGGGTTAGGGTTAGCGTTAGGGTGATGGTTAGGGTTAGGGTGATGGTTAGGGTTCAGGATCATGTTCGGGTTAGGGTTAGGCTTAGTGTGATGTTTAGGGTGAGGGTGAGGGTTAGAGTGAGGGTGAGGGTAAGGGTTAGGATGAGAGTGAGGGTTCGGGTGAGGGTGAGGGTTAGGGTGTGTGTGAGGGTTAGGGTTAGAGTGACGGTTAGGTTGACGGTGAGGGTTAGGTTTAAGGTTAGGGTTAACGTTAGGGTGATGGTTAGGGTTAGGGTGATGGTTAGGGTTCGGGATCAGGTTCGGGTTAGGGTTAGGGTTAGTGTGAGGATTAGTGTTAGGGTTAGCGTTAGGGTTAGGGTGAGGGTAAGAGTTAGGGTGAGGTTTAAGGTTAGGCCTAGGGTTAGCATTAAGGGTTAGGGTGTGGGTTAGGGTGAGGGTGACCGTTAGGGTGAGGGATATGGTTAGGGTTAGAGTGAGGTTGAGGGTGAGGGTGAGGGTTAGGGTTAGGGTTAGCATGAGGGTTAGGGTTAGGGTGAGGGTTAGGGTTAGGGATAGTTTTTGGGTGATGGTGAGGGTGAGGCTTAGGGTTAGTGTTAAGTGAGCCTTAGTGTTAGGGTGAGGGTTAGGGTTAGGGTTAGGGTGACGGTGAGGGTTAGGGTGAGGGTGAGGGTGAGGGATAGTGTGAGGGTTAGGGTTAGTGTTATGTTAGGGTTATTGTGATGGTGAGGGTTAGGGTTAGGGTTAGGGTGAGGGTTAGGGTGAGGGTTATGTTTAGTGTTAGGGTTAGGGTGAGGGTGTTTGTTAGGGTTAGGGTGAGAGTTAGGGTTAGGGTTAGGGTGAGGGTTAGGGTTAGAGTTAGGGTTAGGGTGAGGTTGAGGGTGAGTATTACGGTTAGGGTTAAGGTTAGGGTGAAGTTGAAGGAGAGCTTTAGGTTTAGGATTATGGTTAGGCTTAAGGTGAGTTTGAGGGTGAGGGTGAGGTTTAGGGTGAGGGTTAGGGTTAGTGTGAGGTTTAGGTTTAGGGTTAGTGTTAGGGTGAGGTTGAGGGTGAGGTTTAGGGTTAGGATTAGGATTACAGTTAGGGTGAGGTTGAGGGTGAGGGTTTGGTTAGGTTAGGGTTAGAGTTAGGGTTAGGGTTATTGTTAGGGTGATGGTGACCGTTAGGTTTAGAGTTAGGTTTAGGGTGAGGGTGAGGGTGAGGGCTAGGGTGAGGGTGAGTGTTAGGGTGAGGGTGAGGTTGAGGTTGAGGCTTTGGTTAAGTAAGGGTTAGCGTTAGGGTGAGGGTTAGGTTTAGGGTGGGGGGAGGGTTAGCGTGATGGTTAGGGTTAGGGTGAGGTTTAAGGTTAGGGTTAAGGTGAGGGTTAGGATTAGGGTGATGTTTACCGTTAGTGTGAATGTTCGGGTTCAGGTGAGGTTTAGGGTGTGTGAGGGTTAGGGTTAGGGTGACGGTTAGGTTGTGGGTTAGGTTTAGGGTTAGGGTTAGTGTGAGGATAAGGGTTAGGGTGAGTGTTAGAGTTAAGTTGATGGTAAGGGTTAGGGTTAGGGCCAGGGTGAGGATTAGGATTAGGGTTATGGTTAGGGTGAGGGGAAGGGTGAGGGTTAGGTTTAGGGTCAGTTTTAGGGTGAGGGTTAGGGTTAGGGTTAGGGTTAGGTTTAGGGGTAGGGTGAGGGTTAGGTTTAGAGTTAGTGTTAGTGTGAGGGATAGGGTGAGGGTGAGGGTTAGGGTTAGGGTGATGGTGAGGGTGAGGGCTAAGTTAGGATTAGGGTTAGGCTGAGGGTGAGGGTGAGGGTGAGTGTGAGTGTTAGGTTTAGGTTTAGGGTTAGGGTTACTGTTAGGCTTAGGGTGAGGGTGAGAGTGAGGTTGAGGGTTAGGGTGAGGGTTAGGTTTAGGGTGAGGGTTAGGGTTAGTGTGATGTTTAGCGTGAGGGTGAGGGTTAGGGTGAGGGTGAGGGTGAGGGTTAGGGTGAGAGTGAGGGTTCGGGTGAAGTTGAGGGTTAGGGTGTGTGTGAGGGTTAGGGTTAGGGTTATGGGTAGGTTGACGGTGAGGTTTAGGTTTAGGGTTAGGGTTAGCATTAGGGTTAGGGTTAGGGTGATGGTTAGAGTTTGGGTTAGGGTTAGGGTTAGTGTGAAGATTAGGTTTAGGGTAATAGTTAGGGTTAGGGTTAGGGTGAGAGTAAGGTTTAGGGTGAGGGTGAGGGTTAGGGTTAGGTTTGGAGTTAGGGTGAAGTTGAAGTTGATGACTAGAGTTAGGATTAGGGTTAGGGTTAGGGTTAGGCTGAGGTTGAGGGTGAGGGTGAGGGTGAGTGTTAGATTTAGGATTAGGGTTAGGGTTAGTGTTAGGCTTAGGGTGAGGGTGAGGGTGAGGTTGAGGTTTAGGGTGAGGGTTAGCGTTAGGTTTAGGTTGAGGGTTAGGGTTAGAGTGGTGTTTAGCTTGAGGGTGAGGGCTGGGGTGAGGGTGAGGGTGAGGGTGAGGGTTAGGGTTAGTTATAGGGTGAGGATTAGGGTTAGGGTTAGGGTTAGGGTGAGGGTTAGGCTCAGGGGTAAGGTTGAGGGTTATTGTGAAGGTTAGGTTAGTGTGAGGGTTAGTGTGAGGGTTAGGGTGAGGGTGAGGGTGAGGGTTAGGGTTAGGGTGAGGTTGAGGTTTAGGTTTAGGTTTAGGGTTAGGATTAGAGTTAGAGTGAGGGTGAGGGTGAGGTTTAGGGTAAGCGTGAGCATTATGGTTATGGTGAGGGTTAGGGTGACCGTTAGGGTTCGGGTTAGTGTTAGGATGAGGGTTAGGGTGAGGGTAGGGATTAGAGTGAGGGTTCGGGTGAGGGTGAGTTTTATGGTTAGGGTTAGGGTTAGGGTGACGGGTAGGGTGAGTGTTAGGGTTAGGGTTAGTGTTAGGGTTAGGGTGAGGGTGAGGGGTATGGTGAAGGGTAGGGTTAGGGTTAGGTATAGGGTTAGTGGAGGGTTAGGGTTAGTGTTAGGTTGAGGGTTAGTGTTAGGGTTAGAGTTAGGGTTAGAGTGAGTGTTAGGGTGCGGGATAGGGTGAGGGTTAATTTAGGGTTAGGTGAGGATTAGGGTGAGGGTGAGGGTTTGGGTTAGGGTTAGGGTTAGGGTGAGGGTAGGGTTAGGGTTATTGTGTGGGTTAGGGTTAGTGTGAGTGATAGGGTTAGGGTTAGGGTTAGTGTGAGGATAAGTGTTAGGGTCAGGGATAGGGTAATGGTGAGGCTTAGGGTTACTGTTAGTATAAGGGTGAGGTTTAGGGTGAGGGTTATGGTTAGGGTTAGGTTTAGGGTTAGGGTGAGGGTGAGGGTTAGGCTTAGGTTAAGTTGAGTTTTAAGGTTAGGGTGAGGTTTAGCGTTAGAGTTAGGTTAAGGGTGAGGGTGAGGGTTAGGGTGAGGGTGAGTGTTCGGGAGAGGGTGAGGGTTACGGTTAGTTTTAGGGTGAGGGTTTGGTTAGGGTGAAGATTAGGGTGAGGGTGAGGTTTAGGGTGATGTTTAGGGTTAGGGTTTGGGTGAAAGTAAGGGTTAGCGTGAGGGTGAGGGTGAGGGGTAGCGTTATCGTGAGGGTTAGGGTGAGGGTGAGGGTGAGGGTGAGGGTTAGGGTTAGAGTTAGGTGAGGGTTAGTGTTAGGGTGAGGGTTAGGATTAGGTTTAGGGTGAGGGTCAGGGTTAGGGTGAGGGTTAAGATTAGAGTTACTGTCAGGGTGAGGGCTATGGTGAGGGTGAGGGTTAGGGTGAGTGTGAGGGTTTGGGAGAGGGTTAGGGTTAGGTTTAGGGTGAGGGTTATGGTTAGGATGAAGGTTAGTGTGAGGGTGAGGTTAGGGTTCTGGTTAGGGTTAGGGTTAGGGTGAGATTAATGGTTAGGGTGAGGGTGAGGGTTAGGGTTAGCGTTTGCCTCAGGTTTAAGGTTATGGTGAGGGTTAGGTTTAGGGTTAGGGTTAGGGTGAGGTTGAAGGTTAGGGTTAGGGTTAGGGTTATAGTTAGGGTGAGGATGAGGGTGAGGGCTAGGGTTAGGATTAGGTTTAGGGTTAGGGTTAGACTGAGGGTGTCGGTGAGGTAGAGGGTGAGTGTTAGGTTTAGGATTAGGATTAGGGTTAGTGTTAGGCTTAGGGTGAGGATGAGGGTGAGGGTTAGAGTGAGGGTTAAGGTTAGGGTTAGGGTGAGGGTTAGGGTTAGTGTGATGTTTAGGGTGAGGGTGAGGGTTAGGTTGAGGTTGAGGGTGATGGTTATGGTGACGGTGAGGGTTCGGCTGAGGGTTGGGTTTAGCGTTAGGGTGATGTTTAGGGTTAGGGTTAGGGTGATGGTTAGGTTTCGGGTTAGGTTTAGGGTTAGGGTTATGGTTAGTGTTAGTGTGAGGATTAGGGTTAGGGTTAGTGTGAGGATAAGGGTTAGGGTGAGTGTTAGAGTGATGGTGAGGGTTAGGATTAGCATTAGGGCTAGGGTTACGGTTAGGGTTAGGTTTAGGGTTAGGGTGAGGGTGTGTGTTAAGGTTAGGGTTAGAGTGAGGTTTAGGGTTACGGTGAGGGTTAGGGTTAGGGTTAGGGTTAGGGTAAGGGTGAGGGTTAGGGTTAAGGTTAGGGTGAGTGTTAATGTGAGGGTGAGGGTTAGGGTTAGGGTGACGTTTAGGGTTAGTGTGTGGGTTTGGGTCAGGGTTAGGATGAGGCTTAGGGAGAGGGGTAGGTTTAGGGTTACGGTGAGGGTTAGGGTTAGTAGAGGGTTAGTGTTAGGATTAGGGTTACGATTAGGGTGAGGGTTAGGGTAAGGGTTTGGTTTAGAGTGAGCGTTCGGTTGAGGGTGAGTGTAACGGTTAGGTTTAGGGTTAGGGTGACCTGTAGTATTAGTGTGAGGGTTAGGGTTAGGATTAGGTTTAGGGTAAGGGTGAGGGGTAGGGGGAAGGGTAGGGTTAGGGTTAGGTGTAGGGTTAGTGGATGTTTAGGGTTAGGGTTAGGTTGAGGGTTAGGGTTAGGGTTAGGATTAGGTTTAGGGTGAGTGTTAGGGTCGGGGTTAGGGTGAGGGTTAGGGTAAGGTTTAGGTAAGGGTTAGGGTGAGGGTTAGGGTTAGGTTTAGGGTTAGGGTGAGGGGAAGTGTTAGAGTTAGGGTGAGGGTTAGAGTTAGTGTGAGTGTTAGGGTTCGGGTTAAGGTTTAGTGTGTGGATAAGGGTTAGGGTGAGGGTTAGGGTAATGGTGAGGCTTAGGGTTACTTATAGTGTTAGGATGAGGGTTAGGGTGAGGATTATCTTTAGGGTTAGGTTTAGGGCTAGGGTGAGGGCGAGGGTTAGGGTTAGGGTTAGGTGAACTTTAGGGTTAGGGTGAGGGTGAGGCTTAGATTAGGATGATGTTTAAGTTGAGCGTGAGGGTTAGGGTGAGGATGAGTGTTTGGTTGAGGGTGAGGGTTAGATTGTGGGTGAGGGGTAGGGTTTGGGTGAGGGTTTGGGTTAGGGTTAGCCTTAGGGTGAAGGTTAGGGTTAGGGATTGGGTTAGGTTTAGGTTTAATGTTAGGGTTAGGTTTAGAGTTAGGGTTAGGGTTATTGTGAGGGTCAGGGTTAGGGTGAGGTTTAAGGTGAGGGTGAAGGTTAGGGTTAAGGTTAGGGTGAGGGTGAGGGTTAGGATGACGGTAAGGGTTAGGGTGAGGTTTAGGGTGTGGGTGAGGGTTAGGGTTAGGTTTAGGGTGAGGTTTAGGGTGAGGGTTAGGGTTAGGTTTAGGGTGAGGGTTAGGGTGAGGGTAAGGGTTAAGGTGAGGTTTAGGGTGAGGGTGATGTTTAGGGTTAGGGTTAGGGTTAGGGTTAGAGTTAGGGTTAGGTTGAGGGTGAGGTTTAGGTTGAGGGTAAGGGTTAGTTTGAGGATTATGGTTCGTGTGAGGTTTAGGGTTAAGGTGTGCCTGAGGCTTAGTATTAGGGTGAGAGTTTGGGTGACGGTGAGAGTTAGGATGAAGGTGAGGGTGAGGGTGTGGGTGAGGATTAGGTTTAGGTTGAGTTTAGGTTTAGGGTGAGTGTTAGGCTTAGGGTGAGCGTTAGGTTATGGTTAGGTTTAGGGTTAGGGAGAGAGTAAGGGTTAGGGTGAGTGTTAGAGTGAGGGTGAGGGTTAGGGTTAGCGTTAGTGTGAGGGTTAGGGTGAGGGTGAGGGTGAGGCTTATGGTTAGTCTTTGGGTTAGAGTTAGGGTGAGGATGAGGGTGAGGGCTAAGTCCAGGATTAGGGTTAGGATTAGGGTTAGGCTGAGGGTGAGGGTGAGGGTGAGTGTTAGGTTTAGGATTAGGTTTAGGTTTAGGATTAGGCTTAGGGTGAGGTTGAGGGTTAAAGTGAGGGTTAGTGATAGGGTCAGGGTGACGTTTAGGGTTAGTGTGATATTTAGGGTGAGGGTGAGGGTTAGGGTGAGGGTGAGGTTTAGGTTGAGAGTGAGAGTTCATGTGAGGGTGAGGGTTAGGGTGTGTGTGAGTGTTAGGGTTAGGGTGATGGTTAGGGTGACAGTGAGGGTTAGGGTTAGGGTTAGGGATAGCGTTAGGGTGATGGTTAGGGTTATGGTTAAGGTGATGTTTAGGGTTCGAGTTAGGCTTATGATTAGATTTAGGGTTAGTTTGAGGATTAGGGTTAGGGTTAGGGTGAGAGTTAGGGTGAGGATGAGGGTTAGGATAAGGGTGAGGATGAGGGTGAGGGTGAGGGTGAGGTTTAGGGTTTGTGTTAGCGTGAGGTTTAGGGTTGGGGTGAGGGTTAGTGTTAGGGTTAGGGATAGGGTGAGGGTGAGGGTGAGGGTTAGAGTTAGGTTAGGGTTAGAGTTAGGCTGAGGGTGAGGGTGAGGGCTAGGATTAGGATTCGGGTTAGGGTTAGGGTGAGGCTGAGAGTGAAGTTGAGGATGAGGGTTAGCGTTAGGGGGAGGTTTAGGGTTAGGGTCAGGTTTAAGTTGAGGGTTAGAGTTAGGGTTAGTGTTAGGATGAGGGTTAGGATGAGGGTGAGGGTGAGTGTTAGGGTTAGTGTTAGGGTTAGTGTTAGGGTGAGGGTTAGGGTGAGGACTAGGTTTACGGTTAGCATTAGGGTTATGGTGAGGGTTAGGGTGAAGGTGAGGGTTAGGTTTAGGGTTAGGGTTAGGGTTAGGATTAGGCTTAGGGTGAGGGCGAGGGTTAGGTTTAGAGTGAGGGTTAGGTTAAAGGTTCGGGTGAGGGTTAGGGTGAGGGTGATGTTTAGGGTGATGGTGAGGGTTCGGGTGAGGGTTGGGATTAGTGTTAGGTTTAGGTTTAGGCTGAGAATGAGGGTTAGGGTTAGGGTGAGGGTTAGGGATAGTGTGATGTTTAGGGTGAGGTTTAGAGTTAGGGTGAGAGTGAGGATGAGGGTTAGGGTGAGAGTGAGGGTGAGGGTTAGGGTGAGGGTTAGGTTGAGGTTGAGGGTTAAGGTTTGGTTGATGGTTAGGTTTAGGGTTAGGGTTAGGCTGAGGGTTAGGTTTAGCGTTATGGTGATGGTTAAGGTGAGGGTTAGGGTGATGGTTAGGGTTTGGGTTAGGGTTAGGGTTAGGGTTAGGATTAGGTTTAGTGCAAGGATAAGGGTTAGGGTTAGGGTTCTAGTTAGGGGGAGGGGGAGGGGGAGGGGAGGGGGGAGGGTGTGGCTTAGGGTTAGGGTGAGGGTTAGAGTTAGCGTTAGGGATAGGCTGAGGGTTAGGGTGAGGGTTAGGTTTAGGATTAGGGTTATGGATAGGGTTAGGCTTAGGGTGAGGGTGAGGGTGAGGGTGAGGGTGAGGGTTAGGGTGAGGGTAAGGGTTATTGTTAGGGTGACAGTTTTAGGGTTAGAATTAGGTTGACAGTTAGGGTTAGTGTGATGGTTAGGATGAGGGTGAGGGTTAGGGTGAGTGTGAGGGTTCAGGTGAGGGTGAAGTTTAGGGTGAGGATGAGGGTTAGGGTTATGGTTAGGTTTAGGGTTAGTGTGAGAGTAAGGGTTAGGGTGAGGGTTAGGGTGAGGGTTAGGGTAAGGGTTAGCGTGAGGGTTATGGTTTGGGTTAGGGTTAGGATTAGGCTTAAGGTGAGGGTGAGGGTGAGGGTGAGGTTTAGCGTTAAGGTGAGTGTTATGGTTATTGTGATGTTTAGGGTGAGGGTGAGGGTTAGGGTGATAGTGAGGGTTCAGGTGAGTGTGAGGGTTAGGTTGTGTGTGAGTGTTAGGGTTAGGGTGATGGTTAGGGTGACGGTGAGGGTTAGGGTTTGAGTTAGGTTTAGCCTTAGCATGATGGTTAGGGTTAGATTTAGGGTGATGGTTAGGGTTCATGTTCGGTTTAGGGTTAGGTTTAGGTTTAGGGTTAGTATGAGGATTAGGGTTAGGGTTAGGGTTAGGGTGAAGTTGAGGTTGAGGCTAAGGTTTAGGGTGAGGGTTAGGGTGAGGATGAGGGTGAAGGTTAGGGTTAGGGTGAGGTTAAGGGTTAGGGTTAGTTTTAGGGTTAGAGTTAGGGTGAGGGTCAGGGTGACGGTTAGGGTTAGGATTACGGTTATGTTTGTGGTTAGGCTGAGAGTGAGGGTGAGGGTGAGGGTTAGGATTATGGTGAGGTTTAGGGTTAGTGTGAGGGTTAGGGTGAGGGTTAGGGTTAGTGGAGGGTTAGGGTTAGGGTTACGGTTAGGATTAGGGTGAGGGTAAGGGTTAAGTTGAGGGTTAGGGTGAGGGTTAGGGTGAGACTGAGGGGTAAGGTGAGGCTTAGGGTTAGTGTTAGGTGTAGGGTTTGTGGAGGGTTAGGGTGATGGTTAGGGTGAGTGTTAGGATTAGGGTTAGGGTTAGGATTATGGTGATGGTGAGGGGTATTGTGAAGGTTAGGGTTAGTGTTAGTTGTAAGGTTAGTGTAAGGTTAGTGTTAGGGTTAGGTTGAGGGTTAGGGTTATGGTTAGGGTTAGGTTTTGGGTTATGGTAACGGTGAGGTTTAGGGTTAGGGTGAGGGTGAGGTTGAGGGTAATTGTTAGGGTGAGGGTTAGGTTGATTTTAAGGGTGAGGTTTAGGGTTAGGGTTAGGGTGATGGTGAGAGTGAGGGTTAGGGTTAGGGTTAGTTTTAGAGTTAGGGTGAGCGTGAGGGTGAGTGTGAGGGTGAGGGTTAGGGTTAGGGTTAGGGTTAGGGTGAGGGTTAGGGTGAATGTCACGGTTAGGGTTAGGTTTAGAGATACGTTGAGGGTGACCGTTAGGTTTAGGTTTAGGGTGAGGTTTAGGGTTACGGTGAGGGTTAGGGTTAGGGCTAGGGCTAGGGTGAGGGTGAGGGTTAGGTTTAGGGTTAGGGTGAGGTTTTGGGTTACGCTGAGGGTTAGGGTTAGGGTTAGGGATAGGGTGAGGGTGAGGGTGAGGATAAGAGTTAGGGTGATGGTTAAGTTGAGGGTGAGGGCGAGGTTTAGGGTTAGGGTTAGAGTGAGGGTGAGGGTGAGGTTTAGGTTAGGGTTAGGGTTAGAGTTAGGGTGAGGGTGAATGTGACGGTTAGGGTTAGGGTTAGGCTGAGGGTGAGGGTGAAAGTGAGGGTTAGGGTTAGGGTGAGGGTTAGTGTTTGAGTTAGGGTTAGGATGAGGGTTAGGGAGCGGTGTAGGGTTACGGTTAGGGGGAGGTTAAGGGTTAGTGGAGGGTTAGGGTTAGGGTTAGGTTTAGGTTAGGTGAGGGTAAGGGTTAGGGTGACGGTTAGGGTGAGGGTTAAGTTTAGAGTGAGTGTTTGGCTGAGGGTAAGGGTTAAGTTTAGGGTTAGGCCTAGGGTGAAGGGTAGGGTTAGTGTTAGGGTTAGGGTTAGGGTGAGGGTGAGGGGTAGGGTGAAGGTTAGGGTTAGGGTTAGGTGTATGGTTTGTGGAGGGTTCGGGTTAGGGTTAGGTTGAGGGATAGGGTTAGGGTTAGGGTGAGGGTGAGGGTGAGGGTTAGCTTAGTGTTAGAGTTAGGGTTAGCGTGATGGGTAGGGTTAGGAAAGTGTGAGGGTTAGGTTTAATGTGAGGTTTAGGGTTAGGGTTAGGGTTAGTGTGAGGATAAGGGTTAGGGGGACGGATAGGGTGATGGTGAGGTATAGGGTTAGAGTTAGGGTTATGGTGAGGGTTAGGGTTAGGGTTAGGTTTAGGGTTAGAGTGAGGATGAGAGTTAGCTTTCGGTTTAGGGTGAGGTTTAAAGTTACAGTGAGGGTTAGGGTTAGGTTTAGGGTTAGGGTGAGGTTGAGGGTGAGAGTAAGTGTTAGGGTGAGTGTTAGGGTGAGGGTGAGGGTTAGGGTTAGCGTTAGGAATAGGCTGAGGGTTAGGGTGAGGCTTAGGTTTAGGATTAGTGTTACGGTTAGGGTTACACTTAGGGTGAGGGTGAGGGTTAGGTTGAGTGTAAGGTTTAGGTTTAGGGTGACGGTTAGGGTTAGTGTCATTTTTAGGATGAGGCTTAGGGTTAGAGTGAGTGTTCGGCTGAGGGTTAGGGTTTTGGTTAGGTTTAGGCTTAGGGTGAGAGTAAAGGTTAGGGTGAGGGTTAGGGTGAGAGTGAGGCTTAGGGTTAGCGTTAGCATGAGGGTTAGGGTTAGGGTGAGGGTTAGATTTAGGATTAGGGTGACGGTTAGGGTGAGGGTTAAGGTTAGAGTGAGTGTTCGGCTGAGGGTGAGGGTTACGTTTAGGATTAGGCCTAGGGTGACCGGTAGGGTGAGTGTTAGGCTTAGGGTTAGGGTGAGGGTGAGGGGTAGGGTGAAGGTTAGGGTTAGGGTTAGTTGTAGGGTTAGTGGAGGGTTCGGCTTAGGGTTAGGTTGAGGGTTAGGGTTAGGGTGAGGGTGAGGGTGAGGGTTAGGGTTAGTGTTAGTGTTAGGGTTAGGGTGATGGGTAGGGTTAGGGAAGTGTGAGGGTTAGGTTTAGTGTGAGGTTTAGGGTTAGGGTTAGGGTTAGTGTGAGGATAAGGGTTAGGGGGATGGTTAGAGTGATGGTGAGGTATAGGGTTAGAGTTAGGATTAGGTTGAGGTTAGGGTTAGGGTTAGCGTTAGGGTTAGGGTTAGGGTTAGGGTGAGTTTGAGGGTTAGCTTTAGGGTTAGGGTGAGGTTTAGACTTACGGTGAGAGTAAAAGTTAGGGTGAGGGTTAGGGTGAGAGTGAGGTTTAGTTTCCCATTAGAGTTAGGGTTAAGGATAGGCTTAGGGTGAGGGTGAGGGTGAGGGTGATTATGAAGGTTAGGGTGAGGGTCAGTGTTAGGGTTAGGTTGAGGGTTAGGTTAGTGTGATGTTTAGGGTGAGGGTGAGGGTTAGGTTGAGGGTGAGGGTTTGGTTATTGTGAGAGTGAGGGTTTGAGTGAGGGTGAGGGTTAGGCTGTGTGTGAGGGTTAAGGTTATGGTGATGGTTAGGGTGATGGTGAGGATTAGGGTTAGGGATACGGTTAGCATTAGGGTGATGGTTAGGGTTAGGGTTAGGGTGATGGTTAGGGTTCGGGTGAGGGTTAGGATTATGGTTCGGGTTAGTGTGAGGATTACAATTAGGGTTAGGTTTAGGGTTAGGTTTAGAGTGAGGGTGAGAGTGAGGGTTAGTGTTAGGTTTAGCGTGAGGGTTAGGATGAGGTTGAGGGTGAGGGTTAGGTTTAGGGTTAGGGTGAGGGTGAGTGTGAGGGTTAGGGTTAGGGTTAGTGTTAGAGTTAGGGTGAGGGTGATGGTGACGGTTATGGTTAGGATTAGGGTTCCGGTTGGGGTTAGGCTTAGGGTGAGGGTGAGTGTGAGGGTTAGGGTTAGGGTGAGGGTTAGGGTTAGGGTGAGGGTTAGTGTGAGGGTTAGGGTTAGGATGAGGGTTAGGGAGAGGGGTAGGGTTAGGGTTTGGGTGAGGGTTAGGGTTAGTGGAGTGTTAGTGTTAGGGTTAAGGTTAGGATTAGGGTTAGGGTTAGGGTTAGGGTTAGGGTTAGAGTTAGGGGTTAAGGTTAGGGTTAGCGTTAGGGTTAGGGTTAGGGTGAGGGTGAGGGTTACAGTTAGGGTTAGTGTTAGTGTGAGGACTAGGGTTAGGGTTAGTGTTAGGGTTAGGGTGAGGGTAAGGGTTAGGGTTACCTTTACGGTGAGGGTGAAGGTTAGGGTTAGCGTTAGGGTTAGGGTGAAGGTTAGGGTGAGGATGAGGGTGAGGGTTAGCGTGAAGGTAAGTGCTAGGTTTAGGGTTAGGGTGAGGGTGATGTTTAGGGTGAGGGTGAGGGTGAGGGTGAGGCTTAACGTTAGGGTGTGGGTGAGCCTTAGAGTAAGAGTGATGGTTAGGGTCACGTTGAGGGTTAGGGTGAGGTAGAGGGTTTTTTTGAGGATTAAGGTGAGGGTTAGGGTTAGGGTTAGGGTTTGGATTAATGTGAGGTTTAGAGTTAGGGTTAGGGTTACGGTGAGAGTAAGGGTTAGGGTGAGGGTTAGGGTGAGGGTGAGGGTTAGGGTTAGCTTTAGCGTCAGTGATACGGTTAGGGAGAGGTTTAGTGTTAGACTTATTGTTAGGGTGAGCGTGAGGGTTAGGGTTAGGGTTAGGGTTAGAGTCAGGTTGAGGGTGAGGGTTAGGGCTTGGTTTAGGATTAGCGTTAGGGTTACTGTGAGGCTGAGAGTGAGAGTGAGGGTGAGAGTTAGGTTTAGGGTGAGGTTTAGGGTTAGGGTTAGTGTTAGGGTTAGGATGAGGGTTAGGGTGAGGGTTAGGGTTAGGGTGAGGGTTAGGTTGAGGTTTAGGGTTAGGGTTAGGGTTAGGGTGAAGGTTAGGGTTAGTGTGAGTGTTAGGTTTAGGGTTAGAGTTAGGGTGAGGGTTAGGTTTAGCGTTATGGTGATGGTTAAGGTGAGGGTTAGGGTGATGGTTAGGGTTTGGGTTAGGGTTAGGGTTAGGGTTAGGATTAGGTTTAGTGCAAGGATAAGGGTTAGGGTTAGGGTTCTAGTTAGGGGGAGGGGGAGGGGGAGGGGAGGGGGGAGGGTGTGGCTTAGGGTTAGGGTGAGGGTTAGAGTTAGCGTTAGGGATAGGCTGAGGGTTAGGGTGAGGGTTAGGTTTAGGATTAGGGTTATGGATAGGGTTAGGCTTAGGGTGAGGGTGAGGGTGAGGGTGAGGGTGAGGGTTAGGGTGAGGGTAAGGGTTATTGTTAGGGTGACAGTTTTAGGGTTAGAATTAGGTTGACAGTTAGGGTTAGTGTGATGGTTAGGATGAGGGTGAGGGTTAGGGTGAGTGTGAGGGTTCAGGTGAGGGTGAAGTTTAGGGTGAGGATGAGGGTTAGGGTTATGGTTAGGTTTAGGGTTAGTGTGAGAGTAAGGGTTAGGGTGAGGGTTAGGGTGAGGGTTAGGGTAAGGGTTAGCGTGAGGGTTATGGTTTGGGTTAGGGTTAGGATTAGGCTTAAGGTGAGGGTGAGGGTGAGGGTGAGGTTTAGCGTTAAGGTGAGTGTTATGGTTATTGTGATGTTTAGGGTGAGGGTGAGGGTTAGGGTGATAGTGAGGGTTCAGGTGAGTGTGAGGGTTAGGTTGTGTGTGAGTGTTAGGGTTAGGGTGATGGTTAGGGTGACGGTGAGGGTTAGGGTTTGAGTTAGGTTTAGCCTTAGCATGATGGTTAGGGTTAGATTTAGGGTGATGGTTAGGGTTCATGTTCGGTTTAGGGTTAGGTTTAGGTTTAGGGTTAGTATGAGGATTAGGGTTAGGGTTAGGGTTAGGGTGAAGTTGAGGTTGAGGCTAAGGTTTAGGGTGAGGGTTAGGGTGAGGATGAGGGTGAAGGTTAGGGTTAGGGTGAGGTTAAGGGTTAGGGTTAGTTTTAGGGTTAGAGTTAGGGTGAGGGTCAGGGTGACGGTTAGGGTTAGGATTACGGTTATGTTTGTGGTTAGGCTGAGAGTGAGGGTGAGGGTGAGGGTTAGGATTATGGTGAGGTTTAGGGTTAGTGTGAGGGTTAGGGTGAGGGTTAGGGTTAGTGGAGGGTTAGGGTTAGGGTTACGGTTAGGATTAGGGTGAGGGTAAGGGTTAAGTTGAGGGTTAGGGTGAGGGTTAGGGTGAGACTGAGGGGTAAGGTGAGGCTTAGGGTTAGTGTTAGGTGTAGGGTTTGTGGAGGGTTAGGGTGATGGTTAGGGTGAGTGTTAGGATTAGGGTTAGGGTTAGGATTATGGTGATGGTGAGGGGTATTGTGAAGGTTAGGGTTAGTGTTAGTTGTAAGGTTAGTGTAAGGTTAGTGTTAGGGTTAGGTTGAGGGTTAGGGTTATGGTTAGGGTTAGGTTTTGGGTTATGGTAACGGTGAGGTTTAGGGTTAGGGTGAGGGTGAGGTTGAGGGTAATTGTTAGGGTGAGGGTTAGGTTGATTTTAAGGGTGAGGTTTAGGGTTAGGGTTAGGGTGATGGTGAGAGTGAGGGTTAGGGTTAGGGTTAGTTTTAGAGTTAGGGTGAGCGTGAGGGTGAGTGTGAGGGTGAGGGTTAGGGTTAGGGTTAGGGTTAGGGTGAGGGTTAGGGTGAATGTCACGGTTAGGGTTAGGTTTAGAGATACGTTGAGGGTGACCGTTAGGTTTAGGTTTAGGGTGAGGTTTAGGGTTACGGTGAGGGTTAGGGTTAGGGCTAGGGCTAGGGTGAGGGTGAGGGTTAGGTTTAGGGTTAGGGTGAGGTTTTGGGTTACGCTGAGGGTTAGGGTTAGGGTTAGGGATAGGGTGAGGGTGAGGGTGAGGATAAGAGTTAGGGTGATGGTTAAGTTGAGGGTGAGGGCGAGGTTTAGGGTTAGGGTTAGAGTGAGGGTGAGGGTGAGGTTTAGGTTAGGGTTAGGGTTAGAGTTAGGGTGAGGGTGAATGTGACGGTTAGGGTTAGGGTTAGGCTGAGGGTGAGGGTGAAAGTGAGGGTTAGGGTTAGGGTGAGGGTTAGTGTTTGAGTTAGGGTTAGGATGAGGGTTAGGGAGCGGTGTAGGGTTACGGTTAGGGGGAGGTTAAGGGTTAGTGGAGGGTTAGGGTTAGGGTTAGGTTTAGGTTAGGTGAGGGTAAGGGTTAGGGTGACGGTTAGGGTGAGGGTTAAGTTTAGAGTGAGTGTTTGGCTGAGGGTAAGGGTTAAGTTTAGGGTTAGGCCTAGGGTGAAGGGTAGGGTTAGTGTTAGGGTTAGGGTTAGGGTGAGGGTGAGGGGTAGGGTGAAGGTTAGGGTTAGGGTTAGGTGTATGGTTTGTGGAGGGTTCGGGTTAGGGTTAGGTTGAGGGATAGGGTTAGGGTTAGGGTGAGGGTGAGGGTGAGGGTTAGCTTAGTGTTAGAGTTAGGGTTAGCGTGATGGGTAGGGTTAGGAAAGTGTGAGGGTTAGGTTTAATGTGAGGTTTAGGGTTAGGGTTAGGGTTAGTGTGAGGATAAGGGTTAGGGGGACGGATAGGGTGATGGTGAGGTATAGGGTTAGAGTTAGGGTTATGGTGAGGGTTAGGGTTAGGGTTAGGTTTAGGGTTAGAGTGAGGATGAGAGTTAGCTTTCGGTTTAGGGTGAGGTTTAAAGTTACAGTGAGGGTTAGGGTTAGGTTTAGGGTTAGGGTGAGGTTGAGGGTGAGAGTAAGTGTTAGGGTGAGTGTTAGGGTGAGGGTGAGGGTTAGGGTTAGCGTTAGGAATAGGCTGAGGGTTAGGGTGAGGCTTAGGTTTAGGATTAGTGTTACGGTTAGGGTTACACTTAGGGTGAGGGTGAGGGTTAGGTTGAGTGTAAGGTTTAGGTTTAGGGTGACGGTTAGGGTTAGTGTCATTTTTAGGATGAGGCTTAGGGTTAGAGTGAGTGTTCGGCTGAGGGTTAGGGTTTTGGTTAGGTTTAGGCTTAGGGTGAGAGTAAAGGTTAGGGTGAGGGTTAGGGTGAGAGTGAGGCTTAGGGTTAGCGTTAGCATGAGGGTTAGGGTTAGGGTGAGGGTTAGATTTAGGATTAGGGTGACGGTTAGGGTGAGGGTTAAGGTTAGAGTGAGTGTTCGGCTGAGGGTGAGGGTTACGTTTAGGATTAGGCCTAGGGTGACCGGTAGGGTGAGTGTTAGGCTTAGGGTTAGGGTGAGGGTGAGGGGTAGGGTGAAGGTTAGGGTTAGGGTTAGTTGTAGGGTTAGTGGAGGGTTCGGCTTAGGGTTAGGTTGAGGGTTAGGGTTAGGGTGAGGGTGAGGGTGAGGGTTAGGGTTAGTGTTAGTGTTAGGGTTAGGGTGATGGGTAGGGTTAGGGAAGTGTGAGGGTTAGGTTTAGTGTGAGGTTTAGGGTTAGGGTTAGGGTTAGTGTGAGGATAAGGGTTAGGGGGATGGTTAGAGTGATGGTGAGGTATAGGGTTAGAGTTAGGATTAGGTTGAGGTTAGGGTTAGGGTTAGCGTTAGGGTTAGGGTTAGGGTTAGGGTGAGTTTGAGGGTTAGCTTTAGGGTTAGGGTGAGGTTTAGACTTACGGTGAGAGTAAAAGTTAGGGTGAGGGTTAGGGTGAGAGTGAGGTTTAGTTTCCCATTAGAGTTAGGGTTAAGGATAGGCTTAGGGTGAGGGTGAGGGTGAGGGTGATTATGAAGGTTAGGGTGAGGGTCAGTGTTAGGGTTAGGTTGAGGGTTAGGTTAGTGTGATGTTTAGGGTGAGGGTGAGGGTTAGGTTGAGGGTGAGGGTTTGGTTATTGTGAGAGTGAGGGTTTGAGTGAGGGTGAGGGTTAGGCTGTGTGTGAGGGTTAAGGTTATGGTGATGGTTAGGGTGATGGTGAGGATTAGGGTTAGGGATACGGTTAGCATTAGGGTGATGGTTAGGGTTAGGGTTAGGGTGATGGTTAGGGTTCGGGTGAGGGTTAGGATTATGGTTCGGGTTAGTGTGAGGATTACAATTAGGGTTAGGTTTAGGGTTAGGTTTAGAGTGAGGGTGAGAGTGAGGGTTAGTGTTAGGTTTAGCGTGAGGGTTAGGATGAGGTTGAGGGTGAGGGTTAGGTTTAGGGTTAGGGTGAGGGTGAGTGTGAGGGTTAGGGTTAGGGTTAGTGTTAGAGTTAGGGTGAGGGTGATGGTGACGGTTATGGTTAGGATTAGGGTTCCGGTTGGGGTTAGGCTTAGGGTGAGGGTGAGTGTGAGGGTTAGGGTTAGGGTGAGGGTTAGGGTTAGGGTGAGGGTTAGTGTGAGGGTTAGGGTTAGGATGAGGGTTAGGGAGAGGGGTAGGGTTAGGGTTTGGGTGAGGGTTAGGGTTAGTGGAGTGTTAGTGTTAGGGTTAAGGTTAGGATTAGGGTTAGGGTTAGGGTTAGGGTTAGGGTTAGAGTTAGGGGTTAAGGTTAGGGTTAGCGTTAGGGTTAGGGTTAGGGTGAGGGTGAGGGTTACAGTTAGGGTTAGTGTTAGTGTGAGGACTAGGGTTAGGGTTAGTGTTAGGGTTAGGGTGAGGGTAAGGGTTAGGGTTACCTTTACGGTGAGGGTGAAGGTTAGGGTTAGCGTTAGGGTTAGGGTGAAGGTTAGGGTGAGGATGAGGGTGAGGGTTAGCGTGAAGGTAAGTGCTAGGTTTAGGGTTAGGGTGAGGGTGATGTTTAGGGTGAGGGTGAGGGTGAGGGTGAGGCTTAACGTTAGGGTGTGGGTGAGCCTTAGAGTAAGAGTGATGGTTAGGGTCACGTTGAGGGTTAGGGTGAGGTAGAGGGTTTTTTTGAGGATTAAGGTGAGGGTTAGGGTTAGGGTTAGGGTTTGGATTAATGTGAGGTTTAGAGTTAGGGTTAGGGTTACGGTGAGAGTAAGGGTTAGGGTGAGGGTTAGGGTGAGGGTGAGGGTTAGGGTTAGCTTTAGCGTCAGTGATACGGTTAGGGAGAGGTTTAGTGTTAGACTTATTGTTAGGGTGAGCGTGAGGGTTAGGGTTAGGGTTAGGGTTAGAGTCAGGTTGAGGGTGAGGGTTAGGGCTTGGTTTAGGATTAGCGTTAGGGTTACTGTGAGGCTGAGAGTGAGAGTGAGGGTGAGAGTTAGGTTTAGGGTGAGGTTTAGGGTTAGGGTTAGTGTTAGGGTTAGGATGAGGGTTAGGGTGAGGGTTAGGGTTAGGGTGAGGGTTAGGTTGAGGTTTAGGGTTAGGGTTAGGGTTAGGGTGAAGGTTAGGGTTAGTGTGAGTGTTAGGTTTAGGGTTAGAGTTAGGGTGAGGGTAAGGTTTAGGATGAAGGTTAAAATGAGGGTGAGGGTCAGGGTTAGGGTTAGAGTTAGGATTAGGGTCAGGGTGAGGGTGAGGGTTAGGGATAGGGTGAGGGTTAGGGTTAGGGTGAGGGTTAGGGTAAGGGTGAGGGTTAGGGCTAGGTTTAGAGTTAGGGTGAGAATGAGGCTGAGGGTGAGGGTGAGGGCTAGGGTGAGGGTGAGGGTTAGGGTTAGGCTGAGGGTGAGGGGGAGTGCTAGGGTGAGGGTGAGGGTTAGGATGAGGGTGAGGGTGAGGTTGAGAGTGAGGTTTTCGGTTAGGTAAGGGATAGGGTTAGGGTAAGGATTAGGGTGAGGTTGAGGGGTAGCATGAGTGTTAGAGTTAGGGTGAGGTTTAGGGTTAGGGTTAATATGAGTGTTAGGGTTAGGGTGATGCTGACGGTGTGGGTTCGGGTTAGGGTGAAGGTGAGGGTTCAGGTGAGGATTTGGGTTAGGGTGTGGGTGAGGTTTAGGGTTATGGTGAGGGTTAGGGTGAGGGAGAGCATTAGGTTTAGGATTAGGGTTAGGGTTAGACGTCGGTAGAGGGTGAGGGTGAGGTTTAGGGTTAGTGTGAGGTTTAGGTTGAGGGTGAGTTTTAGGGTGAGGTTGTGGGTTCGGGGGAGGGGGAGGGTTAGAGTGAGGGTGAGGGTTAGGGTTTGGGTGAGGGGTAGGGTTACGGGTGAGAGATTGGGTGACAGTGAGCATTAGGGTGAGCGTGAGTGTTAGGGTGAGGGTTAAGTTGAGGGTTAGGGTTAGGGTTAGTGTGAGGGTAAGTGTTAGGGTTAGGGTTAGGATGAGAGTAAGGTTTAGGGTGCGGGTTAGGGTGATGGTGAGGTTTAGGGTTAGCGTTAGCGTAAGGGTGAGGGTTGGGGTGAGGTTTAGTTTTAGGGTTAGGGGTAGGGTGAGGGTTAGGGTTAGGGTTAGGGTTAGGGTTAGAGTTAGGGTGAGCTTGAGGGCTATGTTTAGGATTAGGTTTAAGGTTAGGGTGAGGCTGAGAGTGAGGGTGAGTGTGAGTGTGAGGGTTAGGTTTAGGGTGAAGTTAGGGTGAGGGTTAGGTTTAGGGTGAGGGTTATGGTTAGGTTTAGGGTTAGGATGAGGGTTAGGCTGAGGGGTAGGGTTAGGGTTAGGGTGAGGGTTAGGGTGAGGGTGAGGGTTAGGGTTAGGGTTAGGGTTAAGGTTAGGATGAGGGTTAGGGTAAGGTTTAGAGTTAGATTGAGGGTTAGGGTGAGGGGTAGGGTTAGTGTTAGTATGAAGGTTAAGGTAAGTGTGAGGGTTAGGGTTAGGGTTAGGTTGAGGGTAAGGGTTAGTTTCAGGGTTAGGGTGATGGTGAGCTTTAGGGTCAAGTTTAGGGTTAGGGTGAGAGTTAGGGTGAGGGTTATCGTTAGGTTTAGAGTTAGGATGAGGGTTAGGGTGACGGTTAGGGTTAGAGTTAGGGTTAGGGTGAAGGATAGGGTGAGGGTAAGGGTTAGGGTGAGCGTTAGGGTTAGGGTTAGGTTTAGGGTGATGGGTAGGTTTAGAGTAAGTGTGAGGGTTAGGTTTAGTGTGAGGGTTAGGGTTAGAATTAGGGTTAGTTTGAGGATAAGGGTTAGGGTGAAGGTTAGGGTGATGTTGAGGGTTAGGGTTAACATTAGGGTTAGGGTTAGGGTTAGGATTAGTATTAGGGTGAGGGTAAAGGTTAGGGTGAGGGTTAGGGTGTGGGTTAGGGTTAGAGTGAGGGTTCTGGTGAAGGTGAGTGTTACAGTTAGGGTTAGGGTTAGGGTGAAGGTTACAGTTAGGGTTAGGTTTAGGAATACGGTGAGGGTGAGGGTTAGATTTAGGGTTAGGGTGAAGTTTAGGGTTACGGTGAGGGTTAGGGTTAGGGTTAGGGATAGGGTGAGGGTGAGGGTGACATTAAGGGTTAATGTGAGGGTGAGGGTGAGAGTGTGGGTTAGGGTTAAGGTTAGAGTGAGGGTGAGGGTGAGGTTTAGCTTTAGGGTTAGAGTTAGAGTTACGGTGAGGGTGAATGTGACGGTTAGGGTTAGGATTAGGTTTACGGTTAGGGTTAGGCTGAGGGTGAGGTTGAGGGTTAGGGTTAGGGTGAGGGTTAGGGTTCGAGATAGGGTTAAGATGAGGGTTAGGGAGAAGTGTAGGGTTACGGTTTGGGTGAGGTTAAGGGTTAGTGGAAGGTTAGGGTTAGGGTTAGGTTAGGGTGAGGGTAAGGTTTAGGGTGACGGTTAACGTTAGAGTGAGTGTTCGGCTGAGGGTGAGGGTTATGGTTAGGCTTAGGGTTAAGGTGAGGGGTAGGTTGAAGGTTAGGGTTAGTGTTAGGTGTAAAGTTAGTGGAGGGTTAGGGTTAGGTTGAGGGTTAGGGTTAGGGATAGGGTTAGGGTGAGGGTTAGGGTGAGAGTTAGGTTGAGGGTTAGGGTTAGGGTTAGGGTGAGGGTTATTGTGAGGGTGAGGGTTAGGGTTAGGTTTAGGGTTAGTGTGAGGGGTAGGTTTAGGGTTAGGGTTAGGGTGAAGGTTATTGTTAGTGTGAGGGTTAGGGTTAGGGTTAGGTTTAGTGTGAGGAGAAGGGTTAGGATGAGGGTTAGGGTGATGGTGAGGGTTAGGGTTAGTGTTAGGTTTAGGGTGAGGGTTAGGGTGAAGTTTATGGTTAAGGTTAGGTTTAGGGTTAGGTTGAGGGTGAGGGTTAGTTTTAGGGTTAGGGTGAGGGTGAAGGTGAGGTTTAAGTTTAAGGTTACGGTTAGGGTGAGTGTTAGGGAGATTTTTAGGTTTAAGATTAGGGTTAAGGTTAGGGTTAGGCTTAGGGTGAGGTTGAGGGTGAGGGTGAGGGTTAGAGTTAGGGTGAGGGTTAGGTTTAGGTTTTGGGTGAGGGTTAGGTGTAGGGTGATGTTTAGGGTGAGTTTTCGGGTTAGGGTGAGGGTGAGGGTTAGGGTGTGGGTGAGGGGTAGGTTTAGGGTGAGGATTAGGGTGATGGTGACGATAAGGGTGAAGGTGAGGGTTGGGTTTAGCGTTTGGGTGAGGGTTAGTGTTAGGGATAGGTTTAGGGTGAGGTTTAGGGTGAGGGTTTTGGTTAGGGTTAGGGTTAGTGTGAGGATTATGGTTAGTGTTAGGGTTAGGGTTAAGGTGAGGATAAGGGTTAGGGTGAGGTGTAGGATGAGGGTGAAGGTTAGGGTTAGCGTTAGGGTTAGGGTGAGGGTGATGGTGAGGGTTAGGGTGATTGTGAGGATTAGGTTTAGGGTTAAGTTGAGGTTTAGTGTGAGGGTGATGTTTAGGGTGAGGGTGAGGGTTCGTGTGTGGGTTAGTGTTAGGTTGTGGGTGAGGCTTAGTGTTAGGATGAGTGTTCAGGTGACAGTGAGGGTTAGGGTGAGTGTTAGGGTGAGGATTAAGGTCAAGGTTAGGGTTAGGGTTAGTGTGAGGATTAGGTTTAGAGTTAGGTTAAGAGTAGGGGTTAGGGTGAGAGTTACCGTGAGGGTGAGGGTTAGGGTTAGCATTAGCCTGACGGTTAGGGGTAGGGTGAGGGTTAGAGTTAGGGTGAGGGTGAGGGTTAGGATTAGGACTCGGGTTAGAGTTAGGGTGAGGGTGGAGGTGAGGGATAAGGTTAGGATTAGGGTTAGGGTTAGGTTGAGGCTGAGATTGAGGGTGAGTGTGAGCGTTAGGTTTAGGGTGAGGTTTAGGATTAAGGTTAGAGTTATGGTTAGGTTGAGGGTTATGATGAGAGTCAGGGTTAGCATGAGTGTTAGGGTTAGGGTTAGGGTAAGGGTTAGGGTTAGGGTTAGTGTGAGGGTTAGGGTTAGGGTTAGGGTTATGGTGAGGGTAAGGGTTTGGTTGAGGGTTATGGTGACAGTGAGGGTTAGGGTTAGGTTTAGGGTTAGGGTGAGTGTTAAGGTGAGGGTTAGGGTTAGGGTGAGGGGCACGGTGAGGTTTCGGGTTCCTGTTAGGGTTAGGGTTAGTGTGAGGAATAGGGTGAGTGTGAGGGTTAGGGTTAGGGTTAGGATTAGGGTGAGGGTGAGGTTCTGGGTTAGGTTTAGGGTTAGGGTGAGGGTGAGGGTAAGGATTAGGTTTAGGATCAGGGTTAGGGTTAGGATTAGGCTTAGGGTGAGGGTCAGGGTGAGGGTTAGGTTTAGGTTGAGGGTTAGGTTTAGGATTAGGGTGAGGGTTATGCTGAGGGTGATGTTTAGGGTGAGGGTGAGGGTCCGGGTGAGGGTTAGGGTTAGGGTGTGGGTGAGGCTTAGGGTTAGGGTGACGGTGAGGGTTAGGGTGAGGGTTAGGGTGAGGATCAGGGCTAGGATTAGCATTAGGGTTAGGGTTAGGGTTAGGGTTAGGTTTAGAGTGAGGGTGAGGGTTATGGTTAGCATTAGGGTGAGGGTTAGGTTTAGGGTGAGGGTTAGGTTTAGAGTTAGGATGAGGACGAAGTTGAGGGTTAATGTTAGAGTTAGGGTTAGAGTTAGGGTGAGGGTGGGTTGATGGTTAGGGTTAGGATTAGGGTTAAGTTTAAGGTTAGGCTGAGGGTGAGGTTGAGGGTGAGGGTTAGGGTTAGCGTGAGGGTGAGGGTTAGGCATAGGATTAGGGTTAGGATTAGGGTTAGGGTTAGGTTTAGGATGAGAGTTAGGGAGATGGATTGGGTTAGGGTTAGGGTGAGGGTTAGGGTTAGCGGAGGTTTAGGGTTAGGGTTATGGTTACGGTTAGGATTAGGGTGAGGGTAAGGGTTAACTTGAGGTTTAGGGTGAGGGTTAGCATTAGAGTGAGGGTTCGGGTTTGGATGAGGGTTACAGTTAGGGTTAGTGTTAGGGTGACGGGTAGGGTGAGTGTTAGAGATAGGTTTAGGGTGAGGGTGAGGGGTAGGTGAAAGTTAGTGTTAGGGTTAGGTTTATTGTGAGGGTGAGGATTAGGTTTATGATTAGGGTTAGGGGTAGAGTTAGGCTGAGGCTGAGGGTTAGGGTTAGAGTTAGGGTTAGGGTTAGGGTGAAGGTTAGGGTTAGGGTGAGGGTTAGGGTTAGGGTTAGGTTTAGGGTGAGGGTCAGGTTTAGGGTGAAGATTAGGGTGAGGGTGAGGGTTTGGGTTAGGGTTCGGATTATAGTCAGTGTGAGGGTGAGGGTTAGGTTTAGGGTGAGGTTTAGGGTAAGGGTGAAGGTTAGGGTGAGGGTGAGTGTGAGGGTGAGGGTTAGGGTTAGGGTGAGGGTTAGGGTGAGGGTGAGTTTGAGGGTGAGGGTTTCGGTTAGGTAAGGCTTAGGGTTAGGGTGAAGATGAGGGTGAGGGTTAGGGTTACCATGAGGGTTAGGGTTAGGGTGAGGTTTAGGGTTAAGGTTAAGGTGAGGGTTAGGTTTAGGTTGATGTCGATGGTGTGGGTTCAGGTTAGGGTGAGGGTTAGGGGTCAGGTGAGGGTGAGGGTTAGCGTGTGTGTGAGGGTTAGGGTTAGGGTGAGGGTTAGTGTGAGGGGTAGGGTTAGGGTTAGGGTGAGGATTAGGGTTAGGGTGAGGGTTAGGGTGATGGTGAAGCTTAGGGTTAGCGTTAGGGTTAGGGTGATTGTTAGGGTTAGGGTTAGGGTGATGGTGAGGGTGAGGGTGAGGATGAGGTTTAGAGTTAGAATTAGGGTGAGGATTAGGGTTAGGGTGAGGGTTGGAGTTAGGGTTAGAGTTAGGGTGAGGGTGAGGGTGAGGGTTAGGGTTAGGGTGAGGGTTAGGGTGAGGGTGAGGGAGAGCATTAGGTTTAGGATTAGTGTTAGGGTTAAGGTTAGGCTTAAGGTAAGGGTGAGGGTTAGGTTTAGGGTGAGGGTTAGGGTTAGGGTGATGTTTAGGGTGAGGGTGAGATTTAGGGTGAGGGTGAGGGTTCGGGTGTGGGTGAGGGGTAGGGTTAGGGTTGAGGGATTGGGTGACTGTGACGGTTAGGGTGAGGGTGAGATTTAGTGTTAGGGTTAGGGTTAGGTCGAAGGTTAGGGGTAGGTTTAGGGTTAGGGTTAGGATTAGTGTGAGGGTTACGGTTAGGGTTAGTGTTAGTGTGAGGATTAGGGTTATGGTTAGTGTTAGGGTTAGGGTGAGGGTAAGGTTTAGGGTTACGTTTAAGGTGAGGGTGTAGGTTAGGGTTAGCGTTAGGGTTAGGGTGAAGGTTAGGGTGAGGGTGAGGGTGAGGGTGAGGGTTGGCCTGAGGGTAAGGGCTAGGTTTAGGTTTAGGGTGAGGGTGATGATTAGGGTGAGGGTGAGGTTTAGCATGAGTGTTAGGATTAGGGTGAGGTTTAGGGTTAGGGTTAATTTGAGTGTTAGGGTTAGCGTTAGGGTGATGTTGACGGTGAGGGTTCGGTTTAGGGTGAAGGTGAGGGTTCGGGTGAGGGTTCGGGTGAGGATTTGGTTTAGGGTGTGGGTGAGGTTTAGGGTTATGGTGAGGGTTCGGCTGAGGGGTAGGGTTAGGGTTATAGTTAGGATTAGGGTCAGGGTAATGGTGAGGGTTAGGGTTAGGGTGAGGGTTTTGGTAAGGGTGAGGGTTAGGGCTAGGGTTAGGTTTAGGGTGAGGATGAGGCTGAGGGTGAGTGTGAGGTCTAGGGTGAGGGTGAGGGTTTGGGTTAGGCTGAGGGTGTGGGTGAGTGCTAGGGTGAGGGTGAGGGTCAGGGTGAGGGTGAGGGTGAGGTTTTCGGTTAGGTAAGGGATAGGGTTAGGGTAAGGATTAGGATGAGGATGAGGGTTAGCATGAGGGTTAGGGTTAGGGTGAGGTTTATTGTTAGCGTTAATTTGTGTGTTAGGGTTAAGGTGATGCTGACGGTGAGGGTTCAGGTTAGGGTGAAGGTTAGGGTTCGGGTGAGGATTTGGGTTAGGGTGTGGGTGAGGTTTAGGGTTATGGTGCGGGGTAGGGTTAGGGTTAGGGTGAGGGTTAGAGTGAGGGTGAGGGTGAGGGTTAGCGTGAGGGTAAGGGCTAGGTTTAGGTTTAGGGTGAGGGTGATGATTAGGGTGAGGGTGAGAGTTCCTGTGAGGGTTAGCGTTAGGGTTAGGGTTTGGATTAATGTGAGGTTTACAGTTAGGGTTAGGGTTACGGTGAGAGTAAGGGTTAGGGTGAGGGTTAGGTTTAGGTTTAGCATTAGCGTGAGTGTTAGGGTTAGGGTTAGGGTGAGGCTGAGAATGAGGGTGAGGGTGAGAGTTAGGTTTAGGGTGATGTTTAGGGTTAGGGTTAGTGTTAGGGTTAGGATGAGGGTTACGGTGAGGGTTAGGGTTAGGATGAGGGGTAGGGTGAGGGGAAGGGATAAGGTTAGGCTGAGGGTTAGGATTAGTGTGACGGTTAGGGTTATGTTGAGGGTTAGTGTTAGCGTTAGGATTAGGGTGAGGGTTAGGGTGAGGGTTAGGGTTAGGGTTAGGGTAAGGGTTAGGGTATGGGTAAGGTTTAGCGTTAGGGTGAGGGTTAGGTTTAGGTTGAGGGTTAGGGTGAGGGTTAGGGTGAGGGCTAGTTTTAGCGTTAGGGTTAGGGTGAGCGGTAGGGTGAAGGGTAGGGTTAGGCTTAGGGTTAGGGTTAGGGTTAGGGTTAGAGTTAGGGTTAGGGTTAGGGTAAGGGTGACGGTGATGGTGAGGGTTAGGTTTAGGATTAGGGTTAGGGTTAGAGTTACACTGAGGGTGAGGGTGAGGGTTAGCGTTAGGGTTAGGGTTAGGGTGAAGGTAAGGGTTAGTGTGAGTGTTAGGGTTAGGGTTAGGATTAGGGTGAGGGTAAGGTTTAGGGTGAAGGTTAAAGTGAGGGTGAGGGTTAGGGTTAGAGTTAGGATTAGGGTCAGGGTGAGGGTGTGGGTTAGGGTTAGGCTGAGGTTTAGGGTAAGGGTGAGGGTTAGGGCTAGGGTTAGCGTTAATGTGAGGATGAGGCTGAGGGAAGGGGGGGCTAGGGTGAGGGTGAGGGTTAGGGTTAGGCTGAGGGTGAGGGTGAATGTGAGGTTTTCGGTTAGGTAAGGGATAGGGTTAAGGTCAGGATTAGGGTGAGGGTGAGGTTCAGCATGAGGGTTAGGGTTAGGGTGAGGTTTAGGGTTAGGGTTAATTTGATGTTTGGGTTTTTTTTTTAACTGTATTTTTTTGTCTTTTCTTTTTTGGTACTGGGGATCGAACCCAGGACGTTGCACTTGCTAGGCAAGCGCTTTGCCACTGAGCTACATCCCAGCCAGGGTTAGGGTTAATTTGAGTGTTAGGGTTAGGGTTAGGGTCATGTTGACTGTGAGGGTTCGGTTTAGGGTGTAGTTGGGGGTTCGGGTGAGGATTTGGGTTAGGGTGTGGGTGAGGTTTAGGGTTATGGTGAGGGTTAGGGTGAGGGTTAGGCTTAGGGTTAGAGTTAGAGTGAGGATAAGGGTTAGGGTGAGGGTTAGGGTTATGTTGAGGGTTTGGGTTAGCGTGAGGGTTAGGTTGAGGGTTACGGTTAGGGTGAGGTTGAGGGAGAGCATTAGGTTTAGGATTAGGGTTAGGATTAGGCATAGGTTGAGGGTGAAGGTGAGGGTGAGGTTTAGAGTTGGGCTGAGGGTTAGGGTTAGGGTGAGGTTTAGGTTGAGGTTGAGGTTTAGGGTGATGTTGATGGTTCTGGTGAGGGGGAGGGCTAGGGTGAGGGATTAGGTGATGGTGAGCGTTACGGTGTGCGTGAGTGTTAGGGTGAGGGTTAAGTTGAGGGTTAGGTTTAGGGTTAGGGTTAGTGTGAGGGTAAGTGTTAGGGTTAGGGTTAAGATGAGGGTGAGGGTTAGGGTGATGGTGAGGGTTATGGTTAGTGTTAGCGTGAGGGTTAGTTTTGGGGTGAGGTTTAGTATTAGGGTTAGTGTTAGGGTGAGGGTGAGCGTTAGGGTTAAGGTTAGGGTTAGAGTTAGGGTGAGGGTGAGGTCTATGTTTAGGATTAGGTTTAGGGTTAGGGTGAGGCTGAGCGTGAGGGTGAGGGTGAGTGTGAAGGTTAGGTTTAGGGTGAGGTTAGGGTTAGGGTTGGGGTTAGGGAGGGTTATGGTTAGGTTTAGGTTTAGGATCTGGGTTAGGGTGAGGGGTAGGGTGAGGGTTAGGTTTAGTGTTAGGGTTAGGTTTAGGGTGAGGGTTAGGGTGAGGATTAGGGTTAGGGTTAGCGATAGGGTTAGGCTGAGGTTTAGGGTGAGGTTGAGGGTTAGTGTTAGAGTGAGGTTTAGGATTAAGGTGAGCGTTAGTGTTAGGCTTAGAGTTAGGTTGAGGTCTAGGGTGAGGGTGAAACTTATGGTTAGGGTTAGTGATAGGGTGAGGATTAGGGTGAGATTTAGGGTTAGTGTGAGACTTAGGCTGAGGGTGAGGTTTAGGGTTAGGTTTAGTGATAGGGTGAGGACTAAGTTTAGGTTTAGGGTTAGGGTGAGAGTAAGGGTTAGGTTGAGGGTTAGGGTGAGAGTGAGGGTTAGGTTTAGCGTGAGTGATAGGGTGAGGGTTAGAATAAGGGTTAGGGTTAGGGTTAGGTTTAGGGTGAGGGTGAGGGTGAGGTTGAGGGTGAGGGTGAAGGTTTTGGTTAGGTAAGGGTTATGGTTAGGGTTACTGTGAGGATTAGAGTGAGCGTGAGGGTTAGCATGAGTGTTAGGGTTAAGGTGAGGTTTAGGGTTAGGATTAAGGTGAGGGTTAGGGTTAAGGTGGTGTTGACAGTGAGGGTTCGGGTTAGGGTGAGGGTGAGGGTTCGGTTGATGTTGAGGGTTAGGGTGTCTGTGAAGGTTAGGGTTAGGGTGAGGGTTAGGGTGAGGGTTAGGCTTAGCGTTAGGGTTAGTGTGAGGATAAGGATTAGGGTGAGGGTGAGGGTGATGGTGAGGGTTAGGGTAAGCTTTAGGGTTAGGGTGATGGTTAGGGTGAGGGTTACGGTTAGGGTTAGGGTTAGGGTGAGGGTGAGGGTTAGAGTTTGGGTTAGGGTGAGGGTTAGGGTTAGGGTGAGGGTTAGGATTAGGTTTGGGGTTAGGATGAGGGTTAGGGTGAGGGGTGAGGGTTAGGGTTAGGGTTAGGGTGAGGGGTAGGGTTAGTGTGAGGGTTAGAGTTAGGGTAAGGTTTAGGTTTAGGTTGAGGGTAAGGGTTAGTTTGAGGGTTAGGGTGTGGGTGAGTGTTAGGCTTAGGGTAAGGTTGAGGGTTAGGATGAGGGTTAGGGTTAGGTTTAGAGTTAGGATGAGGGTTAGGGTAATGGGTAGGTTAGGGTTAGGATGAGGGTTAGGGTTAGTGTGAGGGTCAGGGTTAGGTTTAGGATTAGGGTTAGGTTGAGGATAAGGGTTAGGTTGAGGGTTAGGGTGAGGGTGAGGGTTAGGGTTAGTGTTAGGCTTAGGGTGAGGTTTCGGGTGAGGAATAGGGTTAGGTTTAAGTTTAGGTTGAGGGTTAGGGTTATGGTTAGGGTGAGGGTTGGGGTTAGTGTTAGGGTTAGGGTTAGGGTGAGGATTAGAGTAAAGGTTAGGATTAGTGTTAGGGTTATGGTTAGGGTGAGGGTAAGGGTGAGGATTAGGGTTAGGGTTAGTGTTAGGTTTAGGGTTAGGCTTAGGGTGAGGGTATGGGTAAAGTTGAGGGAGAGGGTTAGGGTGAGGGTGAGGGTTAGGGTTAGGTGTAGGGATAGGGTGAGAGAAAGTGTTAGGGTGAGGGTTAGGGTTAATGTTAGGGTTAGGGTTAGACTTATGGTGAAGGCAAGGGTGAGGGCTAGGGTTAGGATTAGGGTTAGTGTTAGGGTTAGGCTGAGGGTGAGGGTGGGTGTCAGGCTGAGTGTGAGGTTTAGGGTGAGGATGAGGGTTAGGGTGTGGGTGAGGGTTAGGGTTAGGGTGAGGGTTAGGGTGAGGGTGAGGGTTAGGTTTAGGTTTAGAGTTAGGGTTACGGTGAGGGTTAGGGTGATTGTAAGTGTTAGTGTGAGGGTTAGGGTGAGGCTGATGGTTAGGGTTAGGGTTAGGGTTAGTGTGAATGGTAGGGTGAGGGTTAGGGTTCGGGTTAGGTGTAGGGTGAGGGAGAGGTTTATGGATTGGGTTAGTGTGAGGGTTAGGGTTAGGGTGAGGGTTAGGTTTAGGAATAGTTTAGGGTGAGTGTGAGGGTGAGGGTTAGGGTGTGGATGAGGGTTAGGTTTATGGTGAGGGTTTGGGAGACTGTGAGGATTAGTGTGAGGGGGAGGGTTAGGGTGAGGGTCAGGTTTAGGTTGAGCGTTAGGGTTAGGGTTAGGTTGAGGGATAGGGTGAGGGTTAGGGTTAGGGTGAGGGTTAGGGTTAGGTTGAGGGTGAGGGTTAGTGTTAGTGTTAGGGTGAGGGCTAGGGTGAGGGTGAGGGTTAGGCTTAGTGATAAGGTGAGGTTTAGTGTTAGGGTGAGGGTTAGGCTGAGGGGTAGGTTTAGGTTTAGAGTGAGGGTTAGGATAGTGTGAGGGTTAGGGTGTGGATTGGGGTTAGGCAGAGGGTGAGGGTAAGTGGTTTGGTGAGGGTGAGGTTTAGGGTTAGCTTTAGTGTTAGGGTGAGTGTTAGGGTGACGTTTAGGTTTAGGGTTAGTTTAGGGTGAGGGTGAGGGTTATGGATTGGGTTAGTGTGACGGTTAAGGTTAGGGTGTGGGTTAGGTTTAGGATTAGGGTTAGGGTGAGGGTGAGGGTGAGGGTTAGTGTTAGGGTTAGGGTGAGGGTAAGGGTGACAGTTAGGGTTAGGATTAGGGTTATGGTTAGGGTTAGTCTGCGGGTGAGGGTGAGGGTAAGATTTAGGGTGAGGGTTAGATTTAGGGTTAGGGTTAGGGTTAGGATGAGGGTTAGGGTGAGGGTAAGGGTTAGGGTTAGTGTAAGGGTTAGGGTTAGGTTGAGGGTTAGTTTGGGTGGTAGGGTGAGGGTTAGGTTTAGGTTGAGGGTCAGTGGTAGGGTGAAGTTTAGGGTTAGGTTTAGGGTTAGGGTTAGCATTAGTGGAGGGTTACGGTTAGGGTCAGGTTGAAGGCTAGGGTTAGGGTTAGGGTGAGGGTTTTGGTCAGGTTTAGGGTGAGGGTTAGGTCAGGGTTAGGGTGAATGTTAGGGTTCCGGTTAGGGTGAGCGTTAGGGTGAGTTTGAGCGTCAGTGTTAGGGTGAGGGTTAGTTTTAGGGTGAGGGTTAGGGTGAGTGTGAGGGTTAGGTTAAAGGTTAGGGTTAGGGTTTGGGTGAGGGTTCGGGTGAGGGTGAGGGTTAGGGTGTGGGTGGGGGTTAGGGTTCGGGTAAGGTTTAGTGTGATGGTGAATTTAGGGTTAGTGTTAGGGTTAGTGTTAGGGTGAGGGTGAGGGTGAGGGTTAGTGTTATGGTGAGTGTTAGTGTGAGGGATAGGGTTAGGGAGAGGGTAAGGGTTAGAGTGAGGTTTAGGGTGAGGCTTAGGGTTAGCATTAGTGTTAGGGTGAGGGTTACGGTAAGGGTTAGTGTAAGTGTTATGGTTAGGGTGAGGGTGAGGGTTAGGGTAAGGGATAGGGTGAGGTTTAGGGTTAGGGTGAGGTTTAAGGATAGGGTTACTGTTTGGGTGAGGGTGAGGTTCAGGGTTAGCATTAGGGTTAGGGTTAGTGTTAGGGTGAGGGTGAGGGTTAGGGTTAGGATTAGTTTTAGGGTTAGGGTAAGGCTGAGGGTGAGTGTAAGGGTTAAGGTGAGGGTGAGGGTTAAGGTTATGGTGAGGTATTGGGTTAGGGTTAGGTTTAGGCTTAGGCTGAGGGTTAGCGTTAGGGTTAGGATGAAGTTTAGGCTGAGGAGTAGGGTTAGGGTTAGCGTGATGGTTAGGGTTAGTAACAGGGTTAGGGTTAGGATTAGGGTGAGGGTAAGTGTTAGGGTGGGGTTAGGATTAGGATGAGGGTTAGGTTGAGGGTTAGGGTGAGGGTTAGGTTTAGGATGAGGGTAAGGGTTAGGGTGAGGGTTAAGGTGAGGGTGAGGTTTAGGTTTAGGATTAGGGTGAGGGTGAAGGTGAGGGTTAGGGTTAGGTTTAGGGTGAGGCTGAGCTAGGTTTAGGGTGAGAGTGATCGTTAGGCTTAGTGTTAGGTTGAGGGTTGCGGTGATGGTGAGGGTTAGGTTGAGGGTGAATATTACGGTTAGGTTTAGGGATAGGGTGAGGATTAGGGTGAGGATTAGGGTTAGGGTGAGGGTGAGGTTTAGGGTTAGGGTTAGGTTTAGGGTGAGGGTAAGTGTTAGGGGTAGGGTTAGGGTGTGGGTTCGGGTCAGGGCTATGGTTAGGTTTAGGGTTAGGGTGAGGGTGAGGAAGAGGGTTAGGATTAGGGTTAGGGTTAGGCTGAGGGTGATGGTGAGTGTGTGGGTGAGGATTAGGGTTAGGGTTAGGGTTAGGGTTAGAATTAATGTGAGGATTAGGGTTAGTTTTACGGTTAGGATGAGGGTTAGGATTAGGCTATGGGTGAGGGTTAGGGTTAGGGTGATAATTAAGGTTAGATTGAGGGTTAGGGTGAGGGTGAGGGTGAGGGTTAGTTTGAGGATGAGGGTAAGAGTTAGGGTTTCGGTTAGGTAAGGGTTAGGGTTAAGGTTAGTGTTAGGGCTAGGATTAGGTTGAGGTTGAGGGTTAGAGTGCAAGTTAGGGTTAGGGTGAGGGTTAGGGTTAGGGTTAGGTTTAGGGTGATGTTTAGGGGGAGGGTGAAGATTAGGGTGAGGGTGAGTTTTATGGTTAGCCTTAAGGTTAGGGTGAGCGTTAGAGTGAGTGTTAGGATTAGTGTTATGAGTAGGGTTTGGGTTAGGATTAGTGTCAGGGTTTGGGTGAGTGGTAGGGTTATGGTTAGGGTGAGGGTTAGGGTTAGTGTGAGGGTGAGGGTTAGGGTCAGCGTTAGGGTTAGGGTGAGCGTTAGGGAGAGGTTTAGGATTAGGATTTGGGTGAGGGTGAGGGTTAGGGTAAGGGTTAGGTTTAGGGTGAGGGTTAGGTTTAGGTTGAGGGTTATGGTTAGTGTTAGAGTGAGCGTGAGGGTGACTGTTAGGTTTATGGTTAGGTTGAGGGTGAGGGTGAGGGTTTGGGTTAGGGTTAGGGTTAGATTTAAGGTGATGGTGAGGGTGATGATTTCGGTTAGGATTAGAGTTACAGTTAGGGTTAGGCTGAGGGTGTCGGTGAGGGTTAGGGTTAGGATTATGGTGAGTGTTAGGGTTAG
This sequence comes from Dipodomys spectabilis, assembly GCF_019054845.1. NCBI lineage: Eukaryota > Metazoa > Chordata > Mammalia > Rodentia > Heteromyidae > Dipodomys > Dipodomys spectabilis. Next base: position 6,493,270 of record NW_024870972.1, on the reverse strand, counting down.
GTTTAGGGTTAGGGTTACTGTGAGAGTTAGGGTTATGGTGAGCGTTAGGGTTACGGTTAGGGTGAGGAGTAAGGTGAGGGTTAGGGTTAGTGTTAGGGTTAGGTTTAGGGGGAGGGTTAGGGTGAGGATTAGGGTTAGGGTTAGGGTGAGGCTTAGGGTGAGGGTGAGGGTTAGGGTTAGGATGAGGGTTAGGTTTAGGTTGAGGGTGAGTATTAAGATTAGTGTTAGGGTGAGGGCTAGGTTGAAGGTGAGGGTTAGGGTTAGTGATAGTGTGAGGTTTAGGTTTAGGGTTAGGGTTAGTGTGAGAGTTAGGCTGAGGGATAGGTGTAGGATTAGGGTTAGGGTTAGGTTAGTGTGAGGGTTAGGGTGAGGTTTAGGGTTAGGGTGAGGGTGAGGGTAAGAGTTAGGGTGAGGTTTAGGGTGAGAGTGAGGGTTAGGGTTAGCGTTAGGGTTAGGGTAAGGGTTAGGGTGAGGGTTAGGTTAGGGTGAGTGTTAGGTTTAGGATTAGGGTTAGGGTGAGGGTGAGCGTGAGGGTTAGGGTTAGGGTTAGGGTGAGGTTGAGGGTGACGGTTAGGGTTAGCATTAGGGTTATGGTTAGGGTTAGGCTGTGGGTGAGGGTGAGAGTACAGGTTAGGGTGAGGGTTAGGATTAGAGTTAGGGTTAGGATTAGGTTTAGTGGAGGGTTAGGTTTAGGGTTAGGTTAAGGGTTAGGGTTAGGGTTAGGGTTAGTGTGATTGTTAGGGTTAGGGTTAGGGTGAGGATTAGGGTGAGGGATAGGGTGAGGGTGAGAGTAAGGGTTAAGGTTCGGGTTAGGGTTAGGTTGCGTGAGGGGTAGCGTGAGGGTTAGGGTTTGGTTTATGTTGAGGGTCAGGAGTAGGGTGAAGTTTAGTCTTAGGGTTAGGGTTAGGGTTAGGGTGAGGGTTAGGGTAAGGGTTAGGGTGAGGGTTAGGGTTAGGGTTAGGGTGAGCGTTAGGGTGAAGTTGAGGTTTAGTGTTAGGATGAGGGTTAGGTTAGGTTTAGGGTGAGGTTTAGGGTGAGGGTAGGGTTAGGTTAAGTTTTAGGGTTAGGGTTAGGGTGAGGGTTAGGGTGAGGGTAAGTGTTAGGGTGAGGGTGATGGTTAGGGTTAGTGTTAAGGGGTAGGGTGCGGGGTTAGGGTTAGTGTTAGCTGTAGGGTGAGGGAGAGTGGTAGGGTGAAAATTAGGGTTAGGGTTAATGATAGAGTTAGGGTGAGGGTTAGGGTTAGAGTTAGGCTGAGGGGGAGCATGAAGGTGAGGGTTAGGGTTAGTGTTAGTGTGAGGGTAAGGATTAGGGTGAGTGTGAGTTTTAGGGTGACAGTGAGGGTTAGGGTGAGGGTGAGGGTTAGGGTGAGGGTTCAGGTGAGGGTTAGGTTTAGGTTTAGTGTTAGTGTGATGGTTAGGGTTTAGGTTAGCTTTAGGTTTAGGGTTAGGATGAGGGTGAGGGTAGGGTTAGGATTAGTGTTAGGGTTAGGGTGAGGCGGAGAGTGAGGTTGGTGGTGAGGGTGAAGTTTAGCGTTAGGTAGAGGTTTAGTGTTAGGGTTAGGTTTAGGGTTAGGGTGAGGGTTAGGGTTAGGTTTAGGGTTAGGATGAGGGTTACTGTGAGGGGTAGGGTTATGGTTAGGGTGAGGGTTTGGGTTAGTGTGAGGGTTAGCGTTAGGTTTAAGGTGAGGTTTAGCATTAGTTTTAGGGTTAGGGTTAAGGTGAGGGTTAGGTTTAGGTTTAGGTTTAGGATGAGGGTTATGGTGAGGTGTAGGTTTAGGTATAGGGTGAGGGTTAGGGTTAGTGTGAGGGTTAGGGTTGGGGTTAGGGTGAGGTTGAGGGTAATGGATAGGTTGAGGGATAGGTTTAGGTTTATTGTTAGGGTTAGGGTGAGGGTTATGGTGGGGATGTAGGGTTAGGTTTAGGGTTAGGGTAAGGGTTAGGTGAGGGTAAGGGTTAGGGTTAGGGTTAAGGTGAGGGTTAGGGTGAGTGTTAGGGTTAGGTTTTGGGTGAGGGTTAGGGTAAGGTTAAGGGTTAGGGTGAGCGTTAGTGTTAATGTTAGGATGAGGGGTAGGGTGAGGGTTAGGGTTAGGGTTAGTATTAAGGTTACGGTTTCGGTGAGGCTTAGGGTGAGTATTAGGGTTAGGGTTAGCATAAGGGTTATGGTGAGGGTTATGGTGAGGGTTAAGGTTAGGGTGAGGTTTAGGGTTTGGGTTAGTGTTCGGGTGAGGGTTAGGCTAAGTGGTAGGGTTAGGGTTAGTGAGAGGTTTAAGTTAGTGTGAGGGTTAGGGTTAAGGTTATGGTTAGTTTGAGGGTGAGGGTAAGGATTATGGTAAGGATTAGGGTGAGGGTGAGGGATAGGGTTAGGGTTATGTTTAGGGTGACGGTGAGGGTTATGGTTAGGGTTAGGGTGAGGGTTAGTGTTAGGGTTAGGTTTAGGTTTATGGTTACAGTTAGGGTGATTGTGAGGCTGAGATTAAGGTTTAGGGTTAGGGTTAGAGTTAGGGTGAGATTGAGAGTGATGGTTAGGATTTGGATTAGGGTTCCGGTTAGGGTTAGGCTGAAGGTGAGTGTGAGGCTAAAAGTTAGGGTTAGGATGAGGGTTAGGGTTAGGTTTAGGGTTAGGGTTAGGGTGAGGGGTAGGGTGAAGGGAATGTTTAGGTTTAGGGTAGGGTTAGTGGAGGGTTAAGGTTAGGGTTAGGTTAAGGGTTAGGTTTAGGTGGAGGGTTAGGTTTAGTGTGAGGGTTAGGGTTAGGGTGAGTGTCAGGGTTAGGTTGAGGTTAAGTGTTAGTGGGAGGGTTAGGGTGAGAGTGAGGGTTAGGGTTAGCGTGAGTGTTAGGTTGAGGGTTAGGATGAGGGTTACGGTTAGTGTGAGGGTTAGGGTGAGGGTGAGGGTTAGGATTAGGCATAGGGTGAGGGTTAGGGTTAGGGTTTCTGTTAGGGTTAGGGTTAGGATGAGGTTTAGATTTAGGATTAGGTTTAGGTTTAGGGTGAGGCTGAGGGTGAGGGTTACATTTAGGATTAGGGTTAGGTTTAGAATTAGTCTGAGGGTGAGGTGAGGGTGAGGGTGAGGGTTAGGGTTAGGGTCAGGGTGAGGGTTAGTGTAAGGGTGAGGGTTAGGGTTAGGGTGAGGGTGAGAATGAGGGTGAGGGTGAGGATTAGGGTTAGGTTTAGGGTTAGGGTTAGGGTTAGGTTGAGGTTTAGGGTTAGGGTTAGGGTTAGGGTTAGGTTTAGGGTGAGGGTTAGGGTTATGTTTATGGTTAGGATGAGGCTTAGGGTGAGGGTTTGGGTTAGTGTGAGGGTTAGAGTTAGGGTTAGGGTTAGGGTTAGGGTGAGGGTTAGGGTGAGGGTTAGGGTTAGGTTTTGTGTTAGGATGAGGGTTAGGTTGGGTGTTAGTGTTAGGGATAGTGTGTGGGTTAGGGTTAGTGTGAGGGTTATGGTTAGGTTTAGGGTGAAGTTTAGGTTGAGAGTGAGGGTTAGGTTTAGGGTTTGAGTTAGGATTAGGGTGAGGGAGAGGCTTAGGTTTAAGGTTAGGGTGAGGGTTAGGGTCAGGGTGATGGTTAGCTTTCCTGTTAGGGTTAGGTTGAGGGTGAGGGTGAGGGTTAGGATGAGGGTGAGGTTGAGGGTGAGGGTTAGGTTTAGGGTTAGGTTTAGGGTTAGGGTTACATTTTGGTTGAGGCTGAGTGTGAGGGTTAGGGTTAGGGTGAGGGTTATGGTGAGGGTGAGGTTTAGGGTGAGGGTTAGGATTAGGATGAGGGTGAGGGTTAGGATTAGGGTTAGGGTGAGGGCTAGGGTGAAGGCGAGGGTTAGGGTTAGTGTTAGGGTTAGGTTGAGTGGTAGGTTTAGGGTTAGGGTGAGGGTTAGGTGTTGTTTGAGGGTTAGGGTTAGGGTTAGAGTTAAAGTGAGAGTAAGGGTTATGGTGTGGGTTAGGGTGAGAGTGAAGTTTAGTTTAGCGTGAGTGTTAGGGTAAGGGTTAGGGTTAGGGTTAGAGTGAGGTGAGGGTTAGGGTTAGGGTTACAGTGGGGGTGAGAGTTAGGGTTAGGGGTACGTTTAGTGTGAAGGTTAGGGTTTGTGTGAAGATTAGGGTTATGTTTAGTGTTAGGGTGAGGAAAAGGATTAGGGGAGAGGGGAGGGTTAGAGTGAGGGTGTGGGTTATGTTTAGGTTTAGGTTTAGGGTTAGCGTTAGGCTTAGGGTGAGGTAATCATGAGGGTCGGGTGAGGGTCAGGTTTAGGGTGACGGTTAGGGTTAGGGTTAGGGTGAGGGTTAGGGTGAGGGTTACAGTTAGGGTTAGGGTTAGGGTTAGGATGAGGCTTAGGTTTAGGGTTAATGTGAAGGTGATGTTTAGGGTGAGGGTGAGGGTTTGGGTAAGGGTTTGGGTTAGGGTGTGGGTGATGCTTAGGGTTAGGGTGAGGTTTAGGGTGACGGCGAGGGTTAGGGTGAGGGTTAGGCTGAAGGTGATGGTTAGGGTGATGGTGATGGTTAGTGTGAGGGTTACGGTGAGGCTTAGCCTTAGGGTCAGGGTATGGGTGAGGGTGAGGGTGAGATTTAGGGTTAGGTTTTGGGTGAGATTTTGGGTGAGGTTTAAGGTTAGGGTTAGGGTTAGGGTGAGGATGAGGGTCAGGGTTAAGGTTAGGGTTAGCGTTAGGGTGGGAGTGAGGGTGAGTGTTAGGTTTAGTATTAGGTTTAGTGTTAGAATTAGTATTAGGGTGAGAGTGAGGGTGAGGGTTAGGTTTAGGTTGAGGGTACGGTTTAGGGTTAGGGTGAGGGTTAGGATGAGGGTGATGTTTAGGGTGAAGGTGACGGTTCGGGTGAAGTTGAGGGTTATGGTGTGGGTGAGGCTTAATGTCACAGTTCTAGTTAGGGTTTGGTTTAGGGTTAGCGTGAGGGTGAGGGTTAGGGTTAGGGTTAGGGTTAGGCTAAGGGTGAGGGTGGGGTTGAGTGTTACGGTTAGGTTGAGGTTTAGGGTAAGGTTAAGGGTGAGGGTTAGGTTTTGGGTGAAGTTTAAGGTGAGGGTGAGGGGTAGGGTGAGGGTGAGGGTTAGAGTTAGGGTTAGGGTTAGAGATAGGGTGAGGGTGAGGGTGAGGGCTAGGGTTAGGAAAAGGGTTTGGGTTAGGGTGAGGCTGAGAGTGAGGGTGAGGGTTAGGTTTAAGTTGAGGGTTAAGTTTAGGGTTAGGGATAGGGTGAGGGTTAGGGTGAGGGTTAGGGTTAGGTTTAGGGTTAGGGTGAGGGGTAAGGTTAGTGTAAGGGTTAGGGTAAGGGTTAGGATGAGGGTTAGGCTTAGGTTTAGGGTGAGGGGTAGGGTGAGGGTTACGGTTAGTATTATGGTTAGTGTTAGGGTGAGGATTATGGTTAGGGTTAGCATTAGGGTGAGGGTCAGGGTTAGGGTGAGGGTGAGGGTTAGGGTTAGGGTGAGGGTTAGGGTTAGTGTGAGGTTTAGGGTTAGGGTTAGGGTGATGGTCAGGGTCAGGTTTAAGGTTAGGGTTAGGGTTAGGATTAGGGTGAGGGTGAGGGTGAGGGTTAGGTTTAGGATTAGGGTTAGGGTTAGGGTTAGGTTTAGTGTGAGGGTTAGGTTTACGGTTAGTGTGAGGGTGATGTTTAGGGTGAGGGTGAGTGTTTGGGTGAGGTTTGGGTTAGGGTTAGGGTTAGGTTAAGGGTGAGGGTTAGGGTTATTGTTAGGGTGAGGGTGAGGGTGAGGCTTAGGGTTAGGCTCACTGTTAGGGTGAGGGTGAGGGAGAGAGATAGGTTTAGGATTAGGGTTAGTGTTAGGGTTAGGCTTTTGGTAATGGTGAGGTTGAGGGTTAGGGTTAGGGTTAGTGTTTGGTATAGGGTGAGGATTAGGGTTAGGGTTCAGATGAGGTTTAGGTTGAGGGGTAGGGTTAGGATTAGCATGAGGGTTAGGTTAGTGTGAGAGTGAGGGTGAGGTTTAGGGTTAGGGTTAGGGTGAGGGTTATTGTTAGGGTTATGGTTAGGGTGAGGGTGAGGTTTAGGTTTTGCATTAGCGTGAGGGTTAGGGTTGGGTTGAGGGTTACTGTTAGGGTTAGGGATAGGGTGATGGTGAGGGTGAGGGTTAGGGTTAGGGTTAGGGTTAGAGTTAGGGTGAGGGTGAGGATGAGGGCTAGGGTTAGGATTAGGGTTAGGGTGAGGCTGAGAGTGAGTTTGAGGACGAGCGTTAGCGTTAGAGGGAGGTTTAGGGTTCGGGTCAGGTTTAAGTTGAGGGTGAGGGTTAGTTTTAGGATGAGGGTTAGGGTGAGGGTGAGGGTTAGGGTTAGTGTTAGGGTTAGGGTTAGGGTGAGGACTAGATTTAAGGTTAGCATTAGAGTTATGGTTAGGGTTAGGGTTAGGGTTAGGGTTAGCTTTAGGGTGAGGGTTAGGTATAGGGGTAGGGTTTGGGTTAGGGTTACAGTTATGGTGAGGGTTAGGGTTAGAGTGATGGTTAGCATTAGTGTGAGGGTTAAAGTTAGGGTTAGGGTTTGGTTGAGGGTAAGTGTTAGGGTGAGGGTTAGGGTGAGGGTGACGGTTAGGGTTAGGATTAGGGTAAGGGTGAGGTTTGGGTGAGGGTTAGGTTTAGTGTTAGGGTTACAGTTAGGGTGAGGGTTAGTGTTAGGGTGAGGGTGAGGGTGAGGGTGAGGGTGAGTTTCATGGTTAGGATTAGGGTTAGGGTTAGGGTTAGGCTAAGGGTGAGGGTGAGGTTTAGGGTTAGTTTTAGGGTTCGGATGGGGGATAGGGTTTGGGTGAGGATTAGGTTTAGAGTTAGGATTAGGGTTAGGGTGAGGGTGAGGGTGAGGGTTAAGTTTCGGGTTAGGGTTAGGGTGAGGATGAGGGTGAGGGTTAGGTTTAGGATTAAGGTTAGTGTTAGGGTTAGGCTGAGGGTGAGGGTTAGGGTGAGGTTTAGGTTTGGGGTGAGGGTGATGTTTAGGGTTAGGGTGAGGATTAGGGTTAGGGTGATGTTTAGGGTGAGGGTTAGGGTTAGTGTTAGCGTGAGAGTTAGGATTAGGGTGATTTTTAGCGTGAGGGTGACGGTTAGGGTGAGGGTGAGGGTTTGGGAAAGGGTGCGGGTTAGGGTGTGGGTGAGGGTTAGTGTGCCGGTGAGGGTTAGGGTGACGGTGAGTGTTAGGGTGAGGGTGAGGTTTAGGGTTAGGTTTAGGGTGAGGGTTAGGGTTAGGGTTACAGTTAGGAAGTGGGTTAGGGAGAGGGGTAGTGTTAGTGTTAGGGTTAGGGTGAGGGTTAGGGTGTGGGTGAGGGTTAGTATGATGGTGAGGGTTAGGGTGAGGGTTAGGGTTAGGGTTAAGTTTAGGGTTAGGGTGAGGGTGACGGTTAGAGTTAGGGTGAGGTTTAGTGTTAGGGTGAGAGTTAGGGTGACTTTGAGGGTTAGGGTGAGGGTGAGGGTGAGGTTTAGGTTTAGGATTAGGGTTAGGGGTAGGGTTAGGTTGAGGGCTAGGGTGAGGGTGAGGGTTAGGATTAGGGTTAGGGGTAGTGTTAGCTTGAAGGTGAGTTTGAGGGTTAGGTTTAGGATTACGGTTAGTGTTAGGTTTAGGCTGAGTGTGAGGGTGAGGGTGAGGTTGAGGGTTAGAGTTAGGGTTAGGGTTAGTGTGAGGGCTAGGTTGAAGGTGAGGGTTAAACGTGAGGGTGAGGGTAAGGCTTAGGGTAAGGTTTAGGGTTAGGGTTATGGTTAGGATTAAGGTGAGCATGAGGGTTAGTGTGAGGTTTAAGGTTAGGGTGAGTGTTAGGGTTAGGGTTAGGATGAGGTTTAGGGTTAGGGTGATATTTAGTGTGAGAGTGAGGGTTAGTGTGTGGTTGAGGGTGAGCTTTAGAGTGAGTGTTTGGGTGACGGTGAGGTTTAGGGTGAGGGTGAGGGTTAGGGTCAAATTCAGGTTTAGGGTTAGGGATAGGGTTAGGGTGAGGGTGAAGGTGCGGGTTAGGGTTTGGATGAGTGTTAGGGTTAGGGTTAAGCTGGGGGTGTGTGTGACAGTGAGGGTGAGGGTTAGGGTGACGTTCAGGGTGAGGTTGAGGGTTAGGGTTAGGTTTAGGGGGTGAGGGTGATGGTGATGGTTAGTGTTAGGATTAGGGTTAGGGTTAGGGTGAGGGTGAGGATTAGGGTTAGGGTTAGGGTGAGGGTGAGGGTGAGGATTAGGGTTAGGATTAGGGTTAGGGTTAGGGTGAGGGTGAGTGTTAGCTTGAGGGTGTTAGGGTCAGGTTGAGGTTTCAGGAGAGGGTGAGGGTAAGGGTGCGGGAGAGTGTTAGGGTGAGGGTTAGGGAGAGGGGTAAGGTTAGGATTAGGTTGAGGGTTAGTGTTAGTGTGAGGGTTAAGTTTAGGTTTAGGGTTAGGGTGAGGGTAATGGTTAGGGCGAGGGTTCGGGTTAGGGTTAGGTTGAGCGTTAGGGTTAGGGGTAGGGTTGGGTTAGGGTGAGGGTCAGGGTTGGTGTGAGGGTTAGGGTTAGGGTTAGGGTTGGGTGAGGGTAAGTGATAGGGGTCGTGTTAGTGTGAGGGTAAGGGTTAGTGTGAGGGTTAGGGTTAGGTTTAGGGTTAGGGTGAGGGTGAGGGTTAGGGTGAGGGTTAGGGTTAGGGTTTGGGTGAGGGTGAGGATGTGAGTGAGGGTTAGGTTTAGGATTAGGGTTAGGTTTATGGTTAGGCTGAGGGTGAGGGTGAGGGTTAGGGTTAGGATTAGGGTGAGGATTAGGGTGAGGGTGAGGGTTAGGGTAAGGGTTAGGATTAGGGTGAGGGTTAGGGTGAGGGTGAGGGTTAGTTTTAGGTTTAGGTTAAGGGTGAGGGTTAAGGTGAGGGTTAGGGTTAGGGTTAGGGTGAGGATTAATGTGAGGTTGAGGGTTAGGGTGAGGGTTAGGTTTAGGGTGAGGGTTAGGGTGAGGGTGAGGGTTAGGGTGAGGGTAAGGGTGAGGATTAGGGTGAGGGTTAGGATTAGGTTTAGGGTTAGGGTGAGGGTGAGGGTGAGGTTTAGGCTTAGGATTAGGGTTAGGGTTAGGCTGAGGGTGAGTGTGAGGTTGAGGGTTAGGGTTAGGATTAGGGTTAGGATGAGGGTGAGGGTGAAGATGAGTGTTAGCTTGAGGGTGAGGGTTAGGGTGAGGGTGAGGGTCAGGGTGACGGTGAGTGTTAGGGTGACGGTGAGTGTTAGGGTGATTGTGAATGTTAGGGTTAGTGTTCATGTTAAAGTGAGGGTTAGGTTTAGGGTTAGGGTTAGGGTGAGGGTGAGGGAGACGGGTAGGGTTCAGGTTAGGGTGAAGGTTAGGGTTAGTGTGAGGGTTAGGTTTAGGGTTAGGTTTAGTGTGAGGGTAAGTGTTAGGGTGAGGGCTAGGGTGAGGGTGAGAGTTAGGGTTAGGGTTCGGGTAATGGTGAGGATTAGGATGAGTGTTAGTTTAGTGTTAAGGTTAGGATTAGGGTTAGGGTTAGTGTAAGGTTTACGTTGAGGGTTAGGGTGAGCGTGAGAGCAGGCATTAGGTTGAGGTTTAGGGTTAGGTTTAGGGTTAGGATTAGGGGTAGGGTGAGGGTGAGGGTGAGGTTTAGGGTGACGGTGAGGGTTAGGTTCAGGATTAAGGTTAGTTTTAGGGTTAATGTGAGGGTGAAGGTGAGGGTTAGGTTTAGGGTTAGGGTGAGGGTGATGTTTAGGGTTAGGTTGAGGATTAGGGTTAGGGTGATGTTTAGGGTGAGGGTGAGGGTTAGGGTTAGTGTTAGTGTGAGAGTTAGGATTAGGGTGACGTTTAGCGTGATGGTGAGGTTTAGGGTGAGTGTGAGGGTTCTGGAAAGGGTGGGGGTTAGAGTGTGGGTGAGGGTTAGTGTGCCTGTGAGAGTTAGGGTGACAGTGAGTGTTAGGGTGAGGGTGAGGATTAGGGTTAGGTTTAGGGTGAGGGTTAGGGTTAGGGTTACGGTTAGGAAGTGGGTTAGGAAGAGGGGTAGGGATAGTGTTAGGGTTAGGGTGAGGGTTATGATGTGGGTGAGGGTTAGTGTGACGGTGAGGGTTAGGGTGAGGGTTAGGGTTAGGGTTAAGTTTAGGGTTAGGGTGAGGGTGACGGTAATGGTTAGGGTGAGGGTTAGTGTTAGGGTGGGGGTTAGGGTGAAGGTGAGGTTTAGGGTGTGGGTGAGGGTGAGGTTTAGGGTTAGGATTAGGGTTAGGGTTAGGGTTAGGCTTAGGCTGACTGTGAGTGTGAAGGTGAGGGTGAGGGTTAGGGTTAGGGTTTGGGTGAGGGCTTGGGTGAGTGTTAATGTTAGGGTTAGGGGTAAAGTTAGATTGAGGGCTAGGGTGAGGGTGACTGTTATGATTACAGTTATGGGTAGGGTTAGGGTTAGTGTGAGGGTTAGGGTTAAGGTTAGTGTTAGGGTGAGGGTAAGGTTTAGGTTGAGGTTTAGGGTGAGGGTGAGGGTTAGGGTTAGCGTTAGGGTTTGGGTGAGGGTTAGGTTTAGGGTTAGGGTTAGGTTGAGGTGAGGGTGAGGGTTAGGGTTAGGGTTAGGGTTAGGTTTAGGGTGAGGGTGTGGGTGAGGGTGAGGGTTATGGTTATGGTTAGGGTTAGGTTGATGGTAAGGGTTAGGGTTAGGGTGAGGGTAAGGAGTAGGCTTTTGGTTAGTGTAAGTGTTAGTGTGAGGATTAGGGTGAGGCTGAGAGTTAGTGTTAGGGTTAGGGTTAGGGTGAGGGTTAGGTTTAGGATGAATATTAGGGTTAGGGTGAGGGTGAGGGTGACGGTGAGGGTTAGGGTTAGTGTTATGGTTAGGTTGAAGGTGAGGGTGAGTTTTAGGGTTATTATTAGGCTTAGGTTTAGGTTGAGGGTGAGGGTGAGGGTGAGGATTAGGGTTAGGGTTAGGGTAAGGTTTAGGGTGAGGATGAGGGGGAGGGGGAAGGTTAGGGTGAGGGTTAGGATTAGTGTGGTTGTTTGGGTTAGGGTTAGGGTGAGGGTTAGGTTGAGGGTGAGGGTTAGGGTGAGGGTGAGGGTGATGGTTAGGGTTAGGGTAAGGGTTAGGGTTAGGTTTAGTGTGAGTATTAGGGGGATGGGGAGGGTTAGGGTGATTGTTAGGGTTAGGTGAGGGTTAGGGTTAGGGTTAGGATGAGTGTTAGGCTGAGGGTGTGGGTTACCATGAGGGTGAGGGTAAAGGTCCGGGTGAGAGTGAGGGTTAGGGTGTGGGTGAGGGACAGGTTTAGGGTGAGGAGTAGGGTGAAGGTGAGCTTTAGGTTTAGGGTGACGTTTAAGGTTAGGTTTAGGTTTAGGGTGAGGGTCAGGGTTAGGATTAGGGTTAGGGTTAGGGTTAGGTTTAGGCTGAGGGTGAGGGTGAGGATGAGGTTAGGGTTATGGTGAAGATTAGAGGTAGGGTTTGGGTGAGGGTTAGGTTGAGGATGAGGTTAGGTTTAGGTTGAGGGTTAGGTTTACGGTTAGGGTGAGGTGAGGGTATGCCTTAGGGTTAGGATTAGTGTTAGGGTTAGGGTTAGGCTGAGGGTGAGCTTGAAATTAAGGTTTAGGGTTAGTGTTAGTGTTAGGGTGAGTGTAAGAGTTAGGGTTAGGGTAATATTTAGCATGAGGGTGAGGATTAGGGAGAGGGTGAGGGTTCGGGAGAGGGTGAGGGTTAGGGTGTGTGTGAGTATTAGGATGTCGGTGAGGGTTAGGGTGAGGGTGAGGGTTAGGGTGAGGGTGAGGGTTAGATTGAGGGTGAGGGTTAGAGTATTAGGTTGAGGGTGAGGGTTAGGGTAAGGGTTAGGGTTAGGGTGAGGTTTAAGTTTAGGTTTAGGGTGAGGCTTAGGGTTGGGATGATGGTTAGGGAGAGTGTGAGGTTTAGGGTGAGGGTGAGAGTGAAGGTTCTGGTGAGGGTGAAGGTTACGGTATGGGTGAGGGAGAGGTTTAGGGTGAGGATTAGGGTGACCGTGAGCTTTAGGTTTAGGGTGTGGTTTAGGGTTAGGTTTAGGGTGAGGTTTAGGGTTAGGGTGAGGGTTTAGTTTGAGGGTTATGGTTAGGATTAGGGTTAGGGTTAGAGTTAGGGTTAGGCTAAGGTTGAGGTTGAGGATGAGGTTAGGATTAGGGTGAGGGTTAGGGTTAGGGTTAGGGTGAGGGTTAAGGGTTAGGCTTAGGGTGAGGGTGAGGGTGAGGGTTAGGCTTAGGATTAGTGTTAGGGTTAGGGTTAGGCTGAGGGTGAGCTTGAGAGTGAGGGTTAGGTTTAGGGTTAGTGTTAGGATTCGGATGGGGGCTAGGGTTTGGGTGAGGGTTAGGGTTAGTGTTAGGATTAGGGTTAGGGTGAGGGTGAAGGTGAGGGTTAGGGTTAGGGTTAGGGTGAGGGTGATGTTTAGGGTTAGGGTGAGGATTAGGGTTAGGGTGATGTTAAGGGTGAAGGTGAGGGTTAGGGTTAGTGTTAGCGTGAGAGTTAGGATTAGCTTGATGTTTAGCGTGAGAGTGAGGGTTAGGGTTAGGGTGAGGGTTCCGGAAAGGGTGCAGGTTAAGGTGTGGGTGAGGGTTAGTGTGCCGCTGAGGGTTAGGGTGACGGTGAGGGTTAGGGTCAGGGTGAGGTTTAGGGTTAGGGTTAGGGTTAGGGTTACGGTTAGGAAGTGGGTTAGGGAGAGGGGTAGTGTTAATGTTAGGTTTAGGGTGAGGGTTAGGGTCTGGGTGAGGGTTAGTGTGATGGTAAGGGTTAGGGTGAGGGTTAGCGTTAGGGTTTAGTTTAGGGTTAGGGTGAGGGTGACGGTTAAGGTTAGAGTGAGGGTTAGGGTGACGGTGAGGGTTAGGTTGAGGGTGAGGGTGAGGTTTAGGGTTAGGATTAGGGTTAGGGTAACGGTTAGGCTTAGGCTGAGTGTGAGGGTGAGGGTGAGGGTGAGGTTTAGGGTTAGGGTTATGGTGAGGGCTAGGGTGAGGGTTAGGGTTAGGGTTAGTGTTAGGGTTAGGGTTAAGGGTAGGGTTAGTTTGAGGGCTAGGGTGAGGGTGAGGGTTAGGATTAGGGTTAGGGGTAGGGTTAGGGTTAGTGTGAGAGTTAGGGTTAGGGTTAGTTTTAGGCTGAAGGTGAGGGTGAGGATGAGGATAGGGTTAGGGTGAGGGTAAGGGCTAGGGTGAGGGTGAGGGTAAGTGTTAGTGTGAGGTTTAGGGTGAGGCTGAGAGTTAGTGTTAGGGTTAGGGTTAATTTGAGGTTTAGGGTGAGGTTTACGGTTAGGGATAGGGTTAGGGTTAGGGAGAGGGTGAGGGTTAGGGTTAGGGTGAGGGTTAGGGTTAGGGTGAGGTTTAGGGTTAGGGTTAGAATGAGGGTTAGAGCGAGGGTGTGGGTTAGCGTGAGGGTGAGGGTGAAGGTTTGGGTGAGGGTGAGGGTTAGGGTGTGGGTGAGGGAGAGGTTTAGGGTGAGGATTAGGGTGACAGTGACATTTAGGTTTAGGGTGAGGTTTAGTTTTAGGTTGAAGGTTAGGGTTAGGGTGAGGGTTTTGGGTGACGGTTAGGGTTAGGATTAGGGCTAGGGTTAGGGTTAGGGTTAGGCTGAGTGTGAGGGTGAGGATGAGGTTAGGGTTAGGGTGAAGGTTAGGATTAGGGTTTAGGTGAGGGTTAGGGTGAGGATGAGGTTAGGGTTAGGGTGAGGGTTAGGGTTCGGGTTAGGGTGAGGGTGAGGGTGAGGGTTATAGGCTTAGGATTAGTGTTAGGGTTAGGGTGAGGGCTAGGGTGAGAGTGAGGATTAGGTTGAAAGTGAGGCTGAGGTTTTGGGTTAGGTAAGGGTTAGGGTTAGTGTTAGGGTGAGGATTAGGGTGAGGGTGAGGGTTAGGGTGAGGATTAGGTTTAGGCTGAGGGTGATGGTGAGGGTGAGGGTGAGGGTTAGGGTTAGGGTGAGATTCAGGGGTAGGGTTAGGGTGAGAGTTAGGTTTAGGGTTAGGGTTAATGTGAGGGTCACTGTTAGGATGAGGGTTAGCGTGAGGGTTAGTGTTAGTGTAAGTGTAAGGGTTAGTGTGAGGGTTAGGGTTAGTGTTAAGTTTATGGTTAGGGTTAGGGTGAGAGTCAGGGTTAGTGTGAGGGTTAGGATTAGGGTGAGGGTTCAGGTTAGGGTTAGGTTGAACTTTAGGGTGAGGGGTAGGGTTACGTTAGGGTGAGGGCTCGGGTTGGTGTGAGGGTTACAGTTAGGGTTAGGTTAGGTTGAGTGTAAGGGGTAGGGGTCGTGTTAGTGTAAGGATAAGGGTAAGTGTGAGGGTTAGGGTAAGGGTGAGGGTTAGAGTGAGGGTTAGGGTTAGGGTTTGGGTGAGGGTGAGGGTGTGAGTGAGGGTTAGAGTTACATTAGTGTTAGGGTTATGGTTAGGCTGAGAGTGAAGGTGAGGTTGTGGGTGAAGGTGAGAGTAAGGGTTAGGGTGAGGTTTAGGGTTTGGGTTAGAGTGAGAGTTAGGTTTAGGGTGATGTTTAGCGTGAGGGTGAGCGTTAGGGTGAGGTTGAGGATTCCGGAGAGGGTGAGGGTTAGTGTGTGGGTGAGGGTCAGGGTGACATTGAGGGTTAGGGTGACGGTGAGGGTTAGGGTGAGGGTGAGGGTTAGGGTAAGGGTGAGGGTTAGGGTGAGGGTTAGGGTTAGGGTTTGGGTGAGGGTGAGGGTGTGAGTGAGGGTTAGGGTTACATTAGGGTTAGGGTTATGATTAGGCTGAGAGTGAGGGTGAGGGTGAGGGTGAGGGTGAGGGTAAGGGTTAGGGTGAGGTTTAGGGTTTGGGTTAGGTTGAGAGTTAGGTTTAGGGTGATGTTTAGCGTGAGGGTGAGGGTTAGGGTGAGGTTGAGGATTCCGGAGAGGGTGAGGGTTAGGGTGTGGGTGAGGGTTAGGATGACATTGAGGGTTAGAGTGACGGTGAGGGTTAGGGTGAGGGTTAGGGTTAGGGTTAGTGTTAGGGTTTGGGTGAGGGTTAGGGTTAGGGTTAGGGTTAGGGTGAGGGTGAGGGTTAGGGAGAGGAGTAGGGTTTGGGTTATTGTGATGGTTAGGATTAGTGTGAGGATTAAGGTTAGGTTTAGGGTAAGTGTTAGTGTTAGGGATAGCGTTAGGGTGAGGATTAGTGTGAGGGTGAGGGTTAGGGTGAGGGTTAGGTTTAGGGTGAGGGTTAGGGTGAGGGTGAGTGTTAGGGTTTGAGTAAGGGTGAGGATTAGGTGAGGGTTAGGATTAGGGTTAGGGTTAGGGTGAGGGTGAGGGTGAGGTTTATGGTTAGGATTAGGGTTAGGGTTAGGGTTAGGCTGAGGGTGAGTGTGTCAGTGAGGGTTAGGGATAGGATTAGGGTTAGGCTGAGGGTGAGGGTGAGGTTGAGTGTTAGCGTGAGGTTGAGGTTTAGGGTGAGGGTGAGGGTTCGGGAGAGGGTGAGGGTTAGAGTCTGGTGAGGGTTAGGGTGACATTGTGGGGTAGGATGACTGTGAGGGTTAGGGTGAAGGTGGGGGTTAGGGATAGGATTTTGGTGAGGTTTAGGGTTAGGCTTAGGTTTAGGGTGTGGGTTAGTTATAGGGGTAGGGTTAGGGTTAGGGTTGCGGTTATGGTGAGGGTTAGGGTTAGGGTGATGTTTAGGATTAGTGTGAAGGTTAAAGTTAGGCTTAGGGTTAGGTTGAGAGTAAGTGTTTGGGTGAGGTTTAGGGTGAGGGTGAGGGTTAGGGTTAGGATTATGGTAAGGTTAAGGGTTGAGTGAGAGTTAGGGTTAGTGTTAGGGTTACGGTTAGGGTGAGGTTTAGGGTTAGGGTTAGGGTGAGGGTGAGGGTGAGCTTCAGAGTTAGGATTAGGGGTAGGGTTAGGGTTAGGCTGAGGGTGAGGGTGAGGGTTAGGGTTAAGGTGAGAATTGGGGTGAGAGTGAGGGTTAGGGTGAGGGTTAGGTTTAGGGTGAGGGTTAGGGTGAGGGAGAGGGTTAGAGTTAGGGTTAGGATGAGAATGAGGGTTAGGGTTAGGTTTAGGGTGAGGTTGAGGTTGAGGATTAGGGTTAGGATTAGGGTTAGGGTTAGGGTTAGGGTGAGTGTTAGCTTGAGGGTGAGTGTTAGGGTAAGATTGAGGTTTCAGGAGAGGGTGAGGGTTAGGGTGTGGGTGACTGTTAGGTTTAGGGTTAGTGTGAGGGTCAGGGTTATTGTTAAGTTTATGGTTAGGGTGAGGTTGAGAGTCAGGATTAGGGTTCGGGTTAGGGTTAGGGTGAGGGTGAGGGTTAGGGTTAAGATGAGCGGTAGGATGAGGGGTAGGGTTAGGGTTAGGGTGAGGGTTAGGGTTGGTGTGAGTGTTAGGGTTAGGGTTAGGGTTAGGGTGAGTGTAAGTGTGAGGGTCGTGTTAGTGTGAGGGTAACGGATAGTGTGAGGATTAGGGTGAGGTTTAGGGATAGGGTGAAGTTTAGGGTGAGGGTTAGGGTTTTGGGTGAGGGTGAGGGTATGAATGAGGTTAGGGTTAGGATTAGTGTTAGGGTTATGGTTAGGCTGAGGGTGAAGGTGAGGGTTAGGGTTAAGATTACGGTGAGGATTAGGGTGAGGGTGAGGGTTAGGGTGAGTGTTAGGTTTAGGGTGAGGGTTAGGGTGAGGGTTAGGGTTAGGCTGAGGGTAGGTGTGAGGTTGAGGGTTAGGGTTAGGATTAGGGTTAGGATGAGGGTGAGGGTTACAATGAGTGTTAGTGTGAGGGTGAGAGATAGGGTGAGGGTGAGGGATTGGGAGAGGGTGAGGGTTAGAGTCTGGGTGAGGGTTGGGGGATGGTGAGGGTTAGGGTGACGGTGAGTGTTAGGGTGACGGTGAGTGTTAGGGTGATTGTGAGTGTTGGGGTTAGGGTTCGTGTTAAGGTGAGGTTTAGGTTTAGGGTTAGGGTTAGGGTGAGGGTGAGGGAGACGGGTAGGGTTAGGATTTGAGTGAGGGTTAGGGTTAGTGTGAGGGTTTGGGTTAGGGTTAGGTTTAGGGTGAGGGTAAGTGTTAGGGTGAGGGCTAGGGAGAGGGTGAGGGTTAGGGTTAGGTTTAGGGTAAGGGTGTGGGTTAGGATGAGGGTTAGGTTACTGTTAGGGTTAGGGTTAAGGTTAGGGTTAAAGTTTTGGGTTAGGTGGAGGGTGAGATTTAGGGTTAGGTTGAGGATTAGGGTTAGGGTTAGGATGAGGGTGAGGGTGAGGGTGAGGGTTAGGCTTAGGTTTAGGGTTAGGTTTAGGGTGAGGCCTAGGGTGAGGATGAGGGTTATGGTTAGGGTTAGGGGTAGGGTAGGGTTAGTGTGAGGATTAAGGTTAGGGTTAGCGTTAGGGTGAGGGTAAGGGTTAGGGTTACGGTTACTGTGAGTGTTTGGGTTAGTGTGAGGGAAGGGATAAGGTTAGAGTGAGGATAAGGGTTAGGGTGAGGGTTTGGGTGAGCGTTAGTGTGAGGGGTAGGGTTAGTGTTAGGGTGAGGGTTAAGGTTGGTGTGAGGGTTAGGGTTAGGTTTAGGGTTAGGGTGAGGGTCATGGATAGGGTTAGGTTTAGTGTGAGGGTTAGGGTTAGTGTGAGGTTTAGGGTTAGGATTAGTGTGAGGTTAAGGGATAGGGTGAGGGTTAGGGTGAGGGTGATGGTTAGGGTTAGGTTTAGGGTTAGGGTGAGGGTTATGTGAGGGTGAGGTTTAGTGGTAGATTTTGGGTTAGAGTGTGGTTTAGGGTGAGGGTTAGGGTTTGGGTAAGGATTAGGGTTAGGGTGAGAGTAAGGGTTAGGGTTAGGTTTAGGGTGAGGGTGAGGGTGACGGTTTCGGTTAGGGTTAGGGTTAGGGTGAGGGTGAGTATGAGGGTTAGGGTTAGGATTAGGGTTAGGGTTAGGGTTAGGCTGAGGGTGAGGGTGAGGTTGAGTGTTAGAGTTAGGGTTAGGGTTAGTGTGACGGCTAGGTTGAAGGTGAGGGTTATACTGAGGGTGAGGGTAAGGTTTAGGGTAAGTTTTAGAGTTAGGGTTAGGGTTAGGATTAAGGTGAGAGTGAGGGTTAGGATGAGGTTTAGGGTTAGGGTGAGTGTTAGGGTTAGCGTTAGGATGAGGTTTAGGGTTAGGGTGATGTTTAGGGTGAGGGTGAGGGTTAGGGTGTGGTTGAGGATGAGCTTTAGGGTGGGGGTTAGGGTTAGGGTTAGGGTGAGGGTGAGGGTGCGGGTTAGGGTTTGAATTATTGTTAGGGTTAGGGTTAAGCTGAGGGTGAGTTTGACAGTGAGGGTGAGGGTTACGGTTAGGGTGAGGGCTAGTGTGAGGATGAGGGTTAGGTTTAGGGTTAGGGTGAGGGTGAGGGTGATGGTTAGTGTTAGGATTAGGGTTAGGGTTAGTGGTAGGCTGAGGGTGAGGGTGCGGGTGTGGATTAGGATGAGTGTGAGGGTTAGTGTTAGGTTTAGAGATAGGCTGAGGGTGAGGGTGAGGGTGAGGGTTAGGGTGAGTGTGAGGGTTAGTGTTAGGTTTAAGGTTAGGCTGAGGGTTATGGTGAGGGTTAGGGTTAGGTTTAGTGTTAGGGTGAGGATGAGTGTTAGGGCTAGGGGGTGGGTTAGGTTTAGGGTGAATATTAGGGTTAAATTTAGGGTGATCGTGAGGGTGAGGGTGAGGGTGAGTGTTAGGGTTGGGTTAGGTTGAGATTTAGGGTGAGGGTTAGGGTGAGGGTGAGGTTTAGGGATAGGGTTAGGTTGAGGGTGAGAGTGAGGTTCAGGGTTAGGATTAGGGTTAGGGTTAGGCTTAGGCTGAGGGTGAGGGTGAGGGTGAGGCTGAGGGTTAGTGTTAGGGTGATGTTTAGGTTTAGGGTGAGATTTAGGTTTAGGTTTAGGGTGAGGATTAGGCTGAAGTGTGGGGTTAGGGTTTGGGTTAGGCTGAGGGTTTGGGTTAGGTATAGGGTTATTTTTAGGATTAGAGATAGGGTTAGGATGAGCCTGAGGGTGACGGTGAGGGTTAGGTTTAGGGTTAGGGATAGGGTTATTTTTAGGGTTAGGGTTAGAGTGAGGGTGAGGGTGAAGTTTAGGCTTAGGATTAGGGTTAGGGTGAGGGCTAGTCTCAGAATGAGGTTTAGGGTTAGGTTTTGGGTGAGGGTTAGGGTGAGGATTAGGCTGACAGTTAGGGTTAGTGTGAGGGTTAGGGGTAGATTTAGGGTTAGGGTTAATGTGAGGATTAAGGTTAGTGTTAGGGTGAGGGTAAGGGTTATGGTGAAGTATAGGGTTAGGTTTAGCGTTAGGGTTAGCATGAGGGTGAGGGAGAGGGTTAAGTTTAGGATTAGGGTTAGGTTCACGGTTAGGCTTAGGGTGAGGGTCATGGTGAGGGTGAGGCTTAGGGTGAAGGTGAGCTTCAGGGTTAGGATTAGGGTTAGGGTTAGGGTTAGGCTGAGGGTGAGTGTTAGGGTTAGGGTTATTGTTAGGGTTAGTGTTAGGGTTAGGGTGAGGATGAGGGTGAGGATGAGTGTTAGGATTAGGGTTAGGAATAGGGTTATTGTTATTGTTAGGGTTAGCGTTAGGGTGAGGGTGAGGGTTAGGATTAGGGTTAGGGTTAGGGTTATTGTTAGGGTTAGGGTGAGGGTGAGGGTGAGGGTTAGGTTTAGTATGAGGGTTAGGTTTACTGTGAGGGTAAGGATTAGGGTGAGGGTTAGGATAAGGTTGAGATTTAGGGTTAGCATTACGGTTAGGGTTAGGGTTAGGGTGAAGGTTAGGGCTAGGGTGAGGGTGAGGGTGAGGGTGTGGGTTAGGGTTAGGGTTACGGTGAGGCTGAGGCTGAGAGTTAGGGTAAAGGTGAGGTTGAGGTTGAGGGCTAGGGTTAGGGTAAAGGAGAGGGTGAAGATGAGGTTTAGGGTGAGGACTAGGGTTAGGGTTAGCGTGAGGTTGAGGGTTAGGGTTACAGGTTGAGGTTTAGGGTTATTGTGAGTGATGGGTGAGCGTGAGGGTAAGGGTTAGGGTGAGGGTTAGGGTGAGGGTGAGACTTAGGGTTAGGGTTAGGGTTAGGGTGAAGGTTAGTGTGAGGTTAAGGGTTAGGATTAGGTTTAGCGTTAGTGTGAGGATTAGGGTTAGGGTTAAGGTTAGTGTGAGGTGTAGGGTTAGTGTGAGGGGTAGCGTGACGGTGAGGGTAAGCGTTAGGGTGAGGGTTAGGGTTTAGGTAAGGTTTAGTGTTAGGGTTAGGGTGAGAGTGAGGGTTAGGTTTAGAGAGAGTGTTAGGTTGAGTGTTAGGGTGAGGGTTAGGTTTATTCCTAGTGTTAGCGTGAGGGTTAGGGTGAGGGTTAAGGTTAGGTGAGGGTTAGGGATAGGGTTAGGTTTAGGGATAGGGTGAGGATGAGGGTGAGGGTTAGGGTGAGGTTTAGGGTGAGGGGTGGCATTAGGATTAGGGTTAGGGTGAGTGTTAGGGTTAGGGTTAGGGTTATTGTTAGGGATAGGGTTAGGGTGAGGGTGAAGGTGAGGATGAGGATCAGTGTTAGGATTAGGGTTAGGAATAGGGTTATTGTTAGTGTTAGGGTTAACGTTAGGGTGAGGGTTAGGTTTAGGATTAGGGTTAGGGTTATTGTTAGGGTTAGGTTTAGGGTGAGGGTGAGGGTTAGGTATAGTGTGAGGGTTAGGTTTAGGTTTAGGTTTAGGGTGAGGGTAAGTGTTAGGGTGAGGGTTAGGGTAAGGTTGAGCTTTAGGGTTAGCATTAGGGTTAGGGTTAGGGTTAGAGTGAGGGTTAGGCTTAGGGTTAGGGTGAGGGTGAGGTTGAGGGTTAGGGTTAAGTTTAGGGTTAGTGTTAGGGTTAGGGTTAGGGTGAGGGTTAGGGTTAGGGTTAGGGTTAAGGTGAGGGTGAGGGTGAGAGTTAGGGTGAGGGTGAGGTTGAGGATGAGGGTTAGGATTAGGGTGAGGGAGAGGGTGAAGATGAGGTTTAGGGTTAGGATTAGGTTTAGGGTTAGGGTGAGGTTGAGGGTTAGGTGAGTTGGAGGTTTAGGGTTAGTGTGAGGGTTGGGTGAGTGTGACGTAAGGGTTAGGGTGAGGGTTAGGGTGAGGGTGAAACTTAGGGTTAGGGTTAGGGTTAAGGTGAGGGTTAGTGTTCGGGTAAGGGTTAGGGTTAGGTTTAGGGTTAGTGTGAGTACTAGGGTTAGGTTTAGCGTTAGGGTGAGGGTTAGGGTTAGTGTGAGGGGTAGGGTGACGGTGAGGGTAAGTGTTAGTGTGAGGGTTAGGGTGAGGCTGAGGGTTAGGTTTATTGTTAGTGTTAGGGTGAGTGTTCGGGTTAGGTTTAGGGTTATGGTGGGGGTTACGGTGAGGGTTGGGGTTAGGGTTAGTGTTATGGTTAGGATGAGGGTTTGGGTTAGGGTGAGGGTTGAGGTGAGGGTGAGGTTTAGGGTGAGGGTTAGGGTTAGGGTTAGTGTTAGGATTAGGGTTAGGGTTAAGGTGAGGTTAAGGGTTAGTTTTAGGGTTAGGGTTAGGGTAAGTTTTAGTGTTAGGGTTAGGATGAGAGTGATGGTTAGGTTTAGTGTGAGAGTTAGGGTGAGTGTTAGGCTGAGGGTTAGGATTAGTGTTAGGTTTAGGGTGAGGATGAAGGTTAGGGTGAGTGTGAGGATTAGGGTTTGGGTGAGGGTTAGCGTGACGTTGAGGTTTAGGGTGACGTTTAGAGTGAGGTTTAGGGTGAGAGTATGTGTAAGCCTGAGGGTTAGTTTGAGGGTTAAGGATAGGGTGAGGGTTAGGGATAGGGTTAGGTTTAGGGTTTGGGTGAGGATGAGGGTCAGGGTTAGGGTGAGGGTTAGGTTTAGGGTGAGAGTGAGTTTCAGGGTTAGGATTCGTGTTAGAGTTAGGGTTCGGCTGAGGGTGAGGGTTGGGGTTAGGGTGATCTTTAGGGTTAGGGTGAGGTTTAGGTTTAGGATGAGGATTAGGCTGAGGGGGGGTTAGTATTAGGGTTAGGGTGAGTGTTAGGGCTAGGGTTAGGGTTATTGTTAGGGTTAGGGTTAGGATTAGGGTTAGGGTGAGGGTGAGGGTGAGGATGAGTGTTAGGGTTAGGGTTAGGAATAGGGTTATTGTTAGGGTTAGGGTTAGCGTTAGGGTGAGGGTGAGGGTTAGGTTTAGGGTTAGGGTTAGGGTTATTGTTAGGGCTAGGTTTATGGTGAGGGTGAGGATTAGTTTTAGTGTGAGGGTTAGGTTTAGGTTTAGGGTCAGTGTAAGTGTTAGGGTGACGGTTAGGGTAAGGTTGAGCTTTAGGGTTAGCATTAGGGTTAGGGTTAGGGTGAGGGTTAGGGTTAAGTTTAGGGTGAGGGTGAGGGTGAGGGTCAGGGTTAGGGTTAAGATTAGGGTGAGGTTTAGGTTTAGGGTAAGGGTTAGGGTTAGGGTTAGGGTGATGTTGAGGGTGGGGGTTAGGGTTAGGGTAAAGGAGAGGGTGAAGATGAGGTTTAGGGTTAGGATAAGCGTTAGAGTTAGGGTGAGGTTGAGGGTTAGTGTTACGGTTAGGTTGAGTTTTAGGGTTAGTGTGAGGGTTGGGTGACCGTGAGGGTAAGGGTTAGTGTGAGGGTTAGGGTGAGGGTGAGACTTAGGGTTAGGGTGAGGGTTAGGGCTAGTGTGAGGGTAAGGGTTAGGGTTAGGTTTAGGGTTAGTGTGAGGATTTGGGTTAGGGTTAGGGTTAGGGTGAGGGTTTGGGTTAGTGTGAGGGGTAGGGTGAGGCTGAGGGCAAGGTTTAGGGTGAGGGTTAGGGTGAGGCTGAGGGTTAGGGTTATTGTTAGTGTTAGTGTGACGGTTAGGGTTAGGTTTACGGTTATGGTGGGGGTTAGGGTGAGGGTTGGGTTTAGGGTTAGGGTTATGGTTAGGATGAGGGTTATGGTGAGGGTGAGGGTTAAGGTGAGGTTGAGGGTTAGGGTGAGGGTGAGGGTTAGGGTTAGGGTGAGGGTTATGGTTAGAATTAGGGTTAGGATGAGGGCTAGGGTGAGTGTGAGGGTTAGGGTTAGTGTTAGGGTTAGGTTGAGGGTTAGGGTTAGAGTGAGGGTAAAGGTTAGGTTGAGATTTTGGGTGAGTGTGAGGTTTAGGGAGAGGGTTAGGGTTAGGGTGAGGGTTAGGGTGAGAGATAGGGTTAGTATTAGTGTGAGGGTATGTGTTAGTGTGAGGGTCAGGGTGAGGGTTAGGGTTAGGATGCGGGTTAGGGATAGGGTTAGGGTTAGGGTTGGGGTGAGGGTGAGGGTTAGTTTTAGGGTTAAGTTCAGGGTGAGTTTAAGGTTCATGCTTAGGATTAGGGTTAGGGTTAGGGTTAGGCTGAGGGTGAGGGTAAGGGTGAGGCTTAGCCTTAGGGTGAGGGTGAGGGTTAGGTTTAGGGTGAGGGTTAGGGTTAGGGTTAGTGTGAGGATTGGGGTTAAGGTCAGGGTGAGGGTAAGGATTATGGTGATGTTTAGGGTTAGGGTTAGCGTTAGGGTTATCATGTGGGTGAAGGAGAGGGTTAGGTTTAGGATTAGGTTTATGTTTACGGTTAGGCTTAGGGTGAGGGTCATGGTGAGAGTTAGGCTTAGGGGGAGGGGGAGGGTTAGGGTTAGG
The DNA here is from genome assembly GCF_019054845.1 of Dipodomys spectabilis. Lineage (NCBI taxonomy): Eukaryota > Metazoa > Chordata > Mammalia > Rodentia > Heteromyidae > Dipodomys > Dipodomys spectabilis. The sequence continues at coordinate 6,469,936 of NW_024870972.1, read as the reverse complement.
GTGAGGGTTAGGGTTAGGATGATATTTAGGGTGAGTGTGAGGGTTAGGGTGTGGGTGAGGGTTAGGGTGACAGTGACGGTTAGGGTGAGGGTGGGGGTTAGGGTTAGGGTTAGCATTAGGGTGAGGGTTAGGGTTAGGGTGAGGGTGAGGCTTAGGATGAGGGTTAGGGTTAGGGTTAGGGTTAGTGTGAGGATTAGGGTTAGGGTTAGGGTTAGGGTGAGGGTAAGGGTTAGGGTTAGGGTTAGGGTAAGGTTCAGTGTGAGGTTTAGGATGAGTGTTAGGGTGAGGGTTAGGTTTCGTGTTAGGGTTAGGGTTAGGGTGAAGGTTAGGGTTAGGGTGAGGGTTAGGTTGAGGGTGAGGGTTAGGGTTAGGGTGAGGGTTAGGGTTAGGGTGAGGGTTAGGGTTAGGATTAGGGTGAGGATGAGGGCTAGGGTGAGGGTGAGGATTAGGTTTAGGGTTAGGATTAGGTTGAGGGTTAGGGTTAGGGTGAGGTTTCGGGTGAGGGGTAAGTTTAGGGTTAGGGTTAGGGTGAGGGTAAAGGTTAGGGTGAGGTTTAGGGTGAGGGTGAGGTTTAGGGAGAGGGTTAGGGTTAGGGTGAGGGATAGGTTTAGGATTAGGGTGAGGGTATATGTTAGGGTGAGGGTTAGGGTGAGGGTTAGGGTTAGGATGCGGGTTAGGGATAGGGTTAGGGTTAGGTTTGGGGTGACGATGAGGGGCAGAATTAGTTTTAGGGTTAGGTTCAGGGTGAGTGTGAGGTTCAGGGTTAGGATTAGTGTTAGGGTTAGGGTTAGGCTGTGGATGAGGTTAAGGCTGAGGGTTAGGGTTAGGGTGAGGGTGAAGTTAGGGTTAGGTTTAGGGTCAGGGTTAAGGTTAGGTTTAGTGTGAAGATTAGGTTTAGGGTTAGGGTGAGGGTTAGGGTTATGGTGAGGTTTAGGGTTAGGGTTAGCGTTTAGGTTAGCATGAGGTTGAGGGAGAGAGTTAGGTTTAGGATTAGAGTTAGGTTTACAGTTAGGCTTAGTGTGAGGGTCATGTTCAGGGTGAGGCTTAATGTGAGGGTTAAGGTTAGGGGTAGGGTAAGGGTTACGGTTAGGGTGATATTTAGGGTGAGGGTGAGAGTTAGGGTGAGGGTGAGGGTTAGGGTGAGTGTGAGGGTTAGGGTGTGGGTGAGGGTTAGGGTGACGGTGAGGGTTAGGATGTGGGTGAGGGTTAGGATGAGGGTTAGGGTTAGTGTGAGGATTAGGTTTAGGGTTAGGGTGAGGGTAAGGGTTATAGTGAGGTTTAGGGTTAGGGTTAGCGTTAGGGTTAGCATGAGTGTGAGGGAGAGGGTTAGGTTTAGGATTAGGGTTAGGTTTAGGTTTAGGCTTAGTGTGAGGGTCATGGTGAGGTTGAGGCTTAGGGTGAGGATTAGGATTAGGGTTAGGGTGAGGGTTAGGTTTAGGGTGATATTTAGGGTGAGGGTGAGGGTTAGGGTGAGTGTGAGGGTTAGGGAGAGGGTGAGGGTTAGTTTTGGGTTAGTGTGAAGCTAAAGTTTAGGGTTAGTGTGAGGAATACGTTTAGGGTTAGGTTTAGGGTGAGGGTTATGCTTAGGTTTAGAGCGAGTGTTAGGTTTAGGGTTAGTGTGAGGATTAGAATTAGTGTTAGGGTGAGGGTAAGGCTTATGGTGAGGTTTAGGGTTAGCGTTAGGGTTAGCCTGAGGGTGAGGGAGAGGGTTAGGTTTAGGATTAGGGTTAGGTTTTCAGTTAGGCTTAGTGTGAGGGTCATGGTGAGGGTGAGGCTTAGGGTGAGGGTTAGGGTTAGGTTTAGGGTGAGGGTTAGGGTTAGGGTGATATTTAGGGTGAGGGTGAGGGTTAAGGTGAGGGTGAGGGTTACGGTGAGTGTGAGGGTTAGGTTGTGGTTGAGGGTTAGGGTGACAGTGAGGGTTAGGGGGAGGGGGAGGGTTAGCATTAGGGTTAGCATCAGTGTGAGGGTTAGTGTTAGGGTTAGAGTGAGGGTGAGGGATAGGATGAGGGTTAGGGTTAGTGTTAGTGTTAGGGTTAGTGTGAGGATTAGGGTTAGGGTTAGGGTTAGGGTGAGGGTAAGGATTAGGGTTAGGGTTAGGGTAAGGTTTAGTGTGACGGTTATGGTGAGGGTGAGGGTTAGGTTTAGTGTGAGTGTTAGGGTGAGTGTCAGGGTGAGGGTTAGGTTGTTAGGGTTAGGGTGAGGGTGAGGGTTAGGGTTAGGGTCAGCGTGAGGGTTAGGGATAGGGTTAGGGTTAAGGTAAGGTGTACTGTTATGGTTAAGGTTAGGGTTAGGGTGAGGATGAGGGTTAGGGTTAGGGATAGCATTAGGGTTAGCGCGAGGGTGAGGGAGAGGGTTAGGTTTAGGATTAAGGATAGGTTTAGGGTTAGGCTTAAGGTGAGGGTGATGGTGAGGGTGAGGCTTAGGGTCAGGGTTAGGGTTAAGGTTAGGGTGAGGGTTAGTTTTAGGGTGAAATTTAGGGAAATGTTGGGGTTAGGGTGAGGGTGAGGGTTAGGGTGAGTGTTAGGGTTAGGATTTGGTTGAGGGTTAGGGTGACATTGACGGTTAGGCTGAGGGTGAGGGTTAGGTTTAGTGTTAGTGTGAGGCTAAGGGTTAGGGTTAGGTTTAGGGTTAGTGTGAGGATTAGTGTTAGGGTTAGAGTAAGAGTTAGTGTTAGTGTGAGGGTTAGGCTGTCGGTGAGGGTAAGGGTTAGGGTGGCGTTTAGGGTGAGGCTGAGGGTTAGGGTTATTTTTAGTGTTAGGGTGAGGGTTAGTGTTAGGTTTAGGGTTATGGTGGGGGTTAGGGTGAGTGTTGGGGTTAGGGTTAGGGTTATGGTTAGGATGAGGGTTAGGGTTAGGGTGAGGGTTTAGGTGAGGGTGAGGGTTAGGGTGAATATGAGGGTTAGGGTTAGGTTGAGGGTTAGGGTTAGGATTAGGGTTAGGATGAGGGCTAGGGTGAGGGTTAGGTTTAGTGTTAATGTTAGGTTGAGGGTTAGGGTTAGGGTGAGGGTTAGGATTATGGTGAGGTTTAGGGTTGGAGTTAGGGTTAGGGTTAGTATGAGGGTCAGGGAGAGGGTTAGGTTTAGGATTAGGGTTAGGTTTACGGTTAGGCTTAGTGTGAGGGTCATGGTGAGGGTGAGTGTTAGGGTGAGGGTGAGGGTTATGGTGAGTGTGAGGGTTAGGGTGTGGGTGAGGGTTAGGGTGAAGGTGAATGTTAGGGTGAGGGTGAGAGTTAGGGTTAGGGTTAGCATTAGGATAAGTGTTAGGGTTAGGTTTAGGGTGAGGGTGAGAGTTAGGGTGAGGGTTAGTGTTAGGGTTAGGGTTAGGGTTAGTTTGAGGATTAGGGTTAGGTTTAGGGTTAGGGTGAGGGTAAGGGTTAGGGTTAAGGTTAGGGTAAGATTTAGTGTGAGTGTTAGGGTGAGTGTGAGGGTTAGGTTTAGTGTGAGTCTTAGGGTGAGTGTTAGGGTGAGGGTTAGGTTTAGTGTTAGGGTTAGGGTTAGGTTGAGGGTTAGGATGTGGGTGAGGGTTAGTGTGACTGTGAGGGTTAGGGTGAGGGTTAGGATTAGAGTTAGGTTCAGGGTGAGGGTTAGGGATAGGGTTGGGTTTAGGGTTAGGGGTATTGTTAGGGTGAGGGTTAGGGTTAGGGTTAGGGTGAGGGTGAGGGTTAGGTTTAGGGATAGCATTTGGGTTAGCGTGAGGGTGAGGGAGAGGGTTAGGTTTAGGATTAGGGTTAGGTTTAGGTTTAGGCTTAGGGTGAGGGTAGTGGTGAGGGTGAACCTTTGGGTCAGGGTTAGGGTTAGGGTTAGGGTGAGGGTTAGGGTTAGGGTGATATTTAGGAAAAGGGTGAGGGTTAGGGTGAGGGTGAGGGTTAGGGTGAGTGTGAGGGTTAGGGTTTGGGTGAGGATTAGAGTGACTTTGAGGGTTGGGGTGAGGATGAGGTTTAGGGTTCGCCTTAGCATTAGGGTGAGGGTTAGGGTTAGGGTTATGTTGAGGGTGAGGGTTAGGGTGAGGGTTAGGGTTAGGGTTAGCATTAGGGTTAGCTTGAGGGTGAGGGAGAGGGCTAGGTTTAGGATTAGGGTTAGGTTTAGGGTTAGGCTTAGGGTGAGGGTGATGGTGAGGGTGAGGCTTAGGGTCAGGGTTAGGATTAGGGTTAGGGTGAGGGTCAGTGTTAGGGTGATATTTAGGGAAAGGGTGAGTGTTAGGGGGAGGGGGAGGGTTAGGGTGAGTGTGCGGGTTAGGGTTTGGGTGAGGTTTAGGGTGACGGTGAGGGTTAGGGTCAGGGTGAGGGTAAGTTTTAGGGTTAGTGTGAGGATTAGAGTTAGGGTGAGGGTTAGGGTTAGTGTGAGGGGTAGGGGGACGGTGAGAGTAAGGGTTAGGTTGAGGGTTAGGGTGAGGCTGAGGGTTAGGATTATTGTTAGTGTTAGGGTGAGGTTTAGGGTTAGGTTTAGGGTTATGGTGGGTGTTACGGTGAGGGTTGGGGTTAGGGTTAGGGTTATAGTTAGGATGTGGGTTAGGGTTAGGGTGAGGGTTAAGGTGAGGGTGAGGGTTAGGGTGAGGGTGAGGGTTAGTTTTTGGGTGAGGGTTAGGGTTAGGATTAGGGTTAGGATGAGGGCTAGGTGATGGTGAGGATTAGGGTTAGGGTTAGGGTTAGGGTTCGGTGAGGGGTAGGTTTAGGGTTAGGGTTAGGGTGAGGGTGAGGGTAAAGGTTAGGGTGAGGTTTAGGGTGAGGGTGAGGTTTAGGGAGAGGGTTAGGATTAGGGTGAGAGTCAGGGTGAGGGATAGGGTTAGGATTAGGGTGAGGGTATGTGTTAGGGTGAGGGTTAGGGTGAGGGTTAGGGTTAGGATGAGTGTTAGGGATAGGGTTAGGGTTAGGGTTGGGGTGACGATGAGGGTGAGGGTTTGTTTTAGGGTTAGGTTCAAGGTGAGTGTGAGGTTCAGGGTTAGGATTAGGGTTAGGGTTAAGGTTAAGCTGAGGGTGAGGTTAAGGCTGAGGTTTAGGGTTAGGGTGAGGGTGAAGGTTAGGGTTAAGTTTAGGGTGAGGTTTAGGGTTAGGGTTAGCGTTAGGGTTAGTATGAGCCTGAGGGAGAGGTTTAGGTTTAGGATTACGGTAAGGTTTAGGTTTAGACTTGGTGTGAGGGTCACGGTGAGGGTGAGGCTTAGGGTGAGGATTACGGTTAGGGGTTAGGGTGAGGGTTAGGTTAAGGTGATATTTAGTGTGAGGGTGAGGGTTAGGGTGAATGTGAGGATTAGGGTTTGGGGGAGGGTTAGGATAACGGTGAGGGTTAGGGAGAGGGTGAGGGTTAGGTTTGGGTTAGTGTGAGGCTAGGGTTTAGGGTAAGGTTTAGGGATAGTGTGAGGATTGCGGTTAGGGATAGGGTTAGCGTGAGGTTTAGGGTTAGTGTTAGGGGTAGGGTGACGATGAGCGTAAGGGTTAAGGTGAGGGTTAGGTTGAGACTGAGGGTTAGGGTTATTGTTAGTGTTAGGGTGAGTGTTAAGGTTATGTTTATGGTTATGGTGGGGGTTAGGGTGAGGGTTGGGGTTAGGGTTAGGGTTATGGTTAGGATGAGGGTTAGGGTAAGGGTGAGGGTTAGGGTTAGGATTAGGGTTTGGATGAGGGCTAGGGTGAGGGTGAGGGTTAGTGTTAGGGTTAGGGTTAGGTTGAAGGTTAGGGTTAGGGTGAGGGTTCGGGTAAGGGGTAAGTTTAGGGTTAGGTTTAGGGTGAGGGTAAAGGTTAGGGTGAGGTTTAGGGTGAGGGTGAGGTTTAGGGAGAGGGTTAGGGTTAGGGTGAGGGTTAGGGTGAGGGATAGGGTTAGTATGAGGGTGAGGGTATGTGTTAGGGTGACGCTTAATGTTAGGATGAGGTTTAGGGATAGGATTAGGGTTATGGTTGGGGTGACGATGAGGGTGAGGGTTAGTTTTAGGGTTAGGTTCAGTGTGAGGGTGAGGTTCAGGGTTAGGATTAGGGTTAGGGTTAGGGTTAGGCTGAGGGTGAGGGTAAATCTGAGGGTTAGGGTTAGGGTGATTGTGAGCGTTAGAATGAGTGTTAGTGTGAGGGTGCGGGATAGGGTGAGGTTGAGGGATTGGGAGAGGGTGAGGGTTAGAGTCTGGGTGAGGGTTAGGGGGACAGTGAGGGTTAGGGTGACGGTGAGTGTTAGGGTGACGGTGAGTGTTAGGGTGATTGTGAGTGTTAGGATTAGGGTTCGTGTTAAGGTGAGAGTTAGGTTTAGGGTTAGGGTTATGGTGAGGGTGAGGGAGACGGGTAGGGTTAGGATTTGAGTGAGGGTTAGGGTTATTGTGAGGGATAGGTTTAGGGTGAGGGTAAGTGCTAGGGTGAGGGCTAGCGAGAGGGTGAGGGTTAGGGTTAGGGTTAGGGTAAGTGTGAGGCTTAGGATGAGGGTTAGGTTATTGTTAGGGTTAGGGGTAGGGGTAGGGTTAGGGTGAGTGTTAGCTTGAAGGTGAGTGTTAGGGTCATGTTGGGGATTCAGGAGAGGGTGAGGGTAAGGGTCTGGGTGAGTGTTAGGGTGAGGGTTAGAGTGAGGGTTAGGGTTATTGTTAAGTTTATGGTTAGGCTGAGGTTGAGAGTCAGGATTAGGGTGAGGGTTAGGGTTAGGGTGAGGGTTTGGGTTAGGGTTAGGATGATTGTTAGGCTGAGGGTTAGGGTTATGGTTCGGGTGAGTGTTAGGGTTGCTGTGAGTGTTAGGGTTAGGATGAGGGTAAGTGGTAGGGGTCGCGTTAGTGTGAGGGTAATGGTTACTGTGAGGGTTAGGGTTAGGGTTAGGGATAGGGTGAAGTTTAGGGTGAGGGTTAGGGTTAGGGATTGGGTGAGTGTGAGGGTGTGAGTGAGGTTAGGGTTAGGATTAGGGTTAGGGTTATGGTTAGGCTGAGGGTGAAGGTGAGGGTTAGGGTTAGGAATAGGATGAGGGTGAGGGTTAGAGTGAGGGTTAGGTTTAGGGTGAGGGTTAGAGTGAGGGTTAGGGTTAGGCTAAGGGTGAGTGTGAGGTTGAGGGTTAGGGTTAGGATTAGGGTTAGAATGAGGGTGACGTTTAGAATGAGTGGTAGTGTGAGGGTGAGGGATAGTTTGAGGGTGAGGGATTGGGAGAGGGTGAGGGTTAGAGTCTGGGTGAGGGTTAGTGGGACGGTGAGGGTTAGGGTGACGGTGAGTGTTAGGGTGACGGTGAGTGTTAGGGTGATTGTGAGTGTTGGGGTTAGGGTTCGTGTTAAGGTGAGGGTTAGGTTTAGGGTTAGGGTTAGTGTGTGGGTGAGGGAGACGGGTAGGGTTAGGATTTGAGTGAGGGTTAGGGTTAGTGTGAGGGTTTGGGTTAGGGTTAGGTTTAGGGTGAGGGTAAGTGTTAGGGTGAGGGCTAGGGAGAGGGTGAGGGTTAGGGTTAGGTTTAGGGTAAGGGTGAGGGTTAGGATAAGGGTTAGGTTATTGTTAGGGTTAAGGTTAGGGTTAGGGTTAAGGTTAAGTTTAGGGTTAGGTGGAGGGTGAGATTTAGGGTTAGGTTGAGGGTTAGGGTTAGGGTTAGGATGAGGGTGAGGGTGAGGGTGAGGGTTAGGGTTAGGTTTAGGGTTGGGGTTAGGGTGAGGGTAAGGCTTAGGGTGAGGGTTTGGGTGAGTGTTAGTGTGAGGTGTAGGGTTAGTGTTAGGGTGAGGGTTAAGGTTGGTGTGAGGGTTAGGGTTAGGGTTATGGTTAGGATGAGGGTAAGCTATAGGATTAGGGTTAGTGTGAGGGTTAGGGTTAGTGTGAGGTTTAGGGTTAGTGTTAGGGTGAGGGTAAGGGATAGGGTGAAGGTTAGGGTGAGGGTGATGGTTAGGGTTAGGGTTAGGGTTACGGTGAGGGTTATGTGAGGGTGAGGTTTAGTGTTAGTGTTTGGGTTAGGGTGTGGTTTAGCGTGAGGTTTAGGGTTTGGGTAAGGATTACGGTTAGGGTGAGAGTAAGGGTTAGGGTTAGGGTTAGGGTGAGGGTGAGGGTGACGGTTTGGGTTAGGGTTAGGGTTAGGTTGAGGGTGAGTGTGAGGGTTAGGGTTAGGATTATGGTTAGGCTGAGGCTGAGGGTGAGGGTGAGGTTGAGAGTGAGCTTTAGGATGAGGGTTAGGGTTAGGGTTAGCGTGAGGTTGAGGGTGCGGGTTAGGGTTTGAATTAGTGTTAGGGTTAGTGTTAAGCTGAGAGTGAGTTTGACAGTGAGGGTGAGGGTTACGGTTAGGGTGAGGGTTAGGGTGAGGTTGAGGGTTAGGGTTAGGGTGAGGGTGAGGGTGATGGTTAGTGTTAGGATTAGGGTTAGGGATAGGCTGAGGGTGAGGATAAGGGTGAGGTTTAGGGTGAGTGTGAGGGTTAGTGTTAGGTTTAGAGATAGGCTGAGTGTGAGGGTGAGGTTTAGCGTGAGGGTGAAGGTTAGTGTTAGGGTTAAGGTTAGGCTGAGTGTTATGGTGAGGGTTAGGGTTAGGGTGAGTGTCAGTGTTAGGGCTAGGGTGTGGGATAGGGTAAGGGTGAATATTAGGGTTAGATTTAGGGTGATGGTGAGGGTGAGGGTGAGGGTTAGAGTTGGGTTAGGTTGAGAGTTAGGGTGAGGGTTAGGTTGAGGGTTAGGGTTAGGGTTAGGGTTCGGATTAGGGTTAGGCTTAGGCTGAGGGTGTGGGTGAGGGTGAGGCTGAGGGTTAGTGTTAGGGTGATGTTTAGGGTTAGGGTGGGGTTTAGGTTTATGTTTAGGTTTAGGATGAGGATTGGGCTGAGGAGTGGGATTAGGGTTTGGGTTAGGCTGAGGGTTTGGGTTAGGGATAGGGTTATTGTTAGGATTAGGTTTAGGGTTAGGGTGAGGGTGAGGGTGAGGGTGACGGTGAGGGTTAGGTTTAGGTTTAGGGATAGGGTTATTTTTAGGGTTAGGGTTAGAGTGAGGGTGAGGGTTAGGGTTAGGGTTAGGGTGAGAGTGAGGGTTAGGCTTAGGATTAGATTTAGGGTGAGGGCTAGGCTCAAGATGAGGTTTAGGTTTAGGTTTTGGGTGAGGGTTAGTTTTAGGGTGAGGGTGAGGGTTAGGCTCACAGGGATAGGGTGAGGGTTAGGGGTAAGGTTAGGGTTAGTGTGAGGATTAAGGTTAGGGTTAGGGTGAGTGTAAGGGTTATGGTGAAGTTTAGGGTTAGGGTTAGCGTTAGGGCTAGCATGAGGGTGAGGGAGAGGGTTAGGTTTAGGATTAGGGTTAGGTTTACGGTTAGGCTTATGGTGAGGGTCATGGTGAGGGTGAGGCTTAGTGTGAGGGTGAGGTTTAGGGTTAGGATTAGGGTTAGGGTTATTGTTAGGCTGAGGGTGAGGGTGAGGGTGAGGGTTGGGGTTATTGTTAGTGTTAAGGTGAGGGTGAGGGTGAGGATGAGTGTTAGTATTAAGGTTAGGAATAGGGTTATTGTTAGGGTTAGGGTTAGCGTTAGGGTGAGGGTGAGGGTTATGATTAGGGTTAGGGTTATGGTTATTGTTAGGGTTCGGGTTAGGGTGAGGGTTAGGGTTAGGATGATATTTAGGGTGAGGGTGTAAGTTAGGGTGAGGGTGAGGGTTTGGGTGAGTGTGAGGGTTAGGGTGTGGGTGAGGGTTAGGGTGACTGTGAGGTTTAGGGTGAGGGTGATGGATAGGGTTAGGGTTAGCATTAGGGTGAGGGTTAGGGTTAGGGTGAGGGTGAGGGTTAGGAAGAGGGTTAGGGTTGGGGTTAGTGTGAGGATTAGGGTTAGTGTGAGTCTAAGGTTTAGGGTTAGGGTTAGGGTTTGGGTAAGGTTTAGTGTGAGGGTTAGGGTGAGAGTGAGCGTTAGGTTTAGTGTGAGTGATAGGGTGAGTGTTAGGGTGAGGGTTAGGTTTAGTGTTAGGGTTAGGGTGAGGGTGAGGGTTAGGGTTAGGGTGAGGGTGAGGGTTAGGGTAGGGTTAGGGTTAGGGTTAGGGGTATTGTTAGGTTTAGGGTTAGGGTTAGGGTGAGGGTGAGTGTTAGGGTTCGGGATAGCATTAGGGTTAGGGTAAGAGTGAGGGAGAGGTTTAGGTTCAGGACTAGGGTTAGGTTTAGGGTTAGGCTTAAGTTGAGGGTGATGGTGAGGGTGAGGCTAAGGGTCAGGGTTAGGTTTAGGGTGAGGGTTAGTTTTAGGGTGATATTTAGGAAAAGCGTGAGGTTTAGGGTGAGGGTGAGGGTTAGGGTGAGTGTGAGGGTTAGGGTTTGGGTGAGGGTTAGAGTGACGTTGAGGGTCAGTGTGAGGGTGAGGGTTAAGGTTAGGGTTAGCATTAGGGTGAGTGTTAGTGTTAGGGTTATGTTGAGGGTGAGGTTTAGGGTAAGGGTGAGGGTTAGTGTTAGGGTTAGCATTAGGGTGAGGGTTTGTGTTGTGGTTATGTTGAGGGTGAGGGTTAGGGTGAGGGTTAGGGTTAGGGTGAAGGTTAGGGTTAGTGTGAGGGGTAGGGTGACGGTGAGGGTAAGGGTTAGGTTGAGGGTTAGGGTGAGGCTGAGGGTTAGGGTTACTGTTAGTGTTAGTGTGATGTTTAGGGTTAGGTTTAGGGTTATGGTAGGGGTTAGGTTGAGGGTTGTAGTTAGGGTTAGGGTTAGGGTTAGGATGTGGGTTAGGTTTAGGGTAAGGGTTAAGGTGAGGGTGAGGGTGAGGGTTAGGGTGAGGGTGAGGGTTAGGGTTAGGGTGAGGGTTAGGGTTAAGATTAGGGTTAGGATGAGGGCTAGGGTGAGGGTGAGGATTAGGGTTAGGGTTAGGGTTAGGTTGAGGGTTAGGGTAAGGGTGAGGGATTGGGTGAGGGGTAGGTTTAGGGTTAGGGTTAGGGTGAGGGTAACGTTAGGGTGAGGTTTAGGTCGAGGGTGAGGTTTAGGGAGAGGGTTAGAGTTAGGGTGAGGTTTAGGGTGAGGGATAGGTTTAGGATTAGGGTGAGGGTGTGTGTTAGGGTGAGGGTTAGGGTGAGGGTTAGGGATAGGGTTAGGGTTAGGGTTGGAGTGACGATGAGGGTAGGTGTTAGTTTTAGGGTTAGATTAATGGTGAGTGTGAGGTTCATGGTTAGGATTAGGTTTAGAGTTAGGGTTACCCTGAGGGTGAGGGTAATGCTGAGAGTTAGTTTTCGGGTGAGGGTAAAGGTTAGGTTTAGGTTTAGGGTGAGGGTTAGGGTGAGGGTTAGTGTGAGGATTAGGGTTAGGGTTAGGGTGAGGTTAAGGGTTATGGTGAGGTTTAGGGTTAGGGTTAGCTTTAGGGTTAGCATGAGGGTGAGGGAGAGGGTTAGGTTTAGGATTAGGGTAAGGTTTAAGTTTAGGCTTAGTATGAGAGTCATGGTGAGGGTGAGGCTTAGGATGAGGGTTAAGGTTAGGGTTAGGGTGAGGGTTAGGGTTAGGGTGATAAATAAGGTGAGGGTGAGGCTTAGCGTGCGGTTGAGGGTTAGGGTGAGTGTGACGGTTAGGGTTTGGGTGAGGGTTAGGGTTAGTGTTAGGGTTAGGGTGAGGATTAGGGTTAGTGTTAGGGGTAGGGTGACTGTGAGTGAAAGGGTTAGGGTGAGGGTTAGGGTGAGGCTGAGGATTAGGGTTATTGTTAGTGTTAGGGTGAGGGTTAGGGTTAGGTTTAGGGTTATGGTGGGGGTTAGGGTGAGGTTTGGGGTTAGGGTTAGGGTTATGGTTAGCATGAGGGTTAGGGTTAGGGTGAGGGTTAGGGTTAGGATTAGGGTTAGGATGAGGGCTAGGGTGAGGGTGAGGGTTAGGGTTAGTGTTAGGGTTAGGTTGAAGGTTAGGGTTAGGTTTAGGGTTCGGGTAAGGGGGTAAGTTTAGGGTTAGGGTTAGGGTGAGGGTAAAGCTTAGGATGAGATTTAGGGTGAGGGTGAGGTTTAGGGAGAGGTTTAGGTTTAGGGTGAGGGTTAGGGTGAGGGTTAGGGTTAGGATTAGAGTGAGGGTGTGTGTTAGGGTGAGGGTTAGGGTTAGGATGAGGGTTAGGGAAAGTTTTAGGGTTAGGGTTGGGGTGACGATGAGGGTGAGGGTTAGTTTTAGGGTTAGGTTCAGGGTGAGTGTGAGGTTCATGGTTAGGATTAGGTTTTGAGATAGGATTAGGCTGAGGGTGAGCGTAAGGCTGAGAGTTAGGGTTAGGGTGAGGGTGAATGTTAGGGTTAGGTTTAGGGTGAGGGTTAGGGTTATGGTTAGTGTGAGGATTAGGGTTAGGTTTAGGGTGAGGGTAAGGGTTATGGTGAGGTTTAGGGTTAGGGTTAGCGTTAGGTTTAGCATGAGGGTGAGGGAGAGGGTTAGGTTTTGGATTAGGGATAGGTTTAGATTTAGGCTTAGAGTAAGAGTCATGGTGAGGGTGAGGCTTAGGATGAGGGTTAGAGTTAGGGTGAGGGTGAGGGTTAGGGTGACGGTGAGGGTTAGGGTGAGGGTTAGGGTTAGGGTTAGCCTTAGGGTGAGGTTAAGGGTTAGGATTAGGGTGAGGGTGAGGGTTAGGATGAGGGTTAGGGTTAGTGAGAGGATTAGGGTTAGTGTGAGTCTAAGGGTTAGGGTTTGGGTTAGGGTTAGGGTAAGGTTTAGTGTGAGGGTTAGGGTGAGAGAGAGGGTTAGGTTTAGTGTGAGTGATAGGGTGAGTGTTAGGGTGAGGGTTAGGTTTAGTGTTAGGGTTAGGGTTAGGGTGAGGGTGAGGGTTAGGGGTATTTTTAGGATTAGGGTTAGGGTTAGGGTGAGGGTGAGGGTTAGGGTTAGGGTGAGGGTGAGGGTTAGGGTTAGGGTGAGAGTGAGGTTTAGGTTTAGGATTAGGGTTAGTTTTAGGGTTAGGCTTAGGGTGAGGGTGAGGGTGAGGCTAAGGGTCAGGGTTAGGGTTAGGGTTAGGGTGAAGGTTAGTGTTAGGGTGATATTTAGGAAAAGGGTGAGGGTTAGGGTGAGGGTGAGGGATAGGGTGAGGGTCAGGGTTAGGGTGATTGTGAGGATTAGGGTTTGGGTGAGGGTTAGAGTGACGTTGAGGGTTATGGTGAGGGTGAGGGTTAGGCTTAGGGTTAACATTAGGGTGAGGGTTAGTATTAGGGTTGTGTTTAGGGTGAGGGTTAGGGTGAGGGTTAGGGTTAGGGTTAGCATTAGGGTTAGCTTTAGGGTGAGGGAGAGGGCTAGGTTTAGGATTAGGTTTAGGTTTAGGGTTAGGCTTATTGTGAGGGTGATGGTGAGGGTGAGGCTTAGGGTCAGGGTTAGGGTTAGGGTTAGGGTGTCGGTGAGGGTTAGGGTGAGTGTGAGGGTTTGGGTTTGGGTAAGGTTTAGAGTGACGGTGAGGGTTAGGGTGAGGGTGAGGGTAAGGTTTAGGGTTAGTGTGAGGGTAAGGGTTAGGGTTAGATTTAGGGTTAGTGTGAGGATTAGGGTTAGGGTTAGGGTGAGGGTTAGGGTTAGTGTGAGAGGTAGGGTGACGGTGAGGGTAAGGGTTAGGTTGAAGGTTAGGGTGAGGCTGAGGGTTAGGGTGAGTGTGAGGGTTAGGGTTTGGGTAAGGTTTAGAGTGACGGTGAGGGTTAGGGTGAGGGTGAGGGTAAGGTTTAGGGTTAGTGTGAGGGTAAGGTTTAGGGTTAGATTTAGGGTTAGTGTGAGGATTAGGGTTAGGGTTAGGGTGAGGGTTAGGGTTAGTGTGAGAGGTAGGGTGACGGTGAGGTTAAGGTTTAGGTTTAGGTTTAGGGTGAGGCTGAGGGTTAGGGTTATTGTTAGTGTTAGGGTGATGTTTAGAGTTAGGTTTAGGGTTATGGTGGGGGTTAGGGTGAGGGTTGTGGTTAGGGTTAGTGTTATGATTAGGATGAGGGTTAGGGTTAGGGTGAGGGTTAATGTGATGGTGAGGGTTAGGGTGAGGGTATGGGTTAGGGTTAGGGTGAGGGTTAGGGTTAGGATTAGGGTTGGGATGAGGGCTAGGGTGAGGATGAGGATTAGGGTTAAGGTTAGGTTGAGGGTTAGGGTTAGGGTGATGGTTCGGGTGAGGGGTAGGTTTAGGGTTAGGGTTAGGGTGAGGGAAAAGGTTAGGGTGATGTTTAGGTTGAGGGTGAGGTTTAGGGAGAGGGTTAGGGATAGTGTGAGGGTTAGGGTGAGGGATAGGGTTAGGATTAGGGTGAGGGTATGTGTTAGGGTGAGGGTTAGAGTTAAGATGAGGGTTAGGGATAGGGTTAGGTTTAGGTTTGGGGTGATGATGAGGTTGAGGTTTAGTTTTAGGGTTAGGTTCAGGGTGAGTGTGAGGTTCATGGTTAGGATTAGGTTTAGGGTTATGGTTAGGCTGAGGGTGAGGGTAAGGCTGAGGGTTAGGGTTAGGGTGAGGGTGAATGTTAGGGTTAGGTTTAGGGTGACGGTTACGGTTAGGGTTAGTGTGAGGATTAGGGTTAGGGTTAGGGGGAGGTTAAGGGTTATGGTGAGGTTTAGGGTTAGGGTTAGCGTTTAGGTTAGCATGAGGTTGAGGGAGAGGGTTATGTTTAGGATTAGGGTTAGGTTTACAGTTAGGCTTAGTGGGACGGTCATGTTCAGGATGAGGCTTAATGTGAGGGTTAAGGTTAGGGGTAGGGTAAGGGTTACGGTTAGTATGATATTTAGGGTGAGGGTGAGGGTTAGGGTGACGGTGAGGGTTAGGGTGTGGGTGAGGGTTAGGGTGACGGTGAGGGATAGGGTGTGGGTGAGGGTTAGGGTTTGGGTTAGCATTAGGGTGAGGGTTTTGTTGAGGGTTTGGGTGAGGGTGAGGGTTAGGGTGAAGGTTAGTGTTAGGGTTACCTTTAGGGTTAGTGTGAGGATTAGGGTTAGGGTTAGGGTTAGGGTGATGGTAAGGTTTAGGGTTAGGTTTAGGGTAAGGTTTAGTGTGAGTTTTAGGGTGAGAGTAAGGGTTAGGTTTAGTTTGAGTGTTAGGGTGAGTGTTAGGGTGAGAGTTAGGTTTAGTGTTAGGGTTAGGGTGAGGGTGAGGGTTAGGAATAGGGTTAGGGTTAGGGTTATTGTTAGGGTTAGGATTAGGGTTAGAGTGAAGTTGAGGGTTAGGGTTAGGTTAGGGTTAGGGTGAGGGTAAGTGATAGGGTTATAGTTTGGGTAAGGTTTAGGGTGAGGTTTATGGTGAGAGTGAGGACTGGTTTTAGTGTGAGTGTTAGGGTGTGTGTTACGTTGAGTGTTAGGGTTAGGGTGAGGTTGAGGTTTAGGTTTAGTGTTAGCGTTAAGGTGAAAGTTAGGGTGAGGGTTAGGACGAGGGTGAGGATTAGGGATAGGGTTAGGGTTAGAGTTAGGGTGATTGTTAGGGTTAGGGTTAGGGTGAGGGTGAGGGTTAGGGTTAGGGTTAGGGTTAGGTTGAAGCTTAGGTTTAGGGTGAGGGTTCGGGTAAGTGGTAGGTTTAGAGTTAGGGTTAGGGTGAGGGTAAAATTTAGGGTGAGGTTTGGGGTGAGGGTGAGGTTTAGGGAGAGGATTAGGGTTAGGGTGAGGTTTAGGGTGAGGATAGGGATAGGATTAGGGTGAGGGTATGTGTTAGGGTGAGGGTTAGGGTGAGGGTTAGGGTTAGGATGAGGGTTAGGGATAGGGTTAGGGAAGGAGGGCTCTACACCTTCCACAAGGAAGAGACAACCCTCCAAACAGAAATTCACAGTACAAATCTTTCCCAAGAAGCTCTGATCTGCATCCTAGCAATATTGAAAGTGCCTCATTCTGTCTAAAATAACAGGTGAAACTTTTTTCTTTTAATGCTGAGAGAGGTCAAGAGTGTTTAGGAACTCAGGATGCAAAGAATAAGATAGAGCCAGGCACTGGTGGCTCACGCCTGTAATCCTATCTACTCAGGAGCCTGAGATCTGAGGAACACAGTTGCAAGCCAGTCCGGGCAGGAGAGAAGGTGAGACAACTATCTCCAATAAACCACCAGAAAAAAGGAAGTGGCGCTGTAGCTCAAGTGGTACAGCGCTCACCTTGACTTGAACAGCTGAGGGACAACGCCCAGGCTCAGAGTTCAAGCCCCACGACCGACAAAAAAAAAAAACAAAACTATATAGAGCACTCACAACCTCGGCGATTTAAAACATTATTGTTGGACGGTGACCAGGTTCTAAATGCTCTACACATTCCCCAACGGAAAGACAGGGCAGTAAGGAGAGTTAGACAGCATCGGTCTATCCCAGGCATATTCGGTCTGCATCCTAGCAGGGCTTAAACCTCCTCACACTGTCCCCATTAACGAGTCCCAATTTTTTCCTTGCAATTCTGGGATTGCTCAGCAGTATTAGGGAGATTAGGATGAAAACGACAAGATAGAGCCCTGAGAACTTGGGTACCTTAAAATAGAACTGTTTTTTGGCGCCTCAGTTGTGAATATTCTGCACCTTCGATAATGAAGAGACAAGCCACGAAAGAGAAATAAACAGCATATTTCTGTCTCTAGTAGCTCCTATGTGCATCCTGGCATGGTTCACAGGCCCTATCTGTATCACCAGCCATAGGTCAAAAGATTTCTTTGAAATATTTGGGAGAGCTGAGGAGGTTTTGGGAGCACAGGATGCAAATAACAAGAAAGCGCACTCAAAACTTTTGGACCTTAAAACGATTGTTTGAAGGTCCCCAAGATTTGAGTGCTCTACACCTTCCCCAAAGGAGAGAAAAGCCGCTAAATAGAAATAGACTGCATTTTTCTCGCCCAGGCAACTCTGGTATGCATCCATCAGGGCTTAATGCCCCTCACACTGTCCACAGAGCCCAGTCCAATTTGTTTCATCCAATTCTGGCAGAGCTGATCTGTGTTAGTCAGCTCAGGATGCAATCGACATGATAGAGCACTCTGAAATTGGTGACCTTAAAACAGTTTTAAGGTCCGAAAGTAAGGATGCTCTACTCCTTCCCCAATGGAGAGACAAGCCTCCAAAAATATATGGACAGCACCGACCTTTCTCACTAAGCCCTAATCTACATTCTATTCCATATACTGTCAACAATAACAGGTCCAATTACATTCCTTGCAATTTTGGGATAGCTGAAAAGTGTTTGGAAGCACAGGATGCAAACGACAAGATAGAGTAACACAGAAATTCGACGCCTTAAAACAAAATTGTTTTTCAGGGCTCAAATTCTCAATGATCTACATATTCCCCAAAGGAGAGATAAGCCTCTAAATACAAGTAGACCGCATCTTTCTAACCCGGGTTTCTCTGTTCTGCATCCTAGCTTGGCTGAAAGCCACTTATACTGTCCATCCACAGGAACAAGTCCAATTTTGTCTTCCAATTCTGGGAGAGCTGACCAGTGTTAGCGAGTTCAGCATGCAAACGAAAGTTTGAGTAAAGCAGAGAAAGTCAGATAAGGTGATGGTAATGAAATGAAACCTAAGGTATGTATTCGAATGTTTTATTTAGTTTCAAGCAATTGTTTATGACACATTCATAAGATCATTTCTTTTTTACTTTGTATGTACCTCCCCCATTGTATAACAACTGCTTTCACTGTATTTCATGTCGGTATAATTTGTGGAGGGGAAGGGGAAAAACAATTCGTTTAAATAGGGATACAGTTGGACCCATAGCAAAAATGCGATGTACAAGTCGTTATGTCCAATACGAACTTTGCAACTTTGGTTTGTAAGTGGTGGGGGGTATGGGAGAGGGGAGGACTGTGAGGAGGGGAGGAGGAGTATGGGAAAAGATGGGAATGGGAAACAATAAGGACGTTACAATACTTTATAAAAAATGTACTCATTATCTTGCACATGTAATTGTTTCCACTCTGTACATAGTTTTCAAAAAAAATAAATGAACAAATAAATAAATAAATAAATTTAAAAACAAGAAAAGATGGAGCACTCAGAACATGGGGATCTTGAAACAGTTTTAACGTCCCCAAAGGAGGGACACGCCTCCATAGAGAAATTGACAGCACCAATCTTCCCAAGAAGCTCTGGTCTGCATCCTAGCAAGACAGAAATTTTTATATCATGTCTACAGTCACAGGTTCCTTTTTTCTCCTTACCAATGGGAGGGTGGAAAAGTTTTTGAGATCTCAGGTTGTAAACGACAAGGTAGAGCACTCAGACCTTCAGTGAGGTAAAAAATATTGCCCAAGTTCTGAATGCTTTACAATTCTTCAAAGGAGATACAAGCCACTAAAGAGAAATAGACTGCATGGTTCTATCAGAGGCGACAGCGGTCTGCATCCTAGCAGGGCTTGTAGCCCCTGACACTGTCCACAGTAACAAGTCTGAATTTTTTCCTTGAAATTCAGGGTGGGCTGACCAGTGTTAGGATGCTCAAGATGAAAACGACAAGATAGAGCACTGAGGATGTGGGGAACTTAAAACAAAATTGTTTTATGGCGTCAAGGTTCTGAATGCTCTATACATTCGAAAAAGAAAAGACGAGCCCACGAAGAGAAATAGACAACATCATTCGGTTTCTAGCAGCCCCTGTGTGCATCCTGGCATGGTTCAAAGCCCCTCTTGGTGTCACCATCCCCTGGACAATCCTTTTTACTTGCAATTTTGAGAGAGCTGTGGAGGGTTTGGGATCACAGGATGCAAACAACAAGACAGAGTTCTCAGAATTTGGAGAACATAAAGAAAATTTTTTTAAGGTCTCCAAGTTCTGAGTGCTCTCAACTTTTCCCAAAAGCAAGACAAGCCACTTAGGAGAAATAGAAAGCATTGTTCTGTCCCAGTCAACTGTGCTCTGAATCTTAGCAGGGCTTAATGACCCTTGCACTATCCACAGTAAACAGTCCAAACTTTGTTCTTCCAATTCTGGGAGCAGTGGCCAGTGTTAGGGAGCACAGGTACAAAAGATAAGATAGAGTACTCAGAATATGGGGACCCTAGAACAGTCTTAAGGACCCCAGTGAAGGAGGGCTCTACACCTTCCCCAAGGAAGAGACACCCCTCCAAACAGAAATTCACAGCACCCATATTTCCCAAGAAGCTCTGCTCTGCATCCTAGCAATATTGAAAGTGCCTCATTCTGTCTACAATAACAGGTGAAATGTTTTTTCCTTTTAATTCTGAGAGAGGTCACAACTGTTTAGGAGCTAATGATGCAAAGAATAAAATAGAGCCGTGCACTGGTAGCTCACGCCTGTAATCCTATCTACTAAGGAGCCTGAGATCTGAGGAACACCTTTGCAAGCCAGCCGGGCAGGAGAGAAGGTGAGACACCTATCTCCAATAAACCACCAGAAAACCGGAAGTGGCACTGTAGCTCAAGTGGTAGAGCTCTCGCCTTCAATTGAAGAGCTGAGGGACAATGCCCAGGCCCAAGATTCAAGCCCCACGACCGACAAAAAAAAAAAAAAAAAAAACAACTATATAGATCACGCAGAACCTCGGTGATTTAAAACATTATTCTTTGACCGTGACCAGGTTCTAAATGCTCTACACATTCCCCAACAGAAAGACAGGGTAGTAAGGAGAGTTAGACAGCATCGGTCTACCCCAGGCATCTTCGGTCTGCATCCTAGCAGGGGTTAAACCTCCTCACACTGTCCCCGTTAACCAGGGCCATGTTTTCCTTGCAATTCTGGAATGGCTGAGCAGTGATAGGGAGCTTAGGATGAAAAAGACAAGACAGAGCCCTGAGAACTTGGGAACCTTAAAACAGAACTGATTTGGGGCGCCTCAGTTGTGAATACTCCCAAGCTTACATAATGAAGAGACAAGCCATTAAAGAGAAATAGACAGCACATTTCGGTCTCTATTAGCTTCTATGTGCATCCTGGCATAGTTCACAGCCCCTCTCTGTATCACCAGCCATAGGTCAAAAGATTTCTTTGAAAGATTTGGGAGAGCTGAGGAGGTTTTGGGAGCACAGGATGCAAATAACAAGAAAGAGTACTCAAAACTTGGGGACCGTAAAACAATTGTCTTAAGGTCACCAAGTTTTGAGTGCTCTACACCTTCCCCAAACGAGAGAAAAGGGGCTAAATAGAAATAGACTGCATTTTTCGCACCCAGGCAACTCTGGTCTGCATCCATCAGGGCTTAATGCCCCTCACACTGTCCACAGAGCCCAGTCCAATTTGTTTCATCCAATTCTGGGAGAGCTGATCTGTGTTAGTCAGCTCAGGATACAAACGACATGATAGAGCACTCCGAAATTGGTGACCATAAAACAGTTTTAAGGTCCCAAAATGAGGATGCTCTACTCCTTCCCCAATGGAGAGACAAGCCTCCAAAGATATATGGACAGCACCGACCTTACTCACTAAGCCCTAATCTACATCCTGTTCCATATACTGTCAACAATAACAGGTCCAATTATATTGCTTGCAATTCTGGGAGAGCTGAAAAGTGTTTGGAAGCACAGGATGCAAACGACATGATAGAGCAACACAGAAATTCGACGCCTTAAACAAAATTGTTTTTCAGGGCTCAAATTCTCAATGATCTACATCTCCCCCAAAGGAAAGATAAGCCTCTAAATACAAGTAGACCGCATCTTTCCAACCCAGCTTTGTCCGGTCTGCATCCTAGCTTGGCTGAAAGCCACTTATACTGTCCATCCACAGGAACCAGTCCAATTACGTCTTCCAATTCTGGGAGAGCTGACCAGTGTTAGCGAGTTCAGCATTGAAACGAAAGTTTGAGTAAGGAAGAGAAATTCAGGTACGGTGATGTTAATGAAATGAACCCTAAGATACGTATTCGAATGATTTTTATTTGCTTTCAAGTGATTGTTTATTACACATTCATAAGATCAATTCTTTTTTACTTTGTAAGTTCCCCCCTCATTTTATAACAACTGCTGTCACTGTATTTCATGTCGGTATAATTTGTGGAGGGGAAGGGAAAAACAATGCGTTTAAATAAGGATACAGATGGACCCATAGCAAAAATGCAATGTGCAAGTCGGTATGTCCAAAACAAATTTTACAACCTTGTTTTGTGAGTGGTGGCGGGTATGGGAGAGGGGAGGACTGTGGGGGAGGGCAGGAGGAGAATGGGAAGAGATGGGAATGGGAAACAAAGACGATGTTACCATACTTTATAAAAAATGTACTCATAACTTGCACATGTATTTGTAATCACTCTATACATTGTTTTCAAAAAAATAAGTGAACAAATACATAAATAAATAAATTTAAAAACAAGAAAAATGAAGCACTCAGAACATGGGGACCTTGAAACAGTTTTAAGGCCCCCAAGCAATGAGGGTTTACTCCTCCCCCAAAGAGGGACATGCCTCCATAGAGAAACTGACAGCACCAATCTTCCCAAGAAGCTCTGGTCTGCATCCTAGCAAGACAGAAAGTGTCTCATTCTGTCTACAATCACACCTTCCGTTTTTCTTCTTACTAATGGGAAGGTTGAAATGTTTTTGAGATCTCGGATTGTAAACGACAAGATAGAGCACTCAGATCTTCGGTGAGGTAAACAATATTGCCCAAGTTCTGAAGGCTCTACAATTCCTCAAAGGAGATACAAGCCACTAAAGAGAAATAGACAGCATGGTTCTACCACATGCAACGGCGGTCTGCATACTAGCAGGGCTTGAAGCCCCTAACACTGTCCAAAGTAGCAAGTCCGAATTTTTCCTTGCAATTCAGGGTGGGCTGACCAGTGTTAGGATGATCAGGATGAAAAGGACAAGATAGAGCACTGAGAATGTGGGAAACTTAAAACAAAATTGTTTTATGGCGCCAAGGTTCTGAATGCTCTATACCTTCGAAAACGAAAAGACCAGTCCCCGAAGAGAAATAGACAACATCATTCGGTTTCTAGCAGCCCCTGTGTGCATCCTGGCATGGTTCAAAGCCCCTCTTGGTGTCACCATCCCCTGGACAATCCTTTTTACTTGCAATTTTGAGAGAGCTGTGGAGGGTTTGGGAGCACAGGATGCAAACAACAAGACAGAGTTCTCAGAATTTGGAGAACATAAAGAAAATTGTTTTAAGGTCTCCATGTTCTGCGTGCTCTCAACTTTTCCCAAAAGCAAGACAAGCCACTTAGGAGAAATAGAAAGCATTGTTCTGTCCCAGTCAATTGTGCTCTGAATCTTAGCAGGGCTTAATGACCCTTGCACTAAACACAGTAAACAGTCCAAACTTTGTTCTTCCAGTTCTGGGAAAAGTGGCCAATGTTAGGGAGCACAGGTACAAAAGATAAGATAGAGTAGTCAGAATATGGAGACCCTAGAACAGTGTTAAAGCCCCCAGTGAAGGAGGGCTCTACACCTTCCCCAAGGAAGTGACACCCCTCCAAAGAGAAATTCACAGCACCCATCTTTCCCAAGAAGCTCTGATCTGCATCCTAGCAATATTGAAAGTGCCTCATTCTGTCTACAATAACAGGTGAAATGTTTTTTCCCTTTAATTCTGAGAGAGGTCAAAAGTGTTTAGGAACTCAGGATGCAAAGAATAAGATAGAGCTGGGCACTGGTGGCTCACGCCTGTAATCCTATCTACTCAGGAGCCTGAGGTCTGAGGAACACGGTTGCAAGCCAGCCGGGCAGGAGAGAAGGTGAGACACCTATGTCCAATAAACCACCAGAAAACCGGAAGTGGCGCTGTAGCTCAAGTGGTAGAGCACTCATTTGACTTGAAGAGCTGAGGGACAACGCCCAGGCCCAGAGTTCAAACCCCAAGACCGACACAAAAAAAAACAAAAACATAAAAACAAAAACAAAAACTAGATAGAGCACTCAGAACCTCGGCGATTTAAAACATTTTTGTTTGACGGTGACCAGGTTCTAAATGCTCTAAACATTCCCCAACGGAAAGACAGGGTAGTAAGGAGAGTTAGACAGCATCGGTCAATCCCAGGCATCTTTGGTCTGCATCCTAGCAGGGCTTAAACCTCCTCACACTGTCCCCGTTAACCAGTCCCAATATTTTCCTTGCAATTCTGGGATTGCTGAGTAGTGATAGGGAGCTCAGGATGAAAACGACAAGATAGAGCCCTGAGAACTTGGGTACCTTAAAACAGAACTGTTTTTTGTCGCCTCAGTTGTGAATACTCTCCACCTTCCATAATGAAGAGACAAGCCACCAAAGAGAAATAGACAGCATATTTTGGTCTCTAGTAGCTCCTATGTGCATCCTGGCTTGGTTCACAGGCCCTCTCTCTATCACCAGCCATAGGTCAAAAGATTTTTTGAAAGATTTGGGAGAGCTGAGGAGGTTTTGGGAACACAGGATGTAAATAACAAGAAAGAGCACTCAAAACTTGGGGACCTTAAAACAATTGTCTTAAGGTCCCCAAGTTTTGAGTGCTCTACACCTTCCCCAAAGGAGAGACAAGCTGCTAAATAGAAATAGACTGCATTTTTCTCACCCAGGCAAATCTGGTCTGCATCTATCAGGGCTTAATGCCCCTCACACTGTCCACAGAGCCCAGTCCAATTTGTTTCATCCAATTCTGGGAGAGCTGATCTGTGTTAGTCAGCTCAGGATGCAAACGACATGATAGAGCACTCCAAAATTGGTGACCTTAAAACAGTTTTAAGGTCCGAAAGTGAGGATGCTCTACTCCTTCCCCAATGGAGAGACAAGCCTCCAAAAATATATGGACAGCACCGACCTTTCTCACTAAGCCCTAATCTGCATCCTGTTCCATATGCTGTCAACAATAACAAGTCCAATTATATTCCTTGCAATTCTGGGAGAGCTGAAAATTATTTTGAAGCACAGGATGCAAACGACATGATAGAGCAACACAGAAAATCGACGCCTTAAAACGAAATTGTTTTTCAGGGCTCAAATTCTCAATGATCTACATCTCCCTCAAAGGAGAGATAAGCTTCTAAATACAAGGAGACCGCATCTTTCTAACCCAGCTTTCTCCGGTCTGCATCCTAGCTTGGCTGAAATCCACTTATACTGTCCATCCACAGGAACCAGTCCAATTTTGTCTTCCAATTCTGGGAGAGCTGAGCAGTGTTAGCGAGTTCAGCATGCAAACGAAAGTTTGAGTAAAGCAGAGAAAGTCAGATAAGGTGATGTTAATGAAATGAACCCTAAGATATGTATTCAAATGTTTTTTATTTGCTTTCAAGCGATTGTTTATGACACATTCAGAAGATCATTCCTTTTTTACTTTGTAAGTCCCTCCCCCATTGTATAACAACTGCTTTCACTGTATTTCATGTCGGTATAATTTGTGGAGGAGAAGGGGAAAAACAATTCGTTTAAATAGGGATACAGGTGGACTGATAGCAAAAATGCGATGTACAAGTCGTTATGTCCAAAACGAACTTTACAACTATGATTTGTGAGTGGTGGGGGGTGTGGGAGAGGGGAGGACTGTCGGGTAGGGCAGGAGGAGGATGGGAAAAGATGGGAATTGTGGAGAGCTTCGGGAGCCGCGGCCGCCAAAATGGCGCGGCCGCATGGCTGCGACCAAAGATGGCGCTGGCTCCAGCCTTCAGTCTTCCCGTTGACGAGTGCTCTCTGTAAGAAAAACAACTCCTTATATGGCTATGACTTCGCTCCTAGTTTGCTTCCGTGTTTGCAGCCCTATCGGTATATGCCACCTGGCACTTTGTGATTGGCCATCCAGGAGGCTTATAACCGGAGCGCAGGGGCGGGGGAGAAGGAGAAGTGGGAAGAAGCCAGCGGGAGAGAAGCTTGTAACAAAGGTCCTGAATAAACCGCATTGAGAAGAATCCCATGTTGTGTCTTCCTTGCTGGTCGAGGTGGTCGTGACAGCTGGCGGCCCTTACGGGGATTCAGAACTCTTTGTGGTCAGGGTGGTGCACCAGTAAGTTCCCAGGAAAAGGGGGAATCCGCGACAAGAGCGAGGGTAAGTTCCCAGGTGACGTGGGAATCCGTGATTAAAGCGGGCATAACACGGGGCTCTTCTCGGTAGATAAAAGAGAGAGCGGAAACCCAGTAAGAAATAAAATACAGGCCTAAAGTGAAAGTAACAAAAAATAACTAAGATGGGCGCTGCAACATCACATCCAATTTTTCTGGCCCTGGAAGAGCTACTACGCTCGAAAGGACTAAAGTTAAGGAAGGGAGTTTTGCAGATGTTCCTTGATGAATGCAACATTGTAGCTCCTTGGTTCGTAGTTTCCGGGAGCCTTACAATAGCCTCATGGGACAAATTAGGGAGGGATTTGGACTTTGCCTATCAACAGGGCACATTAAAGGCAGGAGTCCGCCCCCATTTGGAGATTGATTAGTGGCTGCCTGGAGGATCAGAGCTGCTGTGAGATTATGGTAGAAGCTCCAAAAGGCATTGTAGCAATTTCCCCTGGAGACAGAATTGCCCAATTGTTGCTCCTGCCTAGCTTACATGAAAAATTTCCTGCCATACAGTCTGAGAGAGGTAGAAATGCTTTGGGCTCCTCCGGAATTGAGTCAGTGTACCTAGCCCTGGATTTAGACCAGAGACCCACGCTTGAACTGGAAATTGAAGGAAAAAGGATTATAGGACTGTTAGACACAGGGACCAATCGTAGCATTATTGCAAAAAAGGATTGGCAGAGAGGGTGGCCATTACAGGCCTCAGAACAAACCCTGAGAGGGTTGGGCTATGCCAAAGCTCCTGACTTAAGTGCAAGACCCCTCAACTGGAAGGATGGAGAGCGACACTCTGGAAACATCTAGCCTTATGTTTTAGAATTGCCTGTCTCCCTGTGGGGTAGATATTTACTAAGAGAGATGGGGTTTTGCCTTAGTAATGAGTATCTCCTACCTCAAAGGAAATGATGTTACAAATGGGCTACTGCCCAGGGCAAGGACTGGAAAAAAACTTGCAAGGCTGTAAAGGGCCTATTGATGTCCACCAAAAGCTTGATAGACATGGGCTGGGTTTTTCATAGGGGCCGCTGAGAATCAAGTTCCCATTACCTGGAAGTCAGAGGAACCGCTATGGGTAGCTCAGTGGCTTCTATCCTCCGAAAAGCTTTTAGCCGCTCATAAACTGGTAGAAGAACAAGTATCCCTGGGCCATGTGAGACCCTCGGTTTCACCATGGAATACTCCAATATTTGTGATAAAAAAGAGGTCGGGTAAATGGCGATTACTTCATGATTTGCTTGCCATAAACGCACAGATGCAAATTATGGGCCCTGTACAAAGAGCGTTACCTTTGCTTTCCGCACTCGCAGCCCATTGGCCTATTATGGTAATAGACATAAAAGATTGTTTCTTTTCTATCCCCTTGCATTCCGCTGATTGTGAGCGCTTTGCCTTTACTGTGCCCTCTTGTAACCATGAGGAACCTGACCAGAGATATGAGTGGGTCGTGCTACCTCAGGGTATGGCCAACAGCCCCACTATGTGTCAGCTGTTTGTCGGCAGGGCTATAGCTCCTGTTAAAGAACGGCACCCTAAACTTAGGGTGGTCCATTATATGGATAACATTTTTATAGCTCATAAGGAAGAAGCTTGGTTACAAAAGGCCTATGCAGAATTGGTTTTTGCCTTACGGGAACAGGGTCTTTATCCAGTGCCAGAAAAAATACTAATCGGCAGAGTGGTGGAGTATCTGGGAGCTAAGATACATCCCAGGTTGATCATGCCCCAAAAATTGACCCTGAGAAAAGATAACTTAAAGACTTTAAATGATTTTCAAAAATTGTTGGGGGATATTAATTGGATAAGGGGGTATTTAAAATTGCCAAATTATGAATTAAAACCTTTATTTGAGATGCTAAAAGGAGATATAGATTTAAACTCTCCACGAGACCTGACTGAGAGCGCCCGATTTGCTCTCAAAAGGGTGGAGGAGGCTTTAAGTGCCCCCTGTTTAAACAGGTTACAAGATGGCCAACCCTTTGATTTATGCATTCTTCCCACAGAGACCCAACCAACTGGGGTACTTTGGCAAAAGGGGCCGTTGATGTGGTTACACTCTCATGTTTCCCCCGGAAAGATGTTGGAGTATTTCCCTGAGGCGGTAGCAGGCTTAGCTCTGCAAGGAGTTCAACAGAGTTTACAATTTTTTGGAGTTTTTCCGCACTCCATCATTGTTCCCTACAATGCCTACCAAGTTCAGACTTTATGTGCCACTATTGATAATTGGTCCATTTTGAGATGCATGTTTCCAGGAGATATTGATAATCATTTGCCCAAAGACCCCCTACTGAGATTTGTAAAGGAACATCCAGTGATTTTTCCAAAGGTAACTGCCCGAAAGCCTATTAGATGGGCTATAAATATTTTTACAGATGGCTCCAAAACGGGATGCGGGGTATACGTTGCAGGTAAACAAGACCCCGTGTAGCATCAATTTGTCCCTGGTAACCCACAGATTGTTGAGTTGATGGTTGTAATTGAAGTATTTAAAGCTTTCCCCTGTCCCTTTAATTTAATATCAGATTCAGCCTATGTAATAAATGCTTTAAAAATATTGGAAGAGGTTGGTACAATAAAGGCTGCCAGTTCTGTTCTAGCTCCCTTTACCTTGCTACAGTCCCTTATGTGGCAACGCAAGGAACCTTTTTTTCCAATGCATATTCGAGCACATATGGGCCTTCCAGGACCACTGACAAAGGGTAATGCCCTAGCTGATGCACACACTCGTGCTGAGTGGACGCTCCATGCTTCTTCTGTTGACTTAGCGAAAGATTTTCATGCCAAATTTCATGTAAACGCCAGGACTTTACAAAGCCGCTTTTCCCTTTCTAGAGCGGATGCACGCCAAGTGATAAAGGAGTGTCCCCGATGTATTATTTTCCATAAGCCCCCTCCGTTTGGAGTTAATCCACGTGGTTTAAGACCCTTACAAGAATGGCAAATGGATGTAACTCATGTACCTGAATTTGGCCACTTAAAATATCTACATGTTTCTGTTGACACCTTTTCGGGTGTTATTCTTGCCACCCCCCTATCAGGGGAAAAAGCTATTAATGTAATATCTCACTGGTTAGAAGCATGGGCGGCCTGGGGAATGCCCAAACAGCTAAAAACTGATAATGGTCCGGCCTATAATGGGCAGCGCTTTGTTTCCTTTTGCACTCAAATGGGTGTTACCCTGGTGCATGGACTGTCTTATAACTCTCAAGGACAAGGAATTGTGGAAAGAGCTCATCGCACTATCAAGGAAATGTTAATAAAACAAAAAGGGGGAGCTGGACTCCTGATGGCTACAGCAAGACAAAGAATAGCCATGACACTTTTCACCCTAAATTTTTTTGAATTTGGATAACGCTGGTCGCTCAGCGGTGGATAGGCATAACAGTTCCACTCCTTTGGCCTTAGGATCGGCTTTGTGGAAGGATGTGCTCACGGGGCTCTGGAAAGGGCCTGACCCCGTGCTGGTATGGGCACGAGGAGCTGTTTGTGTTTTCCCTCAGAATCGTTCGGAGCCAGTGTGGGTGCCCGAACGATTTCTGCAGCGAGTCCAAGATGAACGGAACCCGGAAGAAACAAAAGATTGCGTTGCTGATCATACAGCTCCTGATGATCCAACAGGGACGGGAGGTACCAAGATGGGGAATACTGTCTGCGTTCCCGAGGCCCATGCCCATGAGACATGACGCCTCTCTTTTCCCTAGATTTTTCACTACAAGTAAGACTCTTAACCTTCCCTTTTACCCAGAGGATAAACAAATAGCAGGGATAGGTGAAGCTCGAAATATTAGCTTGATGGGCACACTATGCTTTTGCTTAAGTGACGTGACCCTTAATGGTAGTTGCATGGCCTTGACTCGTTCCCCGGCCGCTTATTTTAGACATTGGTATAGGAATCTGGGATCCACTGAGGTTTGGGTAAATGCTACTGGATTTGTTGGTACTGTCTTAGGCAGATATTATGAAAGTTTAAAGTTAAGCAAGGACCTGTGGCCTGTAAAACAACCTAAATGGGCCCCCTCTTGCTTGCCTGACTATATGGGGGAGGCTTGGCCTTGGACAGGTTGCCAATCACGACACGCTGTTTGGGCTGATGAGTCGGAGCGTTTTTCATTCTCCCCTAGTGTCTTGTCCGATGGTAGTGTCCAATACTATTTAGTATTGGAGTTAATCCCTTTAATAATTGGCTGTTATGTGGTCTTAATGGAAGTTGCTTACAGGCCGAACCTATAGTTATGCTGCAAGGAGGTCACTTTTTTATAGCAAACATGAATTGCAATTTGACTAGTACTGCCCATACTGTGGGTGCCAATTGTCATTTTAGTAAAAATTATACGGTAATTAGCTATCAGCCTACCCCCGTGTGTGTGGTTTCCCCTTTTGTGTTTTTGGTAATTAACAACACCTCTGTATGCTCAGATGATGTATGTGCTTGCACTAATGAAACCTGCTATTATGCTACCTGCTGGAGTTCTCAGTATCCGTTAGCTATGGTTGCACGAATTCCGCGT
Organism: Dipodomys spectabilis; assembly: GCF_019054845.1. NCBI lineage: Eukaryota > Metazoa > Chordata > Mammalia > Rodentia > Heteromyidae > Dipodomys > Dipodomys spectabilis. Next base: position 6,440,768 of record NW_024870972.1, on the reverse strand, counting down.
TGGGTGCCTGTGCCAGTAGATGCTTCTCAAGCTGTAACCTTGTTTAGGCATAAGAGAGATTTTGGCATCACTGCGGCCATTGTAACTGCTATAGCTGTGGCTGCTGCGGGCGCAACGGCTGCCGCTCTCGCCATGTCACATACTGTGCAGACGGCTCAGACTTTAAATAACTTGTCGGCTACTACAGCCAGAGTTCTGGATTTACAACAAGCGGCCAATGCACAATTAAAAGGTGGACTGATGCTGTTAAATCAGAGGGTTGACCTTGTGCAGGAGCAGGCTGATATCCTGTGGCAGTTGGCTCAGCTGGGATGATTCAAAAATATGAAGGGCTTTGTATTACTGCTATTCAGTATTATAACTGTACCCAAGCAGCAAATTTTTCTAAACAACTGTCAAGTTATCTTTTAGGGAACTGGATGGGGGAATTCGACCAATTGACGTTGCAGCTACGATCGGCCATTGTCTCGATGAACTCTACCCGGATGGATGATGCCCTGTTACAAGATGTTTCCTCCTGGATTTTGACAGCTGTGGATCATTTGAAGGAGTGGGTGGGAATGGGCTCCCTTACTGGTATCCTGGCATTGGTGATCTTGTTGTGCCTGTGGTGCAAATGCCGGATTAGGAGCTCGCAGCGCAGGAGTATGGCTATGGTGGTCCAGGCCTTCACTGTCATTGAGGCTGGACAGTCCCCCTACGTGTGGCTTGCCACGTTAAAGGAATAGCTCAGGGTGCGAGGCAAACACACTGCACTTGGGAATCACTCCCTGGCGTGAGCCCAAGAAGAGCATGTTGGGTTGCAAGTGGGTTGATGCCCAAGATCCCACCTCTGCAAAAAAGGCATTGGATAGGCCTGGTCATCACTGGGGAAGGCGCTCCTCAGGCGAAGACCAGTGCAAGGTCCTCTCATTAATGTTTTAGACAGATGCCCAACCTCTACTCTTACCTGTTGCTTAATAAAACAAAAAAGGGGGAGCTGTGGAGAGCTGCGGGAGCCGCGGCCGCAAAAATGGCTCGGCCGCATGGCTGCGACCAAAGATGGCCCTGGCTCCCGTCTTCCGTCTTCCCGGTGACGCGTGCCCTCTGTAAGAAAAACAACTCCTTATATGGCTATGACTTGGCTTCTAGTTTGCTTCCATGTTTGCAGACCTATCGGTGTATGCCACCTGGCGCTTCGGGATTGGCCATCCAGGAGGCTTATAACCGGAGCGCGGGGGCGGGGGAGAAGGAGAAGTGGGAAGAAGCCAGCGGGAGAGAAGCTTGTAACAAAGGTCCTGAATAAACCGCATTGAGAAGAATCCCGGGTCGCGTCTTCCTTGCTGGTCGAGGTGGTCGCGACAGGGAATGGAAACAAAGAGGACGTTACAATACTTTATAAAATATGTACTCATTATCTGGCACATGTAATTGTAACCCCTCTGTACATTGTTTTCAAAAAAAATGAACAAATAAATAAATTTAAAAACAAGAAAAGATGGAGCACACAGAACATGGGGAACTTGAAACAGTTTTAAGGACCCCAAGCAATGAGGGTTTACTCCTTCCCCAAAGGAGGGACACGCCTCCATAGAGAAATTGACAGCACCAATCTTCCCAAGAAGCTCTGGTCTGCATCCTAGCAAGACAGAAAGTGTCTCATCCTGTCTACAATCACAGGTTCCGTTTTTCTCCTTACCACTGGGAGGGTTGAAAAGTTTTTGAGATCTCAGGTTGTAAACGACAAAATAGAGCACTCAGACCTTCGGTGTGGTAAACAATATTGCCCAAGTTCTGAAGGCTCTACAATTCCTCAAAGGAGATACAAGACACTAAAGAGAAATAGACAGCATGGGTCTATCACAGGCAACAGCGGTCTGCATCCTAGCAGGGCTTGAAGCCCCTTACACTGTCCAAAGTAACAAGTCCGAATTTCTTCCTTGCAATTCAGGGTGGGCTGACCATTGTTGGATGCTCAGGATGAAAACGACAAGATAGAGCACTGAGAATGTGGGAAACTGAAAACAAAATTGTTTTATGGCGCCAAGGTTCTGAATGCTCTATACCTTCGAAAAAGAAAAGACCAGCCCCCGAAGAGAAATAGACAACATCATACGGTTTCTAGCAGCCCCTGTGTGCATCCTGGCATGGTTCAAAGCCCCTCTTGGTGTCACCATCCCCTGGACAATCCTTTTTACTTGCAATTTTGGGAGAGCTGTGGAGGGTTTGGGAGCACAGGATGCAAACAACAAGACAGAGTTCTCAGAATTTGGAGAACATAAAGAAAATTGTTTTAAGGTCTCCAAGTTCTGAGTGCTCTCAACTTTTCCCAAAAGCAAGACAAGCCACTTAGGATAAATAGAAAGCACTGTTCTGTCTCAGTCAACTGTGCTCAGAATCTATGCAGGGCTTAATGACCCTTGAACTATCCACAGTAAACAGTCCAAACTTTGTTCTTCCAATTCTGGGAGACGTGACCATTGATAGGGAGCACAGGTACAAAAGATAAGATAGAGGACTCAGAATATGGGGACCCTAGAACAGTCTTAAGGACCCCAGGGAAGGAGGGGTCTACACCTTCCCCAAGGAAGAGACACCCCTCCAAAGAGAAATTCACAGCACCCATCTTTCCCAAGAAGCTCTGCTCTGCATCCTAGCAATATTGAAATTGCCTCATTCTGTCTACAATAACAGGTGAAATGTTTTTTCCTTTTAATTCTGAGAGAGGTCAAAAGTGTTTTGTAAGTCAGGATGCAAAGAATAAGATAGAGTCCGGCACTGGTGGCTCACGCATGTAATCCTACCTACTCAGTAGCCTGAGATCTGAGGAACAAGTTTGCAAGCTAGGCCTGGCAGGAGAGAAGGTGAGACACCTATCTCCAATAAACCACCAGAAAACCGGAAGTGGCGCTGTAGCTCAAGTGGTAGAGCGCTCGCCTTGCGTTGAAGAGCTGAGGGACACAGCCCGGGCCCAGATTTCAAGCCCCAAGCACGACAAAACAGTAAACAATCAAAAACTATATAGAGCACTCAGAACCTCAGCGATTTAAAACGTTATTGTTTGACGGTGACCAGGTTCTAAATGCTCACACATTCCCCAACGGAAAGACAGGGCAATAAGGAGAGTTAGACAGCATCGGTCTATCCCAGGCATCTTCGGTCTGCATCCTAGCAGGGCTTAAATCTCCTCACACTGTCCCCATTAACTTGTCCCAATTTTTTACATGCAATTCTGGGTTTGCTGAGCAGTGTTAGGAAGCTCAGGATGAAAACGACAAGATAGAGCCCTGAGAATTTGGGTACCTTAAAACAGAACTTTTTTTTGGCGCTTCAGTTGTGAATACTCTCCACCTTCCATAATGAAGGGACAAGTGACCAAAGAGAAATAGACAGCATATTTCGGTCTCTAGTAGCTCCTATGTGCATCCTGGCTTGGTTCACAGGCCCTCTCTGTATCACCAGCCATAGGTCAAAAGATATCTTTGAAATATTTGGGAGAGCTGAGGAGGTTTTGGGAGCACAGTATGCAAATAACAAGAAAGAACACTCAACACATGGGGACCTTAAGACAATTGTTTTAAGGTCCCCAAGTTTTGAGTGGTCTACACCTTCCCCAAACGAGAGAAAAGCCGCTATATAGAAATAGACTGCATTTTTCTCGCCCAGGCAACTCTGGTCTGCTTCCATCAGGGCTTAATGCCCCTCACCCTGTCCACAGAGCCCAGTCCAATTTGCTTCATCCAATTCTGCAAGAGCTGATCTCTGTTAGTCAGCTCAGGATGCAAACGACATGATAGAGCACTCCGGAATTGGTGACCTTAAAACAGTTTTAAGGTCCCAAAGTGAGGATGCTCTACTCCTTCCACAATGGAGAGACAAGCCTAAAAAGATCTGTGGAGATCATCGACCTTTCTCATTAAGCCCTAATCTACATCCTGTTCCACATACTGTCAACAATAACAGGTCCAATTATATTCCTTGCAATTCTGGGAGAGCTGAAAAGTGTTTTGCAGCACAGGATGCAAACAACATGATAGAGCAACACAGAAATTCGACGCCTTAAAATAAAATTGTTTTTCAGGGCTCAAATTCTCAATGATCTGCATCTTCCCCAAAGGAGAGATAAGCCTCTAAATACAAGTAGACCCCACCTTTCTAACCCAGCTTTGTCCGGTCTGCATCCTAGCTTTGCTGAAATCCACTTATACTGTCCATCCACAGGAACCAGTCCAATTTCGTTTTCCAATTCTGGGAGAGCTGAGCAGTGTTAGCGAGTTCAGCATGCAAACGAAAGTTTGAGTAAAGCAGAGGAAGTCAGATAAGGTGATGTTAATGAAATGAACCCTAAGATATGTATTCGAATGTTTTTATTTGCTTTCAAGCAATTGTTTATGACACATTCATAAGATCATTTCTTTTTTACTTTGTAAGTCCCTCCCCCATTGTATAACAACTGCTTTCACTGTATTTCATGTCGGTATAATTTGTGGAGGGGAAGGGGAAAATCAATTCGTTTAAATAGGGATACAGGTGGACCCATTGCAAAAATGCGATGTACAAGTCGTTATGTCCAAAACGAATTTTACAACTTTGGTTTGTGAGTGGTGGTGGGTATGGGAGAGGGGAGGTCTTTGGCGGAGGGCAGGAGGTGAATGGGAAAAGATGGGAATGGGAAACAAAGACGACGTTACAATACTTTATAAAAATTGTACTCATTATCTTCCACGTGTAATTGTCAGCCCTCTGTATATTGTTTTCAAAAAAAATAAATGAACAAATAAATAAATTTAAAAACAAGAAAAGATGGAGCACTCAGAACATGGGGAACTTGAAACAGTTTTAAGGCCCCCAAGCAATGAGGGTTTACTCCTTCCCTAATGGAGGGACACGCCTCCATAGAGAAATTGACAGCACCAATCTTCCCAAGAGGCTCTGGTATGCATCCTAGCAAGACAGAAAGTGTCTCAGCCAGTCTACAATCACAGGTTCCATATTTCTCCTTACCACTGGGAGGGCTGAAAAGTTTTTGAGATCTCAGGTTGTAAGCGACAAGATAGACCACTCAGACCTTCGGTGAGGTAAACAATATTGCCCAAGTTCTGAAGGCTCTACAATTCCTCAAAGAGATACAAGCCACTAAAGAGAAATAGACAGCTTGATTCTATCATAGGCAACAGCGGTCTGCATCCTAGCAGGGCTTGAAGCCCCTTACACTGTCCAAAGTAACAAGTCCGAAATTTTTCCTTGCAATACAGGGTGGGCTGAACATTGTTAGGATGCTCTGGATGAAAACGACAAGATAGAGCACTCAGAATGTAGGGAACTTAAAACAAAATTGTTTGATGGAGCCAAGGTTCTGAAAGCTCTATACCTTCGAAAAAGAAAAGACCAGCCCCGAAGAGAACTAGACAACATCATTCTGTTTCTAGCAGCCCCTGTGTGCAATCCTGGCATGGTTCAAAGCCCCTCTTGGTGGCACCATCCCCTGGACAATCCTTTTTACTTGAAATTTTGAGAGAGCTATGGAGGGTTTGGGAGCACAGGATGCAAACAACAAGACAGAGTTCTCAGAATTTGGAGAACATAAAGAAAATTGTTTTAAGGTCTCCAAGTTCTGAGTGCTCTCAACTTTTCCCAAAAGCAAGTCAACCACTTAGGAGAAATAGAAAGCATTGTGCTGTCCCAGTCAACTGTGCTCTGAATCTTGCAGGGCTTAATGACCCTTGCACTATCCACAGTAAACAGTCCAAACCTTGTTCTTCCAATTCTGGGAGACGTGACCAGTGTTAGGGAGCGCAGGTACAAAGGATAAGACAGAGTACTCAGAATATGGGGACACTAGAACAGTCTTATGGCCCCCAGGGAAGGAAGGCTCTACACCTTCCCCAAGGAAGAGACACCCTTCCAAAGAGAAATTCACAGCACCCATCTTTCCCAAGAAGCTCTGCTCTGCATCCTAGCAATATTGAAAGTGCCTCATTCTGTCTACAATAACAGGTGAAATTTTTTTTCCTTTTAATTCTGACAGAGGTCAAAAGTGTTTAGGAACACAGGATGCAAAGAATAAAAAAGAGCCGGGCACTGGTGGCTCACGCCTTTAATACTATCTACTCAGGAGCCTGAGATCTGAGGAACACGGTTGCAAGCCAGCCCGGGCAGGAGAGAAGTTGAGACACCTATCTCCAATAAACCACCAGAAAACCGGAAGTGGCGCTGTAGCTCAAGTGATAGAGGGCTCCCCTTGACTTGAAGAGCTGAGAAACAATGCCCAGGCCCAGAGTTCAAGCCCCACGACGGACAAAAAAAAAAAAAAAACTTCATAGAGCACTCAGAACCTCGGCGATTTAAAACATTATTGTTTGACGGTGACCAGGTTCTAAATGCTCTACACATTCCCCAACGGAAAGACAGGGCAGTAAGGAGAGTTAGACAGCATCGGTCTATCCCAGGCATCTTTGCTCTGCATCCTAGCAGGGCTTAAACCTCCTCACACTGTCCCCATTAACCAGTCCCAATTTTGTCCTTGCAATTCTGGGATTGCTCAGCCGTGTTAGGGAGCTCAGGATGAAAACGACAAGATAGAGCCCTGAGAACTTGGGTACCTTAAAACAGAACGTTTTTTGGCGCCTCAGTTGTGAATACTCTCCACCTTCTGTAATGAAGAGACACTCCACCAAAGAGAAATAGACAGCATATTTCGGTCTCTAGTAGCTCCTATGTGCATCCTGGCTTGGTTCACAGGCCCTCTCTGTATCATCAGCCATAGGTCAAAAGATTTCTTTGAAATATGTGGGAGAGCTGAAGAGGTTTGGGAACACAGGATGCAAATAACAAGAAAGAGCACTCAAAACTTGGGGACCTTAAAACAATTGTGTTTAGGTCCCCGAGTTTTGATTGCTCTACACCTTCCCAAAAGGAGAGAAAAGCCGCTAAATAGAAATAGACTGTATTTTTCTCGCCCAGGCATCTCTGGTCTACATCCATCAGGGCTTAATGCCCCTCACACTGTCCACAGAGCCCAGTCCAATTTGTTTCATCCAATTCTGGGAGAGCTGATCTGTGTTAGTCAGCTCAGGATGCAAATGACATGATAGAGCACTCCGAAATAGGTGACCTTAAAACAGTTTTAAAGTCCCAAAGTGATGATGCTCTACTCCTTCCCCAATGGAGAGACATGCCTCCAAAGATATATGGACAGCACCGACATTTCTCACTAAGCCATAATCTACATCCTGTTCCATATACTGTCAAAAATAACAGGTCCAATTATATTCCTTGCAATTCTGGGTGAGCTGAAATGTGTTTGGAGGCACAGGATGCAAACGACAAGATAGAGCAACACAGAAATTCGACGCCTTAAAACAAAATTGTTTCTCAGGGCTCAAATTCTCAATGATCTATATCTTCCCCAAAGGAGAGAAAAGCCTCTAAATACAAGTAGACCGCATCTTTCTAACCCAGATTTCTCCAGTCTGCATCCTAGCTTGGCTGAAAGCCACTTATACTGTCCATCCACTGGAACCAGTCCATTTTTGTCTTGAATTCTGCGAGAGCTGACCAGTGTTAGCGATTTCAGCATGCAAACGAAAGTTCGAGTAAAACAGAGAAAGTCAGATAAGATGATGCTAATGAAATGAACCCTAAGATATGTATTCGAATGTTTTTGATTTGCTTTCAAGCGATTTTTTATGACACATTCATAAGATCATTTCTTTTTTACTTTGTAAGTTCCTCCCCCATTGTATAACATCTGCTTTCACTATATTTCATGTCGGTATAATGCGTGGAGGGGAAGGGGAAAAACAATTCGTTTAAATAGGGACACAGGTGGACCCATAGCAAAAATGCGATGTACAAGTCGTTATGTCCAAAACTAACTTTACAACTTTGGTTTGTGAGTGGTGGGGGGTATGGGAGAGGTGAGGACGGTAGGGGAGGGCAGGAGGATGATGGGAAAAGATGGGAATGGGAAACGAAGACGACGTTACAATACCTTATAAAAAATGTACTCATTATCTTGCACATGAAATTGTAACCTCCCTGTACATTGTTTTCAAAAAAAAATAAATGAACAAATAAATAAATAAATAAATTTAAAAACAAGAAAAGATGGAGCACTCAGAACATGGGGAACTTGAAACATATTAAAGGCCCCCAAGCAATGAGGGTTTACTCCTTCCCCAAAGGAGGGACACGCCTCCATAGAGAAATTGACAGCACCAATCTTCCCAAGAAGCTCTGGTCTGCATCCTAGCAAGACAGAAAGTTTCTCATCCTGTCTACAATCACAGGTTCCATTTTCCTCCTTACTACTGGGAGGGTTGAAAAGTTTTTGAGATCTCAGGTTGTAAACGACAAGATAGAGCACTCAGACCTTCGTTGAGGTAAACAATATTACCCAAGTTCTGAAGGCTCTACAATTCCTCAAAGGAGATACAAGCCACTAAAGAGAAATAGACAGCATGGTTCTACCACAGGCAACAGCGGTCTGCATCAAAGCAGGGCTTGAAGCCCCTTACCCTGTCCACAGTAACAAGTCTGAATTTTTTCCTTGAAATTCAGGATGGGCTGACCATTGTTAGGATGCTCAGGATGAAAACGACAAGATAGAGCACTGAGAATGTGGGGAACTTCAAACAAATTTGTTTTATGGCGCCAAGGTTCTGAATGTTCTATACCTTCGAAAAAGAAAAGACCAGCCCCCGAAAAGAAATAGACAGCATCACTTGGTTGCATTCAGTTTCTAGCAGCCCCTGTGTGCAACCTGGCATGGTTCAAAGGCTCTCTTGGTGTCACCATCCCCTGGACAATCCTTTTTACTTGCAATTTTGAGAGAGCTGTGGAGGGTTTGGTAGCACAAGATGCAAACAACAAGAAAGAGTTCTCAGAATTTGGAGAACATAAAGAAAATTGTTTTAAGGTCTCCAAGTTCTGAGTGCTCTCAACTTTTCTCAAAAGCAAGACAAGCCACTTAGGAGAAATAGAAAGCATTGTGCTGTCTCAGTCAACTGTGCTCTGAATCTTAGCAGGGCTTAATGACCCTTGCACTATCCACAGTAAACAGTCCAAACTTTGTTCTTCCAATTCTGGGAGAAGTGACCAGTGTTAGGGAGCGCAGGTACAAATGATAAGATAGAGTACTCAGAATATGTGGACCCTAGAACAGTCTTAATCCCCCAGGGAAGTAGGGCTCTACACCTTCCTCAAGGGGGAGACATCCCTCCAAAGAGAAATTCACAGCAACCATCTTTCCCAAGAAGCTCTGCTCTGCATCCTAGCAATATTCAAAGTGCCCCATTCTGTCTACCATAACAGGTGAAATGTTTTTTTCCTTTTAATTCTGAGAGACGTCAAAAGTGTTTAGGAGCTCAGGATGCAAATTATAAGATAGAGCCGGGCACTGGTGGCTCACGCCCCTAATCCTATCTACTCGGGAGCTTGAGATCTGAGGAACACGGTTGCAAGCCAGGCCAGGTAGGACAGAAAGTGAGACACCTATCTCCAATAAACCACCAGAAAACCGGAAGTGGCGCTGTAGCTCAAGTGGTAGAGTGCTCTCCTTGACATGAAGAGCTGAGGGACAACTCCCAGGCCCAGAGATCAAGCCCCACGACCGACAACATAAAACTATATAGAGCACTCAGAACCTCGGCGTTTTAAAACATTATTGTTTGACGGTGACCAGGTTCTAAATGCTCTACACAATCCCCAACGGAAAGACAGGGCAGTAAAGAGAGTTAGACAGAATCGGTCTATCCCAGTCATCTTCGGTCTGCATCCTAGCAGGGTTTAAACCTCCTCACACTGTCCTCATTAACCAGTCCCAATTTTTTCCTTGCAATTCTGGGATTGCTCAGTAGTGTTAGGGAGCTCAGGATGAAAACGACAAGATACAGACCTGAGAACTTGGGTACCTTAACACAGAACTGTTTTTTGGCCCCTCAGTTGTGAATACTCTGCACCTTCCATAATGAAGAGACACTCCACCAAAGAGAAATAGACAGCATATTTCAGTCTCTAGTAGCTCCTATGTGCATCCTGGCTTGGTTCACGGACCCCCTCTGTATCACCAGACATAGGTTAAAAGATTTCTTTGAAATATTTGGGAGAGCTGAGTAGGTTTTGGGAGCACATTATGCAAACAACAAGAAAATTTTAAGGTCCCCAAGTTTTGAGTGCTCTACACCTTCCCCAAAGCAGAGAAAAGCCGCTAAATAGAAATAGACTGCATTTTTCTCGCCCAGGCAACTCTGGTCTGCATCCATCAGGGCTTAATGCCCTTCACACTGTCCACAGAGCCCAGTCCAATTTGTTTCATCCAATTCTGGGAGAGCTGCTCTGTGTTAGTCAGCTCAGGATGCAAACGACATGACAGAGCACTCTGAAATTGGTGACCTTAAAACAGATTTAAGGTCCCAAAGTGAGGATGCTCTACTCCTTCCCCAATGGAGAGACATGCCTCCAAATATATATGGACAGCACCGACCTTTCTCACTAAGCCCTAATCTACATCCTGTTCCATATACTGTCAACAATAACAGGTCCAATTATATTCCTTGCAATTCTGGGAGAGCTGAAATGTATTTGGGAGCACAGGATGCAAACAACAAGATAGAACAACACAGAAATTCGACGCCTTAAAACAAAATTGTTTTTCAGGGCTCAATTTCTCAATGATCTACTTCTTCCCCAAAGGAGAGATAAGACTCTAAATACAAGGAGACCGCATCTTTCTAACCCAGCTTTCTCCGGTCTGCATCCTAGCTTGGCTGAAAGCCACTTATACTGTCCATCCACAGGAACCAGTCCAATTTTGTCTTCCAAATCTGAGAGAGCTGACCAGTGTTAGCGAGTTCAGCATGCAAACGAAAGTTTGAGTAAAGCAGAGAAAGTCAGATAAGGTGATGTTAATGAAATGAACCCTAAGATATGTATTTGAATGTTTTTTATTTGCTTTCAAGCGATTGTTTATGACACATTCATAAGATTATTTCTTTTTTACTTTGTAAGTCCCTCCCCCATTGTATAACAACTGCTTTCACTGTATTTCATGTCCTTATAATTTGTTGAGGGGATGGGGCATAACAATTCCTTTAAATAGGGATACAGGTGGATCATAGCAAAAATGTGATGTACAAGTGCTTATGTCCAAAACTAACTTTACAACTTTGGTTTGTGAGTGGTGGGGGTTATGGGAGAGGGGAGGACTGTGGCGGAGGGCAGGAGGAGGATGGGAAAAGATGGGAATGGGAAACAAAGAGGACATTACAATACTTTATAAAAAATGTACTCATTATCTTCCACGTGTAATTGTAACCCCTCTGTACATTGTTTTCAAAAAAATAAATGAACAAATAAATAATTAAATAAATTTAAAAACAAGAGAGGACCACACCAAGTGTGCCATCACAGGACAGAGATTTGGGCAAGAGAGGGGAAATCAAGGCAAAAAGACACATCTGAGCGCTTGCCAGCAGCTGCCGCGGTGGCGGCAGCAGTCGCAGTGGCGACTGCAGGGCACCATAACTGAGCCACAGAGTCTGGGACAAAGGAGCCAGACGCGGCGGGCGAGCGGATTCTACTCAACACCAGCAAGAACGGACAAGGAGCAGACATCTTCATCCTGCAGTTTGCGGACCAGAGACCGCCCGAGGAACCAAGACTCGGCGTGAGTAGAAGCCCGACTTCCTCACTCCTTCACAGGGAGCAGGGGAGGGAAGGCCACCCTTTCCCCCAGCACCGGTGATCTCCATCTTGGATACCCACAAAGCTCGGCGGAGCTGGGAGCTCCAGCTCAGGCCTTGGAATAAAATGAGTCATTTAGCAGATCACAAGAACTTAACAGCGGCGTGACCTGCCAGACTCAGCTCCATCCAGGGAAAAGTCACCCAGCTCGGGCGCCAGCCATAGGAGTGTTTTTCCGCACTGGGTAACCAGAGCCAGAGGCTGCCCCTCCATCTAGCAGCCTCCACAATCAATTGGAAAACAGAAACCCTGAGAATGGCTCCAGGCTGGGCTCTGTGAGGTTTGCACAAAATAGCCCCAAGGAAAAGCTACTGTTTATTGAAAGGCTACTCTACCCAGAACCTAGCCTCATCACTGCATTCCCCTCTTTTGTGACTCTCAAACCAGATCACCCTCCCATTAAACTAACCTGGGAAGGGGATCTCAAAATCTTGGGTAAAGCAGAGCATTTTTCTGCCTGTTCGAACAATCTGACTTAAGAAACCAATCAAGCCACAGGACCTCAAGCAGACCAGAGACTCCAACAAGAGACTGGCTACAGACACAAGGGAGATACAGGATTTTTCCCACCCCTCCCAAAAAAATCAAAGAACTTTCTTCTTCTTCTTCTTCTTCTTTTTTTCTTCTTCTTTTTTTTTTTGGTACCTTATATATATAGAAATTTTTTTTTCCTTTTCTAAAACTTTTATTAATCTTTAATTTTTGCCTCTTTTGAAAAAATAATTGTTTTCCAGTAACTTTTTTTTCCCTCTTATAATTTTTATTTTAGGAATACGTGAATGTGAGTTTTCCTTTCTTTTCTTGTTTCTTTCTCTTTTTCTTTCTTTCTTAATTATCTTTTTGTTTTTTTGTCTAGCTCTACTGAACTTCTGACCTTTTCTTCTCCCTTTCCTATCCATTTCACCTTTTCCTCTCTTTTGTTCTTCTTTATGTGACTTAACTCTTGTCCTGCACATCCTCAGATAAACCCGTAGTTAACTAGTAGATCCTATCCCCCATTGTGTACACACTTAATCCACAAATTTATTACTCAATTCAAAACCTCTGAGACTTAAATTCCTTAATAGCAGTACTACCCCTTTATACCTATATAATATTTTAAGCATTTTTTAAAGTTTTTCACATCTCCTCTATGTCCCTCACCTTCTCTCAAAATATTCACATTCCTCTCTAAATAGATGGTCTTTTAATCTATATAATAACATTAATTTTTCGGTTTCTATTTTTTTTCTGGTCTCTTTTTAATTCCCCTTTCCCTTTCTTCTTTTCCTCTCTCTCTCTACTTGCATCCTACCCAACCTATTTCCTGCATTGTGATTAGGACGTAGTTAACTCTCCCTGTGCCTCCCCACACCAATCTATCCCTATTTTTTATGCACATCTCTACATAACCCTAATAATTTCTGGTTTTCCAAATTCTTCTCTGCGGTTCGAAGTCCGTTAACATATAGTTGTTTGATGTGGAATAGATGTATCTGTTGAACTAGATTGTATCTGTAGACTATTGACTGTACAAATGCAAACTTTGTTTGATTGTTGCCTTAAGATAGTGTTCTAGCACAAAACTGGTGCTATCTTCATCTCAAATGGGCAGAGTAAGCCGGAAAAACACAAGAAAAATGGCAAATTCTGGTATCTCAATTCCCAATCTTGATAATCAGGGGTCAGAACAGATAATGAATAATCCAGAGGAGTGTTCCCAAATAGCTCTACAAACACTACTGGCAAACATGATAAATGAGAAGTTTGACAACTTACAAAGGACTCTGTATGAGCGTGATAGGGAGAGAGAGGAGGCATCCCAGAAGTTTGTACAGGAATATCATAAGCGTGAGGAAGCTTCTCAAAAACTTATACAGGATTTGCATGAACAACTTGAGAATACTCAAAGAGAAAGGGAGGAATGGCGTGAGCAGGCTGAGAACACTCAAAGAGAACTGCAGGAATCCCACGAACGGGAGGAAGCTAATCAAAGAGTAATACAGGAATTGAGAGAGCAGGTAGAGAACACACAAAGATCACTAAAGGCATTCATGGAATCCATTAACAAAGAGCTGAAGGAAGTCAGGGAGACCACAAAGGGAATGCTGAATGGAACCCAACAGAAGGAATGGGAGTCCAAAGAAACCATAACCAATCAACTAAGTGATTTAAGAACAAACACTGAACACCAAATTAAGGAAGTAAAGAAATTCATACAAGACCTAAAACAGAGCTTCAACAAAGAACTTGAAGCCATTAAAGCTGACCAATTAGAAGGAAAAGAGATAAAAAACACAGTAGAGAGTCTTGACAGCAGGTTAGACCATGCAGAAGATCGAATCTAAGGGATTGAAGACAGCCTAGATATTATAGAGAAAGAACATACAACCATCCAAGACAAGTCCAAGAAATATGATAGATCTATCCAACACTTGGAAGACACCATCAGAAGGCCTAATCTAAGGATAATGGGTGTAGAGGAGCACCTAGAAACAGAAGTTAATGGTCTAGGAAATTTGTTTAACAGGATCCTCTCAGAGAACTTCCCAAACATACAAAAAGATAGGCCTATTCAGATACAAGAAGCTTTTAGAACCCCAAAGAGACCAGACCAGAATAGGACATCCCACCGTCACATTATAATCCACACAGGATCAACTCAGACCAAGGAAAAGATCCTTAAAGCTGTCAAGGAGAAAAGGGTAATCACCTATAAAGGGAAACCAATTAGAATCACCTCACATTTCTCAGCAGAGACAATCAAAGCAAGAAGAGCCTGGAATGATGTATGCCATGCCCTAAAAACAAACAACTATCAACCAAGAATACCGTACCCAGATAAACTCTCCTTCATAACTGAAGGCCAAATAAAAATCTTCCATAGCAAAGAAAAATTGAAACAATACATCTCCACCAAACCAGCCCTACAAAAGATTCTTAAAGATGTCACATAGAAAACCAACAAGACCACAATAAAGGCCAAGAAACTGCACCCAAACTGAGAATCCAAGAACCATAGGAAGAACCCAGTTTTCGCAGCCCCCAAGAAGGTGGATAACATGGCAGGAACTCCCAAATACCACTCAGTCCTATCTCTTAATGTTAATGGACTGAACTCTCCAATTAAGCGACATAGACTGTCTAGTTGGATTAAAAAACAAGACCCTTCTATCTGCTGCCTGCAGGAGTCACATCTTGCCCGTAAAAACAAACACATTTTCAATGTTAAAGGCTGGAACAAAATCTACCAAGCAAACGGCCCCCATAAACAGGCGGGAGTTCCAATCCTAATATCAGATAAAATAGACTTCAAATTAAAATTCGTGAGAAGAGATAAAGAAGGTCGCTACATACTAATTAAAGGATCTCTCCTTCAGGAGGATATTACAATTCTAAATATCTATTCGCCAAACAATGGAGCACCCAAATTTATCAAAGAAACACTACTTTCCCTCAAATCCCATATAGATCCAAAGACATTAATTGTTGGGGATTTTAACACACCACTCTCCCCACTAGATAGATCAACTCGGCAAAAACTCAACAGAGAAACCGCAGATCTAAACAGCTGCATAGATCAACTAGACTTAACAGACATCTACCGAACATTTCACCCAGCAGCATCAGAATACACGTTTTTCTCAGCAGCACATGGAAAGTTTTCTAAAATAGACCACATTTTAGGCCACAAAGCAAACTTCTCTAAATTCAGAAACATTGAAGTTATACCTTGCATTCTCTCTGACCACAAGGGAATAAAATTAGAACTCAACACCAAAAGCCACCAAAGAAAGTCACGTATCACATGGAGGCTGAACAACACTCTGCTGAATCATGAGTGGGTCATGGAAGAGATTAGAAAGGAAATTCAAATGTTCATGCTATTCAACGAAAATGAACACACAAATTACCAGCTCCTCTGGGACACAGCAAAGGCAGTACTCAGAGGCAAGTTTATAGCTCTGAGCTCCTACATCAACAAATTGGAGAGATCTGAAACTAACAATTTATTGACACATCTAAACCTCCTTGGAAAAGAGCAGCAAGATAAACCCCAATCCATTAGATGGAAAGAAATAATTAAAATTAAATCCGAATTAAATGAATTAGAATCCAAAAAAACTATAGAAAGAATCAACAAAACAAAGAGTTGGTTCTTCGAAAAACTTAACAAAATTGACAGACCCTTAGTAAATCTTATCAGAAAAAGAAGAGAACACATCCAAATTAATAAACTCAGAGATGAGAATGGAAACATCACCACGGAAACAACCAAGATTCAGAACATTATAAGGGAATATTTCTCAAAACTTTATGCTAATAAGTTTGAGAACTTGAGAGAAATGGACCTTTTCCTAGAAAATACTGACATGCCAAAACTAAACCAAGATTAGTTAAACTATCTTAACAGGCCCATATAAAGTACTGAAATAGAAACAGCAATCAGAGACCTCCCAGCTAAGAAAAGTCCAGGACCAGATGGTTTTACAGCGGAATTTTACAAGGCCTTCAAAGCAGAGCTCACACCAATTCTCCTCCAACTCTTCAATGAAATTGAAAGAGAAAGTTCACTACCGAACACATTCTATGAAGCCATCATAACCCTCATCCGAAAACCAGGCAGGGACTCATCAAAGAAAGAGAACTAGAGACCCATTTCTTTGATGAATATTTATGCAAAACTTCTCAACAAAATTTTGGCCAATCGACTTCAACAATTCATCCAAAAAATCATACACCATGATCAAACAGGATTCATTTCAGTGATGCAAAGCTGGTTCAATATATGCAAATCAATTAATATTATTCATCACATCAACAGGAGCAAGAATAAGAACTACATGGTTATCTCTATAGACGCAGAAAAAGCATTCGACAAGATCCAACAACCCTTTATGATGAAGGTTTTGGAAAAATTAGGAATCCATGGAACATTCCTCAATACAATAAAGGCTGTATATGAGAAACCTACAGCCAGAATTATACTCAATGGTGAAAAACTAAAGCCATTCTCACTTAAATCAGGAACAAGACAAGGATGCCCACTCTCTCCACTTCTCTTCAATCTAGTATTAGAATGCCTAGCTACAGCAATAAGACAAGATGCAGACATAAAGGTGATCCAAATAGGGAAAGAAGAAATAAAACTCTCCCTCTTTGCAGATGACATGATCTTGTATTTAAAGAATCCCATAGACTCCACTCCCAAATTACTCAAGCTGATTCAAAACTTTGGCAAAGTCGCAGGTTATAAAATTAACCCCCAAAAATCAATGGCTTTTCTGTATGCCAACAATGAGAAAAGTGTGGCTGAAATTAGGAAAGCAATCCCATTTGTAATAGCCCCACAAAAAATAAAATACCTCGGAATTTACTTAACTAAAGAAGTGAAGGACCTCTATGATGAAAACTTTAAAATCTTGAAAAAGGAAATCAACACAGAACTTAAAAAATGGCAAAACCTCCCATGCTCCTGGATTGAAAAGATTAACATCGTGAAAATGGCAATACTTCCCAACGCAATACCTATCAAAATTCCACCCTCATTCTTCAAGGAAATAGAAGAGGCAATCCAAAAATTCATATGGAACAATAAAAGACCCCGAATAGCAAAAACGCTCCTCAACGGAAAGAACACTGCTGGAGGAATATCAATACCAAATTTCAAACTCTACTATAAAGCCATAGTAATCAAAACAGCTTGGTATTGGCATAAGAACAGACCTCAGGACCAAGATGGCGACGGGGCAGTAGGGAAACGCCACAGCTCTCTCCAACCAAAAAGAGAGTTCGAGTTCCAACCTTTAATCTCCCCAAGAGACCGACAACAACAAAAAGATGAACACTCAGAGAAAAACCAGAGGTGGAAAATAACAAAAAAAAGAAAGAGAGGAAAAGAAGAATTTCAGAACAGAGAAGAGCAAAGACCCCTCCCCCAACCTTTACTGGCCGCGCGGCAGTGTGCCAAGCCACCGGCCAGCCGGCCCGGCGGGGGCTGCCGGAGCCACAGAGACACAGGGGGCTGCTTGCAGATCACCAGGTACCGGATTGCAGAACAGCGGATCGCCAGGAACAGAGAAACCTACCAGCCGGGAGTCTCCAGGAGGATCCCACCCCACCCATCACTCTCCACCGGAGCGGAGAGGCTCCATCCCGCCAAAGCCGCCCGGCACCAGCAGCGCCACAAAGGGACCTGTCCGCAGACCACCCGCCCAATCGCGATCGCAACTACCCGGCGGGGGGCCGCCCAACCCAGCCCGCAACCACCCCAACTGAACTCGGACTGCAACAACTGACGGACTGCAACAACAACTGACGACCTACAGGGTGAGTACCCATCAGGGGACAGGGAATCCATCAAGGGAGACCAGAGCTGGAGGGAATCCCCAGACCCTGACCTAGACTCCCTACCCCAACACCCGGACCACAGGACCCACTAAAACTGGGAACTGTTCGAGAGCTCCACCAGCCGGTGGAGCACACTCTGCTGGCCAGGCCAGAGCAAGAGCGCCCCTGGAAGGGAGCTTAAATGCTCAAGCCAGGAACAGTGCCCCTGGGTCAAGACTACCAACAGTAGAAGAAATTTGAACTGTGTCCTCCAGGCTGCATAACCAAGGTGGTATACACATTAGCACAGGCCTAACGAGCACGCTCCAGGCTGGGGCCGGAACCAGGCCAGGGGACCGGCACCTGAACAAAGCAAAAAGGGTCAGAAGTGGGGCTGTGGCTCAAATGGTAGGGTGCCAGCCCTGAGCTGAAGAGCTGAGGGACAGCACCCAAACCTAGAGTTCAAGCCCACAACCAGCCCAAAACAAACAAACAAAAACACATCAGGAGCCCATAGCAGACTCCAGTATTTGGGAGAGTGCATCCAGAGCATCTGATCTTCCCAAGAGCACCCGCAGGAGCAAACACAAGCAGTCTAGGCTGCTCAACCCTTCCAAAGGCGGGAATTGCTACAGCAGAGAGCTGAGAATCCTAAGTGAATAGCAGCTGGAAATAGGCTCCCAACAGAATCCAGATCAGGCACAGACTCTCTCTACCAATACAGAATCAGCAACCAAGCAAAGACAGACACACCAAAACAAGATTGAAGAGCAGTCTCCTGAACCCCCATGCGAAAATCACAGAGAAAAATCACAAGGTTTACCACTACCCAGGACAGCAAGCTCACCTCAAAAGCCAGCAGCCACGCAGGGGAGAGCCCCAGTGGGAGCAAAGCAGGAATGGAAGACAAAAACTACATCCAAGGGTTGCTGGAGGCAATGACTCAAGAAATAAAGCGAGAAATGGATCAGAAATTGAAAGAGCACACGGATGAACTATAAAAAGATATACAGGATATCAAACAAAAATTGGATGCAAAAATAGAAGCTGCACAAACCTCAGTAAGAAGTGAGATAAACGCCAAATTAGAGGTAATGCATACTGATCTCACCTCATTGAGAGGTGAGATCAGTACTCTGAGAACCAACAATGAATCCATAAAGGGATCCATTTCCACCATGCAAACCACAATAGAAGCCACGGTCAACAGAGTGAATGAAATGGAAGGTAGAGTGTCAGATACAGAAGACAGAATACACCAACTGGACCAAAAAGTGACAGATATGGAGAAATCACTCAAATTAAACCAAAGGGAAATTCAAGAGCAAGCAGATAATGCTAAAAAATTTAACCTTCGCATAATCGGAGTGGACGAAGGTGAGGAATTCCAGAGCAAGGGAATGCAACACCTATTTAACAAGATAGTCAATGAAAATTTTCCCCACCTCAAAAACGACCATCTTAACTACATCACAAAAGCTTATCGAACACCCAACAAGCAAGATCCCAGGAGAAACACTTCTAGGCACATAATAGTAACAATGATGGATCTGAATAATAAGGAAACAATCCTGCATGCAGCAAAAATGAAGAAGGAGCTATACTACAACGGGAAAAAAATTAGAATCACTGCAGATCTCTCCACACAAACAATGAATGCAAGAAAAGCCTGGGAAAGCACCATACGAGCCCTGAGAGCCAATAACTGCCAACCCAGACTGATATACCCGGCAAAGCTAGCATTCACATTCGATGGAGAACTGAAAACTTTTAATAGCAAAGAAAAACTAAATGAATACATAAACATTAAGCCAGCATTACAAAGAATTCTAAGAGGGGGGACACAACCTGAAGAAAGCAACCAGGAACTGGGACCTGCCCCAAACAGGCATTACTCAAAGTCTAACTGAGCAAGCACAGGAGGAAAGGAAAGAAGAAAAACTTAGGAAAACGGAATGGCAGGGACAACAATGCATCTCTCTATACTTTCTCTTAATATAAATGGGCTGAATTCGCCAATTAAAAGAAAACGAACTGAGGACTGGATCAGAAAACAAGACCCATCCATCTGTTGCCTTCAGGAGACCCACCTCTCAGCCAAACATACAAACAAACTCAAAGTGAAGGGGTGGAAAAGGATCTACCAATCAAATTCCCCCAATAAGAAAGCAGGTGTAGCTATCCTGATATCTGACAAAATAAACTTTTCATTAAAATCAGTACAGAAAGACAAGGACGGACACTACATATTAATAAAGGGAACAATCCAAGAGGAGGATATAACCATCATCAACTTATATGCCCCAAATATTGGTGCACCCAGATATGTTAAACAAATGCTCTCAAACTTACAGAATAAAATAGATCCCAATACGATAATACTAGGAGACTTTAACATGCCACTCTCACCAAAGGACAGGTCTACCAACCAGAGGATTGGCAAAGAAGCTACCGAATTAAGTGAGGCCATACTTCAAGCGGAATTAACTGACATCTACCGAGTATTTCACCCTAAAACAACACAGTACACATTCTTCTCAGCAGCTCATGGAACTTTCTCCAAAATAGACCATATCATAGTTCATTCAAGGAACTTAAGCAAATACAAAGGGATCGACATAATCCCCTGTATCCTATCTGACCACAGTGGAATCAAGCTAGCTCTCAATAACAAAGCATACCGCAGAAATTTCTCTAATACATGGAAATTGAACAGCACACTCCTTAACAACGCCTGGGTAACAGAAGAGATCAGAGAAGAAATAAAGCATTTCCTACAACTCAATGAAAATGAAAACACCTCACAAAGAAACTTGTGGGACACAGCAAAAGCAGTACTGAGGGGCAAATTTATTGCCCTCAGTGCCCACATCAAGAGAATGGAGACAGACCAAGTAAATAATCTCATGTTGCAACTAAAACAGCTAGAAAAACAAGAAAAAATGGGACCTAAAGCTACTAGACGAAGCCAGATAACCAAATTGAGAGCAGAGATTAACCAATTAGAAAATCAGAAAACCATAACCAAAATAAACCAAACAAAAAGCTGGTTCTTTGAAAAAATAAACAAAATTGATGGCCCGTTGGCAAGATTAATTAAAAAAAGAAGAGAGGAAACCCATATTAATAGGATTAGGGATGCCACGGGAAACATCACAACACGTACCCAAGATATCCAAACAATTCTAACAGACTACTTTCAAAAGCTATACTCTCTAAAGGAAGAAAATCTGGCGGAAATGGATGCATTTTTAGAGAATTACAAGTTACCCAAACTGAGCAAAGAAGAAGTTAACCAATTAAATAAGCCAATATCCTATAATGAGATACAGGAAGCTATCAAAAGTCTTCCAACAAAAAAAAGCCCAGGACCAGATGGATTCACAGCAGAATTCTATAAGACCTTTAAAGAAGAACTAATACCCATACTCCTCAAGCTCTTCAGAGAAACAGAGAAGGAGGGAGCTATCCCAAACTCATTCTACGAAGCCAATATCACACTCATCCCCAAACCAGGCAAAGACCCAACCAAAAAGGAGAATTACAGGCCAATTTCCTTGATGAACACAGATGCAAAGATCCTTAACAAGATTCTAGCTAACAGAATCCAGAAACACATAAAAAAAATAATACACTGTGATCAGGTAGGCTTCATCCCAGAGACACAGGGATGGTTTAACATACGTAAGTCAATAAATGTAATCCAGCATATCAACAGAGCCAAGGTCAAGAATCACATGATTATCGCCACAGATGCAGAAAAGGCCTTTGATAAAATTCAACATTCATTCATGCTAAAAGCTCTGGAGAAAATAGGAATAGAAGGAACATTTCTAAAGACAATAAAAGCCATTTATGACAGACCAATAGCCAATATTATACTTAATGGGGAAAAGCTACAACCAATCCTCCTAAAAACAGGAACAAGGCAAGGATGTCCACTGTCTCCACTCCTCTTCAACATAGTCCTAGAACCCTTAGCCAGGGCAATAAGGCAAGAAAAAGACATTAAAGGGATCCGCATAGGGAAAGAAGAAGTGAAACTATCCCTTTTTGCAGATGACATGATACTATACCTCCACGATCCCAAAAACTCCATCCCCAAACTTTTAGAAATCATAAGTCACTTCGGCAAAATAGCAGGATACAAAATAAACCCACAAAAATCAGTTGCCTTCCTATACACTGATAACACACAGGAAGAGAGGGAAATAAAGGGAGCAACCCCATTCACAATAACCTCCCAAAAAATAAAATATTTAAGAATTAACCTAACCAAAGATGTAAAAGAACTATTTAATGAGAACTATAAAAAGTTAAAGAAAGAAATTGCAGAAGACACTAGGAAATGGAAAGACCTCCCATGCTCCTGGATAGGCCGACTTAATATAGTAAAGATGGTGATACTTCCAAAACTAATATACAAATTCAATGCAATTCCTATTAAAATCCCAATGACGTACATCACTGAAATACAGAAAACAGTCCAAAAATTTATATGGAACAACAAAAGACCTAGAATAGCCAAAACAATTCTAGGGGATAAAGACAATATGGGAGGGCTATCCATGCCGAACTTCAAACTCTACTACAGAGCTATAATCACAAAGACAGCATGGTACTGGCACAAAAACAGACCCGAAGACCAATGGAACAGAATAGAAGATCCAGATATAAATCCACAGGCCTACAGCCAGCTGATATTCGACAAAGGAGCCAAAGACATACAATGGAAGAAACACAGCCTCTTCAACCGCTGGTGCTGGGAAAACTGGGCAGCCACATGCAGAAAACTAAAAGTGGACCCCAGCCTATCACCATGCACCAACATCAACTCAAAATGGATTAAAGACCTTAACATTAAACCTGAATCTCTGAAACTACTGCAGGACAGAGTAGGAGAGACACTTGAACTAATAGGCACAGGAAGGAACTTCCTGAACAGAGTCCCAGGGTCACAACAAGTTGGAGAGAGACTCGACAAATGGGACTACCTTAAAATAAAAAGCTTCTGCACAGCTAAATCTATCGCAACTAAGCTAGAAAGACAACCAACTAATTGGGAAAAAATATTTACCAGCAATATATCAGACAAGGGGTTAACATCCTGTATATACAGGGAACTCAAGAAACTAATCCCTCCCAAACCTAACAAACCAATTACTAAATGGGCAAGGGAGCTAAAGAGGGACTTCTCAAATGAAGAAATAAAAATGGCAAAGAAACACATGAGGAAATGTTCATTATCCCTGGTGGTGAAGGAAATGCAAATAAAGACAACCCTGAGATACCACCTTACCCCAGTCAGAATGTCCCACATCCACAAATCAGCCAACGACAAATGCTGGAGGGGATGTGGAGAAAGAGGAACCCTATTACACTGCTGGTGGGAATGTACACTTATACAACCACTTTGGAAAGCAGTCTGGAGGGTCCTTAGAAAGCTAAAGATTGACCTCCCTTACGACCCAGTCATACCACTTCTAGGCATCTACCCTGAACAACAGGAACCAATATACAAGGACACGTGCACCTCCATGTTTATTGCAGCACTGTTCGCAATAGCTAGGATATGGAAACAACCTAGGTGCCCCACCACAGATGAATGGATCCAAAAATTGTGGTATCTATACACAATGGAATATTATGCAGCCATTAGAAATGACAAAATAATGGCATTTGCAGGGAAATGGATGGAGCTAGAAGGAATCATGTTGAGCGAGGTAAGCCAAGAACGAAGAGACAAACGGAACATGGTCTCCCTCATAAGTGGATGCTAAATCCAAAAGGTTAGGTGATACGACAAAACTAACAGGACTTAAGAAACAAAGAACTCCCGCTCATCTGGTTGAACCACTACTAAATATCCTCATGCTGCTGATCACAAATATGGTATATAACATGTGAACACTGTTATATATTACAGACTGTGGTAGACAATTTGCTCCAGGGAAGTTAGAATGAACTTGTGACTTTGAAATTATGTAATCATTTAATCACAATCAAAAAAAAAAAGAACCTCGGGGAAGGGAGGGAGGGAGGGGATGGTAGGGGGAAAACAAAAAAAAAAAAAAAAAAAAAAGATAATCTATAATTTACCATATTAAAGATCACTTGAAATTAAAAAAAAAAAAAAAAAGAACAGACCTCAGGACCAATGGAATAGAATTGAAAACCCAGAAATGAACGTACAGACCTATAGCCATCTAATCTTCGATAAGGGAGCTAAAACAATAGAATGGAAGAAAGAAAGCCTCTTCAGTAAACAGTGCTGGCAAAATTGGTTAACTAAGTGTAGAAAACTAAAGCTAGATCCTTATATATCACCCTGCACCAGAATCAACTCCAAATGGATCAAAGACCTTGAAGTCAAAGCAGACACTCTGAAAACATTACAGGAGGGAATAGGAGAAACCTTCGGTCTCCTTGGCTCAGGCCGTAATTTTTTGAATAGAGACCCGGAAACACAAAAAATCAAAGAAAGGTTGGACAAATGGGATTGCATAAAGTTGCAGAGCTTCTGCAGGGCAAATGACATAGCTAGCAAGATCAATAGAAAGCCCACGGATTGGGAGAAGATCTTTACTAGCCATACAACGGACAAGGGTCTCATATCTAAAATATACTTGGAACTCAAAAAATTAAACCCCCCAACAACAAATCCTCAAAGAAACAACTGCCCAATAAATAAGTGGGCGAAAGACTTAAAGAGAAACTTCTCTGAAGAAGAAAGAAGGATGGCCAATAGACACATGAAGAAATGTTCAACATCCCTAGCCATAAAAGAAATGCAAATCAAAAGAATATTGAGATATCACTTCACTCCAGTTAGAACGGCAAAAATCAAGAACTCTAACAACAACAGATGCTGGAGGGGATGTGGACAGAAAGGAACCTTACTTCATTGTGGGTGGGAATGTAAACTTGTTCAACCACTTTGGAAAGCAGTATGGAGGTTCCTCAAAAGACTTCACATAGAACTCCCCTATGACTCAGCAATCCCACTTTTGGGCATTTACCCAAATGTTTACAAACAAGACCACACTAAAGCTACCAGCACAACTATGTTTATTGCAGCATTATTTACCATAGCTAAGATCTGGAACCAACCCAGATGCCCCTCAGTAGATGAATGGATCAAGAAAATGTGGTATATATACAAAATGGAATTCTATGCCTCCATCAGAAAGAATGACATTTCCCCATTTGTTAGGAAATGGAAAGGCTTGGAAAAAATTTTATTTAGTGAAGTAAGCCAGTCCCAACGAAACATAGGTCCCATGGTTTCCCTTATATGCAATATCTAGTATATGTATGAGTCAAGCCGGAAAAGTCAGATAATGTGATGTTAGTTAAACGATCCCTTAAACATGTATTTTAATGTTTTTTTTTCTTTCATGCATGTGTTTCTAATGCATTTATAAGATTATTTCTTTGTTGCTTTGTATGTCCCTCCCCCACACTGTAACCCCCGCTTTCAGTATATTTGATGTCAGTATAACTTGTGGAGGAGATGGGGACAAACAAGTCGTTTAAGGATTCAGGTGGACCTGTTGCAACAATGAGAAGTACAAAATGTCATGTCAAAAACGAGCTTTACAATGTGTGGGGGGGAGGGCGGAAGGATTGGGTGGGGGGAGGGGGGAGGCTGGGAAGGGAGGTGAAGGGTGAACAAAGGAGGAGGCTGCAATGCTTGGTAAGAAATGTATGCATTATCGTGCCCATGTAATTGTAACCCCTCAGTACAGTATGTTCTCAAAAAAAATAAAATAAAATTAATTAAAAAAATAATAAAACACACACACACACACACACACACACACACAAAAAAAAAAAAAACAAGAAAAGATGGAGCACTCAGAACATGGGGACCTTGAAAGAGTTTTAAGGCCCCCAACCAATGAGGGTTTACTCCTTCCGTAAAGGAGGTACACGTCTCCATAGAGAAATTGACAGCACCAATCTTCCCAAGAGGCTCTGGTCTGCATCCTAGCAAGACAGGAAGTGTCTCAGCCAGTCTACAATCACAGGTTCCATATTTTCCCTTACCACTGGGATGGTTGAAAAGTTTTTGAGATCACAGGTTGTAAATGACAAGATAGAGCACTCAGACATTCGGTGAGGTAAACAATATTGCCCAAGTTCTGAAAGCTCTGCAATTCCTCAAAGGAGATACAAGCCACTAAAGAGAAATAGACAGCATGGTTCTATCACAGGCAATAGCGGTCTGCATCCTAGCGGGGTTTGAAGCTCCTTACACTGTCCACCGTAACAAGTCCGAATTTTTTCCTTGCAATTCAGGGTGGGCTGACCAGTGTTAGGATGCTCAGGATGAAAACGACAAGATAGAGCACTGAGAATGTGGGGAACTTAAAACAAAATTGTTTTATGGCACCAAGGTTCTGAATGCTCTATACCTTCAAAAAAGAAAAGACCAGCCCCCGAAGAGAAATAGACAACATCATTCGGTTTCTAGCAGCCCCTGTGTGCATCCTGGGATGGTTCAAAGTCCCTCTTGGTGTCACCATCCCCTGGACAATCCTTTTTTACTTGCAATTGTGAGAGAGCTGTGGAGGGTTTGGGAGCACAGGATGCAAGCAACAAGACAGAGTTCTCAGAATTTGGAGGACATAAAGAAAATTGTTTTAAGGTCTCCAAGTTCTGAGTGCTCTCAACTTTTCCCAAAAGCAAGACAAGCCACTTAGGAGAAATAGAAAGCATTGTTCTGTGCCAGTCAACTGTGCTCTGAATCTTAGCAGAGCTTAATGACCTTTGCACTATCCACAGAAAACAGTCCAAACTTTGTTCTTCCAATTCTTGGAGAAGTGAACAGTGTTAGGGAGTGCAGGTACAATTGATAAGATAGAGTACTCAGAATATGGGGACCCTAGAACAGTCTTAAGGCTCCCATGGAAGGAGGGCTCTACACCTTCATCAAGGAAGAGACAACCCTCCAAAGGGAAATTCACAGCACGCATCTTTCTCAAGAAGCTCTGCTCTGCATCTTAGCAATATGGAAAGTGCCTCATTCTGTCTACAATAACAGGTGAAATGTTTTTTCCTTTTAATTCTGAGAGAGGTCAAAAGTGTTTAGGAACTCAGGATGCAAAGAGTAAGATAGAGCTGGGCACTGGTTGCTCATGCCTGTAATCCTATCTACTCGGGAGCCTGCGATCTGAGGAACATGGTTGCAAGCAAGCACCGGCAGGAGAGAAGGTGAGACACCTATTTCCAATAAACCACCAGAAAACGGAAAGTGGCGCTGTAGCTCAAGTGGTAGAGTGCTCTCCTTGACTTGAAGACCTGAGGGACAAGGACCAGGCCCAGAGTTCAAGCCCCACGATGGACAAAAAAAAAAAAAAAACTTCATAGAGCACTCAGAACCTCGGTGATTTAAAACATTATTGTTTGACGGTGACCAGGTCCTAAATGCTCTACACATTCTCCAACGGAAAGACAGGGCAATAAGGAGAGTTAGACAGCATCAGTCTATCCCAGGCATCTTTGGTCTGCATCCTTGCAGGGCTTAAACCTCCTCACACTGTCCCCATTAACTTGTCCCAATTTTTTACATGCAATTCTGGGTTTGCTGAGCAGTGTTAGGGAGGTCAGGATGAAAACGACAAGATAGAGCCCTGAGAACTCATGTAACTTAAATCAGAACTGTTTTTTGGCGACTCAGTTGTGAATACTCTCCACTTTCCATAATGAAGAGACAAGCCACCAAAGAGAAATAGACAGCATATTTCTGCCTCTAGTAGCTCCTATGTGCATCCTGGCTTGGTTCACAGGCCGTCTCTGTATCACCAGCCATAGGTCAAAAGATTTCTTTGAAATATTTGGGAGAGCTGAAGAGGTTTTGGGAGCACAGAATGCAAATAACAAGAAAGAGCACTCAAAACCTCCCCAAAGGAGAGAAAAGCCGCTAAATAGAAATAGACTGAATTTTTGTCACCCAGGCAATTCTGGTCTGCATCTATCAGGGCTTAATGCCCCTCACACTGTCCACAGAGCCCAGTCCAATTTGTTTCATCCAATTCTGGGAGAGCTGATCTGTGTTAGTCAGCTCAGGATGCAAACGACATGATAGAGCACTCCGAAATTGGTGACCTTAAAACAGTTTTAAGGTCCCAAAGTGAGGATGCTCTACTCCTTCCCCAATGGAGTGACAAGCCTCCAAAGATATATGGACAGCACCGACCTTTCTCACTAAGCCATAATCTACATCCTGTTCCATATACTGTCAACAATAACAGGTCCAATTATATTCCTTGCAATTCTGGGAGAGCTGAATAGTGTTTGGAAGCACAGGATGCAAACGACAAGATAGAGCAACACAGAAATTCTACACCTTAAAACAAAATTGTTTTTCAGGGCTCTAATTCTCAATGATCTACATCTTCCCCAAAGGAGAGATAAGCCTCTAAATACAAGTAGACCGCATCTTTCTAACCCAGGTTTCTCCGTTTTGCATCCTAGCTTGGCTGAAAGTCACTTATACTGTCCATCCACAGGGACCAGTCCAAATTTTCCTTCCAATTCTGGTAGAGCTGACCAGTGTTAGCGAGTTCAGCATGCAAACGAAAGTTTGAGTAAAGCAGAGAAAGTCAGATAAAGTGATGTTAATGAAAAGAACCCTAAGATATGTATTCGAATGTTTTTTATTTGCTTTTGAGCGATTGTTTATGATACATTCATAAGATCATTTCTTTTTTACTTTGTAAGTCCCTCCCCCATTGTATAACAACTGTTTTCACTGTATTTCATGTCGGAATAATTTGTTGAGGGGAAGGGGAGTAACTATTCGTTTAAATAGCGATACACTTGGACCCATAGCAAAAATGCGATGTACAAGTCGTTCTGTCCAAAACGAACTTTACCACTTTGGTTTGTGAGTGGTGGGCGGTATGGGAGAGGGGAGGACTGTGGGGGAGGGCAGGAGGAGGATGGGAAAAGATGGGAATGGGAAACAAAGAGGACCTTACAATACTTTATAAAAGATGTACTCATTGTCTTGCACATGTGATTGTAACCCCTCTGTACATTGTTTACAAAAAAAATAAATGAATAAATAAATAAATAAATAAATTTAAAAACAAGAAAAGATGGAGCACTCATAACATGGGGACATTGAAACAGTTTTAAGGCCCCCAAGCGATGAGGGTTTACTCATTCCTCAAAGGAGGGACACACCTCCATAGAGAAATTGACAGCACCAATCTTCCCAAGAAGCTCTGGTCTGCATCCTAGCAAGACAGAAAATGTCTCATCCTGTCTACAATCACAGGTTCCATTTATCTCTTCACCACTGGGAGGTTTCAAAAGTTTTTAGATCTCAGGTTGTAAAAGACAAGATAGAGCTCTCAGACCTTCGGTGAGGTAAACAATATTGCCCAAGTTCTGAAGGCTCCACAATTCCACAAAGGAGATATAAGGCACTAAAGAGAAATAGACAGCATGGTTCTATCACAGGCAACAGCGGTCTGCATTCTAGCAGGGCTTGAAGCCCCTTACACTGTCCACAGTAACAAGTCCGAATTTTTTCCTTGCAATTCAGTTGTTAGAGTTCGGGTGAGGATGAGGGTGGGGGTGAGGGTGAGGGTTACCTTTAGAGTTAGGGTGAATGTTAGCGTGAGCGTTAGCGTTAGGATTAGTGTGAGGTTTAGGGTTAGGGTTAGGGTGAGGTTAATGGTCTCGGTGAGGGGGAGGGTTTGTGTGAGGTTTAGTGTTAGGGTTAGGAATAGGCTGAGGAAAAGGGTTAGTGTGAGGGTGAGGGTTAGTGTGAGGGTGAGGTGAGGTTAGGTTTAGGATTAGGGAGAGGGTAAGAGTTAGGGATAGGGTGAGGATTAGGGTGAGGGTTATGATTAGTGTTAGGTTGAAGGTGAGCATTAGGGTTAGGGTTAGGGTTAGGGTGAGGGTGAGGGTTAGGGATAGGGTTAGGATGAGGGTGAGGGTGAGTGTGAGGGTTAGTGTTAGTGTTAGGTTTTGGCTTAGGGTGAGGGTTAGGGTGAGGGCTAGGGTGAGGGTCAGGTTTAGAATTAAGTATAGGGTGAGGATTAGGGTTAGGGTTAGGCTTAGGGTGAGGGTTAGGCTCAGGGTTAGGTTTAGGTTTAGGGTGAGGGTTAGGTTTAGGGTGAGGTTTTGGGTTGGGGTTAGGTTTACGGTGAGGATAAGGATTAGGGTGCGGGTTTGGGTGAGGGTGAGGGTTAGGGTTTGCATTAGCGTTAGGGTTAAGCTGAGGGATAGGTTTAGGATGAGTGTTAGGTTGAGGGTGAGTGTGAGGGTTAGGGTGAATTTTAGGGTTAGAGTGAGGGTTAGGGTTAGGGATAGGGTGAGGGTGAGGGTTAGGGTTAGGGTGAGTGCTAGTGTGAGGGTGAGTGTTAGGGTTATGCTTAGTGTGGAAGGTTAGGGTTAAGGTTAGGGTGAGGTTTAGTGTGAGTGGTAGGGGTAGAGTTAGGATTAGGGGGAGGGTAAGATATAGGGTGATGGTGAGGGTGAGGGTTAGTGTTAGGGTTAGCATGAGTGTTAGGGTGAGTTATAGCGTGAGGGTTAAGGTTAGGGCTAGGGTTAGGGTTAGCGTGAGGGTGAGGGTTATGGTGAGTTTTAGTTTAAGGTTTAGGGTTAGGTTTAGGGTTAGGGTGAAGGTGAGGATTAGGGTTAGAGTTAGGGTTAGGGTGAGGGTGTGGGTGAGGGTTAAGATTAGGTTAGGGTTAGGTTTAGGCTGAGGGTGCAGGTGACGGTTAGGGTGATGGTTAGGGTTTGGGTTAGGGTAAGGGTTAGGGTGAGGGCTAAGGGGAGGGTGAGTGCTACGTTGGGGCTGAGGGTGAGGGTGAGGGTGAAGGTTTTGGTTAGGTAAGGGTTATGGTTATGGTTAGGGTGAGGATTAGGGTGAGGGTGAGGGTTAGGGTGAGGGTTAGGGTTAGGGTTAGGATTAGGGTTAGCGTTAGCGTTAGGGTTAGGGTGAGGGTTAGGGTGAGGGTTAGGGTTAGGATTAGGTTTAGGGTGAGGGCTAGGGTGAATGTGAGGGTTAGGGTTAGGATTAGGGTTAGGTTTAGTGTGAGTGTGAGGGTTAGGGTTAGGGATAAGTTTAGGGTTAGGGTGAGGGTGAGGGTGAGGGTTAGGGTGAGGTTTAGGGTTAGGGTTAGGGTGAAGTTTAAGGTTAGTGTGAGGTTTAGGGATAGGGTTAGGGTTAGAATCAGGGTAAGGGTTAGGGTGAGGGTGAGGGTTTGTGTGAGGGTTAGTTTTAGGGTTAGGGATAGGGTGAGGAAGAGGGTTAGGGTGAGGGTTAGGGTGAGGGTGAGGATTAGGGTGAGGGTGAGGTGTGGGTTAGGTTTGCGATTAAGGTTAAGGTTATCTTTAGGGATAGGGTGACAGATAGGGTGAGGGTTAGGGTTAGGGTGAGGGTGAGGGAGAGGTTTAGGTTTAGGGTTAGGGTTAGGGTGAGGGTAAGGGTTAGTTTTAGGGTGAGGGTGAGTGTGAGTGTGAGGGTTAGGGTTAGGGTTAAATTTAGGGTTAGGGTGAAGGTGAGGGTGAGGGTTAGGTTTAGGATTATTATTAGGGTTAGGGGTAGGGGTAGGATTAGGCTTAGGGGGAGGTTGAGGGTTAGGGTTAGGGTTAGGGTGAGGGTTAGGTTTTGTGTGAGGTTTAGGGTTACGGTTAGTGTGAGGGTGACTTTTATGGTGAGGTTTAGGTTTAGGTTTTGGATTAGGGTTAGGGTTAGGGTTAGACTCAGGGTGAGGGTTAGGGTGAGGGTGAGGGTGGGGGTAAGGGTAAGGTTTAGGCTGAGGGTTAGGGTTAGGGTTAGGGTGAGGGTTAGGGTTAGGATTAGTGTTAGGGTTTGGGTGAGGGTGAGGGTTATGGTTAGGGTAGTGTGAGGGTTAGTGTGAGGTTTAGGTTTAGGGTTATCGTGAAGGTTAGGGTTAGTGTGAGGTTTAGGGTTAGGGTTAGGGTGAGGTTAAGGGTTAGGGTGAGGGTGAGGGTTTGTGTGAGTGTTAGTGTTAGGGTTAGGGATAGGGTGAGGAAAAGGGTGAGGGTGAGGGTTAGGATGAGGATGAGGATTAGGGTGAGGGTGACGTGAGGTTTAGGTTTAGTATTAGGGTTAGGGTAAGCATTGGGGATAGGGTGTGCATTAGGGTGAGGATTAGGATTAGGGTTAGTTTGAAGGTGAGCGTTAGGGTTATGGTTAGGGTTAGGGTTAGAGTGAGGGTTAGCGTTAGGGTTAGGATGAGGGTTTAGGGTGAGTGTGAGGGTTAGCGTTAGTGTTAGGTTAAGCTTAGGGTGAGGGTTAGGGTGAGGGCTAGGATGAGGGTTAGGGTTAGGTTTAGGTATAGGGTGAGGATTAGGGTTCGGGTTAGGCTTAGGGTGAGGGTTAGGCTCAGGGGTAAGTTTAGGGTTAGGGTGAGGGTTAGGGTTAGGGTGAGGTTTAGGTTTAGGGTTAGGTTTACGGTGAGGGTAAAGGTAAGGGTGAGGGTTTGGGTGAGGGTGAGGGTTAGGGTTAGCATTAGGGTTGGGGTTAGGCTGAGGCTTAGGGTTAGGGTTAGTGTTAGGTTGAGTGTGAGTGTGAGGGTTAGGGTGAATTTTACATTTAGAGTGAGGGTTAGGGTTAGGGTTAGGGTTAGGGATAGGGTGAGGGTGAGGGTGAGGCTGAGGGTTAGTTTTAGGGTTAGTGTTAGTGTGAGGGTTAGGGTTAGTGATAGGGTTAGGGTGAGAATAAGGTTTAGGGTGAGGGGTAGGGTGATGGTGAGGGTTAGGGTTAGGGTTAGGGTTAGTGAGAGGTTTAAGGTTAGGGTTAGGGTGAGGGTTACTGTGAAGGTTGGGGTTATTGTGAGGTTTAGGGTGCGAGTGAGGTTTAGGGTTAGGGTTAGGGTGAGGGTTATGGTTAGGGTTAGGGTTAGGGTGAGGGTGAGGGTTAAGGTGGGGGTGAGAGTGAGGGTTAGTGTGAGGGTTAGGGTTAGGGTTAGGGTTTGGTTGAGGGTTAGGGTTAGTGTGAGGGTTAGGGTGAGGGTGAGGGTAAGGTTTAGAGTGAGGGTTAGAATGAGGGTGAGGTTTAGGGTTAGAGTTAGGGTTAGTGTGATGTTTAGGATGAGGGTTAGGGTTGGGGTTAGGGTTAGGAGGAGGGTAAGATTTAGGGTGATGGTGAGGGTGAGGGTTAGGTTTAGGGTTAGCATGAGTGTTAGTTTGAGTGATAGGGTGAGGGTTAGGGTTAGGGCTAGGGTTAGGGTTAGTGTGAGGGTGAGGGTTAGCGTGAGTTTTAGCTTAAGGGTTAGGGTTAGGTTTAGGGTTAGGGTGAAGGTGAGAATTAGGGTTAGGGTTAGGGTTAGGGTGAGTGTGTGGGTGAGGGTTAGGATTAGGGTTAGGGTAAGGTTTAGGCTGAGGGTGAGGGTGAGGGTGAGGTTTTCGGTTATGTGAGGTTTAGTGTTATGGTTAGGGTGAGGATTAGGGTGAGGGTGAGGGTTAGGGTGAGGGTTAGAGTTAGGTTTAGGATTAGGGTTAGGGTTAGGGTTAGGGGGAGGGTTAGGTTTAGTGTGAGGTTTAGGGTTAGGCTTAGGGTTAGGCAGAGGGTAAGGTTTAGGGTGAGGGTTACGTTGAGTGTGAGGGTTAGGGTTAGCGTATTAGTGTGAGGTTTAGGGTTAGGGCTAGTGTTATGGTTAGGGTGAGGGTGAGGTTTTCGCTGAGGTTTAGGGTAAGAGTTAGGGTTAGGTGTATGATTTAGGTGAAGGACAGTGTTAGGATTAGGGTTAGGTTTAGGGTGACGGTGAGGGTGATGGTTAGGATTAGGGTTAGGGTTAGGTTTAGGCTGAGGGTGACGGTGAAGGTTAGGGTTAAGGTTAGGTTTAGGGTGAGGGCTAGGGTGAGGGTGAGGGTTGGGTTGAGGGTGAGGGTGACAGTGAGGGTTTCGGTTAGGTAAAGTTTAGGGTTATGGTTAGGGTGAGGATTAGGGTGAGTGTGAAGGTTAGGGTGAGGGTTAGGGTTAGGGTAAGGGTTAGAGATAGGGTTAGGTTGAATGTTAGGGTTAGCGTGATGTTTAGGGTGAGGGTGAGGGTTAGGGTGAGGGTGAGGGTGTGGGTTAGGGTGTGGGTGAAGGTTATTGTTAGGGTGAGGTTTAGGCTAACGGTGAGAGTTAGAGTGAAGGTGAGGGTTAGGGTTAGGGTTAGGGTTAGGGTTAGGATGAGGGTGAGGGTGAGTGTGAGGGTTAGGGTTAGTGTTAGAGTAAGATTAGGGTGAGGGTTAAGGTGATGGCTAGGGTGAGGGTCAGGGTTAGAATTAGGTATAGGGTGAGGATTAAGGTTAGGGTTAGGCTTAGGGTGAGGGTTAGGCTCAGGGGTAAGTTTAGGGTTAGAGTGAGGGTTAGGATTAGGGTGAAGTTTAAGGTTAGGGTTAGGTTTATGGTGAGGGTAAGGTTTAGGGTGAGGGTTTGGGTGAGGGTGAGGGATAGGGTTAGCATTAGGGTTGGGGTTAGGCTGAGGCTTAGGGTTAGGGTTAGTGTTAGGTTGAGGGTGAGGGTGAGGATTAGGGTGAATTTTAGGGTTAGAGTGAGGGTTAGGGTTAGGGTTAGGGTTAGGGATAGGGTGAGGATGAGGGTGAGGGTGAGGGTGAGGGTTAGTTTTAGGGTTAGTGTTAATGTGAGGGTTAGGGTTAGGGTTAGGGTGAGAGTAAGGGTTAGGGTGATGGTGAGGGTTAGGTTTAGAGTTAGTGTGAGGGTTAGGGGTAGGGTTAGGGTGAGGGTTAGTGTTATTGTGAGGTTTAGGGTGAGGGTGAGGTTTAGGTTTAGGGTTAGGGTGAGGCTTATGGTTAGAGTTAAGGTTAGGGTAAGGGTAAGGGTTAAGGTGGGGGTGAGAGTGAGGGTTAGTGTGAGGATTAGGGTTAGGGTTAGGGTTTGGTTGAGGGTTAGGTTTAGTGTGAGGGTTAGGGTGAGGGTGAGGGTAAGGTTTAGAGTGAGGGTTAGAATGAGCGTGAGGTTTAGGTTAGTGTTAGTGTGAAGTTTAGGGTGAGGTTTTGGGTTACGGTTAGGGTGAGGGTTAGTGTTAGGTTTAGGGTGAGGGTTAGGTTGAGGGTGAGGGTTACGGTTAAGGTTAGGGTGAGGTTTAGGGTGAGGGTAGGGTTAGCATGAGGGTTAGGTTTAGTGTGAGGGTTAGGGTTAGGGAGAGGGTAAGATTTAGGGTGATGGTGAGGGTGAGAGTTAGGGTTAGGGTTAGCATGAGTGTTAGGGTGAGTCATAGGGTGAGGTTTAGGGTTAGGGCTAGTTTTAGGGTTAATGTGAGGGTAAGGGTTAGGGTGAGTTTTAGGTTAAGGGTTAGGGTTAGGTTTAGGGTTAGGGTGAGTGTGAGGGTGAGGGTTAGGGTTAGGATTAGGGTGAGGGCTAAGTTCAGGGTGAGTGTTAGGTTGAGGTTGAGGGTGAGGTTTTCGGATAGGTAAGGGTTAGGGTTATGGTTAGGGTGAGGATTAGGGTGAGGGTGAGGGTTAGGGTGAGGGTTAGGGTTAGCTTTAGGATTAGGGTTAGGGTTAGGGTTAGGGGGAGGTTTAGGTTGATGGGGAGGGTTACGGTTAGAGTGACGGTTAGGTTTAGTGTGAGGGTTAGGGTTAGGGTTAGGCAGAGGGTAAGGTTTAGGGTGAGGGTTACGTTGAGGGTGAGGGTTAGGGTTAGCGTGAGTGTTAGGGTGAGGGTTACGGTTAGGGCTAGGGTTAGGGTTAGGGTGAGGGTGAGGTTTTCGCTGAGGTTTAGGGTAAGAGTTAGGGTTAGGTTTATGGTTAGGGTGAAGGACAGGGTTAGGATTAGGGTTAGGTTTAGGTTGATGGTGAGGGTGACGGTTAGGATTGGGGTTAGTGTTAGGCTGAGGGAGACGGTGAAGGTTAGGGTTAGGGTTAGGTTTAGGGTGAGGGCTAGGGTGACGGTCAGGGTTAGGTTGAGGGTGAGGGTGACAGTGAGGGTTTCGGTTAGGTAAAGTTTAGGGTTATGGTTAGGGTGAGGATTAGGTGAGTGTGAGGTTTAGGGTGAGGTTTAGGGTTAGGGGAAGGGTTAGAGTTAGGGTTAGGTTGAATGTTAGGGTTAGGGTGATGTTTAGGGTGAGGGTTAGGGTGAGGGTGAGGGTGTGGGTTAGGGTGTGGGTAAAAATTATTGTTAGGGTGAGGTTTAGGGTGACGGTGAGAGTTAGGGTGAGGGTGAGGGTTAGGGTTAGGGTTAGGGTTAGGGTGAGGATTAGTGTGAGGGTTAGGGTGAGGGTGAGGGTAAGGTTTAGAGTGAGGGTTAGGATGAGGGTTAGGGTGAGGGTTAGGGTGAGGGTGAGGCTGAGGGTTAGGGTAAGGCTTAGGGTTAGGGTGAGCGTGACAGTTAGGGTTTCAGTTAGGTAGAGGTTAAGCTTAGGGTTAGGGTGAGGATTGGGTTTAGGGTGATGTTTAGGGTGAGGGTGAGGGTTTGGGTTAGAGTGAGGGTGAGGGTTAGGTTTAGGGTTAGGATGAAGGATAGACAGAGGGGTAGGGTTAGGGTTAGAGTGAGGGTTAAGGTGTGGGTGAGGGTTAGGGTTAGGGTTATTGTAAGGGTTAGAGTTACCTTTAGGTGCAGGGTTATTGTTAGTGTTAGTATTAGGGTTAGGGTTATGGGTATGGTTAGGGTTAGGGTTAGGGTGAAGATTATGGTGAGGGTGAGTTTTAGGGTGAGGGTTAGAGTTAGGGTTAGGCTGAGGGTGAGGATGAGGGTGAGGGTGAGAGTTAGGGTTAGGATGAGGGTTAGGGTTAGGGTTAGTGTTTGGCTGAGGGTGAGGGGTGAGGGTGAGGGTTAGGGTTAGGGTGAGGTTGAGGGTGAGGGTTAGAGTTAGGGTTAGCTTTAGTGTGAGGGTTAGGGTTAGGTTTAGGGTTAGGGTGAGGGTTACTGTTAGGGTGAGGGTGAGGGTGAGGGTTAGGGTTAGTATAAGGTTTAGGGTTAGGGTTAAGCTGAGGGTGAGGGTGAGGGTGAGGGTTTGGGTTAGAGTGAGGGTTAGGGTTAGGGTTAGGGTTAGGATGAAGGTTAGACAGAGGGGCAGAGTTAGGGTCAGAGTGAGGGTTAGGGTTAGGGTGAAGGTTTGGTGTAGGGTGAGGGTTAGTGTTAGGGTTAGGATTTGGGTAATGGTGAGGTATAGGTTTAGGCTGAGGGTTAGGGTGAGGGTGAGGGTGAGGGTGAGAGGTAGGGTTACTGTTAGGGTTAAGGTTAAGTTTAGGTTGAGGGTTTGGGTTAGGGTTAGGTTTAGGGTTAGGCTGTGGGTGAGGGTGAGGATGAATTTGAGGTTTAGGGTTAGGGTTAGGATTAGGGTGAGGTTGAGGGCTAGTTTTATGATTAGGCTGAGGGTGAGGGTCAGGGTGAGGGTTAGGGTTGGGGAGAGAGTTAGGGTTAGGGTGATGTTTAGGGTGAGGGTGAGGGTTAGTGTGAGTGTTTGGGTGAGGGTAAGGGTGACGGTGAGGGTGAGGGTTAGGGTGAAAGGTGAGGTTTAGGATTAGGGTTAGGGTTTGGATGAGGGTCAGGTTTAGTGTGATGTTAAGGGTGAGGTTGAGGGTTAGGGTGAGGGTGAGGGTGAGAGTGAGAGCTCAGGTTTGGGTTAGGGTTAGGTTGAGGGTTATGGTGAGTGTGAGGTTTAGGGTGAGGGTGAGGGTTTGGGTTAGGGGGAGGATTAGGGATACTGTTAGTGTTAGGGTGAGGTCTAGGGTGAAGGTGAGGTTTAGGTTTAGGGTTAGGTTTAGGGTAAGGTTTAGGGTGAGGGTGAGGGTTAGGGTTATATTTAGGGTTAGGGTTAGGGTTAGGGTTATCGTGAGGGTGAGGGTGAGGGTTAGGGTTAGGCTGAGGGTGAGGATTAGGGTTAGGTTTAGGGTGAGGGCTAGAGCGAAGGTGAGGTTTTGGGTGTGTGTAAAGGTAAGGGTGAGGGATTCGGCTAGGTAAGGTTTAGGGTTAGGGTTAGGGTGAGGATTATGGTGAGGGTGAGGGTGAGGGTCAGGTTTAGGGTTAGGGTTATTGTGAGGGTTACGGTTAGGGTGAGGGTTAAGGTTAACGTTAGGGTGAGGGTGAGGATTAGGTTGAGTGTGTGGGTTCGGGTGAGGGTTAGGATGTGGGTGAGGTTTAGGGTTAGGGTGAGATTTAGGGTGAGGGTGAGTGTTAGGGTTAGCGATAGGTTTAGGGTGAAGGTTAGGGTTAGGTTTAGGGTTAGTGTGAGGGTGAGGGTTAGGTTTATGGTAAGGATTAGTGTCAGGGTGAGGGTTAGTGTTAGGGTTAGGTTTAGAATAAAGTTTGGGGTTCGTGTTAGGGTTAGGTTTAGGGTTAGGGTTAGGGTGAGGTTTAGGGTAAGTTGTAAGAGTTAGGGTGAGGGTTAGGGTGACGGTGAGTTTTAGGGTTAGGGTGAAAGTAAGGGTTACGGTGAGGTTTAGGGTGATGGAGAGCGTTTGGGTTAGCATTAGGGTTAGGGTGAGGTTTAGGTTTAGGGATAGGGTTAGTGTCAGGGCTAGGGTAAAGGTCAGGGTTTGGGTTAGGGTTAGGGATAGGGTGAGGATTAGGGTTAGCCTTAGGATTAGGGTGAGGGTTAGGCTAAGGGTATGGTTAGGGTTAGGGTGAGGTTAAGGATTAGAGTGAGGGTTAGGGTGAGGGTGAGGGTTAGGTTTAGCATTAGGGTTAAGATGACGGTGAGGGTTAGGGTTAGGGTTAGGGTTAGTGTGTGGGCAAGGGTGATGTTCAGGGTTAGGTTTAGGGATAGGGTGAGAATTAAGGTTAGCCTTAGGTTTAGGTTGAGGGTTAGGCTGAGGGGTAGGGTTAGGGTTTGGGTAAGGGTTAGGTTTAGTGTGAGGGTTTGTGTTAGCGTTAGGGTTAGGGTTAGTGTTACGGTGAGGTATAGGGTTAGGCTGAGGGTTAGGGTGAGGGTGAGGGTTAGGGTTGGCCTTAGGGTTAGGGTTGGCCTTAGGGTTAGGGTTAGGGTTAGACTGAAGGTTAGGGTTAGTGTTAGGGTGAGTGTGAGGGTGAGGGTTAGGGTTAGGGTTAGGATGAGGATTATTGTTAAGGTGAGGGTTAGGTTTAGGTTTAGGTTTAGGGTGAGGGTGAGGGTTAGGGTTAGGGTGAGGGTGAGGGTGAGGGTTAGGGTTAGGATTAGGGTTAGGTTTAGGTTTAGGCTAAGGATGAGGGTCAGGGTAAGGATTAGGCTTAGGATTAGTGTGAAGGCTAGGTTTAGTGTGAGGGTTTGGGTGAGGTTGAGTGTGTTAGAGTGAGGGTTAGGTTGAGAGTGAGGGTTAGGATTAATGTTAGGGCTAGGGTGAGGTTTAGGGTTAGGTTTAGGGTTATTGTAAGGGTTAGGGTGAGGGTTAGGGTTCGTGTTAGGATGAGGGTTAGGCTGAGGGGTAGGGTTAGGGTTAGGGTGAGGGTTAGGATTAGGGTTAGGGTGAGTGTTAGGATGAGGGTGAGGGTTAGGGTGAGTGTGAGGTTTATGGTTAACGTTAGGGTTAGGGTTATTGTTAGGGTTAGGGTTAGGGTTAGTTTGAGGGTGAGGGTGACGTTTAGGGTTAGTATTACGGTTAGCGTTAGGGTTAGGCTGAAGGTGAGGGTGAGGGTGAGGGAGAGGTTTAGGATTAGG
Source organism: Dipodomys spectabilis (assembly GCF_019054845.1). Taxonomy (NCBI): domain Eukaryota; kingdom Metazoa; phylum Chordata; class Mammalia; order Rodentia; family Heteromyidae; genus Dipodomys; species Dipodomys spectabilis. The sequence goes on along the minus strand of NW_024870972.1, from coordinate 6,401,160 downwards.
GTTAGTTGAGGGCTAGGGTTAGGGTTAGGCTGAGGGTGAGGATGGGGGTTAGGGTTAGGGTTTGGGTTACGGTGATGTTTACAGTGAGGGTGCGGTTTAGGGTGAAGGTGAGGTTTCGGTTTCGGGTGAGGGGGAGGTTGAGGATTAGGTTGAGGGTGAGGGATAGCGTTAGGGTTAGGTTTAGGGTTAGGTTGAGGGCTAGTGTGAGTGTTAGGATCAGGGTTCTGGTTAAGGTTAGGGTTAGGTTTAGGGTTAGGGTAAGGGTGAGGGTTAGGTTTACGGTGAGGTTTAGGGTGAGAATTAGGGTTAGGGTGAGTGTTCGGGTTTGGGTGAGAGTGAGAGTTAGGATTAGGGTGAGGGTTAGGGTTAGGGTAAGGGTTAGTGTTAGGGTGAGGGTTAGGGTTAGGGTTAGGTTTAGGATAAAGTTTGGGGTTAGGGATAGGGTTAGGTTTAGGGTTAGGGTTAGGGTGAAGTTTAGGGTGAGGGTAAGGGTTAGGGTTAGGGTGAGGGTGAGTTTTAGGGTTAGGGTTAGTGTTATTGATAGTGTGAGGGCTAGGGTGAGGGTCAGGGTTAGGTTTAGGGATAGGGTGATGATTAGGGTTAGGGTTAGGTTTAGGGTGATGGTTAGGCTGAATGTTGTGGTTAGGGTTAGGGTTAGGGTTAGGTTTACTGTGAGGGTTAGTGTTAGGGTTAGGGTTAGAGTAATGGTGAGGGATAGGGTTAGCCTGAGGGTTATGGTGAATGTGAGGTTTAAGGTTAGCATTAGTGTTAGGGCTAGGGTTAGACTGAAGGTTAGTGTTAGATTGAGGGTAAGGGTGAGGTTTAGGTTTAGGGTTAGGATGAGGGTTAGGGTTAGGGTGAGGGTGAGCGTGAGGGTTAGGGTAATGGTTACGGTGAGGGTGAGCGTGAGGGTTAGGTTGAGGGTGAGGGTGAGGGTTAGTGTGAGGGTTAGGTTTAGGGTGAGGGTGAGGGTGAGGGTTAGGGTTAAGATTAGGGTTAGGGTTAGGGTTAGGCTGAGGGTGAGGGTGAGTGTGAGGGTTAGGGTGAGGGTGAGAGTAAGGGTTAGAGTGAGGGTGAGGGTGAGCATGAGGTTTAGGTTTATGGTTAGGGTTATGGTGAGGATTAAGGTGAGGGTTAAGGTTAGGTTTGGAGTTAGGGTTAGGGTTAGGGATAGGGTGAGGATTAGGGTTAGGGTTATTTTTAGGGTGGGGATTAGGATGAGGGGTAGGTTCAGGGTTAGGGTGAGGTTAAGGGTTTGGGTTAGGGTTATGGTGAGGGTGAGGGTTAGGTTTAGGGTTAGGGTTAGGGTTTAGGTGAGGTTTAGGGTTAGAGTGAGGGTTAGGGTTAAGTTTAGGGTTACAGTGAGGGTAAGGGTTAGGGTGAGAGTTTGGGTGAGGGTGAGGATTAGGGTTAGCATTCGGGTCATGGTTAGGCTGAGGTTTAGGGTTAGGGTTAGTGTTAGGTTTAGGGTGAGTTTGAGGGTTGGGGTTAGGTTTAGGGTGAGGTTTAAGGTCAGTGTGAGGGTTAGGGTTAGGGTTAGGGATAGGGTGAGGGTGAGGGTGATGGTAAGGGTTAGTGTGAGGTTAAAGGCGAGGGTGAGGGTTAGTGTTAGGTTTAATGTTAGGGTGAGGGTGAAGATGAGGGATAGGTTTAGGAATAGGAATAAGATTATGTTTAGTCTGAGGGTGAGGGTGATGGTTAGGGTTAGGGTTAGGGTGAGGTTTAGGGTTGGAGTGAGGATTAGTGTGAGGATGAGGGTAAGTGTTAGAGTGAGGATTAGGGTGAGGTTTAAGGTTGGGGTGAGGGTTAGGTTTAGTCTGAGGGTGAGGGTGAGGGTTAGGTTTAGGGTTTGGGTTTGGGTGAGGGTAAGGGTTAGGGTGAGTGTGAGGGTTAGGATGAGGGTGAGGGTTATGGTGAGGGTGAGGATTAGGGTTAGTATTAGGGTTAGGGTGAGGGCTAGGGTAAAGTTGAGGGTTAGGTTTAGTGATAGGGTTAAGGTTAGGTTGAGGGTGAGGGTTTGGGTTAGGGTGATGTTTAGGGTGAGGGTGAGAGATACGGTGTATGTGAGGGTTCAGATGAGGGAGAGGCTTAAGGTGTAGTTGAGGGTTAATGTTAGGGTGAGGTTTAGGGTGAGGGTGAGGGTTAGGGTTAGCATTAGGATTAGGGTGAGTTTTAGGGTGAAGGTTAAGATTAGGGTTAGGGTTAGGGTTAGTGAGAGGGTGAGGGTTAGGGTTAGGGTTAGGGTGAGGGTTAGGGTTAGGGTGAGGCTTAGGGATAGAGTTAGGGTTAGCGTGAGAGTGAGGGTGAGGTTTAGGGTTAGGTTTAGTGTTAGGGTGTGGGGGAGGGTGAGGGTTAGGGTTAGGGTTAGGCTGAGGGTGAAGGTGAGGGTGAGTGTAGGGTGAGGGTTAGGGATAGGGTTAGGGTTAGGCTGAGGGTGAGGGTGAGGGTGAGGTTTAGGGTTAGGGTGAGGGTGAGCGTGATGGTTAGGGTTAGGGCTAGGTTTAGTGTGAGGATTAGGGTTAGGTTTATGGTTTTGGTGAGGGTTACTGTTAGGGTTAGGGTTAGGGTGAGGCTGAGTGTGAGGGTTAGGGTTAGTATAAGGTTTAGGGTTAGGGTTAGGCTGAGGGTCAGGGTGAGTGTGAGGGTGAGGGTTAATGTTAGGCTTAGGGTTAGGGTGAGGGTGACGGTTAGGGTATCAGTGAGGTAAAGGTTAAGGTTAGGGTTAGGTTGAGGGTTGGGTTTAGGGTGAGTTTAGGGTGAGGGTGAGGGTTTGGGTTAGAGTAAGGGTTCGGGTTAGGGTTAGGATGAAGGTTAGACAGAGGGATAGGGTGAGGGTGAGAGTGAGCGTTAGGATTAGGGTGAGGCTTAGGGTGTGGGTGAGGGTGATGGTTAGGGTTAGGGTTACTGTTAGAGTTACGGTTAGGATTAGGTTGAGTGTTAGATTTAGGGTTAGTATTAGGGTTAGGGTTAGGGTTAGGCTGTGAGTGAGGGTGAGGGTGAATGTGAGGTTTAGGGTTAGGGTTAAGATTAGGGTGAGGTTGAGTGCTAGTGTTATGGTTAGGCTGAGGGTGAGGGTGAGGGTGAGGGTTAGGGTTGGGGTGAGGGTTAGGGTTAGGGTGATGTTTAGGCTGAGGGTGAGGGTTAGGGTGAGTGTTTTAGTGAGGGTGAGGGTGAGTGTGAAGGTGAGGGTTAGGGTGAGGGTGAGGGTTAGGATTAGGGTTAGGGTTTGGATGAGGGTTCGGATTAAGTTTAGGGTTAGTTTTAGGATTAGGGTTAGGATGTGGGTCACGTTTAGGCTGATGTTTAGGGTGAGGTTGAGGGTTAGAGTGAGGGTTCCGGTGAGAGTGAGAGTTTGGGTTTGGGTTAGGGTTAGGGTGGAGGTTATGGTGAGGGTGAGGTTTAGGGTGAGGGTGAGGGTTAGGGTTAGGGGGAGGATTAGGTTTAGGATTAGTGTTAGGGTGAGGGCTAGGATGAAAGTGAGGGTTAGGTTTAGGGTTAAGGTTAGGGTGAGGGTGAGGGTTAGGGTTAGGGTTAGGGTTAGGGTTATATTTAGTGTTAGGGTTAAGGTTAGGGTTATTGTGAGGGTGAGGTTTAGGGTTGGGATTAGGGTTAGAGTTAGGGTGAGGGTTAGAGTTAGGGTTAGGCTAAGAGTTAGGGTTAGGTTGAGTGTTAGGGTTAGGGTTAGGTTTAGAATAAAGTTTGGGGTTAGGGTTAGGTTTAGGGTTAGGGTGAGGTTTAGGGTGAGGGTAAGGGTTATGGTAAGGGTTAGGGTGATGGTGAGTTTTTGGGTTAGGGTGAGAGTAAGAGTTACGGTGAGGGTTAGTGTGATGGAGAGGGTTAGGGTTAGCATTAGGGTTAGGGTGAGGGTTAGGGTTAGTGTGAGGATTAGGGTGAGGGTGAAGGTTAGGGTAAGGTTTAGGGTTAGGGTAAGGGTGATGGTTACGGTTAGGGTGAGGCTTAGAGTTAGCGTAAGGGTGAGGGTGAGGGTGAGTGTGAAGGTGAGGGTGAGGGTGAGGGTTAGGGTTAGTGTGAGGGTTAGGGTTAGGTTTAGAGTTAGGGTTAGGGGAGGGTTAGGGTTAGTGTTAGGGTTATTGTTAGGGTTAGGATGAGGGTGAGGGTGAGGGTTTGGGTTAGATTTAGGGATATGGTGGGGATTAGGGTTAGGGTTATTGTTGGGGTCAGGGTTAGGCTGTGGGGTAGGGTTATAGTTAGGGTGAGGTTAAGGGTTTGGGTTAGGGTTATGGTGAGGGTGAGGGTGAGGTTTAGGTTTAGGGTTATGGTTAGGCCTAGGATGAGGGTCAGGGTTATATTTAGGGATAGGGTGAGTATTAGGGTTAGATTTAGGCTTAGGGTGAGTGTTAGGCTCAGGGTTAGGGTTAGGGTTAAGGTGAGGTTAGGGTTAGGGTGAGGGTTAGGGTTAGGGTTAGGGTGACAGTGAGGGTAAGGGTTAGGATGAGGTTTTGGGTGAGCGTGAGGATTAGGTTTAGGATTAGGGTTAGGGTTAAGCTGAGGGTTAGGGTTTGGGTTAGTGTTAGGTTGAGGGTGAGTGTGAGGGTTAGGTTTAGGTTTATTGTGAGGTTTAGGGTTAGTGTGAGGGTTAGGGTTAGGGTTAGGGATAGGTTGAGGGTGAGGGTGAGGGTGAGGGTTAGGGTGAGGGTAAGGGCGAGGGTGAGGGTTAGTGTTAGGGTTAGTGTTAGGGTGAGGGTTAGTTTTAGGGTTAGGATGAGAGTAAGGGTTATGGTGAGGGTTAGTGTGATGGAGAGGGTTAGGGTTAACATTAGGGTTAGGCTGAGGATTAGGGTTAGGGTGAGGATGAGGGTGAGGGTGAAGGTTAGGGTAAGATTTAGGATTTGGGTTAGGGTGATGGTTAAGGTTAGAGTGAGGCTTAGAGTTAGCGTTAGGGTGAGGGTGAGGGTGAGTGTGAGGGTTCGGGTGAGGGTGAGGTTTAGGGTTAGTGTGAGGATTAGGGTTAGGATTAGGGTTAGGGTTAAGTTGAGGGTTAGGGTTAGGGTTAGGGTTAGTGTTAGGTTGAGGGTGAGTGTGGATGTTAGGGTTAGGTTTAGGGTGAGGTTTAGGGTTAGTTTGAGGGTTAGGGTTAGGGTTAGGGATAGGGTGAGGGTGAGGATGAGGGTTAGTGTGAGGGTGAGGGTTAGTGTGAGGGTGAGGGCGAGGGTGAGGGTTAGTGTTAGGGTTAGTGTTAGGGTGAGGGTGAGTTTTAGGGTTAGGATGAGAGTAAGGGTTACGGTGAGGGTTAGTGTGATGGAGAGGGTTAGGGTTAGCATTAGGGTGAGGGTGACTGTTAGGGTTAGGGTGAGGATGAGGGTGAGGGTGAAGTTTAGGGTAAGGTTTAGGGTTTGGGTTAGGGTGATGGTTAAGGTTAGAGTGAGGCTTAGAGTTAGTGTTAGGGTGAGGGTGAGGGTGAGTGTGAGGGTTCGGGTGAGGGTGAGGGTAAGGGTTAGTGTGAGGTTTAGGGTTAGGTTTAAGGTTAGGGTTAGGGGAGGGATAGTGTTAGGGTTATTGTTAGAGTTAGGATGAGGGAGAGTGAGAGGGTTTGGGTTAGATTTAGGGATAGGGTGAGGATTAGAGTTAGGGTTATTGTTGGGGTCAGGGTTAGGCTGCGGGGTAGGGTTATGGTTAGGGTGAGGTTAAGGGTTTGGGTTAGGGTTATGGTGAGGGTGAGGGTGAGGTTTAGGGTTAGGGTTATGGTTAGGCCTAGGATGAGGGTCAGGGTTATATTTAGGGATAGGGTGAGGATTAGGGTTAGAGTTAGGCTTAGGGTGAGTGTTAGGCTCAGGGTTAGGGTTAGGGTTAAGGTGAGGTTAGGGTTAGGGTGAGGGTTAGGGTTAAGGTTAGGGTTACAGTGAGGGTAAGGGTTAGAATGAGGTTTTGGGTGAGGGTGAGGATTAGAGTTAGCATTAGGGTTAGGGTTAGGCTGAGGGTTAGGGTTAAAGTTAGTGTTAGGTTGAGGGTGGGTGTGAGGGTTAGGGTTAGTTTTAGGGTGAGGTTTAGGGTTAGTGTGAGGGTTAGGATTAGGGTTAGGGTGAGGATTAGGGTGAAGGTGAGGTTTAGGTTGAGCTTTAGTTTTAGGGTGAGGGTTAGGGTTAGTGTTAGGGTGAGGGTTATGGTTCATGTGATGTTTAGGGTGAGGGTGAGGGTTAGGGTGAGGTTGAGGGTTCGGGTGCGTTTGAGGGTTCAGGTGAGGGTGAGGGTTAGGGTGTGGGTGAGGGTAAGGGTTAGGGTGAGAGTTAGGGTGACGGTGAGTGTTAGGGTGAGGGTTAGGTTTACGGTTAGGTGAGGGTTAGGGTTTCCGTTAGGGTGAGGGTGAGGGTTAGGGTTAGGTTAAGGGTGCGGGTTAGGGTTAGTGTGAGGGTTAGGTTTAGGGTTACTGTGAGGATAAGGATTAGGGTGAGGGTTAGGGTGAGGCTGAGGGTTAGTGTTAGCGTTAGGTTTAGGGTGAGGGTTAGGGTGAAGGTTAGGGTTAGGGTGAGGGTCAGAGTTAGGGTTAGGGTGAGGGTTAGGGTTAGGGTGATGTTTAATGTGAGGGTGTGTGTGAGGGTGAGGTTTAGGGTGATGGTGAGAGTTAGGTTGAGGATGAGGGTGAGGGTGAGGGTGAGGTTTAGGGTTAGGTTTAGGGATAGGGTGAGTGTGAGCATGAGGGTTAGTGTTAGGATTAGGGTTAGGGTTAGGGTTAAGCCGAGGGTGAGAGTAAGTTTGAGGGTGAGATTTAGTGTTAGGTTTAGGGTGAGGGTTAGGGTTAGCGTGAGTGTTAGGGTGATGGTGAGGGTGAGGGAGAGGGTTAGGTTGACGGTGAGGGTGAGGGTTAGGGTAAGGATTAGGGTTAGGGTGAGTTTTAGGTTTAGGATAAGAGTTAGGGTTAGGGTGAGGGTTACGTTTAGGATTAGGGTTAGGGTTGGGGTTAGGGTTATTGTTAGGGTTAGGGTGAGAGTGAGGGTTTGGTTTCGGGTGAGTTTTAGGGTGTGGGTTAGGGTTAGGGTTAGGATGACCGTGACGGTGACGGTGAGGGATAGGTGAGGGTGTGGGCTAGGGTGAGGGTTAAGGTTAATATTAGGGATAGGTTGAGGATTAGGGTTAGTGTGAGGCTTAGGTTTCTGGTTAGGGTTAGGGTTAGGGTGAGGGTCAAAGTGAAGGTTAGGGTTTGGATAAGGTTTGGGTTTAGATTTAGTGTGAGGGTGAGGTTGAGTGTTAGGATTAGGGTTAGGCTTAGTGTAAGGGTGAGGGTTAGGGTTAGTGTGAGGATAAGGGTTAGGGTGGGGGTGAGGTTTAGTGTTAGTATTAGTTTCAGTGTTAAGGTGAGGCTGAGGGTGAGGGTGAGGTTCAGGGTGAGGTTAGGGTGAGGGTTTCTGTTAGGGTGAGGGCTAGGATGTGGGTGAGGGTTAGGATGAGGGTGCAGGTGAGGTTTTAGTTCAGGTAAAGTTTAGTGTTTTTGTTAGGGAGAGGATTAGGTGGAGGGTGAGGGTTAGTGTGAGGATTAGGGTTAGGGTGAGTGTTAGGGTTAGGGTTTTGGTGAGGCTTAGTGTGAGGGGTAGGGTTAGGCTTAGGGTGAGTGTTAGGGTGTGGGTGAGGGTTAGGCTTAGGGTGAGGGTTGGGGTGACGGTGAGGGTTAGGGTGAGGGTTAGGGTTAGGGTTAGGTTTAGGGTGAGGGCTAGGTTGACGGTGAGGGTGAGGGTTTAGGTTAGGTAAGTGTTAGGGTTAGTGTATGGATTAGGGTGAGGCTGAGGGTGAGGTTGAGGTTGAGGGTGAGGGTTAGGGTTTGGGTTAGGGTGAGGGCTAGGATGTGGGTGAGGGTTAGGATGAAGGTGCAGATTTTGTTTTAGTTTAGGTAAAGTTTAGTGTTTTTGTTAGGGAGAGGATTAGGTGGAGGGTGAGGGTTAGTGTGAGGATTAGGGTTAGGGTGAGTGTTAGGGTTAGGGTTTTGGTGAGGTTTAGTGTGAGGGGTAGGGTTAGGCTTAGGGTGAGTGTTAGGGTGTGGGTGAGGGTTAGGCTTAGGGTGAGGGTTGGGGTGACGGTGAGGGTTAGGGTGAGGGTTAGGGTTAGGTTGAGGGTGAGGGCTAGGTTGACGGTGAGGGTGAGGGTTTAGGTTAGGTAAGTGTTAGGGTTAGTGTATGGATTAGGGTGAGGCTGAGGGTGAGGTTGAGGTTGAGGGTGAGGGTAAGGGTTTGGGTTAGGGTGAGGGCTAGGATGTGGGTGAGGGTTAGGATGAAGGTGCAGATTTTGTTTTAGTTTAGGTAAAGTTTAGTGTTTTTGTTAGGGAGAGGATTAGGTGGAGGGTGAGGGTTAGTGTGAGGATTAGGGTTAGGGTGAGTGTTAGGGTTAGGGTTTTGGTGAGGCTTAGTGTGAGGGGTAGGGTTAGGCTTAGGGTGAGTGTTAGGGTGTGGGTGAGGGTTAGGCTTAGGGTGAGGGTTAGGGTGACGGTGAGGGTTAGGGTTAGGGTTAGGGTTAGGGTGAGGGCTAGGGTGACGGTGAGGGTGAGGGTGAGGGTTTAGGTTAGGTAAGTGTTAGGGTTAGGGTATGGATTAGGGTTAGCGTTAGGGTTAGGGTGAGGGTTAGGGTTAGGTTTATGGTGAGGGTTAGGGTTAGGGTGACGGTGAGGGTTAGATTTGGGATTGGGGTAAGGGTTATGGTTATGCTTAGGGTGAGGGTGAGGGTTAGGATTAAGGTGAGGTTTATGGTTAGGGTTAACATTAGGGTGAGGGTAAGGGTTAGGGTGAGGGTGAGGGTGAGGGTTAGGGTTAGGGTTAGGGTTAGGATTAGTGATAGGTTGAAGATTAGGGTTTGGGTAAGGGTTAAGGTGAAGGTCAGGGTGAGGGTTAGGGTTAGGTTTAGGAATAGGGTGAAGATTAGGGTTAGGGTTAGGGTAAGGGTAAGGTTTAGGCAGAGGGATAGGTTTAGGGTTAGGGTGAGGGTTAGGTTTAGTTTGAGTGTTTGGGTTAGGGGAAGGGTTAGGGTGAGGGTAAGGGTTAGGGTGAGGGTTAGGCTGAGGGTGCGCGTTAAGGGTAGCGTTAATGTTAGGGTTAGGGTGAGGTTTAGGTTTAGGACTAGGGTGAGGATTAGGGTGAGGGTGAGGGTTAGTTGAGGGTTAGGGATAGGGTGAGGGTTAGGGTTAGGGTTAGGGTGACGGTTAGGGTTAGGGTGGTGTTTAGGGTGAGGGTGTGTGTTAGGGTGAGGATGAGGTTTCGTGTGAGGGTGAGGGTTCGGGAGAGGGTGAGGTTTAGGGTGTGGGTGAGGGTTTGGGTTCGGTGGAGTGTTAGGGTGATGGTGAGTGTTAGGGTGAGCGTGAGGGTTAAGGTTAGGGTTAGGGTGAGTGTTAGGGTTAGGGTTAATGTGAGGGTTAGGTTGAGGGGTAGAGTTAGGGTTAGGGTGAGTGTTAGGGTTAGTGTGAGGGTCAGGGTTAGGGTTAGGGTTAGTGAGAGGATAAGGGTTAGGGTTAGGTTTAGCGTTAGGGTGAGGGTGAGGTTGAGGGTTAGTGTTAGGGTAAGGATGAGGGTTAAGGTTAGTGTGAGGGTTAGGGTGACAGTGAAGCTGAGGGTGAGGTTTTCGGTTAGTTAAGGGTTTGGGTTAGGGTTAGCATGAGGATTAGGGTGAGGGTGAGGGTTAGGTTGTGGTTTAGGGTTATTGTGAGGGTTTGTGTGATGTTTAGGGTGAGAGTGAGGGTTAGGGTGAGGGTTAGGGTTAGGGTTAGTGTGAAGGTTAAGTTGAGGGGTAGGGTTAGGGTTAGGGTGATGTTTAGTGTTAGTGTGAGGGTCAGGGTTAGGGTTAGTGTTAGTGTGAGGATAAGGGTTAGGGTGAGGGTTAGGGTTAGGGTTAGCGTTAGGGTGAGGGTGAGTTTGAAGGTTAGTGTTAGGGTTAGGATGAGGGTTAAGGTTAGTGTGAGGGCTAGGGTGAGGGTGAGGGTTAGGGTGAGGGTGAGGCTGAGGGTGAGGGTTTTGGTTAGTTAAGGGTTTGGGTTAGGGTTAGGATGAGGATTATGGTGAGGGTGAGGGTTAGGTTGTGGTTTAGGGATATTGTGAGGGTTAGTGTGATATTTAGGGTGAGAGTGAGGGTTAGGGTGAGGGTGAGGTTTCGGTGAGGGTAAGGGTTGGGGTGTGGGTGAGGGTAAGAGTTAGGGTGAGGGTTAGGGTTATGGTGAGTGTTAGGGTGAGGGTTAGGTTTAGGTTTAGGCTGAGGGTTAGGGTTAGGTTTAGGGTGAGTGTTAGGGTGGGGGGTAGGGTTAGGGTAAGGGTGAGGGTTCTGGTTAGTGTGAGGGTTAGGGTTAGGATTAATGTGAGGATAAGGGTTAGGGTGAGTGTTAGGGTGAGGATTAGTGTGAGGGTGAGGGTTAGGGTTTGCGTTAGGGTTAGGGTGAGGCTTAGGGTGAGGGTGAGGGTGAGGGTGAGGGTTAGGGTTAGGGTGACGGTGAGGGTTACATTTTGGATTGGGGTTAGGGATACATTTAGGCCTAGGATGAGGGTGAGGGTTAGGATTAGGGTGAGGGTTAGGGTTAAGGTTTGCATTAGGGTGAGGGTAAGGGTTAGGGTGATGTTTAGGGTGAGGCTAAGGGATGGATTAAGGTTAGAGTTAGGATTAGTGATAGGTTGAGGATTAGGGTTTGGGTAAGTGTTAAGGTCAAGGTTAGGGTGAGGGTTAGGGTGAGGGTTAGGAATTGGGTGAGGATTAGGGTTAGGGTAAGGATTAGGGTGAGGTTTAGGCTCAGGGGTAGGTTTAGGGTTATTGTGAGGTTTAGTGTGAGTGTTAGGGTTACGGTAAGGATTAAGGTGAGGGTAAGGGTTAGGGTGATGGTTAGGGTGAGGGTAAGGGTTTGGGGTAGCATTATGTTTAGGGTTAGGTTGAGGGTGAGGGTGAGGGTGAGGGTTAGTGTTAGGATTAGGGTGAGAGTTAGGTTGAGGGTGAGGGTGAGGGTGAGGGTAAGGGTTTCAGTTAGGTAAGGGTTAGGGTTAGGATTAGGGTGGGGTGAGGGTTAGTTTGAGCATTAGGGTTAGGGTGAGGGTTGGGGTGAGGGTTAGGGTTAGGATTAGGGTTAAGGTTAAGCTGAGGGGGAGAGGGAGGATGAGGGTGAGGGTTAGGGTTAGGGTGAGGGTAAGGGTGAGTGTGAGGGTTAGGGTGAGTGTGAGGGTTAGGGTTAGGGTTAGCGTTAGGGTTAGGGTGAGGGTTAGGTTTAGGGTTGGTGTGAGGGTTAGGGTGTGGGTTAGGGTGAGGGTTAGTGTTATTGTTAGGGTGAGTGTGAGGGTGAGGTTTACGGTTAGGGATAGGGTGAGGTTTAGGGTTAGGGTGAGGGCTAGGATGAGGTTGAGGGTGAGGGTTTCGGTTAGGGAAGGGTTAGGGTTAGGTTTAGGGTGAGGATTAGGGTGAGGGGGAGTGTTAGGTTGAGGGTTAGGGTTAGGGTGAGGGTTTGGGTTAGGGTTAGGGTTAGGGTGAGGGTGAGGTTTACGGTTAGGTTAGGGTGAGGTTTAGGGTTACGGTGAGGCCTAAGGTGAGGTTGAGGGTGAGGGTTTTGTTTAGGTAAGGGATAGGGTTAGGTTTCGGGTGAAGATTAGGTTGAGGGTGAGTGTTAGGTTGAGGGTTAGGTTTAGGGTGTGGGTTTGGGTTTAGTTTAGGGTTAGGTTTAGGGTGAGGGTGAGGCTTAGGGTGAGGATGAGGTTTAGGGTTAGGATTAGGGATAGGGTGAGTTTTAGGGTTAGGGTTAGGTTTAGGGTTATGGTGAAGGTTAGGATTAGCAGTAGGGTTAGGGTTAGGGTTAGGGTTATTGTTATGGTTACGGTTAGGTTGAGGGTGAGGGTGACGTTGAGGGTGAGGATGAGGGATAGGGCGATTGTATCAGTGACGGTGAGGGTTAGGTTTAGGATTAAGTTTAGGGTGAGTTTTAGGTTTAGGTTTAGGGTTAGGTTTAGGGTGAGTGTTAGGTTAGGATTAGGGTTAGGTTTAGTGTTAGTGTGAGTGTTAGGGTTAGGGTGAGGGTTAGGGTTAGTGTGAGGATTAGAGTTTTAGGGTTAGGGTTAGGCTGAGGGTGAGGGTGTGGGTGAGGGTGATGTTTAGGCTTAGGGTTAGGGTGAGGGTTAGGGTTAGTGTGAGGGTTAGGGTGAGGATTAGTGTTAGTGTGAGGGTTAGGGTGAGGGTGAGGGTTGGGGTTGGTTTAGGGTGAGGTTTAGGGTTAGTGTGAGGATTAGGGTTAGGGTTAGGATGAATTTTAGGGTTAAGGTTAGGGTTAGGCTGAGGGTGAGGCTGTGGGTGAGGGTGATGGTTAGGCGTATGGTTAGTGTGAGGGTTAGGGTTAGTGTGAGGGTTAGGGTGAGAGTGATGGTTAGGGTTAGGGTTAGGGTGAGGGAGAGGATGAGGGTATGTTTAGGATTAAGGTGAGGGTGAGTGTTAGGGTTAGGATGAGGGTTAGGGTTAGGCTTAGGGTGAGGGTGAGGGTTAGGGTTAGGATGAGGGTGAGGGTTCGAGTGAGGGTGAGGGTGAGGGTTAGGTTGTGAGTGAGGGTGCTGGTTAGGGTGTGGGTTAGCGTGACGGTGAGGGTTACGGTGTGGGTGAGGTTTAGGGTTAGGTTTACTTTGAGGGTTAGGTTTAGGGTAATGGTTAGATTTAGGGTGAGGTGAGGGGTAGGGTTAGGGTTAAGGTGAAGTTTAGGGTTAGTGTGAGGGTTAGGGTTAGGGTTAGTGTGAGGGTTAGGGTTAGGGTTAGGGTGAGGGTTAGGGTGAGGGTGAGGGTTAGGGTGAGGGTTAGGGTTAGCGTTAGAGTTAGGGTGAGTGTTAGGTTGAGGGTGAGGGTTAGACTTAGGGTGAGGGTGATGGTCAGGGTGAGGGTTAGGGTTAGGATTAGGGTTAGGTTGAGGGTTAGGGTTAGGATTAGGTTTAGGATTAGGATTAGGGTTAGTGTTAGGGTGAGAGTTAGGGTTAGTGTGAGGTTTAGGGTTAGGGTGAGTTTTAGTGTTAGTGTTAGGTTTAGGCTGAGGGTTCGGGTGTGGTTGAGGGTGAAGGCTAGGCTTAGTTTTAGGGTGAGGGTTAGGGTTAGTGTGAGGGTTAGGGTGAGGGTGAGAGTTAGGGTTAGGGTTAAGGTTAGGGTGAGGTTGAGGGTGAGTGTTAGGTTTAGGATTAGGGTTAGGGTGAGGGTTAGGGTTAGGGTGAGGGTTAGGGTTAGGGTTAGGGTCAGGGTTAGGGTGCGGGTGAGGGATAGGTGTAGGTTGAGGGTTACGGTGTGGGTGAGGGTTAAGGTTAGGTTTAGGGTGAGGTTTAGGGTAAGTGTTAGCGTGAGGTTTAGGGTGATGGGTAGGGTTAGGGTTAGGCTGAGGATTAGGGTAATTGTGAGGTTTAGCATTAGGGTTAGGATTAGTGTGAAGATAAGGGTTAGGGTGAATGTGGGGGTTAAGGTTATCGTTAGGGTTAGGGTGAGGATCAGGGTGAGGGTTAGGTGTACGATTAGGTTTAGGGTGAAGTTTAGGTTTAGGGTTAGGGTAAGTGTTAGGGTGAGGGTGATGGTTAGGTTTAGGTTTAGGGTGAGAGTGAGGGTGAGGGTTAGGGTTAGGTTTAGGGTTAGTGTGAGGGTTACGGTTAGGCTTAGGGTGAGATTTAGGTTGTGGGTGAGGGTTAGGCTTAGGGTGAGTGTTAGGGTGAAGGTGAGGGTTAGGGTGAGGGTGAGGGTTAGGGTTAGGGTTAGTGTGAGGGTTAGGGTTAGGGTTAGGCTTAGTGTGAGGGTTTGGGTGTGGGTGAGGGTTAGGCTTAGGGTGAGGTTTAGGGTGACAGTGATGGTTAGGGTGAGGGTGAGGGTTAGGGTTAGGGTTAGCGTTAGGGTGTGTTAAAGGGTTAGGTTGAGGTTTAGGCGAGGGTGAGGTTTAGGGTTTGGGTTGGGTTTAGGATTAAGGTGAGGGTGAGGGTTAAGTTTAGGGTGAGAGTTGGGGTTAGATTGAGGGTTAGGGTTAGGGTACGGTTAGGGTGAGGGTGAGTGTGAGGGTTAGGGTAAGGATTAGTGTTAGGTTTAGGGTTAGACTGAGGGTGAGGGTGAGGGTGAGGGTGAGGGTGAAGGTGAGGGTTAGGGTTAGGGTTAGGGTTAGGGTTAGGGTGAGGGCTAGGGTGAGGTTCAGGGTGAGGGTTTCGGTTAGGTAGGTTTTAGGGTTACGGTGTGGATTAGGGTGAGGGTGAGGGTTAGGGTTAGGGTTAGGGTGAGTGTTAGGTTTAGGCTCAGTGTTATGGTGAGGGTTAGGTGTAGGTTTAGGGTGAGGGTGAAGGTTAGGGTTAAGGTTAGGATTAGGGTAAGTGTTAGTGTTAGGGTTAGGGTTGGGTGAGGGTTAGCGTGAGGGGTAGGGTGAGGGTTAGGGTGAGGGTTAGGGTTATTGTTAGGGTGAGGGTGAGGGTGAGGTTTACGGTGAGGGATAGGGTGAGGTTTAGGTTTAGGGTGAGGGCTAGGGTGAGGGTTTCGGTTAGGGAAGGGTTAGGGTTAGGTTTAGGGTGAGGATTAGGGGAGGGGGAGGGTTAGGTTGAGGGTTAGGGTTATGGTGAGGGTTTGGGTTAGGGTTAGGGTTAGGGTGAGGTTGAGGTTTAAGGTTAGGTTAGGGTGAGGTTTAGGGTTACGGTGAGGCCTAGGGTGAGGTTGAGGGTGAGTGTTTTGGTTAGGTAAGGGATATGGTTAAGTTTCGGGTGAAGATTAGGTTGAGGGTGAGTGTTAGGTTGAGGGTTAGGTTTAGGGTGAGGGTTTGGGTTTAGTTTAGGGTTAGGTTTAGGGTGAGGGTGAGGCTTAGGGTGAGGGTGAGGTTTAGGGTTAGGATTAGGGTTAGGGTGAGTTTTAGGGTTAGGGTTAGGTTTAGGGTTATGGTGAAGGTTAGGGTTAGGAATAGGGTTAGGGTTAGGGTTATTGTTAGGGTTAGGGTTAGGTTGAGGGTGAGGGTGACTTTGAGGGTGAGGATGAGGGATAGGGTGAGGGTATCAGTGACGGTGAGGGTTAGGTTTAGGATTAAGTTTAGGGTGAGTTTTAGGGTTAGGGTTAGGGTTAGTTTTAGGGTGAGTGTTAGGTTAGGATTAGGGTTAGGTTTAGTTTTAGTGTTAGGGTTAGGGTTAGGGTGAGGGTTAGGGTTAGTGTGAGGATTAGGGTTAGGGTTAGGGTGAGTTTTAGGGTTAGGGTTAGGCTGAGGGTGAGGGTGTGGGTGAGGGTTAGGGTGAGTGTGAGGGTTAGGGTGAGGGTTAGGTTTAGGTTGAGGGTTAGGTTCAAGGTGAGGGTTAGGGTGAGTGTTAGGGTTAGGGTTAGGGTGAGGATTAGGGTTAAGGTGATGTTTAGGGTGAGGGTGTGTGTGAGGGTGAGTGTCAGGGTCAGCGTGAGGGTGAGGGTGAGGGTTAGGTTTAGCGTTAGGGTTAGGGTGAGGGTAAGGGTTAGTGTTAGGATTAGGGTTAGGGTGAGGGTTAGGCTGAGGGTAAGGGTGAAGGTGAGGGTGAAGGTTAGGGTTAGGGTTAGGGTGAGGCTTAGGTTTAGGGTGATGTTTAGGCTGAGTGTGAAGGTTAGGGTGAGGGTGAGGGTTAGGTTTAGGATTAGGGTTAGGATGAGTTTTAATGTTAGGGTTAGGGTTAGGGTTATTGTGAGGTTTAGGATTAGGATTAGGGTTATGGTTTGGGTGAGGTTTATTGTTAGGGTTAGGGTTAGGGTGAGGGTGAGTGTTAGGTTTAGTGTGAAGGTGAGAGTGAGGATTAGTGCTAGTAAGAGTTTTAGGGTTAGGGTGAGGATTAGGGTGAGGGATAGGGTTCGGGTTAGGGTTACGGTGAGGGTTAGGGTGATGGTTAGGGTTAATGTTAGGGTTAGGGTGAGGATGAGGCTGAGGGTTAGTGTTAAGGTTAGGGTGAGGGTTCAGGTTCGGATGAGAGCTAGGGTGAGGTTGAGGGTTAGGTTGAGGGATAGGGTTAGGGTGAGTAGTAGGGTTAGGGTGATATTTAGGGTGTAGGTGAGCGTTAGGGTGAAGTTGTGGTTTCGGGTGAGAGTGAGGGTGAGGGTGAGGGTGAGGGTCAGATTTTGGGTGAGGTTTAGGGTTAGAGTGAGTGTTAGGGTGATGGTTAGGCTTAGTGTGAGGTTGAGCGTAAGGGTTAGGTTAAGGGTGAAAGTTAGGGTTAGGTTTAGGGTGAGGGTTAGGGTGAGGGACAGGGTTAGTGTTAGGGTGAGGGTTTGGGTTATTGTTAGGGTGAGGGTGAGGGTGAGGTTTACGGTTAGGGATAGGGTGAGGTTTAGGGTTAGGGTTAGGGCTAGGGTGAGGGTGAGGGTGAGGGTTTCGGTTATGTAAGGGTTAGGGTTAGGTTTAGGTGAGGATTAGGGTGAGGGTGACTGTTAGGTTGAGGGTTAGGGTGAGGGTGAGGGTTTGGGTTAGGGTCAGCGTTAGGGTGAGGATGAGGGTGAGGTTTAGGTTTAGGGTTAAGGTGAGGTTTAGGGTTACTGTGAGGCCTAGTGTGAGGGTGAGGGTTTATGTTATGTAAGGGATAGGGATAGGTTTAGGGTGAAGATTAGGTTGAGGGTGAGTGTTAGGTTGAGGGTTAGGTTTAAGGTGAGGGTTTGGGTTTAGTTTAGGGTTAGGTTTAGGGTGATGTTTAGGGTGAGGGTGAGGCTTAGGGTGTGGGTGAGGTTTAGGGTTAAGTTTAGGGTTGGGGTGAGTTTTAGGGTTAGGGTTAAGTTTAGGGTTATGGTGAAGGTTAGGGTTAGGAATAGGGTTAGGGTTAGGGTTAGGGTTATTGTTAGGTTTAGGGTTAGGGTGAGGGTGAGGGTGACATTGAGGGTGAGGATGAGGGATAGAGTGAGGTATCGGTGTTGGTGAGGTTTAGGATTAGGATTAAGTTTAGGGTGAGTTTTAGGGTTAGGGTTAAGGTTAGGTTTAGGGTGAGTGTTAGGTTAGGATTACGGTTAGGTTTAGTGTTAGAGTTAGGGTTAGGTTTAGGGTGAGGGTTAGGGTTAGTGTGAGGTTTAGGGTTAGAGTTAAGGTGAGTTTTAGGGTTAGGGTTAGGCTGAGGGTGAGGGTGTGGGTGAGGGTGATGTTTAGGCTTAGGGTTAGGGTGAGGGTTAGGGTTAGTGCGAGGGTTAAGGTGAGAGTGAGTGTTAGGGTTAGTGTTAGGGTGAGGGTGGGGGTGAGGGTATGTTTAGGATTAAGGTGAGGGTGAGAGTTAGGGTTAGGGTGAGGGTTAGGTTTAGGGTGAGGGTTAGGGTGAGGATTAGTGTTAGTGTGAGGGTTAGGGTTAGGGTGAGTGTTAGGGTGAGGGTGAGGGTTGGGGTAGGGTTAGGGTGAGGTTTAGGATTAGTGTGAGGATTAGGGTTAGGGTTAGGGTTAGGGTGAGTTTTAGGGTTAGGGTTAGGGTTAGGCTGAGGGTGAGGATGTGGGTGAAGGTGATGGTTAGGCTTATGGTTAGTGTGAGGGTTAGGGTTAGTGTGAGGGTTAGGTAGAGAGTGAGGGTTAGGTTTAGGTTTAGGGTTAGGGTGACGGAGAACGTGAGGGTATGTTTAGAATTAAGGTGAGGGTGAGGGTTAGGGTTAGGGTGAGGGTTAAGGTTAGGGTGAGGGTTAGGGTTAGGCTTAGGGTGAGGGTGAGGGTTAGGGTGAGCATGAGGGTGAGGGTTCGGGTGAGGGTTAGGTTGTGAGTGAGGGTTAGGCTTAGGGTGTGGGTTAGCGTGACGGTGAGGGTTACGGTGTGGGTGAGGTTTAGAGTTAGGTTTACCGTGAGGGTTAGGTTTAGGGTTAGGGTTAGATTTAGGGTGAGGGTTAGGGTGAGGGGTAGAGTTAGGATTCCGTTGAAGGTTAGGATTAGTGTGAGGGTTACGGTTAGGGTTAGGTTTAGTGTTAGTGTCAGGATAAGGATTAGGGTGAGGGTTAGGGTGAGAGTGAGGTTTAGGGTTAGCGTTAGAGTTAGGGTGAGTGTTAGGGTGAGGGTTAGCTTGTGGGTGAGGGCTAGACTTAGGGTGAGGGTGATGGTCAGGGTGAGGGTTAGGGTTAGGATTAGGGTTAAGGTGAGTTTTACTGTTAGGGTTATTATTAGGGTGAGGGTTAGGGTTAGGATTAGGTTTAGGGTTAGGGTTAGGGTGAGAGTTAGGGTAAGTGTGAGTTTTAGGGTTAGGGTGAGTTTTAGTTTTAGGGTTAGGTTTAGGCTGAAGGTTCAGGTGTGGTTGAGGGTGATGGCTAGGTTTAGGTTTAGGGTGAGGGTTAGGGTTAGTGTGAGGGTTAGGGTGAGGGTGAGGGTGAGGGTTAGGTTTAGGGTTAAGGTTAGGGTGAGGTTGAGGGTGAGTGTTAGGTTTAAGATTAGGGTTAGAGTGAGGGTTAGGGTTAGGGTGAGGGTTAGGGTTAGGGTGAGGGTGAGGGTTAGGGTGTGGGTGAGGGTTAGGTGTAGGGTGAGTGTTAAGGTGACGGTGAGGGCTACGGTGTGGGTGACGGTTAGGGTTAGGTTTAGGGTGAGGGTGAGGGTAAGTGTTAGCGTGAGGGTTAGGGTGAGGGGTATTGTTAGGGTTAGGCTGAGGGTTAGGGTTATTGTGAGGTTTAGCATTAGGGTTAGGATTAGTGTGAGGATAAGGGTTAGGGTGAGTGTGGGGGTTAAGGTTAGTTTTAGGGTTAGGATGAGGGTTAGGGTGAGGGTTAGGTGTAGGGTTAGGTTTAGGGTGAAGTTTAGGTTTAGGGTTAGGGTAAGTGTTAAGGTGAGGGTGATGGTTAGGTTTAGGGTTAGGGTGAGATTTAAGTTGTGGGTGAGGGTTAGGCTTAGGGTGAGGGTTAGGGTGACAGTGAGGGTTAGGGTGAGGGTGAGGGTTAGGGTTAGGGTTAGTGTGAGGGTTAGGGTTAGGGTTAGGCTTAGTGTGAGGGTTTGGGTGTGGGTGAGGGTTAGGCTTAGGGTGAGGGTTAGGGTGACAGTGATGGTTAGGGTGAGGGTGAGGGTTAGGGTTAGGGTTAGCGTTAGGGTGTGTTTAAGGGTTAGGTTGAGGGTTAGGCGTGGGTGAAGTTTAGGGTTAGGGTTGGGTTTAGGATTAAGGTGAGAGTGAGGGTTAAGTTTAGACTGAGGGTTAGGGTTAGAGTGAGGGTTAGGGTTAGGGTACGGTTAGGGTGAGGGTGAGTGTGAGGGTTAGGGTAAGGATTAGTGTTAGGTTTAGGGTTAGACTGAGGGTGAGGGTGAGGATTAGGGTGAGGGTGAGGGTTAGGGTTAGGGTTAGGGTGAGTGTTAGGGTTAGTGTGAAGGTGAAAGTGAGGATTAGTGCTAGTGTGAGTTTTAGGGTTAGGGAGAGGGTTAGGGTGAGGGTTAGGGTGAGGGTGAGGGTTAGGGTGATGGTTAGGGTTAGGGTTAGAGTGAGTATGAGGCTGAGGGTTAGTGTTAAGGTTAGGGTGAGGGTTAAGTTTAGGATGAGAGCTAGGGTGAGGTTGAGGGTTAGGTTGAGGGATAGGGTTAGGGTGAGGTTTAGGGGTAGTGTTAGGGTTAGGGTTAGGTTTAGGGTTATGGTTAGTGTGAAGATAATGGTTAGGGTGAGGGTGAAGGTTAGGGTGATGGTTAGGGTTAGTGTGAGGGTTAGGGTTAGGGTTAGTGTGAGGATAAGGGTTAGGGTGAGGGTTAAGACGATGGTGAGGTTTAGGGTTAGCTTTAGGGTTAGGGTGAGTGTTCGGTTGAGGGTTAGGTTTAGGGTGTGGGTTAGGTTTAGTGTTAGGATGAGGTTTAGGGTTAGGATTAGGGTTAGGGATAGGGTTAGGTTGAGCTTGAGGGTGAGGGTGAGGAAGAGGGTTAGTGTTAGGGTTAGGTTGAGGGTTAGGGTTAGTGTGAGGGTTAGGTTGATGGTAAGGGTGAGGGTTAGGGTTAGGGTGAGGGTCAGGGTGAGGTTGAGAGTTAGGGTTAGCATTAGGATTAGGGTGAGTTTTAAGGTTAGGGTTAGGGTTAGGATTAGGGTTGGCCTTAGGGTTAGGGTTATATTTAAGTTTAGGGTTAGGGTTAGCGTGAGGGTGAGGGTGAGGGTTAGCGTTAGGGTTAGTGTTAGGGTTAGGGTGAGGGTTGGGGTGAGTGTTAGGGTTAGGGTTAGGTTTAGGTCTAGGGTTAAGGTTAAGCTGAGGGGGAGGGGGAGGATGAGGGTGAGGGTTAAGGGTAGCATTAGGGTTACGGTGAGGGGAAGGGTGAGGGTGAGGTTTAGGTTGAGGGTTAGGGTTAATGTTAGGGTGAGGGTTAGGGTTAGGGTTAGGGTTAGGGTGAGGGATAGGGTGAGGGTTAGGGTTAGTTTTAGGATGAGCGTGCGGGTGAGGTTTACGGTTAGGGATAGGGTTAGGTTTAGGGTTAGGTTGAGGGCTAGGGTGAGGGTGAGGGTTTCGGTTAGGTAAGGGTTAGGGTTAGGTTTAGGGTGAGGATTAGGGTGAGGGTGAGTGTTAGGTTGAGGGTTAGGGTTAGGTTGAGGGTTAGGGTTAGGGTGAGGGTTTGGGTGAGGGTGAGGGTTTGGGTTAGGGCTAGGGTTAGGATTAGGGTTAGGGTGAGTTTTAGGGTTAGGGTTAGGGTTAGGGTAAGTGTGAGTGTGGGCTTTAGGGTTAGCGTTAGGGTTAGGGTGAGGGTTAGGTTGAGGGTTAGGTGTAGGGTTAGGGTTAGGGTGAAGTTTAGGGTTCGTGTTAGCTTTAGGGTTAGTGTTAGGGTGAGGGTGAAGCTTAGGTTTAGGGTTAGGGTGAGGGTGAGTGTGAGGTTTAGGGTTAGGTTTAGGGTTAGTGTGAGGGTTAGGGTTAGGGTTAGGCTTCGAGTGAGGGTAAGAGTGTGGGTGAGTGTGAGTGTTAGCGTTAGGGTTAGGGTTATGGTTAGGGTGAGGGTGGGTTTGAGGGTTAGGTTTAGGATTAGGGTTAGGGTTAAGGTTAGGCTGAGGGGGAGGGGGAGGGTTAGGCTTAGTGTGAGGGGTAGGGTTAGGTTAGGGTTTGGGTGAGGGATGGGTTAGTGTGATGGTTAGGGTGTGGGTGAGGGCTGGGGTTAGCATTAGGGTTAGGGTGACGGTTAGGGTGAGGGTTAGGGTTAGGGTTAGGGTGACGGTTAGGGTTAGGGTTAGGCTTTGGGTTAGTGTGAGTGTAAGGGTTAGGTTTAGAGTTAAGGTTAGGGTGAGGGTGAGGGTTAGGGTTCGGGTTAGGGTGAGGTTTAGGGTTAGGGTTAGGGCTAGGGTGTGGGTGAGGGTGAGGGTGAGGGTTTGGGTTAGGTAAGGGTTAGTGTTAGGGTTAGGATGAGGGTTCGGGTTCGGGTTAGGGTTCGGGTGAGGGTTAGGTTGTGAGTGAGGGTTAGGTTTAGGATGAAATTTAGCTGATGGTGAGGGTTACAGTGTGGGTGATGGTTAGGTTTAGGTTTAGGGTGAGGGTTAGGATTACGGTTAGGGTGAGGGTGAGGGTTAGGGTAAGGCTTAGGGTTAGGGTTAGAGTGAGGGTTATTGTGAGGGTTAGTGTTAGGGTTAGGGTTAGTGTGAGGATAAGGGTTAGGGTGAGGGTTAGGGTGAGGATAAGGTTTAGGGTGAGGGTTAGAGTTAGTGTGAGGGTGAGGGTGAGGGTTAGGGTTAATGTTAGGGTTAGCGAAAGAGTTAGGGTTAGGGTGAGGGTTAGGGTTAGGGTGAGGGTTAGGGTTAGGTTGAGGTTTAGGGTGAGGGTGAGGGTTAGGTTTAGGATTCGGGTTAGGGTTAGTGTTAGGCTTAGGGTGAGGGTTAGGGTGTGGGTGAGGGTTAGACTTAGGGTGAGGGTTACGGTGAGGGTGAGGCTTAGGGTTAGGATTAGGGTTAGGGTGAGTTTTAGGGTTAGGGTTAGGTTTAGGGTTTTGGTGAGGTTTAGGGTTAGGATTAGGTTTAGGGTTAGGGTTAGGGTGAGGGTTAGGGTGAGGGTTAGGTTTAGGTTTAGTTTCAGGGTTAGGTTTAGGGTGAGGGTTAGTGTGTGGGTGAGGGTAATGGTTAGGTTGAGGGTTAGGGTGAGGGTGAGTTTTAGGGTTAGCACTAGGGTGAGGGTGAGGGTTAGGGTGAGCGTGAGGGTTAGAGTAAGTGTGAGGGTTAGGGTGATGTTCAGGTTTAGGGCTAGGGTGAGGGTGAGGTTTAGGGTGAGGGTTAGCATTAGGGTTAGGGTGAGGGTGAGGGTGAGGGTGAGGGTTAGGGTGAGGGTTAGGATTAGGGTGGGGTTTAGTTTAAGTGTGAGGGCTAGGGTGAGGGTGAGGGTGAGGGTGAGGGTGAGGGTGAGGGTTTTGGTTAGGTAAGGGTTAGGGTTATGTTTCGTGTGAGGTGTAGGGTGAGGGTGAGTGTTAGGTTGAGGGTTAGGGTTAGGTTGAGGGTTAGGGTTAGGGTGAGGGTGAGAGTTAGGGTTAGGGTGATATTTAGGGTGAGGGTGAGGCGTAGGGTTAGGATTAGGTTTAGGGTGAGATTTAGGGTTAGGGTTAGGGTTAGGGTTATGGTGATGGTTAGGGTTAGGATTAGTGTTAACTTTAGGGTAAGGGTTATTGTTAGGGTTAGGGTTAGGGTGAGGGTGAGGGTGAGGGTGAGGGTTAGGGTGAGGGTGACAGTGAGGCTGAGAGTTAGGGTTAGGATTAGGTTTAGGGTGAGTTTTAGGGTTAGGGTTGGGGTTAGGCTGAGGGTGAGGGTTAGGATTAGGGTTAGGGTTAGGTTTAGGGTTAGGGTGAGTTTTAGGGTTAGTGTGAGGTTTAGGGTTAGGGTTGGGGTTAGGGTGAGTTTTAGGGTTAGGTTTAGTGTTAGGCTGAGTTTGAGGTTGAGGGTGTGGGTGAGGGTTAGGCTTAGGGTTAGGGTGAGGGTTAGGGCTAGTTTGAGAGTTAGGGTGAGGGTGAGGTTGAGGGTCAGTGTTAAGGTGAGGGTGACGGTGAGGGTGAGGGTTAGGTTTAGGGTTAGTTTTAGGGTGACATTTAGGATTAGGTTTAGGGTGAGGGTTCGGGTTAGGGTTAGGATTAGGGTCAGGTTTAGGGTTAGGGTTATTTGTAGGGTTAGGGTTAGGGTTAGGGTTAGGGTTAGGTGAGTGTGATGGTTAGTGTTAGGATTAGGTTCCGGTTAGGGTGAATGTGAAGGTGAGGGGTAGGGGTAGGATTATGGTTAGGTTAAGGGTAGGCTGAGGGTGAGTGTGAGAGTGAGGGTGAGGGTGAGGTTTAGGGTTAGGTTTAGGATTAGGGTTAGGGCTAGGGTGAGGTTGAGGTTTAGGGTGAGGGTGAGGGTGAGGGTTACGGTTAGTTAAGGGTTAGGGTTATAGTTAGGGTGAGGATTAGGTTGAGGGTGAGAGTTATTGTGAGGGTTAGGGTTAGGGTGAGGATTAGGGTTAGAATTAGGGTGAGGGTTAGGATTAGGGTGATGTTTAGGGTGAGGGTGAGGGTTAGGGTGAGTGTTAGCGTTCGGGTGAGGGTGAGGTTTAGGGTGTTTGTGAGGGTTAGGTTTAGGGTGAGGGTTAGGGTGATGGTGAGGTTTGCGGTGTGTGTGAGTGTTAGCATTAGGTTTAGGATGAAGGTGAGGGTTAGTTGAGGGTTAGGGTTAGGGTTAGGGTTAATGTGAGGATAAGGGATAGAGTGAGTGTTAGGGTGAGGGTGAGTGTTAGGGTTAGTGTTAGGGATAAGGTAAGGGTTAGGGTTAGGTTGAGGGTTAGGTTTAGGGTGAGGATTAAGGTGAGGTTTTGTTTTAGGGTGAGCGTTAGTGTTAGGGTGAAAATTAGGGTTAGGATTAGGGTGATGGTTCGGGTTAGGTTGATGTTTAGGGTGATTGTGAGCGTTAGGGTGAGGGTTAGGCTGAGGGTTAGGTTAGTGTTAGGGCGAGGGTGAGGGTTAGGATTAGGGTAAGGGTTAGTTTTAGGGTTAGGGTTAGGGTGAGTGTAAGGGTTAGGATGAGGGTTAGGGTGAGGATGAGGGTTAGGGTTGGGGTTAGGGTTGGGTGAGGTTCAGGGTGAGGGTTAGGATTAGGGTGAGGGTTAGCGTGAAAGTTAGGGTTAGGGTTAGGGTTTGGGTTAGGGTTAGGTTTAGGGTGAGGTTAAGGGTTAGGGGAAGTTTTAGGTTGAGGGTGAGGGATAGGGTTATGTTAAGGGTAAGGGTTAGGGTGACGTTTAGTGTGAGGGTGAGTTTTAGGGTTAGCTTTAGGGTTAGGGTGAGTGTAAGGTTTAGTGTGAGGGTTCAGATTAGGTTTAGGGATAGGCTGAGGATTAGGGATAGGGTTAGTGTTAGGGTTAGGGTGAGGGTTAGGGTGAGGTTTCGGGTGAGATTGAGGGTGAGGGTTTGGGTGTGAGTGAGAGTGAGGGTTAGTCTGATGGTGAGTGTTAGGGTGAGGGTGAGGGTGAGGGTTAGGGTTAGGATTAGGGTTAGGGTTAGCTTTAGCCTGAGGGTGAGGGTGAGGGTGAGAGTGAGATTGTGGGTTAAGGTTAGGGTGAGGGTTAGGTTTAGTGTGAGGGTTATGGTTAGTGTTAGGGTTAGGGTGAGTTTTTGGGTTAGGTGTAGGGTTAGGTTGGGAGTGAGGGTGAGGGTGACAGTGAGGGTTAGGCTTAGGGTTAGGGTGAAGGTTAGGTTTAGTGTGAGGGTTAGGGTGTGGGTGAGTTTGAGGGTGTTAGACTAAGGGTGACAGTGAGGGTGAGTGTTACGGTTAGAATTAGTGTTAGGTTGTCATTTAGGGTTAGGGTTAGGGTTAGGGTTATGGTGAGGGTTAGGGTTAGGATTAGGGTTAGGGTTAGGCTTAGGGTAATTGTTAGGGTTAGCGTTAGGGTGAGGGTGAGGGTTAGCATTAGTGTTAGGGTTACGGTTAGGGTGAGGGTGAGGGTGCGGGTTAGGATTAGGATTAGGTTTAGGGTTAGGGATAGGCTGTGGGTGAGAGTGAGGGTGAGGGTGAGGGCTAGGCTGAGGGGTAGGTTTAGGGTTAGGGTGATGGTTCGGGTTAGGGTGATGTTTAGGGTGATTGTGAGCATTAGGGTGAGGGTTATTCTGAGGGTTATGGTTAGGGTTCGGGTGAGGGTGAAGGTTAGGGTTAGGGTGAGGGTTAGGGTTAGGGTTATGGTGTGTGTAAGGGTTAGGATGGGGGTTAGGGTGAGGATTAGGGTTAGGGTTGGAGTTAGGGTTAGGTTGAGGGTTAGAGTGAGGGTTAGGGTTAGGGTGAGGTTTTGGGTGAAGTTGAGGGTTAGGGTTAGGTTTTGGGTTAGAGTGAGGGTTAGGGTGAGTATAAGGGTTAGGGGGAGTTTTAGGGTGAGGGTGAAGGATAGGGTTATGGTGAGGGTAAGGCTTAGGTTGAGGTTTAGCATAAGGGTGAGTGTTAGGGTGAGCATTAGGGTTAGGGTGAGGTAAGGGTTAGGGTAATGGTTCAGGTTAGGGTTAAAGATAGGGTGAGGATTAGGGTTAGGGTTAGGATTAGGATGAGGGTTAGGCTGAGGGGTAGTGTTAGGGTTAGGGTGAGGGTTAGGTTTACTGTGAGGCTTAGGATTAGGGTTAGGGTTAGTGTGAGGTTAAGGGTTAGGGTGAGGGTTAGGGTTACGGTGAGCGTGAAGTTTAGCATTAGGGTTAGGGTTAGAGTTAGGTTGAGGGTGAGGGTGAGTGTGAGGGTTAGGATTAGCGTTAGGTTTAGCATTAGGCTGAGGGTGAGTGTGAGGGTGAGAGTGAGGGTTAGGTTAGCATTAGGGTTAGGGTGAGGGTGAGGGTGAGGGTGAGGGTGAGGTTGAGGATGAGGGTTAAGGTTGGGGTTAGATTGAGGTTGGGGATGAATGTTAGGGTTAGGATTAGGGGTAGGGTTAGGGTTAGGCTGAAGGGGAAGGGGAGGGTATGGGTGAGGGTGAGGGTTAGGGTTAGGGTGAGGGTAAGGGTTAGGGTTAGGGTTATTGTTAGGGTGAGGGTTAGGGTTAGGGTTAGGATTAGGGTGAGGGTGAGGGTGAGGGTTAGGGTTATTGTTAGGGTTAGGGTGAGGGTGAGGGTGAGGGTGACAGTGAGGGTTAGGGTGAGGGTGACTGTGAGGGTGAGGGTTAGGGTTAGTGTGAGGGTGAGGGTTAGGTTTAGGGTTAGGGTTAGAGTGAGGGTTAGGTTTAGGGTGATGTTTTGGGTGAGGGTGAGTGTTAGGGTGAGGGTGAGGGTTTGGGTGAGGGTGATGGTTTGGGTGAGGGTGAGGGTGAGGGTGTGGGTGACATTTAGGGTGTCGGTGTGGGTTAGGGTTAGGGTGAGGTTTAGGGTGAGAGTTAGGGTTAGGGTTAGGGTTATGGTGAGTGTTATGTTGAGGTTAGGTTTAGGATTAGGGTGACGGTTAGGGTTAATGTGAGGGTTAGAGTTAGGGGTGGTGTTAGTGTGAGGATAAGGTTTAGGGTGAGGGTTAGGGTGAGGGTGACGGTTAGGGTTAGCGTTAGTGTTAAGTTGAGGTTTAGGGTGAGGGTTAGGTTAGGGTTAGGGTTATTGTTAGAGTTAGGGTTAGGGTTAGGGTGAGGGTGAGGGGTAGGGTTAGCGTTAGGGTTAGGGTTAAGGTTAGGGTGAGGGTGAGGATGGGGTTAGGGTTAGGC
Source organism: Dipodomys spectabilis (assembly GCF_019054845.1). Taxonomy (NCBI): domain Eukaryota; kingdom Metazoa; phylum Chordata; class Mammalia; order Rodentia; family Heteromyidae; genus Dipodomys; species Dipodomys spectabilis. The sequence continues at coordinate 6,374,739 of NW_024870972.1, read as the reverse complement.
TTAGGGTGAGGATTAAGGTGAGGGTGGTGTTTAGGGTGAGGGTTAGTGTTAGGGTGAGGGTTAGGGTTAGGGTTAGGTTTAGGGTGAGTGTAAAGGTTAGGATGAGGGTTAGGGTGAGGATGATGGTTAAGGTTGGGGTTAGGGTTGGGTGAGGGTTAGGGTGAGGTTTAGGATTAGGGTGAGGGTTAGCGTGAAGGTTAGGTTTAGGGTTAGGGTTTGGGTTAGGGTTAGGTTTAGGGTGAGGGTAAGGGTTAGGGGAAGTTTTAGCTTGAGGGTGAGGGATAGGGTTATGTTGAGAGTAAGGGTTAGGGTGAGGTTTAGCGTGAGGGTGAGTGTTAGGGTTAGCATTAGTGTTAGGGTGAGTGTAAGGTTTAGTGTGAGGGTTCAGATTAGGTTTAGGGATAGGCTGATTATTAGGATTAGGGATAGGGTTAGTCTGATGGTGAGTGTTAGGGTGAGGGTGAGGATAAGGGTTAGGGTGTGGGTTAGGGTTAGGGTGAGGGTGAGGGTTAGTCTGATGGTGAGTGTTAGGGTGAGGGTGAGGTTGAGGGTTAGGGTTAGGGTTATGATGAGGTTTAGGGTTAGTGTGAGGTTTAGGGTTAGTGTTAGGGTTAGGGTGAGTTTTAGGGTTAGGTTTAGTGTTAGGCTGAGGATGAGGGTGAGGTTGAGGGTGAGGTTTAATCTTAGGGTTAGGGTGAAGGTTAGGGTTAGTGTGAGGGTTAGGGTGAGTGTCAGGTTGAGGGTGAGTGTTAGGGTTAGGGTGATAGTGAGGGTGAGTGTTAGGGTTAGAATTAGGATTAGGGTGACTTTTAGGGTTAGGGTTACGGTTAGTGTGAGGGTTGGGGTTAGGATTAGGGTTAGGGTTAGGTTTAGGATTGGGTTTAGGGTTAGGGTTAGGGTTAGGGTGAGGTTTAGGGGTAGGGTGAGGGTGAGGTTTTGGGTTAGGATTAGGGTTAGGGTCAGTTTTAGGGTTAGGGTTAGGTTTATGGTGAGGGTTAGGGTTAGGATTAGGGTTAGGGTTATGGTAAGGTTTATTGTTAAGATTAAGGTTAGGGTCAGGGTGAGGGTGAGGGTGATGGTGAGGGTGAGGGTTAGGGTTAGGATTAGGTTTAGGGTGAGTTTTATGGTTAGGGTTAGGTTCAGGGTTTTGGTGAGTGTTAGGGTTAAGATTAGGGTTAGGGTTAGGGTTAGGGTTATGATGAGGTTTAGGGTTAGTGTGAGGGTTAGGGTGAGTTTTAGGGTTAGGTTTAGGGTTAGGCTGAGGGTGAGGGTGAGGTTGAGGGTGTGGTTTAATCTTAGGGTTAGGGTGAAGGTTAGGGTTAGTGTGAGGGTTAGGGTGAGTGTCAGGTTGAGGGTGATTGTTAGGGTTAGGGTGATAGTCAGGGTGAGTGTTAGGGTTAGAATTAGGATTAGGGTGACTTTTAGGGTTAGGGTTACGGTTAGGGTGAGGGTTAGGGTTAGGATTAGGGTTAGGGTTAGGGTTATTGTTAGGGTTAGGTTTAGGGTGTGAGTGCGGGTGAGGGTTACCGTTAGTGTCAGGGTTACGGTTAGGGTGAGGGTGCGGGTTAGGGTTAGTATTAGGGTTAGGTTTAGGGATAGGCTGCGGGGGAGGGGGAGGGGGAGGGGGAGGGGGAGGGGGAGGGGGAGGGTTAGGGGTAGTGTGAGGATAAGGGACAGGGTGAGTGTTACGGTGAGGGTGAGCCTTAGGGTTAGGTTTAGAGTTAGAGTGAAGGTTATGATGAGGTTTAGGGTTAGGGTTAGTGTTAGGGTGAGTTTGCGGGTTAGGGTTAGGGTTAGTGTGAGGGTTAAGGTGAGGGTTAAGGTTAGTATGAGGGTTAGGGTTAGAGTGAATTTTAGGGTTACGTTTACGGTTAGACTCATGGTGAGGTTGAAGGTGAGGGTGAGGGTTAGGGTTAGGGTTAGGTTGAAGGTTAGGGTTATTGTGAGGGTTAAGGTGAGGGTGACGTTGAGGGTGAGTGTTAGGGTTAGAATTAGGGTTAGGGTGACTTTTAGGGTTAGGTTTGGGGTTAGGGTCAGGGTTGGGTTTAGGATTAGGGTTAGGTTTAGGGTTAGGGATAGGGTGAGGGTGAGGGTGATGTTTAGCTTTAGGGTTAGGTTTACGGTTAGGGTGAGGGTGAGGGTCGGGGTTAGGGTTAGGAATAGGATTAGGGTTAGGGATAGGCTGAGAGGGAGGGTGAGGGTGAGGGTTAGGGTTAGGGTTAGGGTGAGGACTAGGGTGAGGGTGAGGTTTAGGGTGAGGGTGAGGGTGAGGGTAAGGATTAGGGTTAGGGTGAGGTTTAGGGTCAGGGTGAGGGTGAGGGTGAGAGTTAAGTTGGGGTTAGGGCTAGGGTTAGGGTGATGGTGAGGGTTATGGTGAGATTAGGTTTAGGGTTAGGGTGAGGGTTAGAGTTAGTGTGAGGGTTAGGTTAAGTGTGAGGATAAGGTTTAGGGTGAGGGTTAGGTTTAGGGTTAGAGTTAAGGTGAGGTTTAGAGCGAGGGTTAGGGTTAGGGTTTGGGTTAGGATTGGGTTTAGGGTTAGGGTTAGGGTTAGGGTTCGGGTTCGGGTTCGGGTTAGGGTTATTGTTAGGGTTAGGATTAGGGTTAGGGTGAGGGTGAGGGTGACCGTGAGGGTTAGGGTGAGGGTGACTGTAAGGGTGAGGATTAGGGTTAGTGTTAGGGTTACAGTGCGTTTCAGGATTAGGGTTAGTTTTAGGGTTAGGTTTAGAGTCAGCGTGAGGTTTAGGGTTAGTGTGAGTGTTAGGGTTAGGGTTAGGTTTAGGGTGTGTTTTAGGGTTAGGGTTATGGTTAGGCTGAGGGTGAGGGTGTGGGTGAGTGTGATGGTTAGGCTTAAGGTTAGGGTGTGAGTAAGTGTTAGTGTAAGGTGTAGGGTGAGGGTGAGGGTGAGGGTTAGGGTTAGTGTTAGGGTGAGGGTGAGGTTGAGGGTTAGATTTAGGATTATGGTGAGGGTCAGGGTTAGGGTCATGTTGAGGGTTAGCGTTAGGTAGAGGGTTAGGTCGAGGTTTAGGGTAAGGGTGAGGGTGAGGGTGAGGGTTAGGGTTAGGATTAGGTTTAGGGTGAGTTTTAGGTTTAGGGTAATGATTAGGGTTAGGGTGAGTGTTAGGGTTAAGATTAGGGTTAGGGTTAGAGTTAGGGTGAGGGTTAGGGTTAGTGTGAGGGTTAGGGTTAGTGTTAGGGTTAGGTTGAGTTTTAGGGTTAGGCTGAGAGTGAGGGTGAGGGTGAGGGTTAGGGTTATTGTTAATGTTAGGGTGAGGGTGAGGGTGAGGGTGACAGTGAGGGTTAGGGTGAGGGTGACTGTGAGCGTGAGGCTTAGGGTTAGTGTGAGGGTGAGGGTTAGGTTTAGGGTTAGGGTTAGGGTGAGGGTTAGGTTTAGGGTGATGTTTTGGGTGAGGGTGAGTGTTAGGGTGAGGGCGAGGGTTTGGGTGAGGGTGATGGTTTGGGTGAGGGTGAGGGTGTGGGTGACATTTAGGGTGTCGGTGTGGGTTAGGGTTAGGGTGAGGTTTAGGGTGAGAGTTAGGGTTAGGGTTAGGGTTATGGTGAGTGTTATGTTGAGGTTAGGTTTAGGATTAGGGTGACGGTTAGGGTTAATGTGAGGGTTAGAGTTAGGGGTGGTGTTAGTGTGAGGATAAGGTTTAGGGTGAGGGTTAGGGTGAGGGTGACGGTTAGGGTTAGCGTTAGTGTTAAGTTGAGGTTTAGGGTGAGGGTTAGGGTTAGGGTTAGGGTTATTGTTAGAGTTAGGGTTAGGGTTAGGGTGAGGGTGAGGGTGAGGGGTAGGGTTAGCGTTAGGGTTAGGGTTAAGGTTAGGGTGAGGGTGAGGATGGGGTTAGGGTTAGGCTTAGGGTGAGGATTAAGGTGAGGGTGGTGTTTAGGGTGAGGGTTAGTGTTAGGGTGAGGGTTAGGGTTAGGGTTAGGTTTAGGGTGAGTGTAAAGGTTAGGATGAGGGTTAGGGTGAGGATGACGGTTAAGGTTGGGGTTAGGGTTGGGTGAGGGTTAGGGTGAGGTTTAGGATTAGGGTGAGGGTTAGCGTGAAGGTTAGGTTTAGGGTTAGGGTTTGGGTTAGGGTTAGGTTTAGGGTGAGGGTAAGGGTTAGGGGAAGTTTTAGCTTGAGGGTGAGGGATAGGGTTATATTGAGAGTAAGGGTTAGGGTGAGGTTTAGCGTGAGGGTGAGTGTTAGGGTTAGCATTAGTGTTAGGGTGAGTGTAAGGTTTAGTGTGAGGGTTCAGATTAGGTTTAGGGATAGGCTGATTATTAGGATTAGGGATAGGGTTAGTCTGATGGTGAGTGTTAGGGTGAGGGTGAGGATAAGGGTTAGGGTGTGGGTTAGGGTTAGGGTGAGGGTGAGGGTTAGTCTGATGGTGAGTGTTAGGGTGAGGGTGAGGTTGAGGGTTAGGGTTAGGGTTATGATGAGGTTTAGGGTTAGTGTGAGGTTTAGGGTTAGTGTTAGGGTTAGGGTGAGTTTTAGGGTTAGGTTTAGGGTTAAGCTGAGGATGAGGGTGAGGTTGAGGGTGAGGTTTAATCTTAGAGTTAGGGTGAAGGTTAGGGTTAGTGTGAGGGTTAGGGTGAGTGTCAGGTTGAGGGTGAGTGTTAGGGTTAGGGTGATAGTGAGGGTGAGTGTTAGGGTTAGAATTAGGATTAGGGTGACTTTTAGGGTTAGGGTTACGGTTAGTGTGAGGGTTAGGGTTAGGATTAGGGTTAGGGTTAGGTTTAGGATTGGGTTTAGGGTTAGGGTTAGGGTTAGGGTTAGGGTGAGGTTTAGGGGTAGGGTGAGGGTGAGGTTTTGGGTTAGGATTAGGGTTAGGGTCAGTTTTAGGGTTAGGGTTAGGTTTATGGTGAGGGTTAGGGTTAGGATTAGGGTTAGGGTTATGGTAAGGTTTATTGTTAAGATTAAGGTTAGGGTCAGGGTGAGGGTGAGGGTGATGGTGAGGGTGAGGGTTAGGGTTAGGATTAGGTTTAGGGTGAGTTTTATGTTTAGGGTTAGGTTCAGGGTTTTGGTGAGTGTTAGGGTTAGGATTAGGGTTAGGGTTAGGGTTAGGGTTATGATGAGGTTTAGGGTTAGTGTGAGGGTTAGGGTTAGTGTTAGGGTTAGGGTGAGTTTTAGGGTTAGGTTTAGGGTTAGGCTGAGGGTGAGGGTGAGGGTGAGGGTATGGTTTAATCTTAGGGTTAGGGTGAAGGTTAGGGTTAGTGTGAGGGTTAGGGTGAGTGTCAGGTTGAGGGTGATTGTTAGGGTTAGGGTGATAGTCAGGGTGAGTGTTAGGGTTAGAATTAGGATTAGGGTGACTTTTAGGGTTAGGGTTACAGTTAGGGTGAGGGTTAGGGTTAGGATTAGGGTTAGGGTTAGGGTTATTGTTAGGGTTAGGTTTAGGGTGTGAGTGAGGGTGAGGGTTACCGTTAGTGTCAGGGTTACGGTTAGGGTGAGGGTGCGGGTTATGGTTAGTATTAGGGTTAGGTTTAGGGATAGGCTGAGGGTGAGGGTGAGGGGGAGGGGGAGGGGGAGGGAGAGGGGGAGGGTTAGGGGTAGTGTGAGGATAAGGGACAGGGTGAGTGTTACGGTGAGGGTGAGCCTTAGGGTTAGGTTTAGAGTTAGAGTGAAGGTTATGATGAGGTTTAGGGTTAGGGTTAGTGTTAGGGTGAGTTTGCGGGTTAGGGTTAGGGTTAGTGTGAGGGTTAGGGTGAGGGTTAAGGTTAGTGTGAGGGTTAGGGTTAGAGTGAATTTTAGGGTTAGGTTTACGGTTAGACTCCTGGTGAGGTTGAAGGTGTGGGTGAGGGTTAGGGTTAGGGTTAGGTTGAAGGTTAGGGTTATTGTGAGGGTTAAGGTGAGGGTGACGTTGAGGGTGAGTGTTAGGGTTAGAATTAGGGTTAGGGTAACTTTTAGGGTTAGGTTTGGGGTTAGGGTCAGGGTTGGGCTTAGGATTAGGGTTAGGTTTAGGGTTAGGGATAGGGTGAGGGTGAGGGTGATGTTTAGCTTTAGGGTTAGGTTTACGGTTAGGGTGAGGGTGAGGGTCGGGGTTAGGGTTAGGAATAGGATTAGGGTTAGGGATAGGCTGAGAGGGAGGGTGAGGGTGAGGGTTAGGGTTAGGGCTAGGGTGAGGACTAGGGTGAGGGTGAGGTTTAGGGTGAGGGTGAGGGTGAGGGTAAGGATTAGGGTTAGGGTGAGGTTTAGGGTCAGGGTGAGGGTGAGGGTGAGAGTTAAGGTGGGGGTTAGGGCTAGGGTTAGGGTGATGGTGAGGGTTATGGTGAGATTAGGTTTAGGGTTAGGGTGAGGGTTAGAGTTAGTGTGAGGGTTAGGTTAAGTGTGAGGATAAGGTTTAGGGTGAGGGTTAGGTTTAGGGTTAGAGTTAAGGTGAGGTTTAGAGCGAGGGTTAGGGTTAGGGTTTGGGTTAGGATTGGGTTTAGGGTTAGGGTTAGGGTTAGGGTTCGGGTTCGGGTTCGGGTTAGGGTTATTGTTAGGGTTAGGATTAGGGTTAGGGTGAGGGTGAGGGTGACCGTGAGGGTTAGGGTGAGGGTGACTGTAAGGGTGAGGATTAGGGTTAGTGTTAGGGTTACAGTGCGTTTCAGGATTAGGGTTAGTTTTAGGGTTAGGTTTAGAGTTAGCGTGAGGTTTAGGGTTAGTGTGAGTGTTAGGGTTAGGGTTAGGGTTAGGGTGTGTTTTAGGGTTAGGGTTATGGTTAGGCTGAGGGTGAGGGTGTGGGTGAGTGTGATGGTTAGGCTTAAGGTTAGGGTGTGAGTAAGTGTTAGTGTAAGGTGTAGGGTGAGGGTAAGGGTGAGGGTTAGGGTTAGTGTTAGGGTGAGGGTGAGGTTGAGGGTTAGATTTAGGATTACGGTGAGGGTCAGGGTTAGGGTTAGGTTGAGGGTTAGCGTTAGGTAGAGGGTTAGGTCGAGGTTTAGGGTAAGGGTGAGGGTGAGGGTGAGGGTTAGGGTTAGGATTAGGTTTAGGGTGAGTTTTAGGTATAGGGTAATGATTAGGGTTAGGGTGAGTGTTAGGGTTAAGATTAGGGTTAGGGTTAGAGTTAGGGTGAGGGTTAGGGTTAGTGTGAGGGTTAGGGTTAGTGTTAGGGTTAGGTTGAGTTTTAGGGTTAGGCTGAGAGTGAGGGTGAGGGTGAGGGTGAGGGTTAGGCTTAGCGTTAGTGTGAAGGTTAGGTTTAAAGTGAGGGTTAGGGTGAGGTTGAGGTTGAGGGTGGGTCTTAGGCTTAGGGTGACGGTGAGTTTGAGTGTTAGTGTTAGAATTAGGGTTAGGGTGACTTTTAGGGTTTGGGTTATTGTTAGGGTTAGGGTGAGGGTGACGGTTAACGTTAGGGTTAGGATTACGGTTAGGGTGAGGTGAGGGTGCGGGTTAGGGTTAGGATTAGGGTTAGGGATAGGCTCAGGGTGAGGGTGAGTGTGAGGGTTAGGGTGAGGGCTAGGGTAAGGGTAAGGTTTAGAGTGCGGGTGAGGGTGAGGGTTAGCGTTAGGCTTAGAGTTAGGTTGAGATTGAGGGTGAGGGTGAGGGTTAGGATTAGCGTTAGGTTTAGCATTAGGCTGAGGGTGAGTGTGAGGGTGAGAGTGAAGGTTAGGTTAGCATTAGGGTTAGGGTCAGGGTGGGGGTGAGGTTTAGGGTTAGGATTTGAGGTAGGGTTAAGGTTAGGCTGAGGGGGAGGGGGAGGGGGAGGGGGAGGGTCAGGCTTAGGGTTAGGGTGAGGGATAGGGTTAGGGTTAGGGTGAGGTTTAGGGTTAGGTTTAGGATTGGGGTTCGGGTTCGGGTTCGGGTTCGGGTTAGGGTTATTGTTAGGGTTAGGGTTAGGTTTAGGGTGAGGGTGAGAGTGAGGTGACGGTGAGGGTGAAGGTGAGGGTGACTGTGAGGGTGAGGATTAGGGTGAGAGTTAGGGTTAGGGTGAGATTTAGGGTTAGGGTTTGTGTTAGGGTTAGGTGAGGGTTCTGGTTAAGATTATGGTTATGGTTAGGGTTAGGGTTAGTGTTAGGGTTAGAGTGTGGCTTAGGGTTATGTAAGTGTTAGGGTTAGGGTTAGGTTTAGGGGGAGTTTTAGGGTTAGGTTATGGTTAGGCTGAAGTTGAGGGTGTGGGTGCCGGTGATGGTTAGGCTTAGGGTTAGGGTGAGGGTAAGGGTTAGTGTGAGGTTTAGGGTGAGGGTGAGGGTGAGGGTTAGGGGTAGGGTTAGGGTGAGGGTGAGGGTGAGGGTTAGGTGTAGGATTAGGGTGAGGGTTAAGGTTAGGGTTAGGTTGAGAGTTAGGGTGAGGGTATGGGTTAGGGTGATGTTTAGGTGAGGGTGAGGGTTAGGTTTAGGGTTTGGTTTAGGATTAGGTTGAGGGTTAGTGTGAGTGTTAGGGTTAGGTTTAGGGGGAGTTTTAGGGTTAGGTTTATGGTTAGGCTGAGGTTGAGGGTGTGGGTACTGGTGATGGTTAGGCTTAGGGTTATGGTGAGGGTAAGGGTTAGTGTGAGGTTTAGGGTGAGGGTTCGGGTTAGGATTAGGTTTAGGGTGAGTTTTATGGTTAGGGTTAGGTTCAGAGTTTTGGTGAGTGTTAGGGTTAGGATTAGGGTGAGGGTTAGGGTTAGGATTATGATGAGGTTTAGGGTTAGTGTGAGGGTTAGGGTTAGTGTTAGGGTTAGGGTGAGTTTTAGGGTTAGGTTTAGGGTTAGGCTGAGGGTGAGGGTGAGGTTGAGGGTGAGGTTTAATCTTAGGGTTAGGGTGAAGGTTAGGGTTAGTGTGAGGGTTAGGGTGAGTGTCAGGTTGAGGGTGAGTGTTAGGGTTAGGGTGATAGTGAGGGTGAGTGTTAGGGTTAGAATTAGGATTAGGGTGACTTTTAGGGTTAGGGTTACGGTTAGGGTGAGGGTTAGGGTTAGGATTAGGGTTAGGGTTAGGGTTATTGTTAGGGTTAGGTTTAGGGTGTGGGTGAGGGTGAGGGTTACCGTTAGTGTGAGGGTTAGGGTTAGGGTGAGTGTGCGGGTTATGGTTAGTATTAGGGTTAGGTTTAGGGATAGGCTGAGGGTGAGGGTGAGAGTGAGAGTGAGGGTGAGGGTGAGGGTTAGGGGTAGTGTGAGGATCAGGGACAGGGTGAGTGTTATGGTGAGGGTGAGGCTTAGGGTTAGGTTTAGAGTTAGAGTGATGGTTATGATGAGGTTTAGGGTTAGGGTTAGTGTTAGGGTGAGGTTGAGGGTTAGGGTTAGGGTTAGTGTGAGGGTTAGGGTGAGGGTTAGGGTTAGCGTGAGGTTTAGGGTTAGAGTGAATTTTAGGGTTAGGTTTACGGTTAGACTGAGGGTGAGGTTGAAGGTGAGGGTGAGGGTTAGGGTTAGGGTTAGGTTGAAGGTTAGGGTTATTGTGAGGGTTAAGGTGAGGGTGACGTTGAGGGTGAGTGTTAGGGTTAGAATTAGGGTTAGGGTGACTTTTAGGGTTAGGGTTGGGGTTAGGGTCAGGGTTGGGTTTAGGATTAGGGTTAAGTTTAGGGTTAGGGTTAGGGATAGGGTGAGGGTGAGGGTGATGTTTAGCTTTAGGGTTAGGTTTACGGCTAGGGTGAGGGTGAGGGTCGGGGTTAGGGTTAGGAATAGGATTAGGGTTAGGGATAGGCTGAGAGGGAGGGTGAGGGTGAGGGTGAGGGTTAGGGTTAGGATTAGGTTTAGGGTGAGTTTTATGGTTAGGGTTAGGTTCAGAGTTTTGGTGAGTGTTAGGGTTAGGATTAGGGTTAGGGTTAGGGTTAGGGTTATGATGAGGTTTAGGGTTAGTGTGAGGGTTAGGGTTAGTGTTAGAGTTAGGGTGAGTTTTAGGGTTAGGTTTAGGGTTAGGCTGAGGGTGAGGGTGAGGTTGAGGGTGAGGTTTAATCTTAGGGTTAGGGTGAAGGTTAGGGTTAGTGTGAGGGTTAGGGTGAGTGTCAGGTTGAGGGTGAGTGTTAGGGTTAGGGTGATAGTGAGGGTGAGTGTTAGGGTTAGAATTAGGATTAGGGTGACTTTTAGGGTTAGGGTTACAGTTAGGGTGAGGGTTAGGGTTAGGATTAGGGTTAGGGTTAGGGTTATTGTTAGGGTTAGGTTTAGGGTGTGGGTGAGGGTGAGGGTTACCGTTAGTGTGAGGGTTAGGGTTAGGGTGAGTGTGCGGGTTATGGTTAGTATTAGGGTTAGGTTTAGGGATAGGCTGAGGGTGAGGGTGAGAGTGAGAGTGAGGGTGAGGGTGAGGGTTAGGGGTAGTGTGAGGATCAGGGACAGGGTGAGTGTTTTGGTGAGGGTGAGGCTTAGGGTTAGGTTTAGAGTTAGAGTGATGGTTATGATGAGGTTTAGGGTTAGGGTTAGTGTTAGGGTGAGGTTGAGGGTTAGGGTTAGTGTGAGGATTAGGTTGAGGGTTAGGGTTAGTGTGAGGGTTAGGGTTAGGGTTAGGTTAAGTGTGAGGATAAGGTTTAGGGTGAGGGTTAGGGTTAGGTTAGGTTTAGGGTTAGGTTGAGGTTGCAGATTATTGTTAGAGTTAGCATTTGGGTGACGGTTAGGGTAGGGATATGGTTAGGGTGAGGGTTAGGTTTAGGGTTAGGGTGAGGGTGAGGTGAGGTTGAGGTTTTCACTTAGGTAAGGGTTAGCGTTATTGTTAGGGTGAGGATTAGGTTGATGGTGAGGGTTAGGGTGAGGTTGAGGTTTAGGGTGTGGTTGAGGGTTAGGGTTAGGGTGAGCGTTAGGTTAGGGTTCGGGTTCGGATATGGGTGAGGGTTAGGGTGAGGGGTAGGTTTAGGGTTAGGGTGAGGTTTAGGGTTAGTGTGAGGGTTAGGGTTAGGGTTTGGGTGAGGGAAGGGTTAAGGTGAGGATTAGAGTGAGGGTGAGGTTTAGGGTTAGCATTAGTGTTAGCGTGAGGGTTGGGGTTAGGGTTAGGTTTAGGGATAGGTTTAGGGTGAGGGTTAGACTTAGGCTTAGGCTTTGGTTTAGGTTGAGAGCTAGCATGAGGGTTAGGTTTAGAGTTAGGGTTAGGGTTAGGGTGAGGCTGAGGATTAGGGTTAGGGTTAGGGTGAGGTTTAGAGTTAGGGTTAAGGTTAGGGTGAGGATAAGGGTTAGGGTGAGGGTGAGGGTGGGGGTGAGGGTTTTGGTTCAGTAAGGGTTAGGGTTAGGGTTAGGGTGAGGGTGAGTGTTAGTTTGAGTGTTAGGGTTAGGTTGAGGGTTAGGGTTAGGGCTAGCGTGAGGGTTACGGTTAGGGTGATGTTTAGGGTGAGGGTAAGGGTTAGGTTGAGGGTGAGGATTAGGGTTAGGGTGAGAGTTAGGGTGAGGGTAAGGGTTAGGGTGACGGTTAGGTGAGGGTGAGGGTTAGGTTTATGGTTTGGTTTAGGATTAGGGTGAGGGTTAGTGTGAGTGTTCAGATTATGGTTAGGGATAGGGTGAGGATTAGGGATTGGGTTAGGGTTAGGGTGAGGGTTACGCTGATGGGTAGTGTTAGGGTTAGGGTGAGGGTTAGGTTTAGTGTGAGAGTTAGGATTAGGGTTAGGGTTAGTGTGAGGGTAAGAGTTAGGTTGAGGCTTAGGGTAAGAGTGAAGGTGAGGGTTAGCATTAGGGTTATGGTTAGAGTTAGGTTGAAGGTTGAGGTGAGGGTGAAGGTTAGGGTGTGGGTGTGGGATAGGGTGAGGGTGAGGGTTAGGGTGACGTTGAGGGTTAGGATGAGGGTGAGGGTTAGGATGAGGTTGTGGTTTAGGGTGAAGGTTAGGGTTAGGGTGAAGGTTAGGGTTAGGGTTAGGGTGAGTGTAAGTGTTAGGATGAGGGTTAGGGTGAGGATGAGGGTTAGGGTTGGGGTTAGGGTTAGGGTGAGGGTTAGAGTGAGGGTTAGGGTTAGGGTGAGGGTTAGGGTGAACTTTAGGGATAGGGTTAGAGTTTGGGTTAGGGTTAGAGTGAGGGTAAGGGTTAGGGGGAGTTTTACGGTGAGGGTGAGGGACAGCGTTATGGTGAGTGTAAGGCTTAGGGTGAGGTTTAGCATGAGCGTGAGTGTTAGGTGAGCATTAGGGTTAGGGTGAGGTAAGGGTTAGGGTGAGGGTTCAGGTTAGGGTTAGGGATAGGGTGAGGATTAGGGTTAGGTTTAGGTTTAGGGTGAGGGTTAGGCTGAGTGGTAGTATTAAGGTTAGGGTGAGGGTTAGGTTTACTGTGAGTGTTAGGATTAGGGTTAGAGTTAGTGTGAGGGTTAGGGTTAGGGTGAGGGTTAGGGTTAGCTTTAGGGTTAGAGTTAGGTTGAGGGTGAGTGTGAGGGTGAGAGAGAGGGTTAGGTTAGCACTAGGGTTAGTGTGAAGGTGAGGGTGAGGATGAGGGTGAGGATGAGGGTTAGGTTTAGGGTGAGGGTGGGGGTGAGGGTTAGGGTTAGGATTAGGGGTAGGGTTAAGGTTAGGCTGAGGGAGAGGGGGAGGGGGAGGGGGAGGGTTAGGGTTAGGGTTAGGCTGAGGTTAAGGTTTAGGGTTAGAGTTAGGTTTAGGGTGAGGGTTCAGGTGAGGGTTAGGGTTATTGTTAGGGTTAGGATTAGGGTTAGGGTGAGGGTAAGTGTTAGTGTGAGGGTTAGGGTTAGGGTGAGGGTGAGGGTTAGAGTTAGGGTGAGGGTGAGGGTGAGGCTGAGGGTTAGTTTTAGGATTAGGGTGAGGGTGAGGGTTAGGGTTAGGGAGAGGGTTAGGGTGAGGTTTAGGGTAAGGGTGAGGGTGAGGGTTAGGGTTAGGATTAGGTTTAGGGTGAGTTTTAGGGTTAGGGTTAGGATTAGGGTTAGGGTTAGGGTTAGGGTGAGGGTTAGGGTTTGTGTGAGGGTTAGGGTTAGTTTTAGGGTTAGGGTGAGTTTTAGTGTTAGGTTTAGGGTTAGGCTGAAAGTGAGGGTGAGGGTGAGGGTGAGGGTTAGGCTTAGGTTTAGGGTGAAGGTTAGGTTTAGTGTGAGGGTGAGGTTGAGGGAGGGTGTTAGGCTTAGGGTGACGGTGAGGGTGAGTGTTAGTGTTAGAATTAGGGTTAATGTGACTTTTAGGGTTTGGGTTATTGTTAGGGTTAGGGTGAGGGTGAGGGTTAACGTTTGGGTTAGGGTTATGGTTAGGGTGATGTGAGGGTGCGGGTTAGGTTTAGGATTAGGGTTAAGGTTAGGGATAGGCTCAGGGTGAGGGTGAGTGTGAGGGTTAGGCTGAGGGCTAGGGTAAGGGTAAGGTTTAGGGTGCAGGTGAGGGTGAGCGTTAGGGTTACGATGAGCATGGGGGTTAGCGTTAGGCTTAGAGTTAGGTTGAGGGTGAGGGTGAGAGTGAGGGTTAGGGTTAGGGTTAGGGTTACTGTTAGGGTGAGGGTGAGGTTGAGTGTTAGGGTTAGGATTAGTGTTAGGTTTAGGGTTAGGGTTAGGGTGAGGGTGAGGGTTAGGGTTAGGGTGAGGGTTAGGGTTAGGGTTAGGGTTAGGGTGAGGGTGAGGGTTAGATTTAGGGTGATGTTTAGGGTGAGGGTGAGGGTTATTGCGAGGGTTTAGGGTTCGGTTGAGGGTGAGCGTTCGGGTGAGGGCGATTGTTAGGGTGTGGGTGTGGTTTAGGGTTAGGGTGAGGGTTACGGTGACAGTGAGGTTTAGGATGATTGTGAGAGTTAGGGTTAGGGATAGGGTGAGGGTTAGGGTTAGGGTGAGGTTTAGGGTTAGGATTAGGGTGAGGGTTAGGATTAGGGTGATGTTTAGGGTGAGAGTGTGGGTTAAGATGAGGGTGAGGGTGAGGGTTAGGGTGAGGCTGAGAGTGAGGGTGAGGGTTAGGGTTAGCGTTAGGGTGAGGGTGAGGGTGAGGTTTAGGGTTAGGGTAAGGGTTAGGCTGAGGGTAAATTTGAGGGTGAGTGTTAGTGTTAGGGCTAGGGTGACTCTTAGGTTTAGTGTGTGGGTTAGGGTGATGGTGAGGGTGAGGCTGAGGGTGAGTGTTAGGGTTAGTATTAGGGTTATGGTGAGTTTTAGGGTTAGGGTTAGGGTTTGGGTGAGGGTTAGTGTTAGGATTAAGGTTAGGGTTAGGGTTATTTTTATGGTTAGGGTTTGGGTTAGGGTGAGGGTGAGTGTGAGGGTTAACATTAGGGTTAGGTTTAGGATTAGGTTTAGGGTGAGGGTGGGGGTGAGCATTAGAGTTAGGATTAGGGTTAGGCTTAAGGTTAAGCTGAGGGTGAGGGTGAGGGTGAGGGTGAGGGTTAGGTTTAGGGTTAGGGTTAGGGTGAGGGCTAGTGTGAAGGTGAGGGTTAGGGTGAGGATTATGTTGAAGTTGAGGGTTGGTGTGAGGGTTAGGGTTACGGTGAGGTTTAGGGTCAGGGTTTGGGTGAGGGTTAGGGTTAGGGTGATGTTTAGGGTGAGGATGATGTTTAGGGTGAGGTTTAGGTTTCAAGTGAGGTTGAGGGTTAGGGTGTGGGTGAGGGTTAGGATTACAGTGAGGGTTAGGTTTAGGGTGAGGGATAGGGTGAGGGTGAGGGATAGGGTTAGGTTAGGTGTAGTTTGAGGGTTAGGGTTAGGGTTACGGTTATGGTTAGGGTGAGTGGTAGGGTTAGGTTTAGGGTGAGGGTTAGGTTGAGGGTGAGGATAAGGGTTTAGGTGAGGGTTAGAGTTAGGGATAGGGTGAGGGTGAGGGTGAGGGTTAGGTTTAGGGTTAGGGTTAGGGTGAGGGTTAAGTTTAGCGTTAGAGTTTGGGTGAGGGTGAGGGTTAGGTTAAAATTAAGGTTAGGGTTAGGGTTAGTGTTAGGGTGAGTGTTATGGTGAGGGTGAGTGTTCAGGTGAGGGTGAGGGTTAGGGTGTGTGTGAGGGTTAGAGTTAGGTTGAGGTTTAGGGTGATGGTGAGGGTTAGGGTGAGGGTGAGGGTTAGGGTGAGGGTGAGGGTGAGGGTGAAGGTTTCGGATAGGTAAGGGTTAGGGTTAGGTTTAGGGTGAGGATGAGGGTGAGGTCGATGGTTAAGGTGAGGGTTAGGATTAGGATGAGGTTTAGGGTGAATGTGAGGGTTAGGGTTAGGGTGAGGGTGAGGGTGAGGGTTAGGGTGAGGGTGAGGCTGAGGGTGGAGATTTCGGTTAGGTAAGGGTTAGGGTTAGGTTTAGGGTGAGGATTAGGATGAGGTTGTGGGTTACAGTGAGGATTAGGTTTAGGGTTAGGGTGAGGGTTATGTTTAGGGTGAGGGTGAGGGTAAGGTTTAGGGGGAGGATAAGGGTGAGGGTGAGGGATAGGGTTATGTTGAAGGTAAGGGTTAGGGTGATGGTTAGGGTGAGGGTCAGTGTTAGGGTTAGCATAAGGGTTATGGTGAGGGTGAGCGCTAGGGTGAGGGTTCGGGATAGGGTTAGGGATAGGATAAGGATTAAGTTTATGGTTAAGGTTAGTATTAGGGGAGGGTAAAGGTGAGGGTAAGGGTTAGGATGAGTTTTAGTTTGAGGGTGAGAGTTAGGGTTAGGGTTAGGGTGAGGTTAAGGGTTAGGGTGAGGGTTAGCCTGAGGTTGACTGTTAGGTTTAGCATTATGGTTAGGGTGAGGATGAGGGTTAGGGTGAGGGTTCGGGTTAGGGTTATTGATAGGGTGAGGGGTAGGTTTAGAGTTAGGTTTAGGATTAGGTTGAGGGTGAGGGTGAGTGTTAGGGTTAGGGTGAGGGTTAGGTTTAGAGTGAGTGTTAGGGTTAGGGTTAGGGTGAGGCTGAGTTTGAGGGTTAGGCTGAGGGTTAGGGTTAGGGTGAGTGTGAGGGTTTGGGTTAGGTTGAGGATGTGGGTGAGGGTCAGGGTGAAGATGAGGGTTAGGGTTAGGCTTAGGTTTAGGGTGAGGGTTAGTGTTAGGGTGACTATTAGAGTTAGGGTGAGGGTTAGGGTAAGTGATAGGGTTCGGGTTAGGGTTAGGGTGACGGTTAGGTTGAGGTTTAGTGTTAGGGTGAGGGTCAGGCTCACGGTTAGTGTTAGGGTTAGGATGAGAATTGAGTTTAGAGTGAGGGTTAGCATGAAGTTTAGGGTTAAGGTGAAGCCTAGTTGAGGGTTTCGGATAGGGAAGGGTTAGGGTTAGGGTTAGGGTTAGGATTAGGGTGATGGTGAGGGTTAGGTTGAGGATTAGGTTTAGGGTGAGGGTGAGGGTTAGGGTGAGGGTGAGGGTTCGGTTGAGAGTGAGGTTTCCATTGAGAGTGAGATTTAAAGTGTAGGTGAGGGTTAGTGTTAGGGTGATTTTTAGACTGATGGTGAGGTTTAGTGTGAGGGTGAGGGTTAGGGTTAGGTTTAGGGTGATGGTTAGGGTTAGGGTTAGCGTGACGGTTAGGGTGAGGGGTAGGGTGAGTGTGAGTGTTAGGGTTAGCGTTAGGGTTAGGGTGAGGGTTAGGGTTAGGATTAGGGTTAGATTTAGGGTTAGGCTGAGGGTGAGGGTGAGGGTGAGGCTTAGGATTAGTGTTAGGGTTAGGCTGAAGATGAGTGTGAGGGTGAGGTGGAGGATTAGGGTGAGGGTGAGGGTTAGGTTTAGGGTTAGGGTTAGGGTGAGGGTGAGGGTGAGGGTTAGGGTGAGGGTGCGGGTGAGGATTAGGGTTAGGATTAGGGTTGGGGTTTGGGTTAGGGTTATTGTTAGGGTTAGGTTTAGGGTTAGGGTGAGGGTGAGGATGAGGGTTTTCTTTAGGGATCGGGTTACGTTGAGGATGTGGGTTCGGTTGATGGTTAGGGTTAGGAATAGGGTTAGGGTTAAGGTTAGGCTGAGTGGGAGGGTGAGGTGGAGGGGGAGGGAAGGGTTAGGGTTAGGGTTAGGGTGAGGGCTAGTGTGAGGGTGAGGGTTAAGGTGAGTGTGAGGGTGAGGGTTTCGGTTAGGTAAGGGTTAGCATTATTGTTATGGTGAGGATTAGGTTGAGCGTGAGGTTTAGTGTGAGGGTTAGGATTAGTGTTAGGGTTTGGGTGAGGGTTAGGGTTAGGGTTAGGGTGATGTTTAGATGAGGGTGAGGTTTTGTGTGAGGGTTAGGTTTCGGGTGAGGTTGAAGGTTAGGGTGTGGGTGAGGTTTAGGGTTAGGGTGATGGTTAGGGTAAGGCTGAGGGTTAGTGTGAGGGTGAGGGATAGGGTTAGGATTAGGGTGAGGGTTAGGTTTAGGGTGATGTTTAGGGTGAGAATGTGGGTTAAGGTGAGGGTGAGGTTGAGGGTTAGGGTGAGGCTGAGGGTGAGGGTGACGGTTAGGTTTAGCGTTATGTTTAGGGTGAGGGTGAGGGTGAGGTTTAGGGTTAGTATTAGGGTTAGGGTTAGACTGAGGGTGAGGTTGAGGGTGAGGGTTAGTGTTAGGGTTAGGGTGACTCTTAGGTTTAGTGTGAGGGTTAGGGTGATGGTGAGGTTAAAGGTGAGGGTTAGGGTGAGGGTGAGGGTGAGGGTGAGTGTTAGGGTTAGGATTAGGCTTATGGTGAGTTTTAGGGTTAGGGTTAGGATTTGGGTGAGGGTTAGTGTTAGGATTATGGTTATGGTTAGTGTTAGGGTTATTTTTATGGTTAGGGTTTGGGTTAGGGTGAGGGTGAGTGTGAGGGTTAACATTAGGGTTAGGGTTAGGGTTAGGTTTAGGGTGAGAATGGGAGTGAGGGTGAGGGTTAGGATTAGGGTTAAGCTTAAGCTGTGGGTGAGGGTATGGGTGAGGGTGAGGGTTAGGGTTAGGGTTAGGGTAAGTGTGACGGTGAGGCTTAGGGTGAGGATTACGTTGAGGTTGAGGGTTAGTGTGAGGGTTAGGGTTAGGGTGAGGTTTAGGGTCAGGGTTGGGGTGAGGGTTAGGGTTAGGGTGATGTTTAGGGTGAGGGTGATGTTTAGGGTGAGGTTTAAGTTTCGGGTGAGGTTGAGGGTTAGGGTGTGGGTGAGGATTAGGGTTACAGTGAGGGTTAGGTTTAGGGTGAGGGTTAGGGTGAGGGTGAGGGATAGGGTTAGGGATAGGTTTAGTTTGAGGCTTAGGGTTAGGGTTAGGGTTAGGGTTAGGATGAGGGGTAGGGTTAGGTTTAGGGTGAGGGTTAGGGTGAGGGTGAGGGTAAGGGTTAGGGTGAGGGTTAGGGTGAGGGTGAGTTTTAGGGTTAGCATTAGGGCTAGGGTGATGGTGAGGGTTATGGTTAGGGTGAGGGTTAGGGTGATGTTTAGGGTTAAGGTTAGGGTGAAGGTTAGGGTGAGGTTTAGGGTTAGGGTCAGGGTTAGGGTGAGGTTTATGTTTAGTGTGAGGGCTAGGGTGAGGGTGAGGGTTAGGGTGAGGGTGAGGGTGGGGGTTTCGGTTAGGTAAGGGTTAGGGTTATGTTTCGGGTGAGGTGTAGGGTGAGGGTGAGTGTTAGGTTGAGGGTTAGGGTTAGGGTGAGGGTTAAGTTTAGGGTTAGTGTTAGGGTTATGATGAGGGTGATGGTGAGGGTTAGGATTAGGGTTAGGTTTAGGGTTAGGGTGAGGGTGAGTGTGAGGGTGAAGTTGAGGGTTAGGGTTAGGGTGAGGGTTAGGGTTAGGGTTATGTTGATGGTTATGGTTAGGGTGATGTTTAGGGTGAGAGTGAGGGTTAGGGTGAGGTTGAGGGTTCGGGTTCGGGTTCGGGTGAGGGTGAAGTTTAGGGTGTGGGTGTGGGTTAGGGTTAGGGTGACTGTGAGGGTTGGGATGAGGTTGAGTGTTAGGGTGAGGGTGAGGGTGAGGGTTAGTGTTAGGGAATGGTGAGGGTGAGGTTTAGGGTGAGGTTACGTTTAGGGTTAGGGTGAGGGTTTTTGTTAGTGTGAGTTTATGGTTAGGGTTAGGTTTAGGGTTACTGTAAGGATAAGGGTTAGGGTTAGGTTTAGGGTGAGGTTAGGGTTAGGGATATGGTTAGGGTGAGGGTTAGGGTTTGGGTGAGGGTTAGGGTTAGGTTGATGGTGAGGCTTAGGGTTAGGGTGAGGGTGAGTTTGAGGGTTAGGTTTAGGATTATGGTTAGGGTTTGGGTTAGGCTGAGGGTTAGGTTGATTGTGAGGTTGAGGGTGAGGGTGAGGGTTAGGCTGTGGGTGAGGATTAGGATTAGGGTTAGGGTTAGGGTGATGGTGAGGCTTAGGGTTAAGATTAGGTTTAGGGTTAGGGTTAGGCTGAAGGTAAGGGTGAGGGTGTTAGTGAGGCTGTGATTGAGGGTTAGGGTTAGAGTTAGGGTTAGGGTGAGGGCTAGGATAAGCAGGAGGGTTAGGGTGAGGGTGAGGGTGAGGGCGAGGGTTTCCGTTAAGTAAGTGTTAGGGTTAGGTCTAGGGTGAGGATTAGGTTGAGGTTGTGGGTTAGGGTGAGGGTTATGGTTAGGGTGATGGTTAGAGTTAGCGTTAGGGTGAGGGTTCGGGTTAGGGTGGTGTTTAGGGTGAGGGTGAGCATTAGAGTGAAGGTTAGGCTTAGGGATAGGTTTAGGGTTAGGGTTAGGGTGAGGGTTAGGATGAAGGTTAGTGTTGGGGTTAGGGTGAGGGTAAGGTTTAGAGGGAGGGTATGAGTGAGGGTGAGGGATAGGGTTATGGTGAGTGTAAGGGTTAGGGTGAGGGTTAGCATGAGGTTAAGTGTTAGAGTTAGCATAAGTGTTAGGGTGAGGGTGAGGGCTAGGGTGAGTGTTCGGGATAGGGTTAGAGATAGGATGAGGATTAGGGTTATGGTTAAGGTTAGTATTAGGGTGAGGGTGAGGGTGAGAGTTAGGGTGAGGTTGAGGGTTAGGTTTAGAGTGAGGTTTAGGGTTAGGGTTAGGGTGAGGGTTAGGGTTAGGGTTAGGATGAGGTGAGGGTTAGGGTGAGGGGTTGGGTTAGGGTTAGGGTGAGGGTTAGGATGAGGTTGTGGTTTGGGGTGAGGGTTAGGGTTAGGGTGAGGGTTAGGGTTAGGGTTAGGGTGATGGTTCGGGTTAGGGTGATGTTTAGAGTGATTGTGAGCATTAGGGTGATGGTTAGTCTGAGGTTTAGGGTTAGGGTTTGAGTGAGGGTGAAGGTTAGGGTTACGGTGAGGGTTAGGGTTAGGGTTAGGTTTAGGGTGAGGGTGAGAGTTCGGGTGAGGGTGAGGATTAGGGTGTGTGTGAGGGTTAGGGTTAGGTTTTGGTTTAGGGTGATGGTGAAGGTTAGGGTGAGGGTGAGGGTGAGGGTGAAGGTTTCAGTTAGGTAAGAATTAGGGTTAGGTTTAGGGTGAGGATTAGGGGGAGGTTGTGGGTTAGGGTGAGGGTTAGGGTTAGGGTGAGGGTGAGGGTTATGTTTAGGGTAAGAGTGAGGGTGAGGGTAAGGGTTAGGGAGAGGGTTAGGGTGAGTGTGAGGGATAGGGTTATGGTGAGGGTAAGGGTTAAGGTGAGGGTTAGGTTGAGGGTGAGTGTTATGGATATCATAAGGGTTAGGGTGGGGGTGCGGGCTAGGGTGAGGGTTCGGATTAGGGTTAGGGATATGATGAGGATTAGGGGTATGGTTAAGGTTAGTACTAGGGTGAGGGTGAGGATTTGGGTGAGGGTGAGCGTTAGGTTGTGTGTGAATGTTAGGGTTAGGTTGAGGTTTAGGGTGATGGTGAGATTTAGGGTGAGAGTGAGGGTGAGGGTGAGGGTGAGGGTTAGGGTGAGGGTGAGGGTGAGGGTGAAGGTTACGGTTAGGTAAGGGTTAGCGTTAGGTTTAGGGTGAGGATTAGGTTGAGGTTGTGGGTTAGGGTGAGGGGTAGGGTTAGGGTGGGGGTGAGGTTTATGTTTAGGGTAAGGGTGAGGGTGAGGATAAGGCTTAGAATGAGGTTTAGTGTGAGGATGAGGGTTAGGGTTAGGGTGAGGGTTTGGGTGAGAGTTAGGGTTAGGTTTAGGGTGAGGGTTAGGGTGAAGGTTAGGGTTAGGTTTAGGTTTTGGGTTAGGGTGAAGGTTAGAGTGAGGGTAAGGGTTAGGGGGAGGGTAAGAGTGAGGGTAAGGGATAGGGTTATGGTGAGGTAAAGGGTTAGGGAGAGGGTTAGCCTGAGAGTGAGTGTTAGGGTTAGCATTAGGGTTAGGGTGAGGTTGAGGGTTAGGGTGAGGTTTCGAGTTAAGGTTATTGAGAGGGTGAGGGGTAGGATTAGGGTTACGGTTATGATTAGGTTGAGGGTGAGGGTGAGTGTTAGGGTTAGGGTGAGGGTTAGGTTTAGAGTGAGGGTTAGGATTAGGGTTAGGGTGAGGCTGAGGGTGAGGGTTAGGGTGAGGGTTAGGGTTAGGGTGAGGGTGAGGGTGAGGGTTAGTGTTAGGGTGAGTATTATGGTTAGGGTGCGGCTTAGGTTGAGTGATAGGGTTCGGGTTAGGGTTAGGGTGACGATTAGGTTGAGGGTTAGGGTTAGGGTGAGGGTCAGGCTGAGGGATAGTGTTAGGGTTAGGGTGAGGGTTACATTTAGAATGAGGGCTAGGGTGAGGTTTAGGGTTAGGTTGAAGCCTAGGTGAGGGTTTCAGATAGGAAAGGGTTAGGGTTAGGGTTAGGGTTAGGATTAGGGTGAGGGTGAGGATTAGGTTGAGGGTAAGGTTTAGGGGGAGGGGGAGGGTTAGGGTGAGGGTGAAGGTTCGGGTGACGGTGAGGTTTCTGTTGAGTGTGAGGTTTAGGGTATAGGTGAGGGTTAGGGTTAGGGTGATTGTTAGGCTGATGGTGAGGTTTAGTGTGAGGGTGAGGGTTAGGGTTAGTTTTAAGGTAAGGATTAGTGTTAGGGTTAGCGTGACGGTTAGGGTGAGGGGTAGGGTTAGGGTTAGGGTGAGGGTTAGGGTTAGGGCTAGTGTGAGGATAAGGGTTAGGGTGAGGGTTAGGGTGAGTGTGAGTGTTAGGGTTAGCATTAGTGTTAGGGTGAGGGTTAGGGTTAGGATTAGGGTTAGGTTTAGGGTTTGGCTAAGGGTGAGGGTAAGGGTGAGGGTTAGGATTAGGCTTAGGTTTAGGGTTAGGCTGAGGATGAGTGTGAGGGTGAGGTTGAGGGTTAGGGTGAGGTGAGGGTTACGTTTAGGGTTAGGTTTAGGTTGAGGGTTAGGTTTAGGGTGAGGTTTAGGGTTAGGTTGATGTTTAGGGTAAGGGTGTGGGTGAGGGTGAGGGTGAGGGTTTGTGTTAGTATTAGGGTTGGGGTTAGGTTTAGGGTTACTGTTAGGGTTAGGGTTAGGGTTAGGGTGAGGGTGAGGATGAGGGTTAGCATTAGGGTTAGGGTTAGGGTGAGAGTGAGGGTGGGGGTGAGGGATAGGGTTAGGAATAGGTTTAGGGTTAAGGTTAGGCTGAGTGGGAGGGGGAGGGGGAGGGGAAGTGTAGGGTTAGGGTTAGGGTTAGGGTTATGGTGAAGGCTAGTGTGAGGGTGAGGGTTAGGGTGAGGGTGAGGGTGAGGGTTTCAGTTATGTAAGGGTTAGCATTTTTGTTACGGTGAGGATTAGGTTGAAGGTGAGGTTTAGTGTGAGGGTTAGGGTTAGGGTTTGGGTGAGGGTTAGGTTTAGGATGATGTTTAGATGAGAGTGAGGGTTAGGTGAGGGTTGGGTTTCGGGTTAGGTTGAAGGTTAGGGTGTGGGTGAGGATTAGGGTTAGGGTGAGGGTTAGGGTAAGGGTGAGGGTTAGGTTGAGGGTGAGGGATAGGGTTAGGATGAGGTTTAGGGTTAGTGTGATTGTTAGGGTGAGGTGTAGGGTTAGGGTTAGGTTGAGGTTAAGGGTTAGGGTGAGGGTGAGGGTTAGGGTTAGGGTGAGGGTGAGGTTGAGGGTGAGGGTGAGGGTGAGGGATTCGGTTAGGTAAGGGTTAGGGTTAGGTTTAGGGTGAGGATTAGGGTGAGGGTGAGTGTTAGGTTGAGGGTTAGGGTGAGGGTTAGGGTTAGGGTGAGGGCTAGGGTTTGGGTGATATTTAGGGTGAGGGTGAGGCTTAGGTTGAGGGTGACGGTTAGGGTTAGGATTAGGGTTAGTGTGAGTTTTAGGATTAGGGTTAGGGTTAAGGTTATGGTGAGGTTTAGGGTTAGGATTAGGGTTAGGATTAGGGTTAGGTTAAGGGTTTGGGTTATTGTTAGGTTTAGGTTTAGGGTTAGGGTGAGAGTGAGGGTGAGGTTAATGGTGAGGGTTAGGGTGAGGGTGACAGTGAGGGTTAGGGTGAGGCTTAGGATTAGGGTTAGAGTGAGTTTTAGGGTTAGGGGTAGGATGAGCGTTAGGGTTAGGATTACTGTTAGGGTTAGGGTTAGTATGAGGATAAGGGTTAGGGTTAGGGTTAGGGTTAGGGTTAGGGTGAGGGTGAGGGTGAGGGTTAGGGTGAGGGTGCGGGTGAGGATTAGGGTTAGGATTAGGGTTGGGGTTTGGGTTAGGGTTATTGTTAGGGTTAGGTTTAGGGTTAGGGTGAGGGTGAGGATGAGGGTTTTCTTTAGGGATCGGGTTACGTTGAGGATGTGGGTTCGGTTGATGGTTAGGGTTAGGAATAGGGTTAGGGTTAAGGTTAGGCTGAGTGGGAGGGTGAGGTGGAGGGGGAGGGAAGGGTTAGGGTTAGGGTTAGGGTGAGGGCTAGTGTGAGGGTGAGGGTTAAGGTGAGTGTGAGGGTGAGGGTTTCGGTTAGGTAAGGGTTAGCATTATTGTTATGGTGAGGATTAGGTTGAGCGTGAGGTTTAGTGTGAGGGTTAGGATTAGTGTTAGGGTTTGGGTGAGGGTTAGGGTTAGGGTTAGGGTGATGTTTAGATGAGGGTGAGGTTTTGTGTGAGGGTTAGGTTTCGGGTGAGGTTGAAGGTTAGGGTGTGGGTGAGGTTTAGGGTTAGGGTGATGGTTAGGGTAAGGCTGAGGGTTAGTGTGAGGGTGAGGGATAGGGTTAGGATTAGGGTGAGGGTTAGGTTTAGGGTGATGTTTAGGGTGAGAATGTGGGTTAAGGTGAGGGTGAGGTTGAGGGTTAGGGTGAGGCTGAGGGTGAGGGTGACGGTTAGGTTTAGCGTTATGTTTAGGGTGAGGGTGAGGGTGAGGTTTAGGGTTAGTATTAGGGTTAGGGTTAGACTGAGGGTGAGGTTGAGGGTGAGGGTTAGTGTTAGGGTTAGGGTGACTCTTAGGTTTAGTGTGAGGGTTAGGGTGATGGTGAGGTTAAAGGTGAGGGTTAGGGTGAGGGTGAGGGTGAGGGTGAGTGTTAGGGTTAGGATTAGGCTTATGGTGAGTTTTAGGGTTAGGGTTAGGATTTGGGTGAGGGTTAGTGTTAGGATTATGGTTATGGTTAGTGTTAGGGTTATTTTTATGGTTAGGGTTTGGGTTAGGGTGAGGGTGAGTGTGAGGGTTAACATTAGGGTTAGGGTTAGGGTTAGGTTTAGGGTGAGAATGGGAGTGAGGGTGAGGGTTAGGATTAGGGTTAAGCTTAAGCTGTGGGTGAGGGTATGGGTGAGGGTGAGGGTTAGGGTTAGGGTTAGGGTAAGTGTGACGGTGAGGCTTAGGGTGAGGATTACGTTGAGGTTGAGGGTTAGTGTGAGGGTTAGGGTTAGGGTGAGGTTTAGGGTCAGGGTTGGGGTGAGGGTTAGGGTTAGGGTGATGTTTAGGGTGAGGGTGATGTTTAGGGTGAGGTTTAAGTTTCGGGTGAGGTTGAGGGTTAGGGTGTGGGTGAGGATTAGGGTTACAGTGAGGGTTAGGTTTAGGGTGAGGGTTAGGGTGAGGGTGAGGGATAGGGTTAGGGATAGGTTTAGTTTGAGGCTTAGGGTTAGGGTTAGGGTTAGGGTTAGGATGAGGGGTAGGGTTAGGTTTAGGGTGAGGGTTAGGGTGAGGGTGAGGGTAAGGGTTAGGGTGAGGGTTAGGGTGAGGGTGAGTTTTAGGGTTAGCATTAGGGCTAGGGTGATGGTGAGGGTTATGGTTAGGGTGAGGGTTAGGGTGATGTTTAGGGTTAAGGTTAGGGTGAAGGTTAGGGTGAGGTTTAGGGTTAGGGTCAGGGTTAGGGTGAGGTTTATGTTTAGTGTGAGGGCTAGGGTGAGGGTGAGGGTTAGGGTGAGGGTGAGGGTGGGGGTTTCGGTTAGGTAAGGGTTAGGGTTATGTTTCGGGTGAGGTGTAGGGTGAGGGTGAGTGTTAGGTTGAGGGTTAGGGTTAGGGTGAGGGTTAAGTTTAGGGTTAGTGTTAGGGTTATGATGAGGGTGATGGTGAGGGTTAGGATTAGGGTTAGGTTTAGGGTTAGGGTGAGGGTGAGTGTGAGGGTGAAGTTGAGGGTTAGGGTTAGGGTGAGGGTTAGGGTTAGGGTTATGTTGATGGTTATGGTTAGGGTGATGTTTAGGGTGAGAGTGAGGGTTAGGGTGAGGTTGAGGGTTCGGGTTCGGGTTCGGGTGAGGGTGAAGTTTAGGGTGTGGGTGTGGGTTAGGGTTAGGGTGACTGTGAGGGT
Source organism: Dipodomys spectabilis (assembly GCF_019054845.1). Classification (NCBI taxonomy): domain Eukaryota; kingdom Metazoa; phylum Chordata; class Mammalia; order Rodentia; family Heteromyidae; genus Dipodomys; species Dipodomys spectabilis. The sequence continues at coordinate 6,349,606 of NW_024870972.1, read as the reverse complement.
TGGGATGAGGTTGAGTGTTAGGGTGAGGGTGAGGGTGAGGGTTAGTGTTAGGGAATGGTGAGGGTGAGGTTTAGGGTGAGGTTACGTTTAGGGTTAGGGTGAGGGTTTTTGTTAGTGTGAGTTTATGGTTAGGGTTAGGTTTAGGGTTACTGTAAGGATAAGGGTTAGGGTTAGGTTTAGGGTGAGGTTAGGGTTAGGGATATGGTTAGGGTGAGGGTTAGGGTTTGGGTGAGGGTTAGGGTTAGGTTGATGGTGAGGCTTAGGGTTAGGGTGAGGGTGAGTTTGAGGGTTAGGTTTAGGATTATGGTTAGGGTTTGGGTTAGGCTGAGGGTTAGGTTGATTGTGAGGTTGAGGGTGAGGGTGAGGGTTAGGCTGTGGGTGAGGATTAGGATTAGGGTTAGGGTTAGGGTGATGGTGAGGCTTAGGGTTAAGATTAGGTTTAGGGTTAGGGTTAGGCTGAAGGTAAGGGTGAGGGTGTTAGTGAGGCTGTGATTGAGGGTTAGGGTTAGAGTTAGGGTTAGGGTGAGGGCTAGGATAAGCAGGAGGGTTAGGGTGAGGGTGAGGGTGAGGGCGAGGGTTTCCGTTAAGTAAGTGTTAGGGTTAGGTCTAGGGTGAGGATTAGGTTGAGGTTGTGGGTTAGGGTGAGGGTTATGGTTAGGGTGATGGTTAGAGTTAGCGTTAGGGTGAGGGTTCGGGTTAGGGTGGTGTTTAGGGTGAGGGTGAGCATTAGAGTGAAGGTTAGGCTTAGGGATAGGTTTAGGGTTAGGGTTAGGGTGAGGGTTAGGATGAAGGTTAGTGTTGGGGTTAGGGTGAGGGTAAGGTTTAGAGGGAGGGTATGAGTGAGGGTGAGGGATAGGGTTATGGTGAGTGTAAGGGTTAGGGTGAGGGTTAGCATGAGGTTAAGTGTTAGAGTTAGCATAAGTGTTAGGGTGAGGGTGAGGGCTAGGGTGAGTGTTCGGGATAGGGTTAGAGATAGGATGAGGATTAGGGTTATGGTTAAGGTTAGTATTAGGGTGAGGGTGAGGGTGAGAGTTAGGGTGAGGTTGAGGGTTAGGTTTAGAGTGAGGTTTAGGGTTAGGGTTAGGGTGAGGGTTAGGGTTAGGGTTAGGATGAGGTGAGGGTTAGGGTGAGGGGTTGGGTTAGGGTTAGGGTGAGGGTTAGGATGAGGTTGTGGTTTGGGGTGAGGGTTAGGGTTAGGGTGAGGGTTAGGGTTAGGGTTAGGGTGATGGTTCGGGTTAGGGTGATGTTTAGAGTGATTGTGAGCATTAGGGTGATGGTTAGTCTGAGGTTTAGGGTTAGGGTTTGAGTGAGGGTGAAGGTTAGGGTTACGGTGAGGGTTAGGGTTAGGGTTAGGTTTAGGGTGAGGGTGAGAGTTCGGGTGAGGGTGAGGATTAGGGTGTGTGTGAGGGTTAGGGTTAGGTTTTGGTTTAGGGTGATGGTGAAGGTTAGGGTGAGGGTGAGGGTGAGGGTGAAGGTTTCAGTTAGGTAAGAATTAGGGTTAGGTTTAGGGTGAGGATTAGGGGGAGGTTGTGGGTTAGGGTGAGGGTTAGGGTTAGGGTGAGGGTGAGGGTTATGTTTAGGGTAAGAGTGAGGGTGAGGGTAAGGGTTAGGGAGAGGGTTAGGGTGAGTGTGAGGGATAGGGTTATGGTGAGGGTAAGGGTTAAGGTGAGGGTTAGGTTGAGGGTGAGTGTTATGGATATCATAAGGGTTAGGGTGGGGGTGCGGGCTAGGGTGAGGGTTCGGATTAGGGTTAGGGATATGATGAGGATTAGGGGTATGGTTAAGGTTAGTACTAGGGTGAGGGTGAGGATTTGGGTGAGGGTGAGCGTTAGGTTGTGTGTGAATGTTAGGGTTAGGTTGAGGTTTAGGGTGATGGTGAGATTTAGGGTGAGAGTGAGGGTGAGGGTGAGGGTGAGGGTTAGGGTGAGGGTGAGGGTGAGGGTGAAGGTTACGGTTAGGTAAGGGTTAGCGTTAGGTTTAGGGTGAGGATTAGGTTGAGGTTGTGGGTTAGGGTGAGGGGTAGGGTTAGGGTGGGGGTGAGGTTTATGTTTAGGGTAAGGGTGAGGGTGAGGATAAGGCTTAGAATGAGGTTTAGTGTGAGGATGAGGGTTAGGGTTAGGGTGAGGGTTTGGGTGAGAGTTAGGGTTAGGTTTAGGGTGAGGGTTAGGGTGAAGGTTAGGGTTAGGTTTAGGTTTTGGGTTAGGGTGAAGGTTAGAGTGAGGGTAAGGGTTAGGGGGAGGGTAAGAGTGAGGGTAAGGGATAGGGTTATGGTGAGGTAAAGGGTTAGGGAGAGGGTTAGCCTGAGAGTGAGTGTTAGGGTTAGCATTAGGGTTAGGGTGAGGTTGAGGGTTAGGGTGAGGTTTCGAGTTAAGGTTATTGAGAGGGTGAGGGGTAGGATTAGGGTTACGGTTATGATTAGGTTGAGGGTGAGGGTGAGTGTTAGGGTTAGGGTGAGGGTTAGGTTTAGAGTGAGGGTTAGGATTAGGGTTAGGGTGAGGCTGAGGGTGAGGGTTAGGGTGAGGGTTAGGGTTAGGGTGAGGGTGAGGGTGAGGGTTAGTGTTAGGGTGAGTATTATGGTTAGGGTGCGGCTTAGGTTGAGTGATAGGGTTCGGGTTAGGGTTAGGGTGACGATTAGGTTGAGGGTTAGGGTTAGGGTGAGGGTCAGGCTGAGGGATAGTGTTAGGGTTAGGGTGAGGGTTACATTTAGAATGAGGGCTAGGGTGAGGTTTAGGGTTAGGTTGAAGCCTAGGTGAGGGTTTCAGATAGGAAAGGGTTAGGGTTAGGGTTAGGGTTAGGATTAGGGTGAGGGTGAGGATTAGGTTGAGGGTAAGGTTTAGGGGGAGGGGGAGGGTTAGGGTGAGGGTGAAGGTTCGGGTGACGGTGAGGTTTCTGTTGAGTGTGAGGTTTAGGGTATAGGTGAGGGTTAGGGTTAGGGTGATTGTTAGGCTGATGGTGAGGTTTAGTGTGAGGGTGAGGGTTAGGGTTAGTTTTAAGGTAAGGATTAGTGTTAGGGTTAGCGTGACGGTTAGGGTGAGGGGTAGGGTTAGGGTTAGGGTGAGGGTTAGGGTTAGGGCTAGTGTGAGGATAAGGGTTAGGGTGAGGGTTAGGGTGAGTGTGAGTGTTAGGGTTAGCATTAGTGTTAGGGTGAGGGTTAGGGTTAGGATTAGGGTTAGGTTTAGGGTTTGGCTAAGGGTGAGGGTAAGGGTGAGGGTTAGGATTAGGCTTAGGTTTAGGGTTAGGCTGAGGATGAGTGTGAGGGTGAGGTTGAGGGTTAGGGTGAGGTGAGGGTTACGTTTAGGGTTAGGTTTAGGTTGAGGGTTAGGTTTAGGGTGAGGTTTAGGGTTAGGTTGATGTTTAGGGTAAGGGTGTGGGTGAGGGTGAGGGTGAGGGTTTGTGTTAGTATTAGGGTTGGGGTTAGGTTTAGGGTTACTGTTAGGGTTAGGGTTAGGGTTAGGGTGAGGGTGAGGATGAGGGTTAGCATTAGGGTTAGGGTTAGGGTGAGAGTGAGGGTGGGGGTGAGGGATAGGGTTAGGAATAGGTTTAGGGTTAAGGTTAGGCTGAGTGGGAGGGGGAGGGGGAGGGGAAGTGTAGGGTTAGGGTTAGGGTTAGGGTTATGGTGAAGGCTAGTGTGAGGGTGAGGGTTAGGGTGAGGGTGAGGGTGAGGGTTTCAGTTATGTAAGGGTTAGCATTTTTGTTACGGTGAGGATTAGGTTGAAGGTGAGGTTTAGTGTGAGGGTTAGGGTTAGGGTTTGGGTGAGGGTTAGGTTTAGGATGATGTTTAGATGAGAGTGAGGGTTAGGTGAGGGTTGGGTTTCGGGTTAGGTTGAAGGTTAGGGTGTGGGTGAGGATTAGGGTTAGGGTGAGGGTTAGGGTAAGGGTGAGGGTTAGGTTGAGGGTGAGGGATAGGGTTAGGATGAGGTTTAGGGTTAGTGTGATTGTTAGGGTGAGGTGTAGGGTTAGGGTTAGGTTGAGGTTAAGGGTTAGGGTGAGGGTGAGGGTTAGGGTTAGGGTGAGGGTGAGGTTGAGGGTGAGGGTGAGGGTGAGGGATTCGGTTAGGTAAGGGTTAGGGTTAGGTTTAGGGTGAGGATTAGGGTGAGGGTGAGTGTTAGGTTGAGGGTTAGGGTGAGGGTTAGGGTTAGGGTGAGGGCTAGGGTTTGGGTGATATTTAGGGTGAGGGTGAGGCTTAGGTTGAGGGTGACGGTTAGGGTTAGGATTAGGGTTAGTGTGAGTTTTAGGATTAGGGTTAGGGTTAAGGTTATGGTGAGGTTTAGGGTTAGGATTAGGGTTAGGATTAGGGTTAGGTTAAGGGTTTGGGTTATTGTTAGGTTTAGGTTTAGGGTTAGGGTGAGAGTGAGGGTGAGGTTAATGGTGAGGGTTAGGGTGAGGGTGACAGTGAGGGTTAGGGTGAGGCTTAGGATTAGGGTTAGAGTGAGTTTTAGGGTTAGGGGTAGGATGAGCGTTAGGGTTAGGATTACTGTTAGGGTTAGGGTTAGTATGAGGATAAGGGTTAGGGTGAGTGTTAGGGTGGGGGTTAGGGTTAGGGTTAGCATTAGGGTTAGGGTGAGGGTTAGGGTGAGGGTTAGGGTTAGGGTGAGGTTTAGGGTTAGGATTAGGGTGAGGGTTAGGTTTAGGGTGATGTTTATTGTGAGAGTGTGGGTTAAGGTGAGGGTGAGAGTGAGGGTTACCGTGAGGCTGAGGGTGAGGGTGATGGTTAGGGTTAGTGTTATGATTAGGGTTAGGATTAGGGTTAGGATTAGGGTTAGGCTGAGGGTGAGGGTGAGGGTTAGGATTAGGGTTAGGATTAGGGTTAGGCTGAGGGTGACTGTGAGGGTGAGGTTGAAGGTTAGGTTGTGGGTGAGGGTTAGGTTGAGGGTTAGGGTTAGGGTGAGGGTTAGGGTTAGGGTGAGGGTTAGGGTTAGGGTGAGGGTCAGGGTTAGGTTGATGATTAAGGTGAGGGTGTGGGTGAGGGTGAGGGTGAGGGTTAGGGTGAGGGTGCTGGTGAGGGTTAGGGTTAGGATTAGTGTTGGGGTTAGGGTTATTGTTAGGGTTTGGGTTATGGTTAGGGTAAGGGTTAGGTTGAGGGTTAGCGTTAGGGTTAGGGTTAGGGTGAGGGTGAGTTTGAAGGTGGGGATGAGGGTTAGGATTAGGACTAGGGTTAGGGTTAAGGTTAGGCTGAGTGGGAGGGGGAGCAGGAGGGGGAGGGTAGGGTTAGGGTTAGGATTAGTGTTAGGGTGAGGGCTAGTGTGAGGGTGAGGGTGAGGGTATCGGTTAGGTAAGCATTAGCATTATTGTTAGGGTGAGCATTAGGTTGAGGGTGAGGTTTAGTGTGAGGGTTAGGGTTAGGGTCATGATTTGGGTGAGGGTTAGGGTTAGGGTGATGTTTAGATGAGGGTGAGTTTTGGTGTGAGGGTTAGGTTTCAGGTGAGGTTGAAGGTTAGGGTGTGGGTGAGGTTTAGGATTAGGGTGAGGGTTAGGGTAAGGGTGAGGGTTAGGGTTAGTCTGAGGGTGAGGGTGACGGTTAGGGTTAGCGTTATGACTAGGGTGAGGGTGAGGGTGAGGGTGAGGGTTAGTATTAGGGTTAGGGTTAGGGTTAGGCTGAGGCTGAGGTTGAAGGTGAGGGTTAGTGTTAGGTTTAGGGTGAGGGTTAGGTTTAGTGTGAGGGTTAGGGTGATGGTGAGGATGAGGGTGAGGGTTAGGGTGAGGGTGAGTGTTAGGTTTAGGATTAGGATTATGGTGAGTTTTAGGGTTAGGATTAGGGTTTGGGTGAGGTTTAGTGTTAGGATTAGGGTTTGGGTGAGGTTTAGTGTTAGGATTAGGGTTAGGGTTAGGGTTAGGGTTTTTTTTAGGGATAGGGTTAGGGTTAGGGTGGGGGTGAGTGTGAGGGTTAGCATTAGGGTTAGGGTTAGGGTGAGGGTGGGGGTGAGGGTTAGGGTTAGGATTAGGTTTAGGGTTAAGGTTAAGCTGAGGGTGAGGGTTTGGGTGAGGGTGAGAGTTAGGTTTAGGGTTAGGTTTAGGGTGAGGTTTAGTGTGAAGGTGAGGGTTAGGGTGAGGATTACTTTGAGGTTGAGGGTTAGTGTGAGGGATAGGTTTAGGGTGAGCGTTAGGGTCAGGGTTTGGGTGAGGGTTAGGGTTAGGGTGATGTTTAGGGTGAGTGTGATGTTTAGGGTGAGGTTCAGGTTTCGGGTGAGGTTGAGGGTTAGGGTGTGGGTGAGGGTTAGGGTTACAGTGAGGGTTAGGTTTAGGGTGAGGTTTAGGGTTTGGGTGAGGGTTAGCGTTAGGGTTAGTTTTAGTTTGAGGGTTAGGGTTAGGGTTAGGGTGAGTGGTAGGGTTAGGTTTAGGGTGAGGGTTAGGGTGAGGGTGAGGGTAAGGGTTAGGGTGAGGGTTAGGGTGAGGGTGAGTTTTAGAGTTAGCATTAGGGTTAGGGTGATGGTGAGGGTTAGGGTTAGGGTGAGTGTTAGGGTAATGTTTAGGGTTAGGGTTAGGGTGAAGGTAAGGTTGAGGGGTTAGTTAGGGTTAGGGTTAGGGTGCGGGAGAGGATGTGGTTTAGGGTTCGGGTTAGGGTTAGGGTGACGGTTAGGTTGAGGGTTAGGGTTAGGGTGAGGTTCAGGCTGAGGGTTAGTGTTAGGGTTAGGGTGAGCATTAAGTTTAGAGTTAGAGCTAGGGTGAGGTTTAGGGTTAGGGTGAAGCCTAGGTGAGGGTTTCGGATAGGGAAGGCTTAGGGTTAGGGTTAGGGTTAGGGTTAGGATTAGGTGAGGGTGATGTTTAGGTTGAGGGTTTGGTTTAGGGTGAGGGTGAGGTTTAGGGTGAGGGTAAAGGTTCGGGTGAGAGTGAGATTTCCGTTGAGTGTGAGGTTTAGGTTGTAGGTGAGCGTTAGGGTTAGGGTGATTGTTAGGCTGATGGTGAGGTTTATTGTGAGGGTGAGGGTTAGGGTTAGGTTTAGGGTGAGGGTTAGTGTTAGGGTTAGCGTGACGGTTAGGGTGAGGGGTAGCGTTAGGCTTAGGTTGAGTGTTAGGGTTAGCGTTAGGGTTAGGGTGAGGGTTAGGTTTAGGATTAGGGTTAGGTTTAGGGTTAGGCTGAGGGTGAGGGTGAGGGTGAGGGTTAGGATTAGGGTTAGGTTTAGGTTTAGGCTGAAGGTGAGTGTGAGGGTGAAGTTGAGGGTGAGGGTGAGGGTGAGGGTTAGGTTGAGGGTTAGGGTTAGGGTGAGGGTTAGGGTTAGGGTGAGGATTAGGGTTAGGTTGATATTTAGGGTGAGGGTTTGGGTGAGGGTGAGGGTGTGGGTGAGGGTGAGGGTGCGGGTGAGGGTTAGGGTTAGGATTAGGTTTGGGGTTAGGGTTAGGGTTACTGTTAGAGTTAGGGTTAGGGTTAGGGTGTGGGTGAGCATCAGGATTAGCGTTAGGGTAATGGTTAGGGTGAGGGTGAGGGTGGGGGTGAGGTTTAGGGTTAGGAATAGGGTTAGGGTTAAGGTTAGGCTGAGTGGGAGGGTGAGGGGGAGGGTAGGGTAGGGTTAGGGTTAGGGTTAGGGTTAGGGTGAGGGCTAGTATGAGGGTGAGGGTTAGGGTGAGGGTGAGGGTTTCGGTTAGGTAAGGGTTAGCATTATTGTTACGTTGAGGATTAGGTTGAGGGTGAGGTTTAGTGTGTGGGTTAGGGTTAGGGTTAGGGTTTGGGTGAGGGTTAGGGTTAGGGTGATGTTTAGATGAGGGTGAGGGTTAGTGTGAGGGTTAGGTTTCGGGTGAGGTTGAAGGTTAGGGGGTGGGTGAGGATTAGGGTTAGGGTGAGGGTTAGGGTAAGTGTGAGGGTTAGGGTGAGGGTGAGGGATAGGGTTAGGATGAGGTTTAGGGTTAGTGTAATTGTTAGGGTAGGTGTAGGGTTAGGGTTAGGTTGAGGTTAAGGGTTTGGGTGAGGGTTAGGGTGAGAGTCAGGGTTAAGGTGAGGGTGAGGGTGAGGGTGAGGGATAGGGTGAGGGTTAGGGTTAGGGTGAGGTTTAGGGTTAGGTTGATGTTTGGGGTGAGGGTGTGGGTGAGGGTGAGGGTTAGGGTGAGGGTGCAGGTGAGGGTTAGGGATAGGGTGAGGGTTAGGGTTAGGGTGATATTTAGGGTGAGGATGAGGCTTAGGTTGAGGGTGACGGTTATTGTTAGGTGAGTTTTTGGGATAGGGTTAGGGTTAAGGTTATGGTGAGGTTTAGGGTTAGGATTAGGGTTAGGATTAGGGTTAGGATGAGGGTTAGGTTTAGGTTTTGGCTGAGGGTGAGTGTGAGGTTGAGGGTTAGGTTGAGGGTGAGGGTTAGGGTGAGCGTTAGCGTGAGAGTTAGGGTTAGGGTTAGGGTGAGGGTTAGGGTGAAAGTGAGGGTTAGCTTTAGGGTTTGGGTTAGGGTGAGGGTTAGGGTGAGGGTAAGGGTTAGGGGGAGGGTTAGAGTGAGGGTGAGGGATAGGGTTATGGTGAGGTTAAGGGTTAAGGTGAGGGTTAGCCTGAGTGTGAGTGTTAGGGTTAGCATTAGGGTTAGGGTGAGGATAAGGGTTAGGGTGAAATTTCGGGTTAAGATTATTGATAGGGTGAGGGGTAGGTTTAGGGTTAGGGTTAGGATTAGGTTGAGAATGAGGGTGAGTGTTAGGGTTAGGGTGAGGTTTAGGTTTAGAGTGAGGGTTAGGGTTAGGGTTAGGGTGAGGGTGAGGGTGAGAGTTAGGGTGAGGGTTTGTGTAAGGGTGAGGGTGAGGGTGAGGGTTTGGTTAGGGTGATGGTGTGGGTGAGGGTTAGGTTTAGGGTGAGGGTTAGGGTTAGGGTGAGGTTTAGGGTTAGGATTATGGTGAGGGTTAGGTTTAGGGTGATGTTTTGGGTGAGTGTGTGGGTTAAGGTGAGGGTGAGGGTGAGGGTTAGGGTGAGGCTGAGGGTGAGGGTGACGGTTAGGGTTAGCGTTATGGTTAGAGTGAGGGTGAGGGTGAGGTTTAGGGTTAGTATTAGGGTTAGGGTAAGGGTTAGGCTGAGGATGAGGTTGAGGGTGAGGGTTAGTGTTAGGATCAGGGTGACTTTTAGGTTTAGTGTGAGGGTTAGGGTGATGGTGAGGTTGAGGCTGAGGGTGAGTGTTAGGGTTAGTATTAGGGTTATGGTGAGTTTTAGGGTTAGGGTTAGGGTTTTGGTGAGGGTTAGTGTTAGGATTAGGTTAGGGTTAGGGTTATTTTTATGGTTAGGGTTTGGGTTAAGGTGAGGGTGAGTATGAGGATTAACATTAGGTTTAGGGTTAGGGTTAGGTTTAGAGTGAGGGTGAGGGTGAGCCTTAGGGTTAGGATTAGGGTTAGGCTTATGTTTAAGCTGAGAGTGAGGGTGAGGGTGAGGGTGAGGGTTAGGTTTAGTGTTAGAATTAGGGTGAGGGCTAGTGTGATGGTGAGGGTTAGGGTGAGGATTACGTTGAAGTTGAAGGTTAGTGTGAGGGTTAGTGTGAGGGTGAGGTTTAGGGTCAGGATTTGGGTGAGGGTTAGGGTTAGGGTGATTTTTAGTGTGAGGGTGATATTTAGGGTGAGGTTTAGGTTTCAAGTGAGGTTGAGGGTTAGGGTGTGGGTGAAGGTTTGGGTTACAGTGAGGGTTAGGTTAAGGGTGAGGGTTAGGGTGAGGGTGAGGGATAGGGTTAGGTTAGGTTTAGTTTGAGGGTTAGGGTTAGGGTGAGTGGTAGGGTTAGGTTTAAGGTGAGGGTTAGGGTGAGGGTGAGGGTAAGGGTTAGGGTGAGGGTTAGGGTGAGGGTGAGTTTTAGGGTTAGCATTAGGGTTAGGGTGAGGGTGAGGGTTAGGGTTAGGGTGATGTTTAGGGTTAGGGTTAGGGTGAAGGTTAGGGTGAGGTTTAGGGTTAGGGTCAGGGTTAGGGTGCGGGTGAGGGTGAGGGTTAGGGTTAGGGTTAGGGTTAGGGTTAGGGTGAGGTTTAGGTTTAGTGTTAGGGCCAGGGTGAGGGTGAGGGTTAGGGTGAGGGTGAGGGTGGGGGTTTAGGTTAGGTAATATTTATGGTTATGTTTCGGTTGAGGTGTAGGGTGAGGGTGAGTGTTAGGTTGAGGGTTAGGGTTAGGGTGAGGGTTAGGGTGAGGGTAAGGGTTATGGTTAGTGTTAGGGTTATGATGAGGGTGAGGGTTAGGATTAGGGTTAGGTTTAGGGTTAGGGTGAGGGTGAGTGTGAGGGTGAGGTTGAGGGTTAGGGTTAGGGTGAGGGTTAGGGTTAGGGTTAGGGTGAGGGTTATGGTTAGGGTGATTTTTAGGGTGAGAATGAGGGTTAGGGTGAGGTTGAGGGTTCGTTTTCGGGTTCGGGTGAGGGTGAAGTTTAGTGTGTGGGTGTGGGTTAGGGTTAGGGTGAGGGTTAGGGTGACTGTGAGGGTTAGGATGAGGTTGAGGGTTAGGGTGAGGGTGAGGGTGAGGGTTAGGGTTAGGGTTAGTGTTAGGGTTATGATGAGGGTGAGGGTGAGGATTAGGATTATGGTTAGGTTTAGGGTTAGGCTGAGTGTGAGTGTGAGGGTGAGGTTGAGTGTTAGGGTTATGGTGAGGTTACATTTAGGGTTAGGGTGAGGGTTTTTGTTAGTGTGAGTTTAGGGTTAGGGTTAGGTTTAGGGTTAGTGTGAGGATAAGTGTTAGGGTGAGGGTTAGGGATAGGGTTAGTGTGAGGAGTAGGGTTAGGGTGAGGGTGAGGGTTATGTTTAGGGTAAGGGTGAGGGTGAGGATAAGGCTTAGGATGAGATTTAGTGTGAGGATGAGGGTTAGGATTAGGGTTAGGGTGAGGGTTAGGGTGAGAGTTAGGGTTAGGTTAGGGTGAAGTTTAGGGTTAGATTTAGTGTTTGGTTTAGGGTGAGGGTTAGGGTGAGGGTAAGGGTTAGGGGGAGGGTTAGAGTGAGGGTGAGGGATAGGGTTATGGTGAGGTAAAGGGTTAGGGTGAGGGTTAGCCTGAGGGTGAGTGTTAGGGTTAGCATTAGGGTTAGGGTGAGGATAAGGGTTAGGGTGAGGTTTCGGGTTAAGATTATTGATAGGGTGAGTCGTAGGTTTAGGGTTATGGTTAGGATTAGGTTGAGAGTGAGGGTGACTGTTAGGGTTAGCTTGAGGTTTAGGTTTAGAGTGAGGGTTAGGGTTAGGGTTAGGGTGAGGCTGAGGGTGAGAGTTAGGGTGAGGGTTTGTGTAAGGGTGAGGGTGAGGGTGAGGGTTTGATTAGGGTGAGGGTTTGGGTAAAGGTTAGGGTGAGGATGAGGGTTAGGGTTAGGATTAGGGTTAGGGTGAGGGTTAGGGTCAGGGATAGGGTTCGGGTTTGGGTTAGGTTGAGGGTTACGTTTAGGGTGAGGGTCAGGCTGAGGGTTAGTGTTAGGGTTAGGGTGAGGGTTAAGTTTATAGTGAGGGCTAGGGTGATGTTTAGGGTTAGGTTGAAGCCTAGGTGAGGGTTTCGGATAGGAAAGGGTTAGGGTTAGGGTTAGGGTTAGGATTTGGGTGAAGTTGAGGGTTAGGTTGAGGGTAAGGTTTAGGGTGAGGTTGAGGTTTCCGTTGAGTGTGAGGTTTAGGGTGTAAGAGAGGGTTAGGCTTAGGGTGATTGTTAAGCTAATGGTGAGGTTTAGTGTGAGCATGAGGGTTAGGGTTAGGTTTAGGGTGAGGGTTACCTTGATGGTTAGGGTGAGGGGTAGGGTTAGGGTTAGGGTGAGGGTTAGGGTTAGGGTTAGTGTGAGTATAAGGGTTAGGGTGAGGGTTAGGGTGAGTGTGAGTGTTAGGGTTAGCGTTAGGGTTAGTGTGAGTGTTAGGGTGAGGGTTAGGGTTAGGGTGAGGTTTAGGTTTAGGATTAGCGTGAGGGTTAGGTTTAGGGTGATGTTTAGGGTGAGAATGTGGGTTAAGCTGAGGGTGAGGGTGAGGGTTAGGGTGAGGCTGAGGGTGAGGGTGAGGGTGAGGTTTAGGATTAGGGTTAGCTTTAAGGTTAGGCTGAGGGTGAGTGTGAGGGTGAGGTTGAGTGTTAGGGTGAGGGTGAGGGTTAGGTTGAGGGTCAGGGTTAGGTTTATAATTAGGGTGAGGGTGTGGGTGAGGTTGAGGGTTAGGGTGAGGGTGCTGGTGAGGGTTAGGGTTAGGATTAGGGTTGGGTTTAGGGTTAGGGTTGTTGTTAGGGTTTGGTTTAGGGTTAGAGTCAGGGTGAGGATGAGGGTTAGGGTTAGGGTTAGGGTTAGGATGAGGGTGAGGGTGATAGTGGGGGTGAGGGTTATGGTTAGGAATAGGGTTAGGGGTAAGGATAGGCTGAGTGGGAGGGTGAGGGGGAGAGGTAGGGTAGGGTTAGGGTTAGGTTAGGGTTAGGGAGAGGGCTAGTGTGAGGGTGAGGGTTATGGTGAGGGTGAGGGTGAGGGTATCGGTTAGGTAAGGGTTAGCATTATTTTTTTTTTTTTGGTTCCGGTCCTGGGGCCTGAACTCGGGGCCTGGGCGCGGTCCCTCAGCTCTTCAGCTCAAGGCTAGCGCACTACAACTTGAGCCACAGTGCCACTTCCGGCTTTTTTCTTTTTGCTTATGTGGTGCTGAGGAATCGAACCCAGGGCCTCGAGCATGCAAGGCAAGCGCTCAACTACTGAGCCACCTTCCCAGACCAGGGTTAGCATTATTGTTAGGGTGAGCATTAGGTTGAGGGTGAGGTTTAGTGTGAGGTTTAGGGTTAGGGTTAGGGTTTGTGTGAGGGTCAGGGTTAGGGTGATGTTTAGATGAGGGTGAGGTTTAGTGTGAGGGTTAGGTTTCGGGTGAGGTTGAAGGTTAGGGTGTGGGTGGGGTTTAGGATTAGGGTGAGGGTTAGGATAAGGGTGAGGTTTAGGGTGAGGGTGAGGGATAGGGTTAGGATGAGGTTTAGGGTTAGTGTGATTGTTAGGGTTAGGTTTAGGGTTAGGGCTAGGTTGAGGGTAAGGGTTAGGGTGAGGATTAGGGTGAGAGTGAGGGTTAGGGTGAGGGTGAGGGATTCGGTTATGTAAGGGTTAGGGTTAGGGTGAGGGTGAGGTTTAGGGTTAGGGTTAGGGTGAGGGTGAGGGATTCAGTTAGGTAAGGGTTAGGGTTAGGTTTAGGGTGAGGATTAGGTTGAGGGTGAGTGTTAGGTTGAGGGTTAGGGTTAAGGTTAGGGTTAATGTTAGGGTGAGTTTTAGGGTTAGGGTGATATTTAGGGTGAGGGTGAGGCTTAGGTTGAGGGTGAGGGTTAGGGTTAAGATTAGGGATAGGGTGGGTTTTAGGGTTAGGGTTAAGCTTATGGTGTGGGTTAGGGTTAGGATTAGCGTTAGGATTAGGGTTAGGTTTAGGGTTTGGCTTATTGTTAGGTATAGGGTTAGGGTTAGGGTTAGGGTGAGGGTGAGGGTAAGGGTGAGGTTTAGGGTGAGGGTACAGTGAGGGTTAGGGTTAGGGTTAGGATTAGGGTTAGGGTGAGTTTTAGGGTTAGGGTTAGGATGAGCGTGAGGGTTAGGATTACTGTTAGGGTTAGGTTTAGTGTGAGGATAAGGGTTAGGGTGAGGGTTAGGGTTGGGGTGAGGGTTAGGGTTAGCGCTAGGATTAGGGTGAGAGTGAGGGTGAGGGTTAGGGTTAGGTTGAGGTTTAGGGTTAGAATTAGGGTAAGGGTTAGGTTTAGGGTGATGTTTAGGGTGAGGGTGTGGGTTAAGGTGAGGGTGAGGGTGAGGGTTACGGTGAGGCTGAGAGTGAGGGTGATGGTTAGTGTTAGCGTTATGGTTAGGGTGAGGGTTAGGGTTAGTATTAGGGTTAGAGTTAGGGTTAGGCTGAGGGTAAGGTTAAGGGTGAGGGTTAGTGTTAAGGTTAGGGTGAGGGTTAGGTTTAGGGTTAGGTTTAGGGTGAGCGTTAGTGTGACGGTGAGGGTGAGGGTTAGGGTTAGGGTTAGGGTTAAGGTGAGGCTTAGGGTGAGGGTTAGTGTTAGGGTTAGGGTTAGGGTGAGGGTTGGGTTTTGGTTGAGGGTTAGAGTTAGGGATAGGGTGAGGGTGAGTGTGAGGATGAGGTTGAGTGTTAGGGTGAGGGTGAGGGTTAGGGTTAGGATGAGGGTTAGGGTTAGGGTGAGGGTCAGGGTTAGCTTGATGATTAGTGTGAGGGTGTGGGTGAGGGAGAGGGTGAGGGTGAGGGTTAGGGTGAGGGTGCTGGTGAGGGTTAGGGTTAGGATTAGGGTTGGGGTTAGGGTTAGGGTTATTGTTCGGGTTTGGGTTAGGGTTTGGGTGAGGGTGAGGATGAGGGTTAGCGTTAGGATTAGGATTAGTGTTAGGGTGAGTGTGAGGGTGAGGGTTAGGGTTAGGAATAGGGTTAGGGTTAAGGTTGGGCTGAGTGGGAGGGTGAGGGGGAGGGGTAGGGTAGGGTTAGGGTTAGGGTTAGGGTTAGAGTGAGGGCTAGTATGAGGGTATGGGTTAGGGTGAGGGTGAGGGTGAGGTTATCGGTTAGGTAAGGGTTGGCATTATTGTTAGGGTGAGCATTAGGTTGATGGTGAGGTTTATTGTGAAGGTTGGGGTTAGGGTTAGGGTTTAGGTGAGGGTTAGGCTTAGGGTGATGTTTAGATGAGGGTGAGGTTTAGTGTGAGGGTTAGGTTTCAGGTGAGGTTGAAGTTTAGGGTGTGGGTGAGGTTTAGGATTAGGGTGAGGGTTAGGGTAAGGGTGAGGGTTAGGGTGAGGGTGACAGATAGGGTTAGGATGAGGTTTAAGGTTAGTGTGATTGTTAGGGTTAGGTTTAGGGTTAGGGTTAGGGTGAGGGTAAGGGTTAGGGTGAGGATTAGGGTGAGAGTGAGGGTTAGGGTGAGGGTGAGGGTGAGGGGTTCGATTAGGTAAGGGTTAGGGTTAGGTTTAGGGTGAGAATTAGGTTGAGGGTGAGTGTTAGGTTGACGGTTAGGGTTAGGGTGAGGGTTAGGGTTAGGGTTTGGGTGTGGGTTAGGGTTAGGGTGATATTTAGGGTGAGGGTGACGCTTAGGTTGAGGGTGAGGGTTAGGGTTAGGATTAGGGTTAGGGTGAGTTTTAGGTTTAGGGTTAGGTTTATGGTGTGGGTTAGGGATAGGATTAGGGTTAGGTTTAGGGTTTGGGTTACAGTTAGGTTTAGGGTTAGGGTTAGGGTGAGGGTGAGGGTGAGGGTAAGGGTGAGGTTTAGGGTGAGGGTGACAGTGAGGGTTAGGGTTAGGATTAGGATTAGGGTTAGGGTGAGTTTTAGGGTTAGGGTTAGGATGAGCATTAGGGTTAGGATTACTGCTAGGGATAGGGTTAGTGTGAGGATAAGGGTTAGGGTGAGGGTTAGGGTTAGCGCTAGGTTTAGGGTGAGGGTGAGAGTGAGGGTTAGGGTTAGGGTGAGGTTTAGGGTTAGGATTAGGGTGAGGGTTAGGTTTAGGGTGATGTTTAGGGTGAGGGTGTGGATTAAGGTGAAGGTGAGGGTGAGGGTTAGGGTGAGGCTGAGGGTGAGGGTGACGGTTACGGTTAGAGTTATGGTTACGTTGAGGGTGAGGGTGAGGGTTAGGGTTAGTATTAGGGTTAGAGTTAGGGTTAGGCTGAGAGTGAGGTTGAGGGTGAGGGTTAGTGTTAGGGTTAGGGTGAGGGTTAGGTTTAGGGTTAGGTACAGGGTGAGCGTTAGTGTGATGGTGAGGGTGAAGGTTAGGGTTAGGGTTAGGGTTAAGGTGAGGTTTAGGGTGAGGTTTAGTGTTAGGGTTAGGGTGAGGGTGCGGGTTAGGGTTAGGGTTAGGGTGAGGGTTGGGTTTTGGTGAGGGTTAGAGTTAGGGATAGGGAGAGGGTGAGGGTGAGGGTTAGGTTTAGGCTTAGGTTTAGGGTGAGTTTGAGGGCTAAGTTTAGCATTAGGGTTAGGTTGAAGGTGAGGGTTAGGTTTAAGATTAAGGTTATTGTTAGGGTTAGGGTGAGGGTGAGGGTTCAGGTGAGCGTGAGAGTTAGGGTGTGTGTGAGGGTTAGGGTTAGGGTGAGGTTTAGGGAGATGGTGATGATTAGGGTGAGGGTGAAGGTGAGGTTGAGGTTTAGGGTGAGGGTGAGGGTGAAGGTTTCGGTTAGGTAAGGGTTAGGGTTAGGTTTAGTGTGAGGATTAGGTTGAGGTTGTGGGTTAGGGTGAGCGTTAGGGTTAGGGTGAGGGTGAGGGTTATGTTTAGGTAAGGGTGAGGGTGAGGGTAAGGGTTAGGAGGTTTAGGGTGAATGTGATAGTTAGGGTGTGGGTGAGGGTGAGGGTGAGGGTTAGTGTGAGGGTGAGGGTGAGTGTGAAGGTTTCGGTTAGGTAAGTATTAGTGTTAGGTTTAGGGTGAGGTTGTGGGTTAGGGCGAAGTTAGGGTTAGGCTGAGGGTGAGGGTTATGTTTAGGGTAAGGGTGAGGGTGAGGGTAAGGTTTAGGGGGAGGGTAAGGGTGAGGGTGAGGGATAGGGTTATGGTGAGGGTAAGGGTTAGGGTGAGGTTTAGGGTGAGGGTGAGTGTTAGTGTTAGCATAAGGGTTAGGGTGAGGGTGAGGGCTATTGTGAGGGTTCGGGTTAGGGTTAGGGATAGGGTGAGGATTAGGGTTATGGTTAAAGTTAGTATTAGGGTGAGGTTGAGGGCGAGGGTTAGGGTGAGGCTATTTCTTGGTTTAGAGTGCGGTTTAGGGTTATGGTTAGGGTGAGGGTAAGTGTGAGGGTGAGGGTGAGGGTTAGGTTTTGGGTTAGGTTTAAGGTTAGGTTGAGGGTGAAGATTAGGGTGAAGTTGTGGGTTAGGGTGAGGGTTAGGGTTAGTGTGAGGGTGAGGGTTATGTTTAGGTAAGGGTGAGGGTGAGGGTAAGGGTTAGGAGGAGGTTTAGGGTGAATGTGAGAGTTAGGGTGTGGGTGAGGGTGAGGGTGAGGGTTAGTGTGAGGGTGAGGGTGAGTGTGAAGGTTTCGGTTAGGTAAGTATTAGTGTTAGGTTTAGGGTGAGGTTGTGGGTTAGGGTGAGGTTAGGGTTAGGGTGAGGGTGAGGGTTATGTTTAGGGTAAGGGTGAGGGTGAGGGTAAGGTTTAGGGGGAGGGTAAGGGTGAGGGTGAGGGATAGGGTTATGGTGAGGGTAAGGGTTAGGGTGAGGTTTAGGGTGAGGGTGAGTGTTATTGTTAGCATAAGAGGTAGGGTGAAGGTGAGGGTTATTGTGAGGGTTCGGGTTAGGGTTAGGGATAGGGTGAGGATTAGGGTTATGGTTAAAGTTAGTATTAGGGTGAGGTTGAGGGTCAGGGTTAGGGTGAGGGTGAGGCTTAGGTTTAGAGTGCGGTTTAGGGTTAGGGTTAGGGTGAGGGTAAGGTTGAGGGTGAGGGTGAGGGTTAGGTTTTGGGTTAGGTTTAAGGTTAGGTTGAGGGTGTGGGTGAGGGTTACGGTTAGGATTAGCGTTAGGTTTAGGGTTAGGATGAGGGTGAGGGTTATTGTTAGGGTTAGGGTGAGGGTGATGGTGAGGATTAGGTTTAGGGTGATGTTTAGGGTGAGGGTGAGGGTTAGGGCAAGGGTGAGGGTTCGGTTGAGGGTGAGGCTTCGGGTGAGGGTGATGGTTATGGTGTGGGTGTGGTTTAGGGTTAGGGTGAGGGTTACGGTTACAGTGAGGTTTAGGATGATCTCGAGCGTTAGGGTTAGGGATAGGGTGAGGGTTAAGTTTAGAGTGAGGGCTAGGGTGAATTTTAGGGTTAGGATGAAGCCTAGGTGAGGGTTTCAGATAGGGAATGGTTAGGGTTAGGGTTAGGGTTAGGATTAGGGTGAGGGTGAGGCTTAGATTTAGAGTGCGGTTTAGGGTTAGGGTTAGGGTGATGGTGATCGTGAGGATTAGGTTTAGGGTGATGTTTAGGGTGAGGGTGAGGGTTAGGGCAAGGGTGAGGGTTCGGTTGAGGGTGAAGCTTCGGGTGAGGGTGATGGTTATGGTGTGGGTGTGGTTTAGGGTTAGGGTGAGGGTTATGGTTACAGTGAGGTTTAGGATGATCTTGAGGGTTAGGGTTAGGGATAGGGTTAGGGTTAGTGTGAGGATAAGGGTTAGGGTGAGGGTTAGGGTGGGGGTGAGGCTTAGGGTTAGCATTAGGGTTAGGGTGAGGGTGAGGGTGAGTGTTAGGGTTAGGGTGAGGTTTAGGATTAGGATTAGGGTGAGGGATAGGTTTAGGGTGATGTTTAGGGTGAGGGTGTGGGTTAAGGTGAGGGTGAGGGTGAGGGTTAGGGTGAGGCTGAGGGTTAGGGTTAGGATTATTGTTAAGGTTTGGTTTAGGGTTAGGGTGAGGGTTAGGTTTAGGGTTAGGCTGAGGGTGAGGGTGAGGGTGAGGGTTAGCATTAGGGTTAGGTTTAGGGTTAGGCTGAGGGTGAGGGTGAGGGTGAGTTTGAGGGTTAGGGTGAGGGTGAGGGTTAGGTTGAGTGTTTGGGTTATGCTGAGGGTTAGGGTTAGGGTGAGCGTCAGTGTTAGGTTGATGATTAGGGTGAGGGTGTGGGTGAGGGTGAGGGTGAGGGTTAGGGTGAGGGTCCTAGAGAGGGTTAGGGTTAGGATTAGTGTTGGAGTTAGGGTTAGGGTTATTGTTAGGGTTTGGGTTAGGGTTAGGTTGAGGGTGAGGATGAGGGTTAGGGTTAGGGTTAGGGTTAGGGTGAGGGTGAGGGTGAGGGTGGGGGTGAGAGTTAGGGTTAGGAATAGGGATAGGGTTAAGTTTAGGCTGAGTGGGAGGGTGAGGGGAGGGGGAGGGTAGGCTTAGGGTTAGGGTTAGGGTTAGGGTGAGGGCTAGTGTGAGGGTGTGGGTTAGAGTGATGCTGAGGTTGAGGTTATCGGTTAGGTAAATGTTAGCATTATTGTTACGGTGAGAATTAGGTTGAGGGTGAGGTTTAGTGTGAGGGTTAGGGTTTGGGTTATGGTTTGGGTGAGGGTTAGGGTTAGGGTGATATTTAGATGAGGGTGAGGTTTAGTGTGAGGTTTAGGTTTCGGGTGAGGTTGAAAGTTAGGGTGTGGGTGAGGTTTAGGGTTATGGTGAGGGTTAGGGTAAGTGTGAGGGTTAGGGTGAGGGTGAGGGATATGGTTAGGATGAGGTTTAGGGTTAGTGTGATTGTTAGGGTTAGGTTTAGTGTTAGGGTTAGGTTGAGGGTAAGGGTTAGGGTGAGGATTAGGGTGAGAGTGAGGGTTAGGGTGAGGGTGAGGGTGAGGGTGAGGGTGAGGGGTTCGATTACGTAAGGGTTAGGGTTAGGGTTAGGGTGAGGGTGAGGTTTAGGGTAAGGTTTACGGTGAGGGTGAGGGTGAGGGTGAGGGATTCGGTTAGGTAAAGGTTAGGGTTAGGTTTAGGGTGAGAATTAGGTTGAGGGTGAGTGTTAGGTTGACGGTTAGGGTTATGGTGAGTGTTAGGGTTAGGGTTTGGGTGAGGGTTAGGGTTAGGGTGATATTTAGGGTGAGGGTGAGGCTTAGGTTGAGGGTGAGGGTTAGGATTAGGATTAGGGTTAGGGTGAGTTTTAGATTTAGGGTTAGGTTTATGGTGTGGGTTAGGGTTTGGATTAGGGTTAGGATTAGGGTTAGGTTTAGGGTTTGGGTTACGGTTAGGTTTAGGGTTACGGTTAGGGTGAGGGTGAGGGTGAGGGTAAGGGTGAGTTTTAGGGTGAGGGTGACAGTGAGGGTTAGTTTTAGGGTTAGGATTAGGGTTAGGGTGAGTTTTAGGGTTAGGGTTAGGATGAGCGTTAGGGTTAGGATTACTGTTAGGGTTAGGGTTAGTGTGAGGATAAGGGTTAGGGTGAGGGTTAGGGTGGGGGTGAGGGTTAGGGTTAGCGCTAGGGTTAGGGTGAGGGTGAGGGTGAGTGTTAGGGTTAGGGTGAGGTTTAGGATTAGGATTAGGGTGAGGGATAGGTTTAGGGTGATGTTTAGGGTGAGGATGTGGTTTTAGGTGAGGGTGAGGGTGAGGGTTAGGGTGAGGCTGAGGGTGAGGGTGACGGTTAGGGTTAGAGTTATTGTTACAGTGAGGGTGAGGGTGAGGGTTAGGGTGAGGCTGAGGGTGAGGGTGACGGTTAGGGTTATAGTTATTGTTACAGTGAGGGTGAGGGTGAGGGTTAGGGTTAGTATTAGGGTTAGAGTTAGGCTTAGGCTGAGGGTGAAGTTGAGGATGAGGGTTAGTGTTAGGGTTAGGGTGAGGGTTAGGTTAAGGGTTAGGTATAGGGTGAGCGTTAGTGTGACGTTGAGGGTGAGGGTTAGGGTTAGGGTTAGGTTTACGGTGAGGTTTAGGGTGAGGGTTAGTGTTAGGGTTAGGGTTAGGCTGAGGGTGCGGGTTAGGGTTAGGGTTAGGGTGAGGGTTAGGTTAAGGGTTAGGTATAGGGTGAGCGTTAGTGTGACGGTGAAGGTGAGGGTTAGGGTTAGGGTTAGGGTTAAGTTGAGGTTTAGGGTGAGGGTTAGTGTTAGGGTTAGGGTTAGGCTCAAGGTGCGGGTTAGGGTTAGGGTTAGGGTGAGGGTTGGGTTTTGGGTGAGGGTTAGAGTTAGGGATAGGGAGAGGGTGAGGGTGAGAGTTAGGTTTAGGCTTAGGGTTAGGGTGGGTTTGAGGGTTAAGTTTAGCGTTAGGGTTAGGTTGAAGGTGAGGGTTAGGTTTAAGATTAAGGTTATTGTTAGGGTTAGGGTGAGGGTTAGGGTGAGGGTGAGGGTTCAGGTGAGCGTGAGTGTTAGGGTGTGTGTGAGGGTTAGGGTTAGGGTGAGGTTTAGGGAGATGGTGATGATTAGGGTGAGGGTGAAGGTGAGGTTGAGGTTTAGGGTGAGGGTGAGGGTGAGGGTGAAGGTTTCGGTTAGGTAAGGGTTAGGGTTAGGTTTAGTGTGAGGATTAGGTTGAGGTTGTGGGTTAGGGTGAGCGTTAGGGTTAGGGTGAGGGTGAGGGTTATGTTTAGGTAAGGGTGAGGGTAAGGGTTAGGAGGTTTAGGGTGAATGTGAGAGTTAGGGTGTGGGTGAGGGTGAGGGTGAGGGTTAGTGTGAGGGTGAGGGTGAGTGTGAAGGTTTCGGTTAGGTAAGTGTTAGTGTTAGGTTTAGGGTGAGGTTGTGGGTTAGGGCGAAGTTAGGGTTAGGCTGAGGGTGAGGGTTATGTTTAGGGTAAGGGTGAGGGTGAGGGTAAGGTTTAGGGGGAGGGTAAGGGTGAGGGTGAGGGATAGGGTTATGGTGAGGGTAAGGGTTAGGGTGAGGTTTAGGGTGAGGGTGAGTGTTAGTGTTAGCATAAGGGTTAGGGTGAGGGTGAGGGCTATTGTGAGGGTTCGGGTTAGGGTTAGGGATAGGGTGAGGATTAGGGTTATGGTTAAAGTTAGTATTAGGTTGAGGTTGAGGGCGAGGGTTAGGGTGAGGCTATTTCTTAGGTTTAGAGTGCGGTTTAGGGTTATGGTTAGGGTGAGGGTAAGTGTGAGGGTGAGGGTGAGGGTTAGGTTTTGGGTTAGGTTTAAGTTTAGGTTGAGGGTGTGGGTGAGGGTTAGGGTTAGGATTAGCATTAGGTTTAGGGTTAGGGTGAGGGTGAAGATTAGGGTTAGGGTGAGGGTGAGGGTGAGGATTAGGTTTTGGGTGATGTTTTGTGTGAGGGTGAGGGTTAGGGCAAGGGTGAGGGTTCGGTTGAGGGTGAGGATTCGGGTGAGGGTGATGGTTATGGTGTTGGTGTGGTTTAGGGTTAGGGTGAGGGTTACGGTTACAGTGAGGGTTAGGATGATCTTGAGGGTTAGGGTTAGGGATAGGGTGAGGGTTAAGTTTAGAGTGAGGGCTAGGGTGAGGTTAGGGTTAGGGTGAAGCCTAGGTGAGGGTTTCGGATAGGGAAGGGTTATTGTTAGGGTTAGGGTTAGGGTTAGGGTTAGGATTAGGGTGAGGGTGAGGGTTAGGTTGAGGTTAGGTTTAGGTTGAGGGTGAGGGTTAGGGTGAGGGTGAACGTTCGGGTGAGGGTGAGGTTTCCGTTGAGTGTGAGGTTTAGGGTGTAGGAGAGGGTTAGGTTTAGGGTTAGGTTGATTGTTAGGCTGATGGTGAGGTTTAGTGTGAGGGTGAGGGTTAGGGTTAGGTTTAGTGTGAGAGTTAGTGTTAGGGTAAGCGTGACGGTTAGGGTGAGGGGTAGGGTTAGGTTTAGGGTGAGGGTTAGGGTTAGGGTTAGTGTGAGGATAAGGGTTAGGGTGAGGGTTCGGGTGAGTGTGAGTTTTAGGGTTAGCGTTAGGGTTAGGGTGAGGGTTAAGGTTAGGATTAGCGTTAGGTTTAGGGTTACCCTGAGGGTGAGGGTGAGGGTGAGGGTTAGGATTAGTGTTAGGTTTAGGTTTAGGCTGAGGGTGAGTGTGAGGGTGCGGTTGAGGGTTAGGGTGAGGGTAAGGTTTAAGTTGAGGGTTAGGGTGAGGGTGAGGGTTAGGGTGAGGGTGCGGGTGAGGGTTAGGGTTAGGATTGGGGTTGGGGTTAGGGTTAGGTTTATTGTTAGGGTTAAGGTTAGGGTTAGGGTGAGGGTGAGGGATATGGTTAGGATGAGGTTTAGGGTTAGTGTGATTGTTAGGGTTAGGTTTAGGTTATCGTGAGGGTAGGTGTTAGGGTGAGGGTTAGGGTGAGGGTGAGTGTTAGGGTTAGCATAAGGGTTAGTTTGAGGGTGAGGGCTAGGGTGAGGGATCGGGTTAGGGTTAGGGATAGGAAGAGGATTAGGGTTATGGTTAAGGTTAGTATTAGGGTGAGTGTGAGGGTGAGGGTTAGGGTCAGGGTGAGGGTTAGGTTTAGAGTGAGGTTTAGGGTTAGGTGAGGGTGAGGGTTAGGGTTAGGATTAGCGTTAGGTTTAGGGTTAGGGTGAGGATTACGGTTAGGGTTAGGGTGAGTATTAGGGTTAGGGTTAGGGTGAGGGTGAGGGTGAGGGTTAGGTTTAGGGTGATGTTTAGGTCGAGGGTGAGGGTTTGGTTGAGGGTGAGTGTTCGAGTGAAGTTGATGGTTAGGGTGTGGGTGTTGTAGGGTGAGTGTGATGGTTACGGTGACAGTGATGGTTAGGACAATCATGAGGATTAGGGTTAGGGATAGGGTGAGGTTTAGGGTTAGGGTTAGCGTGAAGGTGAGTGTTAGGGTGAGACTAGGTTTAGGGTTAGGGTGAGGGTCAGGGTTAGTGTGAGGGTTAGGTTTAGGTTTAGGGTTAGGGTTAGTGTGAGGATAAGTGTTAGGGTGAGTGTAAGGTTGAGGGTGAGGGTTAGGATTAGCGTTAGGATTAAGGTGAGGTTTAGGGTGAGGGTTAGCGTTAGGGTTAGGGTTAGGGTGATGGTGCGGGTTACGGTTAGGGTTAGGGTTAAGGTGAGGGTTAGGGTTTGGGTGAAGGTTAGATTTAGGGATAGGGTGAGGGTTAGGTTTAGGGTTAAGATTAGGGTGAGGGTGAGGGTTAACTTAAGCTTTAGTGTTAGGGTGAGGGTGAGGGTCAGGGTTAGGATGAGGTTTAGGTTTAGTGTTATTGTTAGGGTTAGGTTTATGATTAGGGTTAGGTTGAGGGTAAGGGTTAGGGTGAGGGTTAGGGTGAGAATGAGGGTTAGAGTGAGAGTGAGGGTGAGGGTGAGGTATTTGGTTAGGTAAGGGTTAGGGTTAGGGTTAGGGTGAGGGTTAGGGTTAGGGTTAGGGTTAGGGTGAGTGTGTGGTTGATGGTGAGGGTGAGGGATTCGGTTAGGTAAGGGTTAGGGTTAGGTTTAGGGTGAGGATTAGGGTGAGGGCGAGTGTTAGGTTGAGGATTAGGGTTAGGGTGAGGGTTAGGGTTAGGTTATGGTGATAATTTGGGTGAGGGTGATACTTAGGTTGAGGGTGAGTGTTAGGATTAGGATTAGGGTTAGGGAGAGTTTTAGGGTTAGGGTTTGGGTTAAGGTTATGGTGAGGTTTAGGGTTAGGATTAGGGTTAGGTTTAGGGTTTGGGTTATTGTTAGGTTTAGGGTTAGCATGATGGTGAGGGTGAGGGTAAGGGTGAGGGTTAGGGTGAGGGTGACAGTGAGGGTGAGGGTCAGGGTTAGGATTAGGGTTAGCGTTAGGGTTAGGTTGAGGGTTAGGGTGATGGTT
Organism: Dipodomys spectabilis; assembly: GCF_019054845.1. Taxonomy (NCBI): domain Eukaryota; kingdom Metazoa; phylum Chordata; class Mammalia; order Rodentia; family Heteromyidae; genus Dipodomys; species Dipodomys spectabilis. The sequence goes on along the minus strand of NW_024870972.1, from coordinate 6,325,712 downwards.
AGGGTTAAGGTGAGGTTTAGGTTTAGGATTAGAGTGAGGATTAGGTTTAGGGTATTGTTTAGGGTGAGAGTGTGGGTTAAGGTGAGGGTGAGGGTGAGGGTTAGGTTGAGTCTGAGGGTGAGGATGAAGGGTAGGTTTACCGTTGTGGTTAGGGTGAGGGTGAGGGTGAGGGTTAGGGTTCGTATTAGGGTTACGGTTAGGGTTAGGCTGAGGGTGAGGGTGAGGGTTAGGGTTAGTATTAGGGTTAGGGTTAGGGTTATGGTGAGGTTAGGTTGAGGGCGAGGGTTAGGGTGATGGTGAGGGTGAGGGAGAGGGTTAGTCTGAGGGTGAGGGTGAGGGTGGGTGTTAGGGTTAGGATTAGGGTTAGGGTTAGGGTTATGGTTAGGTTGAGGTTGAGGGTGATTGTTAGGGTTAGGGATAGGGTGAGGGCTACAGTGAGTGTGAGGTTTGGGGTGAGGGTGAGAGTGAGGTTGAGCGTTAGGGTTAGGGTTAGGTTAGGGTAAGGGTTAGGGTTAGGTTGAGGGTTAGGCTGAGGGTTAGGGTTAGGGTTAGGGTGAGGGTTTGGTTTACTGTGATGGTTAGGATTAGGGTTAGGGTTAGTGTGAGGGTAAGGGTTAGGTTAAGGGTTAGGGTGATGGTGAGGGTGAGGGTTAGCATTAGGGTTAGGGTTAGAGTTAGGTTGAGGGTTCAGGTGAGGGTGAGTGTTAGGGTGTGGATGTGGTATAGGGTTAGGGTGAGGGTTAGGGTGACGGTGAGGGTTTGGATGAGGGTGAGGTTTAGCGTTAGAGTTAGGGTGAGGTTTAGGGTAAGGGTTACTGTGAGGGTAAGGGTTAGGGTGAGGTTAGGTTTAGGGTTAGGGTGAGGGTTAGGCTTAGCATGAGGTTTATGGTTAGGGTTAGGTTTAGTGTGAGGGTTAGGATTTGGGTGAGTCTTAGGGTTAGGGACAGGTTTAGGGTGAGGGTGAGGGTTAGGTTTAGGATTAGGGTTAGGGTGAGGGTTATGGTTAGGGTGAGTTTTAAGGTTTGGTTTAGGATTAGGCTGAGGGTGAGGTTGAGGGTGAGGTTTAGGCTTAGGGTTAGGTTGAACTTTAGGGTTATTGTGAGGGTTAGGGTAAGGGTGAGGTTGAGGGTGAGTGTAAGGTTTAGAATTAGGGTTAGGTTGACTTTTAGGGTTAGGGTTAGGGTTAGCGTTAGGTTTAGGATTATTGTTAGGGTTAGGGTTAGGTTCAGGTTTAGGGTGAGGGTGAGGGTGAGGGTTAGGATTAGGGTTAGGGTTAGGGATAGGCTGAGGGTGAGGGTGAGGGTGATTGTTAGGGATAGGGTTAGGGTAAGGGCTAGGGTGAGTTAGAGGTTTAGGTTGAGGGTGAGGGTGAGGGTAATCGTTAGGGTTAGGATTAGGTTAGGGTTAGGGTTAGGGTTAGGTTGAGGTTAGGCTGAGGGTTAGGGTTAGAGTTAGGTTGAGGGTGATAGTCAGAGGTAGGGTGAGGGTTAGGGGAAGGGATAGGTTTAGGGTGAGTTTAAGGTTTAGGATGAGTGTTAAGATTGGGGTTAGTGTTGGGTGAGGGTTAGGTTTAGGGTTAGGGTGAGGGTTAGGGTGAGGGTTAAGGTTAGGGTTAGGGTTTGGGTGAGGGTGAGGTTTAGGGTTAGGGTTAGGGTGAGGTTTAGGTTTATTGTGTGTGCTTGGGTGAGGGTTTGGATGAGTGTGAGGGTTAGGGTGAGGTTAGGTTTAGGGTTAGGGTGAGGATTAGGGTTAGTGTGAGGGTTTCGGTTAGGGTTAGGGTTAGTGTGAGGATAAGAATTAGGGTGAGGGTTAGGGTCAGGTTGAGGGTTAGGGTTAGCGTTAGGGTTAAGGTGAGGGTTAGGGTGAGGCTTAGGGGTAGGGTTAGGGTTAGGGTGAGGTTGGAGATTAGGGTTAGTGTTAGGGTGAGGGTTAGGATTTGGGTGAGGTTTAGGGTTAGGGACAGGTTTAGGGTGAGGGTGAGGGTTAGGTTTAGGATTAGGCTTAGGGTTAGTGTTAAGGTGAAAGTTAGGGTGAGGATGAGGGTTCGGGTGACGGTGAGGGTTAGGGTGTGGATGAGGGTTAGAGTTAGGGTGAGGCTTAGGGTGATGGTGAGTGTTAGGGTGAGGGTGAGGGTGAGGGTTAGGATTAGGATTTGGGTTAGGGTTAGACTTAGGCTGAGGGTGAGGTTGAGGTTGAGGGTGAGATTGAGGGTTAGGGCTTGGGTTAGGGTTAGGGTCAGTGTTTGTGTGAGGGTTAGGTTTAGGTTGATATTTACGGTGAGGGTGAGTTTTAGGGTGAAGTTTAGTTTTCCGGTGAAGGTAAGGGTTAGGGTGTGGGTGAGGGTTAGGTTTAGGGTGAGGGTTAGGTTTAGGGTGAGGGTTAGGGTGAGGGTGAGGGTTAGGGTTAGGTTTAGGTTGAGGGTTAGTGTTAGGGTTAGGGTGAGGGTGAGGGTTAGAGTGAGGGGTAGAGTTAGGTTTAGGGTAAGGGTTAGGGTTAGTGTGCGGGTTAGGGTTAGGGTTAAAGTGAGGGTAAGGTTTAGGGTGAGGGTAAGGGTGAAGGTGAGGATTTGGATTAGCATTTGTGTTAGTGTGAGGGTTAGGGTGAGGATTAGGTTTAGGGTTAGGGTTAGGGTGTGGGTTAGGTTTAAGGTTAGGGTGAGGGTTAGAGCGTGGGTTAGGGTTAGGGTTAGGGTTTGGGTGAGGGTGAGGGTGAGGGTTAGGGTTTGGGTTCGGTTTAGGGTGAGGATTAGGGTGAGTGTTAGGTTGAAGGTTAGTGTTAGGGTGAGGGTTAGTGTTAGGGATAGGGTATGGGATAGGGTTAGGGTGATTTTTAGGGTGAGGGTTAGGTTTAGGGTGAAGGTGAGGGTTAGGGTTAGGGTGAGTTTTAGGGTTAGGGTTAGGGTTATGGTGAGGGTGAGTGTTAGGACTAGGGTTAGGCTTAGGGTAAAGCTTATTGTTAGGATTAGGGTTTGGGTTAGGGTTAGGGTGAAGGTAAGGTTTAGGGTGAAGGTGACGATGAGGGTGAGGCTTAGGGTTAGGATTAGGTTTAGGGTGAGTTTTAGGGTTAGGGTTAGGTTTAGAGTTAGGGTGAGTTCTAGGGTTAGGGTTAGGTTTAGGGTTAGGGTTAGGGTGAGCGTTAAGGTTAGTGTGAGGGTTAGGGTGAATGTTAGGGTTAGGGTGAGTTTTAGGGTTAAGTTTAGGGTTAGGCTGAGGGTGAGGGTGAGGGTTAGGCTTAGGGTTAGTGTGAGGGTTAGGATGAGGGTGAAGTTGAGGGTGAGTGTTAGGGTTAGGGTGACGGTGAGGGTGAGTGTTAGGGTTAGAATTAGGGTTAGGGTGACTTTTAGGGTGAGGGTTAGGGTTAGCGTGAGGTTTAGGGTTAGGATTATGGTTAGGGTTAGGGTTCGGCTTACTGTTAGGGTTAGGGTTAGGGTTAAGGTGAGGGTGAGGGTTAGCGTTAGTGTTAGGGTTACGGTTAGGGTGAGGGTGAGGGTGAGGGTTAGGGTTAGGATTAGGGTTAGGTTTAGGGATAGGCTGAGGGTGAGAGTGAGGGTGAGGGTGAGGTTTAGGGTTAGTGTGAGGATAAGGGATAGGGTGAGTGTTAGGGTGAGCGTGAGCATTAGGGTTAGGTTTAGGGTTTGGGTGAAGGTTAGTGTTAGGGTGAGTTTTAAGGTTTGGTTTAGGATTACGCTGAGGGTGAGGGTGAGGGTGAGGGTTAGGCTTAGAGTTAGGTTGAAAGTTAGGGTTATTGTGAGGGTTAGGGTGAGGGTGAGGTTGAGGGTTAGTGTTAGGGTTAGAATTAGGGTTAGGTTGACTTTTAGGTTTAGGGTTAGGGTGAGGGTGAGGGTTAGCATTAGGGTTAGGCTTAGGGTTATTGTTAGGGTTAGGGTTAGGTTTAGGTTTAGGGTGAGGGTGAGGGTGAGGGTTAGCATTAGGGTTAGGTTTATGGTTAGGTTGAGGGTGAGGGTCGGGTTTAGGGTTAGGATTAGGGTTAGGGTTAGGGATAGGCTGAGGGTGTGCGTTAGGGTGATTGTTAGGGTTAGGGTTAGGGTGAGGGCTAGGGTGAGTTAGAGGTTTAGGGTGAGGGTGAGGGTGAGCGTTAGTGTTAGGGTTAGGTTAGTGTTAGGGTTAGGGTTAGGTTGAGGTTAGGCTGAGGGTTAGGGTTAGAGTTAGGGTGAGGGTGAGAGTTAGAGTTAGGGTGAGGGTTAGGGTTAGGGGTAGGTTTAGGGTGAGTTTAAGGGTTAGGATGAGGGTTAGGGTTTGGGTTAGGGTTCGGTATGGGTTAGGTTTAGGGTTAGGGTGAGGGTTAGTGTTAGGGTTAGGGTTTGGGTGAGGGTGAGGTTTAGGGTTAGGGTTAGGCTGAGATTTAGGTTTATTGTGTGAGCTTGGGTGAGGGTTTGGGTGAGGGTGAGGTTTAGGGTGAGGGTTAGGGTGAGGTTAGGCTTAGGGTTAGCGTGAGGATTAGGTTTAGTGTGAGGGTTTCGGTTAGGGTTAGAGTTAGTGTGAGGATAAGTTTTAGGGTAGATTTAGGGTCAGGTTGAGGGTTAGGGTTAGTGTTAGGGTTAAGGTGAGGGTTAGAGTGAGGCTTAGGGTTAGGGTTAGGGTTAGGGTGAGGTTGCGGGTTAGGCTTAGTGTTAGGGTGAGGGTTAGGATTTGGGTGAGGTTTAGGGTTAGGGACGGGTTTAGGGTGATTGTGAGGGTTAGGTTTTGGATTAGGGTTAGGGTTAGTGTTAGGGTGAGGGTTAGGGTGAGGGTGATCATTTGGGTGACGGTGAAGTTTAGGGTGTGTGTGAGGGTTAGGGTTAGGGTGAGGCTTAGGGTGATGGTGAGTGTTAGGGTGAGGGTGAGGGTTAGGATTAAGATTTTTGTTAGGGTTAGAGTTAGGCTGAGGGTGAGGGTGAGGTTGAGGGTGAGATTGAGGGTTAGGGTTTGGGTTAGGGTTAGGGTCAGTGTTTGTGTTAAGGTTAGGTTTAGGTTGATCATTACGGTGAGGGTAAGGTTTAGGGTGAGGTTCTGGTTTCCGGTGAGGTTGAGGGTTAGGGTGTGGGTGAGGATTAGGGTTAGGGTGAGGGTTAGGTTTAGGGTGAGGGTTAGGGTGAGGGTGAGGATTAGGGTTAGATTTAGGTTGAGGGTTAGTGTTAGGGTTAGGGTGAGGGTGAGGGTTAGGGTGAGGGTGAGGGTTAGGGTTAGGGTGAGGGTTAGGGTTATTTTGCGGGTTAGGGTTCGGTTCAGGTGAGGGTATAAGGGTTAGGGTGAGTGTTAGGGTGAAGGTGAGGGTTTGGGTTAGCATTTGTGTTAGGGTGAGGGTTAGGTTTAGGGTTAGGGTTAGTGTGCGGGTTTGGTTTAAGGTTAGGGTGAGGGTTAGGGCGTGGGTTAGGGTTAGTGTTAGGGTTTGGGTGAGGGTGAAGCTTAGGGTTAGTGTTAGGTTGAGGTTTATGGTTATTGTGAGGGCTCGGGTGAGGATGAGGGTTAAAGTGAGGGTGAGGTTCAGGGTTTCCGTTAGGTAAGGTTTGGGTTCCGTTTAGGGTGATGAATAGGGTGAGGGTGAGTGTTAGGTTGAGGGTTAGTGTTTGGGTGAGGGTTAGGGTTAGGGTGAGGGTTAGGTTTAGGGTGATGTTTAGGGTGAGGGTGAGGTTTAGGGTGAAGGTGAGGGTTAGGGTTAGGGTGAGTTTTATGGTTAGGGTTAGGGTTATGGTGAGGGTGAGGGTTAGGTTTAGGGTTAGGGTTAGGGTAAGGCTTATTGTTAGGGTTAGGATTTGGGTTAGGGTGAGGGTGAGGGTGAGGGTTAGGGTGAAGGTGACGATGAGGGTGAGGGTTAGGGTTAGGATTAGGTTTAGGGTGAGTTTTAGGGTTAGCGTTAGGGTAAGGTCTAGGGTTACAGTGAGTGTTTGGGTTAGGATTAGCGTTAGTGTTAGCGTTAGGTTTAGGGTGAGGGTTAGCGTTATTGTGAGGGTTAGGTTTAGTGTCAGGGTTAGGGTGAGTTTTAGGGTTAGGTTTAGGGTTAGGCTGAGGGTGAGGGTGAGGGTGAGGTTGAAGTTTAGGCTTAGGGTTAGGGTGAAGTTTAGGGTTAGTGTGAGGGTATGGGTGAGGGTGAGGTTGAGGGTGAGTGTTGGGGTTAGGGTGACGGTGAGGGTGAGTGTTAGGGTTAGAATTAGGGTTAGGGTGACTTTTAGGGTTAGGGTTAGGGTTACGGTTAGGGTGAGGGTTAGGATTAGGGTTAGGGTTAGGGTTAGGGTTTTTGTTAGGGTTAGGGTTTTTGTTAGGGTTAGGGTTAGGGTGAGGGTGAGGGTTAGAGTTAGTGTTAGGGTTAAGGTTAGGGTGAGGGTGAGGGTGCGGGTTATGGTTAGGATTAGGGTTAAGGTTAGGGATAGGCTGAGGGTGAGGGTGAGGGTGAGGGTGAGAGTGAGGGATAGGGTTGAGGGCTAGGGTGAGGGTGAGGTTTAGGGTGAGGGTTAGTGTGAGTGTTAGTGTTAGGGTTAGGGATAGTGTGAGGATAAGGTATAGGGTGAGTGTCAGGGTGAGGGTGAGCTTTAGGTTATGGTTAGGGTAAGGGTTATGGTTAGGGTGAGGTTTACGTTGTCTTTGAGGATTAGGGTAAGGTTGTGTTTTAGGGTGAGGGTTAGTCTTAGGGTGAGGGTGAGGGTTAGGGTTAGGGTGATGGTTCCGGTTAGGGTGATGTTTAGGGTGATTTTGAGCGTTAGGTTTAGGGTTAGTCTGAGGGTTAGGGTTAGGTTTAGGGTTAGGGTTAGAGTTAGGGTTAGGTTTAGGATTAGGGTTAGGGTGAGTGTAAGGGTTAGGATGAGGGTTAAGGTGAGAATGAAGGTTAGGGTTGGGGTTAGGGTTAGGGTGAGGGTTAGGGTGAGGGTTAGGGTTAGTGTGAAGGTTTGGGTGAAGTTTAGGGTTAGGCTTAGGGTTTGGGTTAGGGTGAGGGTTAGGATGAGGATAAGGGTGAGGGGGAGTTTTAGGGTGAAGGTGAGGAATAGGGTTATGTTGAGGGTAAGGGTGAGGGTGAGGTTTAGCGTGAGGGTGAGTGTTAGAGTGAGCATTAGGGTTAGGGTGAGGGTAAGGGTTAGGATGATGGTTCAGGTTAGGGTTAGGGATAGGGTGAGGATTAGGGTTAGGGTTAGGGTTAGTGAAAGGGTTAGGCTGAGGGTTAGTGTTAGGGTTAGTGTGAGGGTTAGGTTTACTGTGAGGGTTAGGATTAGGGTTAGGGTTAGGGTGAGGTTAAGGGTTAGGGTGGGGGTGAGGGTTAGCGTTAGGGTTAGGGTTAGAGTTAGGTTGAGGGGTCAGGTGAGGGTGAGGTTTAGGGTGTGGATGTGGGATAGGGTTAGGGTGAGGGTTAGGGTGACGGTGAGCGTTAGGATGAGGGTGAGGGTTAGCGTTAGAGTTATGGTGAGGGTGAGGGTAAGGGTTAGTGTGAGGGTGAGGGTTAGGGTGAGGTTAGGTTGAGGGTTAAGGTGTGGGTTAGGATTAGTGTGAGGGTTACAGTTAGGGTTAGGGTTAGTGTGAGGATAAGGGTTAGGGTGGGAGTTAGGGTGAGGTTGAGAGTTAGGGTTGGGGTTAGGGTTAGGGTAAGGGTTAGGGTGAGGTTGCGTGTAAGGGTTATTGTTTGGGTGAGGGTTAGGATTTGGGTGAGTTTTAGGGTTAGGGACAGTTTTAGGGTGAGGATGAGGGTTAGGTTTAGGATTAGGGTTAGGGTTAGTGTTAGGGTGAGGGTTAGGGTGAGGGTGAGGGTTCTGGTGAGGGTGAGGGTTAGGGTGATGGTGAGGATGAGGTGAGGATTAGACTTAGGGTTAGGGTTAGCATTAGGCTGTGGGTGAGGGTGAGGGTGAGGGTGAGATTGAGGGTTAGAATTTGGGTTAGGGTTAGGGTCAGGGTTTGTGTGAGAGTTAGGGTTAGGTTTAGGGTTAAGGTGAGGGTAAGGGTTAGGGTGAGGTTTAGGGTGACGTTGAGTGTTTGGGTTAGCATTAGTGTTAGTGTGAGGGTTAGGGTGAGTGTTAGGATTAGGGTGAGAGTTACGTGTAGGGTTAGGGTGAGGGTTAGGGTTAGGGTTAGGGATAGGCTGAGGATCAGGGTTAGGGTTAGGGTTAGTGTGAAGGTTAGGCTGAGGGGTAGTGTTAGCGTTAGGGTGAGGGTTAGGTTTGCTGTGAGGGTTAGGGTTAGGGTGAGGGTGAGGGTGAGGTTTAGGGTTAGGATTAGGGTTAGATTTAGGGTTAGGCTGAGAGTGAGGGTGATGGAGAGGGTTAGGTTTAGGGTGAGGGCTGGGGGGAGTGTGAGGTTGAGGGTTTATATTAGGTAAGTGTTAGGGTTACGGTGAGGATTAGGGTGAGGGTGAGGGTTAGGGTGAGGGTTAGGGTTAGGTTTAGGATGAGGGTGAGGGATGGGGTTATGTTTAGAGTGAGGGTTAGGGTTACGGTTAGGGTGAAGGTGAGTTTTAGGGTGAGAGTTAGGTTTAGGGATAGGGTGAGGGTTAGGGTTAGTGTGAGGGTTACGGTTAGGGTTAGGGTTAGTGTGAGGATAAGGTTTAGGATGAGGTTTAGGGTGAGGGTGAGGGTTAGGGTTAGCGTTAGGGTTAAGGTGAAGGTTAGGGTGAGGGTTATTGTTAGGGTTAGGGTTAGGGTGAGGGTTCGGGTTAGGGTGAGGGTGAGGGTAAGGGTGAGGGTAGGGTGAGGGTTAGGGATAGGGTTAGGGTGATGGTTTGGGTGAGGGTGAGTTTTAGAGTTAGGTTTAGTGTTAAGGTGAGGGTGACGGTTTGGGTGAGGGTTAGGGTTAGCGTTAGGGTGATTCGTCGGGTTAGGGTGATGGTTAGGGTGATTGTGAGCATTAGAGTTAGTGTTAGTCTGAGGGTTAGGGTTAGGGTTATGGTGAGGGTGAGGGTTAGGGTTCGGGTGAGGGTTAGGGTTAGCGTTAGGGTGATTCTTCGGGTTAGGGTGATGGTTAGGGTGATTGTGAGCATTAGAGTTAGTGTTAGTCTGAGGGTTAGGGTTAGGGTTATGGTGAGGGTGAGTGTTAGGGTTAGGGTGAGGGTTAGGGTTAGGGTTAGGGTGAGGGTAAGTGTTAGGTTGAGCGTTCAGGTTAGGGTTAGGGATAGGGTGAGGATTAGGGTTAGGGTTAGGGTTAGGGTGAGGGTTAGGCTGAGGGGTAGTGTTAGGGTTAGTTAGAGGGTTACGTTTACTGTGTGGGTTAGGATTAGGGTTAGGGTTAGATTGAGGGTAAGGGTTTGGGTGAGGGTTAGGGTGAGGGTGAGGGTTAGCGTTCCGGTTAGAGTTAGGTTGAGGATGAGGATGAGGGTGAAGGTTAGGATTAGCGTTAGGTTTAGCGTTAGGCTGAGGGTGAGTGTGAGGGTGTGTGTGAGGGTTAGGTTAGCATTAGGATTAGGGTGAGGGTGAGTGTTAGGGTTAGGGTTAGGGTGAGGGTGAGGTTGAGGGTTAGGTTTAGGATTAGGGTTAGGGTTAGGGTGAGGGTTAGGGTGTGGGTGAGGTTTAGGCTTAGGTTGAGGGTTAGGGTGATGGTGAGGGTTGGGGTGAGGGTGAAGGTTAGGGTTAAGATTAGCGTTAGTGTGAGTGTAAGGGTTAGGGTGAGGGTTAGGTGACGGGGAGGGTTAGGTTTAGGGTTAGGTTTAGGATTAGGGTGAGTGTGAGGATAGGTTTAGGGTGAGGGTTAAGTTTAGGGTTAGTGCTTGGTTGAGGGTGAGGGTGAGGGTTAGGGTTAGGGTTATGGTTACAGTTAGGGTGAGGGTGAGGATTAGGATTAGGACTAGGGTTAGGTTTAGGGTTAGGCTGAGGGTGAGGGTGAGGGTGAGGGTGAGGGTTAGGGTTAGTGTGAGGGCTAGGGTGAGGGTGAGGGAGGGTTTCGTTTAGGTATGTATTAGAGTTATGGTGAGGGTGAGGGTTAGGGTGAGGGTTAGGATTAGGGTTAGGTTTAGGTTTAGGCTGAGGGTGAGTGTGAGTGTGTGGGTCAGGGTTAGGGTTTGGGTTAGGGTTAGGCTGAGGGCTATGGTGATTGTGAGGATTAGGGTGAGGGTGAGGATGAGGGTGAGGATTTCGTTTAGGTATCGGTTAGGGTTAGGGTAGGGTGAGGACTAGGGTGAGGTTGAGGGTTATGGTTAGGGTTAGGGTTAGGGTGAGGGATAAGGTTAGGGTTAGAGTGAGGGTTCGGGTTAGGGTAAGGGTTATTTTTAGGATTAGGGTTAGAGTGATGTGAGGGTGAGGTTTTGGGTTAGGGTGACAGTGAGGGTTAGGGTTAGGATTTAGGTTAGGGTGAGTTTTAGGGTTAGGGTTAAGGTTAGGGTTAGGGTGAGGGTTAATGTTAGAATTAGGGTTAGGGTTAGGGTTAGGGTGAGGGTGAGGTTTAGGGTTAGTGTGAGGGTTAGGGTTAGGGTTAGGGTGAGTTTTAGGATTAGGTTTAGTGTTAGGCTGAGGGTTAGGGTTAGGGTTAGTGTTAGGGTGACTTTTAGGGTTAGGGTTAAGGTTAGGGTGAGGATTAGGGTTAGGGTTAGTGTTCGGGTAAAGGTTAGGGTGAGGGTGAGTGTGAGAGTTAGTGTTAGGCATAGGGTTACAGTTAGGTTGAGGGTGAGGGTGAGGGTTTCGTTTAGGTAATTGTTAAGGTTAGGGTGAGGATTAGTTTGAGGTTGAGGGTGTGGGAGAGGGTTGGGGTTAGGGTTAGGGTGAATGTTAGGGTGAGGGTGAGGTTTAGGGTGAGCGTGAGTTTGAGGGAGAGGTTTTCGGTTAGTTAAGGGTTAGGGTTATTGTTAGGGTGAGGATTAGGTTGAGGGTGAGAGTTATTGTGAGGGTTAGGGTTAGAGTTAAGGTGAGGGTTAGGATTAGGGTTATGTTTAGGTTGAGGATGAGGGTTAGGTTTAGGGTGAGGGTTAGGGTGACAGTCAGGGTTACGGTGTGGGTGAGGGTTAGCGTTAAGTTAACTTGAGGGTTAGGGTTAGGTTTATGGTTAGGGTGAGGGGTAGGGTTAGGTTTAGGGTGAGGGTTAGGTTTAGTGTGAGGGTTAGGGTTAGGGTTAATGTGAGGATAAGGGATAGGATGAGAGTTAAGGTTACGGTTAGGTTTAGGGTAAGGGTTAGGTTTGGACTTAGGGTTAGAGTTAGGTTTAGGATTAGGGTTAGGGTGAGGGTGAGGGTTAGGTTTAATGTTAGACTGAGGGTGAGGGTGAGGGTGAGGTTTAGATTTAGGATTAGGGTTAGGGTTAGGGTTAGCCTTAGGGTGAGGGTGAGGGTTAGGATTAGGTTGAGGATTAGGGTGACGGTGAGGGTTAGGGTGAAGGTGAGGGTTAGGGTTAGCGTTAGGGTTAGGGTAAGGTTTAGGGTGAGGGTTAGGTGAGGGTGAGGGTTAGGGTTAGGTTTAGGGTTAGGTTTAGGATTAAGGTGAGTGTGAGTGTTAGGGTTAGAATGAGAGTTAAGGGTAAGGTGAGGGTTAGGGTTAGGGTTAGTGTTAGGGTGAGGGTGAGGGTGAGGGCGAGGTTTAGGGTTAGGGTTACAGTTAGGGTGAGGGTGAGGGTTAGTGTTAGGATTAGGGTTAGGTTTAGGGTTAGGCTGAAGTGTAGGTTGAAGTTAATGATGAGGGTTAGGGTTAGGGTTAGGGTTAGGGTGAGGGCTACGATGAGGGTGAGGGAGGGTTTGGTTAGTTAAGTATTAGGCTTATGGTGAGGGTGAGGGTTAGGGTGAGGGTTAGCATTAGGATGAGGGTTAGGGTTATGGTTAGGGTTAGGGTGAGGGTTACGTTTAGGGTGATGTTTAGGGTGAGGGTGAGGGTTAGGGTGAGGATTCGGGTTCGAGTGAGTGTGAGGGTTCCAGTGAGGGTGATGGTTAGGGTGTGGGTGTGAGTTAGCTTTAGGGTGAGGGTTAGGGTGACGGTGAGGGTTTGGATGAGGGTGAGGGTTAGGGTTAGGTTTAGGGTGAGGGTTAGGTTTAGGGTTAGGATGAGGGTGAGGTTTAGGGTGAGCTGTAGGTTTAGGGTTAGTGTGAGGTTTAGGGTTAGTGTGAGGGTTAGGTTTAGGGTTAGGGTTAGTGTGAGGAGAAGAGTGATGGTTAGGGTTAGCATTAAGGTTAGGGTGAGGGTTAGGGTGAGGGTTAGGGTTAGGGTTAGGGTCAGGGTGAGGATTAGGGTGATGTTTAGGGTGAGGTTGAGGGTTAGGGTAAGGGTGAGTGTTAGGGTTAGTGTTAGGATTAGGGTTAAGGAGAGGGTGAGGGTGAGGGTTAGGTTTAGGATTAGGGTTAGGCTTAGGGTTACGGTAAGTGTTAGGGTGAGGGTGAGGGTTCCAGTGAGGGTGAGTGTTAGGGTGTGGGTGAGGGTTAGGGTTAGGGTGAGGATTATGGTTCGGGTTAGGGTTAGGGTTAGGTTGACTTTTAGTGTGAGGGTTAGGGTTAGGGTTAGGGATAGGGTGCGGGTTAGGGTGAGGGTAAGGATTACGGATGAGGGTTAGGGTGAGGGTTAGAGTTAGGGTTAGGTTGAGGGTAAGGGTTAGAGTGAATGTGAGGGTTAGAGTGAGGTTTAGGTTTTGGGTTAGGGATAGGGTGAGGATTAGGGTTAGTGTGAGGCTTAGGTTTAGGGTTAGGGTGAGGGTTAGGGTTAGGTGAGGGTTAGGGTTTGGGTTAGGTTTAGTGTTAGGTTTTGGGTCAGGGTTAGATTTAGGGTGAGGGTGAGGATGAGGGTTAGGTTTAGTTTTAGGTTTAGAGTTAGGTGAAGGTGAGGTTAGGTTTAGGGTTAGGTTTAGGGTTAGTGTGAGAATAAGGGTTAGGGTGAGTTTTAGGATGAGGGTGAGTGTGAGAGTTAGCGTGAGGGTGAGGGTTAGGGTTAGGTTGAGGGTAGGGTAGGGGTTAGAGTGAGGGTTCTGTTTTAGGTTACCCAAGTTCTCAGGGCTCTATCTTGTCGTTTTCATCCTGAGCTCCCTAACACTGCCCAGCAATCCCAGAATTGCAAGGAAAAAATTGGGACTGGTTAATGGGGACAGTGTGAGGAGCTTTAAGCCCTGCTAGGATGCAGACCGAAGTTGCCTGGGATAGACCGATGCTCTCTAACTCTCCTTAGTGCCCTGTCTTTCGTTTTCGGAATGTGTAGAGCATTTAGAACCTGGTCAGAGTAAAACAATAATGTTTGAAATCGCCGAGGTTCTGAGTGCTCTATCTTGTTTTTTGCATCCTGAGTTCCTAAACAGATTTGATCTCTCTCAGAATTAAAAGGAAAAAAAATGTCACCTGTTATTGTTGGCAAAATGAGGCACTTTCAATATTGCTAGGATGCAGAGCAGAGCTTCTTGGGAGAGATAGTTACTGTGAATTTATCTTTGGAGGGGTGTCTCTTCCTTGGGGAAGGTGTAGAGCCCTCCTTCCTTGGAGGCCTTAAGACTGTTCTAGGGTCCCCATATTCTGAGTACTCTATCATATCGTTTGTAAGTGGGCTCCCTAACACTGGTCACTTAACCAAGAATTGGAAGAACAAAGTTTGGACTGTTTACTGTGGATAGTGCAAGCGTCATAAAGCCCTGCTAAGATTCAGAGCAGAGTTGCCTGGGATAGAACCATGCTTTCTATTTCTCCTAAGTGTCTTGTCTCGCTTTTGGGAAAAGTTGAGAGCACTCAGAACTTGGAGACCTTAAAACAATTTTCTTTATGGTCCCCAAATTCTGAGAACTCTCTTTTATTGTTTGTATCCTGTGCTCCCAAACCCTCCACAGCTCTTCCAAAATTGCAAAGAAAAAGGATTGACCTGCGGATGCTGACACCAAGAGGGGCTTTGAACCATGCCAGGATGCATAGAGGGGCGGCTAGAAACCGAACGATGTTGTCTATTTCTCTTCGGGGGCTGGTCTTTTCATTTTCAAAGGTATAGACCATTCAGAACCTTGGCGATATAAAACAATTTTGTTTTAAGTTCCCCACATTCTCAGTGCTCTATCTTGTCGTTTTCTTCCTGAACTTCCTAACACTGTTTAGCCCACCCTGAATTGCAAGGAAAAAATTCGGACTTGTTACTGTGGACTGTGTAAGGGGCTTCAAGCGCTGATAGGATGCAGACCGCTGTTGCCTGTGATAGAACCATGGTGTCTATTTCTCTTTAGTGGCTTGTATCTCCTTTGAGGAATTGTAGAGCCTTCAGAACGTGGGCACCATACAATATTGTTTACCTCACCGAAGGCCTGAGTGCTCTCTCTTGTCGTTTACATGCTGAGATCTCAAAAACTTTCCAGCCCTCCCAGTCGTAAGGAAAAAAAACGGAACCTGTGATTGTAGACAGGATGAGACACTTTCTGTCTTGCTAGGATGCAGAACAGAGTTTCTTGGGAAGATTGGTGCTGTCAATTTCTCTTTGGAGGCGTGTCCCTCTTTTGGGGAAGGAGTCAACTCTCATTGCTTGTGGGCCTTCAAACTGTTTCAAGGACCCCAAGTTCGGATCTCTCCATCTTTTCTTGTTTTTAAATTTACTTATTTCTTTATTTGTTCATTTATTTTTTGTGTGAAAACAATGTACAGAGTGGTTAAATATACATGTGCACGATAAAGAGTACATTTTTTACTAAGTATTGTAATGTGCTCCTTTGTTTCCCCTTCCCATCTTTTCCCATCCTCCTCCTGCTCTCTCCCACAGTCCTACCACTCCCATACCCCCCCACCACTCACAAACCAAAGTTGTAAAATTCGGTTTGGACGTAACCTCTTGTACATCGCGTTTTTGCAATGGGTCCAGCTTTATCCCTTTTTAAACGAATTGTTTTTCCCCTTCCCCTCCACAAATTATACCGACACTAAATACAGTGAAAGCAGTGGCTATACAATGGGAGAGGGACTTACAAAGTAAAAAAGAAATGATCTTATGAATTTGTCATAAACAATCACTTGAAAGCAAATAAAAATCCTTTGAATACATATCTTAGGGTTCATTTCATTAACATAACCTTATCTGACCTTCTTTCCTTTACTCAGACTTTCGTTTGCATGCTGAACTCGTAAAACTAGTCAGATCTCCCATAATTGGAAGAAAAAAAATTGTACTGGTTACTGTGAATGAACAGTATAAGGGGCTTTCAGCAATGCTAGTATGCAGACTGGAGTAACCTAGGTGAGAAAGATGCAGTCTATTTCTATTTAGAGGCTTGTCTCTCCTTAGGGGAAGGTGTAGATGATTGAGAATTTGAGCCATGAAAAGCAGTTTTATTTTAAGGCGCGGAATTTCTGTGTTGCTCTATTTTTTCGTTTGCATCCTGTGCTTCCAAACACTTTTCAGCTTTCCAGAATTGCAAGTAATATAATTGGACCTGTTATTGTTGACAGAATATGGAACTTCCCCATTGTATAACAACTGCTTTCACTGTATTTCATGTCGGTATAATTTGTGGAGGGGAAGGGGAAAAACAATTCGTTTAAACAGGGATACAGGTGGACCCATGGCAAAAATGCCGTGTACAAGTCCTTATGTCCAAAACGAACTTTACAGCTTTGGTTTGTGGGTGGTGGGGGTTATGTGAGCGGGAAGGACTGTGGGGGATGGCAGGAGGAGTACCGGAAAAGATGGGAAGGGGAAACAAACAGGACGTTACAATACTTTATAAAAAATATACTCATTATCTTGCACATGTAATTGCAATCCTTCTGTACATTATTTCACACAAAAAAATAAAAGAACAAATAAATAAAAAAATAAATTTAAAAACAAGAAAAAATGGAGCACTCAGAACTTGGGGACCTTGGACCAGTTTTAAGGCCCAATAGAAATGAGGTTTTACTCCTTTCTCAAAGGAGGGAAACGCCTCCATATAGAAATTGACAGCACCAATATTCCCAAGAAGCTCTGGTCTGCATCCTAGCAAGACAGAAAGTGTCTCATCCTGTCTAAAATCACAGGTTCCGTTTTTTTCCTTACCTCTGGAGGGCTGAAAAGTTCTTGAGATCTCAGGATGTAAACAACAAGATAGAGAAATCAGACCTTCGGTGAGGTAAACAATATTGTATAGTGCTCAAGTTCAGAAGGCTCTACAATTCCTCAAAGGCGATACAAGCAACTTAAGAGAAATTGAAAGCATGGTTCTATCACAGGCAACAGCGGGCTGCATCCTACCAGGGCTTGAAGCCCCTTACACTGTCCACAGTAACAAATCCGAATTTTTTCCTTGCAATACACAGTGAGCTGACCAGTGTTAGGATGTTCAGAATGAAAACGACAAGATAGAGCACTGAGAATGTGGGGAACTTAAAACAATATTGTTTTATGGCGCCAAGGTTCTGAATGATCTATACCTTGGAAAAGAAAAGACCACCCCCGAAGAGAAATAGACAACATCGTTCAGTTTCTTGCAGAACCTGTGTGCATGCTGGCATGGTTCAAAGCCCCTCTTGGTGTCACCATCCGCAGATCAAACTTTTTTCCTTGCAATTCTGGGACAGCTGTGGTGGATTTGGGAGCACATAATGCAAAAAACAAGAGAGAGTTCTCAGAACATGGTTAATATAAATAAAATTGTTTTAAGTCCTCCAACTTCTGAGTGCTCCCAACTTTTCGCAAAAGCGAGACAAGTAACTTAGGAGAAATAGAAAGCATTATTCTGTCCCATGCAACTGTGCTCTGAATCTTAGCAGGGCTTAATGACCCTTGCACTATGGACAGTAAATAGTTCAAACTTTGTTCTTCCAATTCTGGGAGATGTGACCAGTGTTAGGGAGAATATGTACAAACGATAAGATAGAGTACTCAGAATAAGGGGACCCTAGAACAGTCTTAATGCACCCAAGGAGGAGGGGTCTACACCTTCCCCAAGGTAGAGACACCCCTCCAAACAGAAATTCACAGCACCCATCTTTCCCAAGAAGCTCTGCTCTGCATCCTAGCGATATTGAAAGTGCCTCATTCTGTCTACAATAACAGGTGAAAATTTTTTTCCTTTTAATTCTGAAAGAGGTCAAAAGTGTTTAGGAACTCAGGATGGAAAGAACAAGATAGAGCACTCAGATCCTCGGCGATTTAAAATCTTATTGTTTTACAGTGACCAGGTTCTAAAAGCGCTACACATTGCCCAAAGGAAAGACAGGGCACTAAGGAGAGTTAAACAGCATCGGTTTATCCCAGGCATGTTCGGTCTGCATCCTAGCAGGGCTTAAACCTCCTCACACTGTCCCCATTCACCAGACCTAAATTATTCCTTGCAAATCTGGGAGTGCTGAGCAGTGTTAGGGAGCTCAGGATGAAAAAGACAAGATAGAGCCGTGAGAACTTGGGTACCTTAAAACAGAACTGTTATTTGGCACCTCAGTTGTGAATACTCTCCAACTTCCATAATGAAGAGACATGCCACCAAAGAGAAATAGCATATTTCGGTCTCTAGTAGCTGCTATGTGCATCCTGGCATGGTTCACAGCCCCTCTCGGTATCACCAGCCATAAGTCAAAAGTTTTTTTTTTAAATATTGGGAGAGCTGAAGAGGTTTTGGGAGAACAGCATGCAAATAACAAGAAAGAGCACTCACAACTTGGGGACCTTAAAACAACTGTTTTAAGGTCCCCAAGTTGTGAGTGCTCTACACCTTCCCCAAAGAAGGGAAAAGCTGCTAAACAGAAATAGACTGCGTTTTCCTCGCCCAGGAAACTCTGGTCTGCATCCATCAGGGCTTAATGCCCCTCATGCTGTCCACATAGCCCAGTCCAATTTGTTTCATCCAATTCTGGGAGAACTGATCTGTGTTAGCGAGCTCAGGATGGAAACAACATTAGAGTGCACTCAGAAATTGGAGACTTTAAAACAGGTTTAAGGTCCCAAATTGAGGAGGCTCTACTCCTTCCCCAATGGAGAGACAAACCTCCAAAGATACATAGACAGCACCGACATTTCCCACTAAGCCCTAATCCACATCCTAGCAAGACTGAAAGTTCCATATACTGTTAACAAGAACAGGTCCAATTATATTCCTTGCAATTCTCGGAGAGGTGAAAAGTGTTTGGAAGCACAGGAGGCAAACGACAAGATAGAGTAACACAGAAATTTGGCGCCTTAAAACAAACTTGTTTTTCAGGGCTCAAATTCTCAATGATCTACACCTTCCCCAAGGGAAAGACAAGCCTCTAAATAGAAATAGAAAGCATCTTTCTAACCCAGGTTACTTCGGTCTGCATCCTAGCATGGCGGAAAGCCCCTTATACTGTCCATCCACAGTAAACAGTCCAATTTTTGTTTTCCAATTCTAGGAGAGCTGACCAGTGTTAGCGAGTTCAGCATGCAAACGAAAGTTTGAGTAAAGCAGAGAAAGTCAGATAAGTTGATGTTAATGAAATGAACCCTAAGATATGTATTCAAATGTTTTCTATTTGCTTTCAAGCGATTGTTTATGACACATTCATAGATCATTTATTTTTTAATTTGTAAGTCCTTCGCCCGTTATATAACCACTGCTTTCACTGTATTTCATGTCGGTATAATTTGTGGAGGGGAAGGGGAAAAACAATTCGTTTAAATAGGGAAACAGGTGGACCCATTGCAAAAATGCGATGTACAAATCGTTATGTACTAAACGAAATTTACAGCTTTGGTTTGGGGGGTATGGCAACGGGGTGGACTGTGGGGGAGGGCAGGAGGAGAATGGGAAAAGATGGGAAGGGGAAACAAAGGAGGACGTTACAACACTTTATAAAAAATGTACTCATTTTCTTGCACATGTAATTGTAACCCCTGTCTACATTGTTTTCACAAAAAAATAAATGAACAAATAAATAAATAAATTTAAAAACGAGAAAACATGGATCGCTCAAACTTGGGGACCTTGAAACACTTTGAAGGCCCCCCAGCAATGAGGGTTTGCTCCTTCCCAAAAGGATGGACACGCCTCCATAGAGAAATTGACCGCACCAATCTTCCCAAGAAGCTCTGGTCTGCATCCTAGCAAGACAGAAAGTGTCTCATCCAGTCTACAATCACAGGTTTCGTTTTTTCCCTTACCACTGGGAGGGCTGAAAAGTTTTTGAGATCTCAGGATGTAAGTGGCAAGATAGACCACTCAGACCTTCGGTGAGGTAAACAATATTTTATGGTGCCCAAGTTCTGAAGACTCTACAATTCCTTAAAGGAGATACAAACCACTAAAGACAAATAGATAGCATGGTTCTATCACAGGCAACAGCAGTCTGCATCCTAGCAGGGCTTGAAGCCCCTTACATTGTCCACAGTATCAAGTCCGAATTTTTTCTTTGGAATTCAGGGTTGGCTGACCAGTGTTTGGGTGCTCAGGGTGTAAAGCACATGATAGAGCACTGAGAATGTAGGGAACTTAAAACAAAATTATTTTATGTCACCTAGGTTCTGAATGCTCTATACCTTCGAAAAAGAAAAGACCAGCCCCCGAAGAGAAATAGACAACATCGTTCGGTTTCTAGCAGCCCCTGTGTGCATCCTGGCATGGTTCAAAGCCCCTCTTGGTGTCACCATCCGCAGGTCAATCTTTTTTCCTTATAAATTTGGGAGAGTTGTGGAGGGTTTGGGAACACAGGATGCAAAGGTCAAGAGAGAGTTCTTCGAATTTGGGGACAAGAAAAAAAATTGTTTTAAGGTCTCCAAGTTCTGAGTGCTCTCAACTTTTCCCAAAAGACAGACAAGCCACTTAGGAGAAATAGAAATCATTGTTCTGTCCCAGGCAACTGTGCTCTGAATCTTAGCAGGGCTTAATGACCCTTGCACTATCCACAGGAGACAGTCCAAACTTTGTTCTTCCAATTCTGGGAGAAGTGACCAGTGTTAGGGAGCCCAGGTACAAATGATAAGACATAGTCCTCAGAATAAGGGGACCCTAGAACAGTCTTAAGGCCCCCAAGGGAGGAGGGCTCTACACCTTCCCGAAGGAAGAGACACCCCTCCAAAGAGAAATTTACAGCACCCATCTTTCCCCAGAAGCTCTCCTCTGCTTCCTAGAAATATTGAAAGTGCCTCATTTTGTCTACAATAACAGGTGAAATTTTTTGTCCTTTTAATTCTGAGAGAGGTCAAAAGTGTTTAGGAACTCAGGATGCAAAGAACAAGATAGAGCACTCAAAACCTTGGCGATTGAAATCATTATCGTTTTATGGTTACAAGGTTCTAAATGCTCTACACGTTCCCCAAAGGAAAGACAGGGCATTAAGGGGAGTTAGAAAGCTTTGGTCTATCCCAGGAATATTGGGTCTGCATCCTAGCAGGGCTTAAACCTCCTCACACAGTCCCCATTAACCAGTCCCAATTTTTTCCTTGCAATTCTGATTGCTGAGCAGTGTTAGGGAGCTCAGGATGAAAACGACAAGATAGAGCCCTGAGAACTTGGGTAACTTAAAACAGAACTGTTTTTTGCCACCTCAGTTGTGAATACTCTCCACCTTCCATAATGAAGAGACAAGGCACCAAAGAGAAATAGACAGCATATTTCGGTCTCTAGTAGTTCCTAGGTGCATCCTGGCATGGTTCACAGCCCCACTCGGTATCACGAGCCATAGGTCAAAAAGTTTCTTTGAAATATTGGGAGAGCTGAGGAGGTTTTGGGAGCACAGGATGCAAATAACAAGAAAGAGCACTCACAACTTCCCCAAAGGAGAGAAAAGCCGCTAAATAGAAATAGACTGCATTTTTCTCGCCCTGTCAACTCTGGTCTGCATCCATCAGGCCCCTCACACTGTCCACAAAACCCAGTCCAATTTTTTTCATCCAATTCTGGGAGAGATGACCTGTGTTAGCTAGTTCCAGATGCAAACGACAAGATAGAGCACTCAGAAAATGGTGACCTTAAAACAGTTTTAAGGTCTCAAAGTGAAGATGCTCTACTCCTTCCAGAATGGAGAGACAAGCCTACAAAGATATATGGAAAGCACCAACCTTTCCCACTAAGCCCTAATCTACATCCTAGCAAGACTGAAAGTTCCATATACTGTCAACAATAACAGGTCTAATTCTAGTCCTTGCAAATCTGGGAGAGCTGAAAAGTGTTTGGAAGCAGAGGATGCAAAGGACAAGATAGAGCAACACAGCAATTCGGCGCCTAAAAACGAAATTGTTTTCAGGACTCAAATTGTCAATGATCTACACCTTCCCCAAAGGAGAGACAAGCCTTAAATAGAAATAGACCGCATCTTTCTAACCAAGGTTACTCAGGTCTGCATCCTAGCATGGCTGAAAGCCCCTTATACAGTCCATCCACAGTAACCAGTCCAATGTTTTTCTTCCAATTTTGGGAGAGCTGACCAGTGTTAGCAAGTTCAGCATGCAAAGAGAAATTTGAGTAAAGCAGAGAAAGTCAGATAAGGTGATGTTAATGAAATGAACCCTAAGATATGTATTCTAAGGTTTTTTATTTGCTTCCAAGCTATTGTTTATGACACATTCATAAGATCATTGGTTTTTTACTTTGTAAGTCCCTCCCCCATTGTATTACCATTGCTTTCACTGTATTTCATGTCGGTATAATTTGTGGAGGGGAAGGGGAAAAACAATTCGTTTAAATTGGGATACAGGTGGACCCATTCCAAAAATGCGATGTACAAGTCGTTTATCCAAAACTAACTTTACCACTTTGGTTTGTTAGTGATGGGGGGTATGGGAGCGGGGAGGACTGTGGGGGAGGGCAGCCGGAGGATGGGAAAAGATGGGAAGGGGAAACGAAGGAGGACGTCACAATACTTTCTAGAAAATGTACTCAGTATCTTGCACATGTAATTGTAATCCCTCTGTACATTGTTTTTACAAAAAAAATGAATGAACAAATAAATAAATAAATGAATTTAAAAACAAGAAATGATGGAGGACTCAGAACTTGGGGACCCTCACACAGTTTTAAGGCCCCCAAGCAATGAGGGTTTACTCCTTCCCCAAAGGAGGGACACGCCTCCATACAGAAATTGACAGCACCAATCTTCCCAAGAAACTGTGGTCTGCATCCCAGCTAGACAGAAAGTGTCTTATCCTCTCTACAACCACAGGTTCCGTTTTTTTCCTTAGCAGTGTGAGGGATGAAAAGTTTTTGAGATCTCAGGTTGTAAATGACAAGATAGAGAACTCAGACCTTCGGTGAGGTAAACAATATTGTATGGTGCCCAAGTTCTGAAGGCTTTACAATACCTCAAAGGAGATACAACCCACTAAAGAGAAACAGACAGCATGGTTCTATCACAGGCAACAGCGGTCTGCATCCTAGCAGGGCTTGAACACCTTTACACTGTCCACAATAACAAGACCGAATTTTTTCCTTGCAATACAGGGTTGGCTGAACAGTGTTAGGATGCTCAGGATGAAAACGACTAAGAATGTGGGCAACTTAAAACAAAATTGTTTTACGGCGCCAAGATTCTGAATGCTCTATACCTTCCAAAAAGAAAAGACCAGCCCACGAGGAGAAATAGACAATATCGTTCGGTTCCTAGCAGTCCCTGTGTGCATCCTGGCATGGTTCAAAGCCCCTCTTGGTGTCACCATCCGCAGGTCAAACTTTTTTCCTTGCAATTTTGGGAGAGCTGTGGAGGGTATGGGAGCACAGGATGCAAAAACAAGAGAGAGTTCTCAAAATTTGGAGAACATAAAGAAAATTGTTTTAAGGTCTACAAGTTTTGAGTGCTCTCAAAGTTCCCCAAAAGCGAGACAAGCCACTTAGGAGAAATAGAAAGCATTGTTCTGTCCCAGGCAACTGTGCTCTGAATCTTAGCAGGGCTTAATGACCTTTGCACTATCCACAGTAAACAGTCCAAACTTTGTTCTTCCAATTCTGGGAGAAGTGACCAGTGTTAGGGAGCCCAGGTACAAATGATAACATAGTGGACTCAGAATATGGGGACCCTAGAACAGTCTTAAGGCCCCAAGGAAGGAGGGCTCTACACCATCCCCAAGGACGAGACTCCCCTCCAAAGAGAAATTCACAGCACCCATCTTTCCCAAGAAACTCTGCTCTGCACCCAGGCAATACTGAAAGTGCCTCATTCTGTCTACAATAACAGGTGAAAAATTTTTTTTCCTTTTAATTCTGAGAGAGGTCAATCGTGTTTAAGAACTCAGCATGCAAAAAACAAGATAGAGCATTCAGAAACTCAGCGATTTAAAACGTTATTGTTTTACAGTGACCAGGTTCTATATGCTCTACACATTCCTCAAAGGAAAGACAGGGCACGAAGGATAGTTAGACAGCATCGGTCTATCCCATGCTTCTTCGGCCTGCATCCTAGCAGGGCTTAAACCTCCTCACACTGTCCCCATCAACCAGTCCCAATTTTTTCCTTGCAATTCTGGGATTGCTGAGCAGTGTTAGGGAGCTCAGGATGAAAATGACAAGATAGAGCCCTGAGAACTTGGGTACCTTAAAACAGAACTGGTTTTTGGCCCTTCAGTTTTGAATACTCTCCACCTTCCATAATGAAGAGAGTAGCCACCAAAGAGAAATAGACTGCATATTTCGGTCTCTAGTAGCTCCTATGTGCATCCAGGCATGGTTCACAGCCCGGCTCTCTATCACCAGCCATAGGTCAAAAGATTTCTTTGAAATATTTGGGAGAGCTGAGGAGGTTTTGGGAGCACAGGATACAAATAACAAGAAAGAGCATTCACAACTTGGAGACCTTAAAACAATTGTTTTAAGGTCTCCTAGCTGTGAGTGCTCTACACCTTCCCCAAAAGAGAGAAAAGCGGCTAAATAGAAATAGACTGCATTTTTCTCACTCAGGCAACTCTGTTCTGCATCCATCAGGGCTTAATGTTCCTCACACTGTCCACAGAGCCCAGTCTAATTTGTTTCATCCAATTCTTGGAGAGCTGATCTGTGTTAACGAGCTCAGGAGGCAAACGACAAGATAGAGCACTCAGAAATTGGTGACCTTAAAACAGTTTTAAGGTCCCAATGTGAGGATGCTCTACTCCTTCCCCAAAGGAGAGACAAGCCTCTAAATAGAAATAGACCGCATTTTTCTAACCCAGGTTGCGGCGAACGCCTTCTCGGCCAGCGAGGAAGAACGACCACCACACCAGGAGTCTTCTCAGATCACACTTTATTGGAGAGCCTTTTAGTTGAAGGGAGAGCTTGAGCGCAAGAGAGCGAGCAAGGAAATACAGCCGCTTATATAGGGTTTGGAACACG
This sequence comes from Dipodomys spectabilis, assembly GCF_019054845.1. Taxonomy (NCBI): domain Eukaryota; kingdom Metazoa; phylum Chordata; class Mammalia; order Rodentia; family Heteromyidae; genus Dipodomys; species Dipodomys spectabilis. The sequence continues at coordinate 6,301,653 of NW_024870972.1, read as the reverse complement.
GATCGCTTCAGGATTGGCTGTCCGCCTTCTACCGTCACCAGGTGCCACGGGATTGGCTCAGGATTTACAATGGTGGTGCATGTGCAAAGCTAGGGACCCGCAGTCCCCCCAAGCACTGCCTAACGTGGAGTTGTTTACCTCTAAGCTGCAAGGAAGTGGGCGCCATCTAGTGATGGCGTTTGTCCCGGCTCCCTGCAGTTCCCCCTTTATGTTTTGGTAACAGGTAAGAGTAGAGGTCGGGCCTCTGTCTCAAAGAGAGGACCTTGCACTGGCCTTCGCCTGGGGGGCGCCTTCCCCAGTGACGACCAGGCCCGTCCGATGCCTTTTTTGCAGAGGTGGGATCTTGGGCATCAACCCACTTGCAGCCCAACGTGCTCTTCTTGAGAGGAAAATTCTTCTCAAGTGCAGTGCACTTGCCTTGCACCCTGTTCCAAGTTATCAGTCACATACCCGTCCCGGTGCAATGGGATCCCCAGATCCCTCGGGGTGCTAGGGCTATGCGAAATGATAAGGCTTAATGACCTCTCAGGGCCGACAGCCAAATTTGGGGTGAGGATCCACTTCTCCAAAGCGGCTAATGCTTGCGAAATAACTTTGTCCCTACTGGTTTGGGCTCGAAGGTGACAGACCAACCATAGGCAGACCACGCATCCGCCCAAGCAGCAAGCTAAAAATAAACCCCACCCCCACCCATTCCTTGAACCAGGAAACAGCGGAGGAAATCCAGGACTGGAGCCCCTCCCACAAATCCGGGATCCATTCGCGGGGAATTGACAGTCACAATGGCAATCCGCAAAAAGGCGGGCATCATGCCTAACTGGCATCGGCCTCGGGAACACCGATAGGATCCCCCATCGTAGCTCTCCTTGACTGTGATAGGTCTTGACCATCAATAATATTATCACGTTCAACGCCTTCTTGATCATCCTGTTTTCCGTCCTGAGTTTCCTTGACCAATCTTGTTAGCCGAGTTGGGACCCAATGTGGTGTTTCTTGATCCTGTGGAAAAACACAAACAGCTCCCCTGGATCTCATAATAGCAGGATCCGGTCCATACCATTTGTTATCAATGACATCCTTCCACATAACCATGTCTTTATTGTCTGTAGAGTCTCTTGTCACATGCCGGTCTGCTGCAGACTGGTCTTTATCATTTAAAATTAAAAAATTGAGGGTAAAGAGCGCAAGGGAAAGTCTTTCCCTGGGGGACGCTGACTCAGCAATTCCCCCTTTTTGTTTTTGAAGCATTTCTTTTATGCTTCTATTGGCTCTTTCCACTATACCTTGTCCTTGAGGATTATAAGGCAACCCCGTAGTGTGGGCAACTTGCAGTTGTGCACAAAAGGCACGAAAACCCTGGGAAGTATAAGCAGGGCCATTATCTGTCTTAAGTCTAAGGGGCTTTCCCCAAGCTGCCCAAGCTTCCAAGCAGTGTATTTTAACGTGAGACACCTTTTCTCCTGCCAAAGGTGTGGCATGAATGACACCAGAAAAGGTGTCCACAGACACATGTAAATATTTTAACTTTCCAAATTCTGTCAAATGAGTAACATCCATTTGCCACAAGGCGTTTGGTCTCAACCCCCTGGGGTTTACCCCCACATGGGGAGGATGAAGAAAGGTAACACAAGATTTACAAGCTTTAACAATTTTCCTAGCTACATGTCTGGGCAAATTATATCTTTTCCTAAGGGTATTTGCAGGCACATGATACAACCTATGAAAATCCTCTGCCAATTTTACAGGATCAGCAGCGACCAGGGCCACAGCCCGAGTTGCTTGATCCACTAAGTCATTACACTTTGCCATTGGGCCCGGCAACATAGAGTGAGCACGAATATGTCCAATATAAAAAGGGTGTTTTCTGTCTAAAATAAGGGATTGAATCTGTAGCAAAACATTAGAAATTGTACTAGCCTGTTTAATTGAAGCAGCAACTTCAAGGGAAGCAACAGCATTTACTACATATAGTGAATCAGAAAATAAATTAATAGGTTGATCAAATCTTTTAAAAACTTCAAGCACAATTAAACATTCAACAGCCTGTGGGACGTTTGGCCGAAAATTAAAGACCACCGGCTGTCGGCGTCCTTGAACAAGGAAGGCACCTTGTCCAGATTTTGATCCATCCGTAAAAATAGTTAAAGCATCAGCCAAGGGTTTCTTCAAAGTAACAACAGGAAAATATATTAAATCTTTTTTAACTATGGCAAGCAAAGGATGTTTAGGATAATGATTATCAATAATATTGGGGAATGAGCAAACAAGAATCGCCCACATATCCACTGTAGCGGCCAAAATCTCAACTTGCTCACGAGTATATGGAATGATTAATTTATCTGGGATCTTTGCAAAGTGCATCAAACAATACTTTATGCCCAAAAGTGCTTGTTTAGCCACTAATTCAGGAAAATATTGGACTGTCTTTGCTCCCACTGAGTTGCCATGAAGCCACCACAAGGGGCCATTTTGCCAAAGAACCCCCGTGGGATAATTTTTCGTTTTTAATATACATAAATCGATAGGTAATTTTAAATCAACCCGTGAAAGTTGAGCCCTAGACAAAGCTGCCTCAACCTTTTGTAGGGAATCTAGTGCTAAAGGTGTCAGGGACCTAGAGGAGGTGACTTCAGGGTCACCCTCCAAAATGGCAAACAAAGGTAACAACTCTGACCGAGGGAGATTAAGAAATCCCCTTATCCAATTAATGTCTCCTGCCAATTGCTGAAAATCATTAAGTGTTTTAAGGTGATCAGTTCGAATAAAGAGCTTTTGCGGCTTAATCTCATTGGGAGAAACAATGGTTCCCAGAAATTGAACAACACTAGTCTGTTGAACCTTTTCAGGGGCAATTATCAATCCCTTCTCAGCTAAGGTCTTTGTTATCTGCCCAAACACTTTATGAAGAGTCTCTTTTGAAGGAGCAGCCAACAAGATATCATCCATATAATGGATAATCCGTACCTTTGGAAAGTTTTTTCTAACAGGGGCCAACACAGCTCCTACAAACAATTGACAAATTGTTGGGCTATTAGCCATCCCCTGAGGGAGAACCTTCCACTGGTAGCGAGCATCCGGAGTTTCATGATTAACTGAAGGTAAAGTAAAAGCAAAGCGCTCCCTGTCCTTTTTATGGAGCGGTATGGAGAAAAAACAATCCTTAATATCTAAGGCTAAAATAGGCCATTCTTTAGGTAATGCCGAAAGCAGGGGGAGCCCCCTTTGCACCGGTCCCATGATCTGCATCTGAGCATTTACTGCTCGAAGGTCATGTAGCAGTCTCCATTTTCCAGAGGCCTTTTTTATTACAAAAATTGGGGTGTTCCAGGATGACACGGAAGGCTCAACATGCCCCAACTGTAGCTGTTCCTGAACAAGGGTTTGTGCTGCTTCCAACTTTTCTTGAGAGAGGGGCCACTGAGGAACCCACACTGCTTTTTGGGATAACCAAGGTATGGGCACCGCACCTTTAGTGGAAGCTTTGTTTTCAGGGGCCCCTAATGAAAACCCAAACCCTTTCTATCCTGCTTAGGAAGTGGCTCTATTGGCTCCTTGCATCCTTGGAGACATCGCCCAAGCCCCAGGGCTGGAACAAATCCTTGTTGTTTCATCATGTTTTGACTGGCCTCTGAATAATCATTAGTCAAAGTTAACTTTAGCTGTTGTTGTATATCTCTTCCCCAAAGGTTAACGGGGACGTCAACCACAAAGGGTTGCATCCTCCCGATCTGGCCTTCGTCTGTTTTCCAAGTCAATTCTTTAGCACTTAACTGTGGGGCCTCAGCATAGCCCAGCCCTTGCAAGGTTTGGGAGGATTTTTGAGTTGGCCATCGCTTTGGCCACTCCCCTCTTCGGATGATGCTTCTATCTGCCCCTGTATCCACCAGTCCCTCAAATCTTTTTCCTTCCACTTGAAGAGTTAACATGGGCCTTTGGTCCAAAGCTAAGGACAGACATGTAAGGTCGACTCCAGTGGAGCCTAACCCTCCATCACCTCTCTTTATCTCCTCAGCAGGGAAGTTGCCGTGCAAGGAAGGCAAAACCAGAAGTTGTGCAATTCTGTCTCCGGGGGAAATAGACACTACCCCGCGGGGGACATGACAGAGGACCTTAATGGTTCCCGTATAGTCTGGGTCAATTACCCCTGGGTAAATTATTAGCCCCCTCATAGTAGAGGAGGAGCGTCCTAGAACTATTCCTACAGTGTCCTTATCCAGGGGTCCTGTCATGTCCGTCTCCACAATCTGAACTCCCATCTGTTGGGTTAATACCAGTCCGGAGGTGGCACAGAGGTCCAACCCTGCGGAGCCTGAGGTTGCTCTCTTTGGTTGGAGGGTTGTTGTGGGGGTTGTTCGGGAACCGGACTCTGAAATGCCCCATAAATTTTCGGGCCCTGGGGACGAGGGCCCCTTTTCCCGTTTTTTGGCTCTGGTTCCGAATGAGTGTTTGAAATGATTTTTGGGATAAGATGTCCATCAATGTCCCTGACTGACCTACATTCGTTGACCCAATGCTTCCCCTTTTTACAACGAGGACACACCCCTGGAGTCCTTAGCGGCCTGGGCGTGTTTTGTGCAGGATCACCATTTTGAGGGCACTGCCGTTTAACATGTCCCAACTGACCACACCGAAAACATCCTTTTCCCTTATTATCTTTTGCAGCCCTGGCAGCTGACAAAACAGCAGCCGCCAGCCCTGCATTAGTCAGGGGGCCACCCAGCTCTCTACAAGCTTTTCCCCACGCTTCCAGGCTTTGAGTTCTAACTGGGGTGATTGCCCTCTGACATTCCTGAGTACTTTGTTCAAAAATGATTTGTTGCACAAATGGCATGGCTGTCTCCAAATTTCCTAACACCCGCTCAGCTGTCTCCAGCATGCGAGCAACAATGTCGGAAAATGGTTCATTAAGGGCCTGAGTGATTTTTGTTAAATTGCCCGCCATCTCCCCCTTGTTTGGAAGAGCTCGCCAGGATTTGTAAAAAAGGGTATTCACTTGCTGGTACACTTCAAAGGGGTACCCTAGTTGATCCACGGCAAAGGGTCCCTGCCCAAGAAGCATGTCTACAGTCCAATCAGGATGCCCATCATGGACGTTTTGTCTGTATTGAGCTTGAGCCTTGTCATGAACAATAGATCGAAAATCAAGAAATTGCCCGTGGTTAAGGCAGGTGCGGGCCACCTCGAACCAGTCCGTAGGCGTCATGGCATTAACAGTCAGCCTTCGGAGTAAGGCTATGGTATAATTAGCCGTCACTCCATAAGTTCGGACTGCCTCAACTAAATCCTTAAGCTGGGAGTAGGAAACCGGCTCAAAATTTCTTTCATTAGTAATTGGATTTTCAAAAACTGGAAAGGCGGCTGCCAGCCGCGATCAGGTGCTCCCTTTTATAAAGTGACTCCGCCCCGCCGGCGGGTACGGCGGGGGAGGGGCCGACGGGTGAGGGCCAGGTCCTTTCCTCCTTTCTGGCTGCTGCGGTACTCTTATCGTTTGGGGACGCTGCCCCCCATATCTGTCTGCCTCATACTCAGCCACAGCCTCTTCTAAGTCTTCATTATCAGCTGGATCGAGCTGCTCTCCTTCCTCCTCTAACATTTCTTCCCCTGAGTCACTCACAGGATCACTGCGTTCTTGGTCCTGCCCTTCCACATGTAGGGCTGAGAACCAGTTTGAAAATTCCTTCAAAAAAGGGTACAGGGGTCTCCTTGAGACCCCCTCTTTGTGGTCATCCCCACAACGCAGACAGTCACAGAGAACCACCAGAAAGACAAACCACAAAGGAAGCAGCAATGCAAACAACCAATAGTCCATAGTAGAAAACAGCATACCTAGGGATACTTACCGACGTCTCCTCTCCGTGTGTTGAGTTCTGGCTCCTGTTCGACCTCTTGCGCAGGTCCCGGGTTTCGGCACCACTTGCGGCGAACGCCTTCTCGGCCAGCGAGGAAGAACAACCACCACACCAGGAGTCTTCTCAGATCACACTTTATTGGAGAGCCTTTTAGTTGAAGGGAGAGCTTGAGCGCAAGAGAGCGAGCAAGGAAATACAGCCGCTTATATAGGGTTTGGAACACGGATCGCTTCAGGATTGGCTGTCCGCCTTCTACCGTCACCAGGTGCCACGGGATTGGCTCAGGATTTACAATGGTGGTGCATGTGCAAAGCTAGGGACCCGCAGTCCCCCCAAGCACTGCCTAACGTGGAGTTGTTTACCTCTAAGCTGCAAGGAAGTGGGCGCCATCTAGTGATGGCGTTTGTCCCGGCTCCCTGCACCAGGTTACTGCGGTCTGCATCCTAGCATGGCTGAAAGCCCCTTATACTGTCCAGGGGGACCAAGATGGCGACGGGAGAGTAGGGAAACGCCACATCTCTCTCCAACCAAAAAGAGAGTTCGAGTTCCAATGCTTAATCTCCCCAAGAGACCGACAACAACACAAAGACGAACACTCAGAGAAAAACCAGAGGTGGAAAATAACAAAAAAAGAAAGAGAGGAATAGAAGAATTTCAGAACAGAGAAAAGCGAAGACCCCTCCCCCAACCTTTACTGGCCGCGCGGCAGTGTGCCAAGCAGCAGGCCAGCCAGCCTGGCGGGGGTTGCCGGAGCCCCAGAGACACAGGGGACCGCTTGCAGATCACCAGGTACCGCTTTGCAGAACAGCGGATCGCCAGGAACAGAGAAACCTACCAGCCAGGAGTCTCCACGAGGGTCCCACCCCCACCCCTCACTCTCCACCGGAGCAGAGAGGCTCTATCCTGCCAAAGCCGCCCGGCACCAGCAGCGCGACAAAGGGACCTGTTGGCACACCACCCTCCTGAATGCGATCGCAATGACCTTGAGGTGGCCGCCTGGGTCCCAGAGGCATAGGGGGTTGGCTGCCTGCAGATCACCAGCACAGAAGTCGCCTGAGGCACTGGCGTCAGACCCACTGGATCTCTACAACCCACAAAGAAGCCGCCTGAGCATGGACACTTTTGACCCGACAGCTTCGACAGAGGCAGAGACAGAAAAGAATCACACAGAGCCACCACTGCCCAACCCAGCCCGCAACCACCCCAACTGAACTCGGACTGCAACAACAACTGACGACCTACACCACACAGAAACAACCAGCTCCTAGGTGAGAACCCCAAAGGGGACAGTGTATCCCTCAAGGGAGACCAGAGCTGGAGGGAATCCCCAGATCCCCTAGACTCCCTACCCCAACACCCGGACCACAGGACCCACTAAAACTGGGAACTGTTCGAGAGCTCCACCAGCCCGTGGAGCACACTCTGCTGGCCAGGCCAGAGCAAGAGTGCCCCTGGAAGGGAGCTTAAATGCCCAAGTCAGGAACAGCGCCCCTGGGTCAAGACTGCCAACAGTAGAAGAAATTTGAACTGTGTCCCCCAGGCTGCAAAACCTAGTTGGTATACACATCAGCACAGGCCTAACGAGCCCGCTCCAGGCTGGGGCCGGAACCAGGCCCAGGGATCTGGTGCCTGAACAACACAACTAACTCCTCCCAACTGAAGTAAAAAGCTGAGCATATGCCTCAACAGAGGGGAGAAAATCAGGAAACAACACTCCCCGGGAAGCATGCCAGTGACAACAAAAGACCTGGAGGCTCAGGACAAGAGAAGCGCAAACCCCACCAAAACTCCACCCATATACCCTAGGCTGGGAATTGGGCAACACAGGATGCCAGCAGCTGATAGTAAGCAGGAGCTCAGGTTGTTAAGGCGGCTCAGCAATAGAGTGATAGTCTTGGATGTATGAGTCCCTGGATCTGATTCCTCAGCATCACAAAAGCAAAAAGGGTCAGAAGTGGTGCTGTGGCTCAAATGGTAGGGTGCCAGCCTTGAGCTGAAGAGCTGAGGGACAGCACCCAAACCTAGAGTTCAAGCCCACAACCAGCCCCAAACAAACAAACAAAAACACATCAGGAGCCCATAGCAGACTCCAGTATTTGGGAGAGTGCATCCAGAGCATCTGATCTTCCCAAGAGCACCCATAGGAGCAAACACAAGCAGTCTAGGCTGCTCAACCCTTCCAAAGGCGGGAATTGCCAGCAATCTACAGCAGAGAGCTGAGAATCCTAAGTAGGTCAGAATAGCAGCTGGAAATAGGCTCCCAACAGAACCCAGATCAGGCACAGACTCTCTCTACCAATACAGAATCAGCAACCAAGCAAAGACAGACACACCAAAACAAAATTGAAGAACAGTCTCCTGAACCCCCATGCGAAAATCACAGAGAATAATCACAAGGTTTACCACCACCCAGGACAGCAAGCTCACCTCAAAAGCCAGCAGCCACGCATGGGAGAGCCCCAGTAGGAGCAAAGCAGGAATGGAAGACAAAAGCTACATCCAAGGGTTGCTGGAGGCAATGACTCAAGAAATAAAGCAAGAAATTGATCAGAAATTGAAAGAGCACAAGGATGAACTATCAAAAGAGGTACAGGATATCAAACAAGAGTTGGATGCAAAAATAGAAGCTGCACAAATCTCAGTAAGAAGTGAGATAAACGCCAAATTAGAGGTAATGCATACCTCATTGAGAGGTGAGATCAGTACTCTGAGAACCAACATTGAATCCATAAGGAGATCCATTTCCTCCATGCAAACCACAATAGAAGCCACGGTCAACAGAGTGAATGAAATGGAAGGTAGAGTGTCAGATACAGAAGACAGAATACACCAACTGGACCAAAAAGTGACAGATATGGAAAATTCACTCAAATTAAACCAAAGGGAAATTCAAGAGCAAGCAGATAATGCCAAGAAATTTAACCTTCGCATAATTGGAGTGGACGAAGGTGAGAAATTCCAGAGCAAGGGAATGCAACACCTATTTAACAAGATAATCAATGAAAAATTTCCCCACCTCAAAAACGACCATCTTAACTACATCACAGAAGCTTATCAAACACCCAACAAGCAAGATCCCAGGAGAAACACTTCTAGACACATTATAGTAAAAATGATAGATCTGAATAATAAGGAAACAATCCTGCATGCAGCAAAAATGAAGAAAGAGCTATACTACAACGGGAAAAAAATTAGAATCACTGCAGATCTCTCCACACAAACAATGAATGCAAGAAATGCCTGGGAAAGCACCATACGAGCCCTGAGAGCCAATAACTGCCAACCCAGACTAATATACCCAGCAAAGCTAGCATTCACATTCGATGGAGAACTGAAAACTTTTAATAGCAAAGAAAAACTAAATGAATACATAAACATTAAGCCAGCATTACAAAGAATTCTAAGAGGGGGGACACAACCTGAAGAAAGCAACCAGGAACTGGGACCTGCCCCAAACAGGCGTTACTCAAAGTCTAACTGAGCAAGCACAGGAGGAAAGGAAAGAAGAAAAACTTAGGAAAACGGAATGGCAGGGACAACAATGCATCTCTCTATACTTTCTCTTAATATAAATGGGCTGAATTCGCCAATTAAAAGAAAACGAACTGAGGACTGGATCAGAAAAGAAGACCCATCCATCTGTTGCCTTCAGGAGACCCACCTCTCAGCCAAACACACAAACAAACTCAGAGTGAAGGGGTGGAAAAAGATCTACCAATCAATTGCCCCCAGTAAGAAAGCAGGTGTAGCTATCATCATATCTGACAAAATAAACTTTTCATTAAAATCAGTACAGAAAGACAAAGACGGACACTACATATTAATAAAGGGAAAAATCCAAGAGGAGAATATAACCATCATCAACTTATATGCCCCAAATATTGGTGCACCCAGATATGTCAAACAAATGCTCTCAAACTTACAGAATAAAATAGATCCCAATACGATAATACTAGGAGACTTTAACAGACCACTCTCACCAAAGGACAGGTCTACCAACCAGAGGATTGGCAAAGAACCTACCGAGAGGCCATACTTCAAGCGGAATTAACTGACATCTACCGAGTATTTTACCCTAAAACAACACAGTACACATTCTTCTCAGCAGCTCACGGAACTTTCTCCAAAATAGACCATATCATAGTTCATGCAAGGAACTTAAGCAAATACAAAGGGATCGACATAATCCCCTGTATCCTATCTGACCACAGTGGAATCAAGCTAGCTCTCAATAACAAAGCATACCGCAGAAATTTCTCTAATACATGGAAATTGAACAGCACACTCCTTAACAATGCCTGGGTAACAGAAGAGATCAGAGAAGAAATAAAGCATTTCCTACAACTAAATGAAAATGAAAATACCTCACAAAGAAACTTGTGGGACACAGCAAAAGCAGTCCTGAGGGGCAAATTTATTGCCCTCAGTGCCCACATCAAGAGAATGGAGACAGACTAAGTAAATAATCTTATCTTACAATTAAAACAGCTAGAAAAACAAGAAAAAATGGGACCTAAAACTACTAGACAAAGCCAGATAACCAAATTAAGAGCAGAGATTAACCAATCAGAAAATCAGAAAACCATAACCAAAATAAACCAAACAAAAAGCTGGTTCTTTGAAAAAATAAACAAAATTGATGGCCCGTTGGCTAGATTAATTAAAAAAAGAAGAGAGGAAACCCGTATTAATAGGATTAGAGATGCCATGGGAAACATCACAACACGTACCCAAGATATCCAAACAATTCTAACAGACTACTTTCAAAAGCTATACTCTCTAAAGGAAGAAAATCGGGCAGAAATGGATGCATTTTTAGAGAAATACAAGTTGCCCAAACTGAGCAAAGAAGAAGTTAACCAATTAAATAAGCCAATATCCTATAATGAGGTACAGGAAGCTATCAAAAGTCTTCCAACAAAAAAAGCCCAGGACCATATGGATTCACAGCAGAATTCTATAAGATCTTTAAAGAAGAACTAATACCCATACTCCTCAAGCTCTTCAGAGAAACAGAGAAGGAGGGAGCTATCCCAAACTCATTCTATGAAGCCAATATCACACTCATCCACAAACCAGGCAAAGACCCAAACAAAAAGGAGAATTACAGGCCAATTTCCTTGATGAACACAGATGCAAAGATCCTTAACAAGATTCTAGCTAACAGAATCCAGAAACACATAAAAAAAAAATACACTATGACCAGGTAGGCTTCATCCCAGAGACACAGGGATGGTTTAACATACGTAAGTCAATAAATGTAATCCAACATATCAACAGAGCCAAGGTCAAGAATCACATGATTATCGCCACAGATGCAGAAAAGGCCTTTGATAAAATTCAACATTCATTCATGCTAAAAGCTCTGGAGAAAATAGGAATAGAAGGAACATTTCTAAAAACAATAAAAGCCATTTATGACAGACCAATAGCCAATATTATACTTAATGGGGAAAAGCTACAACCAATTCTCCTAAAATCAGGAACAAGGCAAGGATGCCCACTGTCTCCACTCCTCTTCAATATAGTCCTAGAACCCTTAGCCAGGGCAATAAGGCAAGAAAAAGACATTAAAGGGATCCACATAGGGAAAGAAGAAGTTAAACTATCCCTTTTTGCAGACGACATGATACTATACCTCCATGATCCCAAAAACTCCATCCCCAAACTCTTAGAAATCATAAATCATTTTGGCAAAATAGCAGGATACAAAATAAACCCACAAAAATCAGTTGCCTTCCTATACACTGATAATGTACAGGAAGAGAGGGAAATAAAGGGAGCAACCCCATTCACAATAACCTCCCCAAAAATAAAATATTTAGTAATTAACCTAACCAAAGATGTAAAAGAACTATTTAATGGGAACTATAAAAAGTTAAAGAAAGAAATTGCAGAAGACACTAGGAAATGGAAAGACCTCCCATGCTCCTGGATAGGCCGACTTAATATAGTAAAGATGGTAATACTTCCAAAACTAATATACAAATTCAATGCAATTCCTATTAAAATCCCAATGACGTACATCACTAAAATACAGAAAACAGTCCAAAAATTCGTATAGAAGAACAAAAGACCTAGAATAACCAAAACAATTCTAGGGGATAAAGACAATATGGGAGGGCTATCCATGCCGAACTTCAAACTCTACTACAGAGCTATAATAACAAAGACAGCATGGTACTGGCACAAAAACAGACCCGAAGACCAATGGAACAGAATAGAAGATCCAGAAATAAATCCACAGGCCTAGAGCCAGCTGATATTCGACAAAGGAGCCAAAGACATACAATGGAAGAAACACAGCCTCTTCAACCGCTGGTGCTGGGAAAACTGGGCAGCCACATGCAGAAAACTAAAATTGGACCCCAGCCTATCACCATACACCAACATCAACTCAAAATGGATTAAAGACCTTAACATTAAACCTGAATCTCTGAAACTACTGCAGGACAGAGTAGGAGAGACACTTGAACTAATAGGCACAGGAAGGAACTTCCTGAACAGAGTCCCAGGGTCACAACAAGTTGGAGAGAGACTCGACAAATGGGACTACCTTAAAATAAAAAGCTTCTGCACAGATAAAGCTCTCACAACCAAGCTAGAAAGACAACCAACCAATTGGGAAAAAATATTTACCAGCAATATATCAGACAAGGGGTTAACATCCTGTATATACAGGGAACTCAAGAAACTAATCCATCCCAAACCTAACAAACCAATTACTAAATGGGCAAGGGAACTAAAGAGGGACTTCTCAAATGAAGAAATAAAAATGGCAAAGAAACACATGAGGAAATGTTCATCATCCCTGGTGGTGAAGGAAATGCAAATAAAGACAACCCTGAGATACCACCTTACCCCAGTCAGAATGTCCCACTTCCACAAATCAGCCAACGACAAATGCTGGAGGGGATGTGGAGAAAGAGCAACCCTATTACACTGTTGGTGGGAATGTACACTTATACAACCACTTTGGAAATCAGTCTGGAGGGTCCTTAGAAAGCTAAAGATTGACCTCCCTTACCACCCAGTCATACCACTTATAGGCATCTACCCTGAACAACAGGAACCAATATACAAGGACACGTGCACCTCCATGTTTATTGCAGCACTGTTCGCAATAGCTAGGATATGGAAAAAACCTAGATGCCCCACCACAGAAGAATGGATCCAAAAATTGTGGTATCTATACACAATGGAATATTATGCAGCCATTACAAATGACAAAATAAAGGCATTTGCAGGGAAATGGATGGAGCTAGAAGGAATCATGTTGAGCAAGGTCAGCCAAGAACGAAGAGACAAATGGTACATGGTCTCCCTGATAAGTGGATGCTAAATCCAAAATGTTAGGTGATATGACAAAACTAACAGGACTTAAGAAACAAAGAACTCCCACTCATCTGGTTGAACCACAACTAAATATCCCCATGCTGCAGATCACATATATGGTATATAACATGTGAGCACCGTTATATATTACAGACTGTGATAGACAATTTGCTCCAGGAAAGTTAGAATGAACTTGTGACTTTAAATGAGCATCATTATTCCACAGTACTGTGAATTTCCGGAAATTATGTAATCACATAATCACAAAAAAAAAAAAAAGAACATCGGGGAAGGGAGGGAGGGAGGGGATGGTAGGGGAAAACAATGGAGGGGGTAACAATGTTCAAGAGGAAGTGTACTCATTACCCCACTCATGTAACTGTAACCCTCTGTATAGTAGTTTTACAATAAAAAAAGAAAAAAAAAAGTTCAAGGGCTGGAAAGTTAACTCAGTGGTGGAGTGATAGCCTTAAGCTGAAGAGCTGAGGGACAACACCCGGGCCCTGAGTTCAAGCTCTATGAAAAACAAATAAGTAAACAAATAAATGTTCAATATACCTTAAGTGCTTAACTTAAAAAAAAAATTCTGGGAGAAGTGTCCAGTGTTATAGAGCCCAGGTACAAACGATAAGATACAGTACTAAGAATATGGGGACTCTAGAACAGTCTTAAGGCCCCCAAGGAAGGAGGGCTCCACAACTTCCCCAAGGAAGAGACACACCTCCATAGAGAAATTCACAGCACCCATCTTTCCCAAGAAGCTCTGCTCTGCATCCTAGCAATATGGAAAGTGCCTCATTCTGTCTACAATAACAGGTGGCATTTTTTTCCTTTTAATTCTGAGAGAGGGCAAAGGTGTTTAGGAAGTCAGGATGCGAAGAACAAGACAGAGCACTCAGAACCTCGGCGATTTAAAACATTATTGTTTTACAGTGACTAGGTTCTAAATGCTCTACACATTCCCCAAAGGAAAGAAAGGGAACTAAAGAGAGTTAGAGAGCATCCGTCTATCCCAGGCATCTTCGGTCTGCATCCTAGCAGGGCTTAAACCTCCTCACACTGTCCCCATTAACAAGTCCCAATGTTTTCCTTGTAATTCTGGGATTGCAGAGCAGTGTTAGGAAGCTCAGGATGAAAACGACAAGAGAGAGCCCTGAGAACTTGGGTATCTTAAAACAGAACTGTTTTTTGGCGCCTCAGTTGTGAATACTCTCCACCTTCCATAATGAAGAGACAAGCCACCAAAGAGAAATAGACAGCATATTTCGGTCTCTAGTAGCTCTTATGTGCATCCTGGCATGGTTCACAGCCCCTCTCAGAATCACCAGCCATAGGTCAAAAGTTTTCTTTGAAATATTGGGAAAGTTGAGGAGGTTTTGGGAGCACAGCATGCAAATAAAAAGAAAGAGCACTCACAACTTGGGGACCTTAAAACAATTGTCCAAAGGAGAGAAAAGCCGCTGAATAGGAATAGACTGCATTTTTCTCGTCCAGGAAACTCTCTTCTGCATCCATCAGGGCTTAATGCCCCTCACACTGTCCACAGAGCCCAGTGCAATTTGTTTCATCCAATTCTGGGAGAGCTGACCTGTGTTAGCATGCGCAAGATACAAGTGAAAAGGTAGAGCACTCAGAAATTGGTGACCTTAAAACAGTTTTAAGGTCCCAGAGTGAGGAGGCTCTAATCCTTACCAAATGGAGAGACAAGCCTCCAAAGATATATGGACACCACCGACCATTCTCACTAAGTCCTAATCTACATTCTAGCAAGACTGAAAGTTCCATATACTGTCAACAATAACAGGTCCAATTATATTCCTTGCAATTCTGGGAGAGCTGAAAAGTGCTTGGAAGCACAGGATGCAAACGACAAGATAGAGCAATACAGAAATTCGGCGCCTTAAAACAAAATTGTTTTTCAGGGCTCAAATTCTCAATGATCTACACCTTCCCCAAAGGAGAGATCCTTGGGGCAGGTGTAGAGCCCTTCATCCTTGGGGGCCTTAAGACTGTTCTAGGGTCCCCGTATTTAGAGTACTCTATCTCATCGTTTCTACCTGCACTCCCTAACACTAGTCACTTCTCCCAAAATTGGAAGAACAAAGTTTGGACTGTTTACTGTGGATAGTGCAAAGGTCATTAAGCCCTGCTAAGATTCAGAGCACAGTTACCTGCGACAGTACAATGCGTTCTATTTCTCCTACGTGGCTTGTCTCGCTTTTGAGAAAAGTTGAGAGAACTCAGAAATTGGAGACCTTAAAACAATTTTCTTTATGGTCCTCAAATTCTGAGATCTCTCTATATCTAAAGGTTCATTTTCCTAACATCACATTACCTGACCTGATCCGCTTGACTCATACATATACTAGATATTGCAAATAATGGAAGCCATGGGAAGGTCACCAATTGCTCTATCTTGTCGTTTGCATTCTGAGCTCGCTAACACAGGTCTGCTCTCCCAGAATTGGATGAAACAATTTGGACTGGGCTCTCTGGACAGTGTGAGGGGCATTAAGTCCTGATGGAATCAGACCAGAGTTGCCTGGGCGAGATAAATGCAGTCTATTACTATTTTGCGGGGTTTCTCTCCTTTGGGTTAGGTGTAGAGCACTCAGAACTTGGGGACCTTAAAACACTTGTTTCAAGGTCCCCAAGTTGTGAGTGCTCTTTCTTGTCATTTGCATCCTGTGCTCCCAAAACCTCCTCAGCTCTCAAATACTTCAAAGAAAACTTTTGACCTATGGCTGGTGATACCGAGAGGGGCTGTGAACCATGCCAGGATGCACATTGGAGCTACTAGAGACCGAAATATGCTGTCTATTTATCTTTGGTGGCTTGGCTCTTCATTATGGAAGGTGGAGAGTATTCACAACTGAGGCGCGAAAAAACAGTTCTCTTTTAAGGTACCCAAGTTCTCAGGGCTCTATCTTGTCCTTTTCATCCTGAGCTCCCTAACACTGCTCAGCAATCCCAGAATTTCAAGGAAGAAATTGGGACTGGTTAAAGGGGACCGTGTGAGGAGGTTTAAGCCCTGCAAGGATGCAGACAAAAGATGCCTGGGATAGACCGATGCTGTCTACCTCTCCTTAGTGCCCTGTCTTTCCTTTGGGAAATGTGTAGAGCATTTAGAACCTGGTCACCGTAAAACAATAATGTTTTAAATGGCGGAGGTTCTGAGTGCTCTATCTTGTTCTTTGCATCCTGAGTCTTAAACACTTTTGACCTCTCTCAGAATTGAAAAAAAAATTTCACCTGTTATTGTACACAGAGTTGAGTCACTTTCAATATTGCTAGGATGCAGAGCAGAGCTTCTTGGGCAAGATGGTTGCTGTGAATTTCTCTTTAGAGGGGTGTCTCTTCCTCAGGTAAGGTGTAGAGACCTACTTCCTTGGGGGCCTTAAGACTTTTCTAGGGTCCCCATATTCTGAGTACTCTATCTTACCGTTTGTACCTGGGCTCCCAAACACTGGTCACTTCTCCCAGAATTGTAAGAACAAACTTTGGACTGTTCACTGTGGATAGTGCAAGGGTCATAATGCCCTGTTAAGATTCAGAGCACAGTTACCTGGGACAGAACAATGCTTTCTATTTCTCCTAAGTGGCTTGTTTTGCTTTTGGGAAAAGTTGAGAGCACTCAGAACTTGGAGACCTTAAAACCATTTTCTTTATGGTCCGCAAATTCTGAGAGCTCTCTCTTGATGTTTGCATCCTGTGTTCCCAAACCATCCACAGCTCTCCCAAAATTGCAAGGGAAAAAGATTGACCTGCGGATGGTGACACCAAGAGGGGCTTTGAACCATGCTAGGATGCACACAGGGGCTGCTAGAAACCGAACGATGTTGTCTATTTCTCTTCAGTGGCTGGTCTTATCTTTTTTGAAGGTATAGAACTTTCAGAACCTTGGCGCCATAAAACAATTTTGTTTGAAGTTCCCCACATTCTCAGTGCTCTATCTTGTCGTTTACATCCTGAGCATCCTAACACTCGTCAGCCCACCCTGAATTGCAAGGAAAAAATTCGGACTTCTTACTGTGGACAGTGTAAGGGGTTTCAAGCGCGGCTAGGAGGCAGACTGCTGTTGCCTATGATAGAACCATGCTGTCTATTTCTCTTTAGTGTCTTGTATCTCCTTTGAGGAATTGTAGGGCCTTCAGAACTTGGGCACCATACAATTTTGTTTATCTCACCGAAGGTCTGAGTGCTCTATCTTGTCCTTAACATCCTGAGATCTCAAAAACTTTTCAGCCCTCCCAGTGGTAAGGAAAAAAACGGAACCTGTGATTGTAGACAGGATGAGACACTTTCTGTCTTGCTGGGATGCAGACCAGAGCTTCTTGGGAAGATTGGTGCTATCAATTTCTCTATGGAGGCGTGTCCCTCTTTGGGGAAGGAGTCAACCCTCATTGCTTGAGGGCCTTCAAACTGTTTCAAAGTCCCCAAGCTCTGGGTGCTAAATCTTTTCTTGTTTTTAAAATTAATTATTTATTCATTTGTTCATTTTTTTGTGAAAACAATGTACAGAGTGGTTACAATTACCTGTGCAAATAAATGAGTACATTTTTTATAAAGTATTGTAACGTCCTCCTTTGTTTTCCCTTCCCATCTTTTCCCATCCTCCTCCTGCTCTCCCCCACAGTCCTCCCCTCTGCCATAACACCACCACTCACAAACCAAAGTGGTAAAGTTCGTTTTGGACATAACGGCGTGCACATCACATTTTTGCAATTGGTCCATCTTTATCCCTATTATACGAATTGTGTTTCCCCTTCCCCTCCACAAATTATACCGACATGAAATACAGTGAATGCAGTGGTTATACAATGGGGGAGGGAATTACAAAGTAAAAAAGAAATGATCTTATGAATGTGTCATAAACAATCGCTTGAAAGCAAATAAAAAAAAACACTTGAATACATATCTTAGGGTTCATTTCATTAACATCACTTTATCTGACTTTCTCTGCTTTACTCAAACTTTCGTTTGTATGCTGAACTAGCTAACACTGGTCACCTCTCCCAGAATCGGAAGAAAAAAATTGGACTGGTTACTGTGGATGGACAGTATAAGGGGCTTTCCGCCATGCTAGGATGCAGACTGGAGTAACTTGGGTTATTATGATGCGGTCTATTTCTATTTAGAGGCTTGTCTCTCCTTTGGGGAAGGTTTAGATCATTTAGAATTTGAGCCCTGAAAAACAATTTTGTTTTAAACGCCGAATTTCTGTGTTGCTGTATCTTGTTGTTTGCATCCTGTGCTTCCAAACACTTTTCAGCTCTCCCAGAATTGCAAGGAATATAATTGGACCTGTTATTGTTGACAGTGTATGGATCTTTCCGTCTTGCTATGATGTAGATTAGGGCTTAGTGGGAAAGGTAGGTGCTGTCTATATATCTTTGGAGGCTTGTCTCTCCATTGGGGAAGGAGTAGCCCCTCCTCACATTGGGACTTACAACTGTTTTAAGGTCACAAATTTCTGTGTGCTCTATCGTGTCGTTTGCATCCTGAGCTCGCTAATACAGGTCAGCTCTCCCTGAATTGCATGAAACAAATTGGACTGGGTTCTGTGGACAGTGTGAGGGGCAATAAGCGCTGATGGATGCAGACCAGAGTTGCCTGGAGGAGAAAAATGTAGTCTATTTCTATTTCTATTTTGGCGAAGGTGTAGAGCACTCACAACTTTGGGATCTTAAAACAAGGTCCCCAATTTGTGAGTGCCCTTTCTTGGTATTTGCATCATGTGCTCCGAAAACCTCCTCAGCTCTCCTAATAATTCAAAGAAAATCGAATCATGCTGTCTATTTCTCTTTAGTGGCTTGTATCTCCTTTGAGGAATTGTAGAGAATTCAGAACTAGGGCACCATAAAATATTGTTTACCTCACCGGAGGTCTGAGTACTCTATCTTGTAGTTTGCATCCTGAGATCTCAAAAACTTCTCAGCCCTCCCAGTGGTTTAGTTTTGGCATGTCAATATTTGCTAGGAAAAGTCCATTTCTGTCAAGTTCTCAAACTTATTAGCATAAAGTTTTGAGAAGTATTCCCTTATAATGTTTTGATTCTTGGTTTTTTCCGTGGTGATGTTTCCATTCTCATTTCCGAGTTTATTTATTTGGGTGTGTTCTCTTCTTTTTCTGATAAGATTTGCTAAGGGTCTTTCAATTTTGTTAAGTTTTTCAAAGAACCAACTCTTTGTTTTGTTGATTCTTTCTATAGTTTTTTTGGATTCTAATTCATTTAATTCTGATTTAATTTTAATTATTTCTTTCCATCTACTGGATTGGGGTTTATCTTGCTGCTCTTTTTCAAGGAGGTTTAGATGTGTCATTAGATTGTTGGTTTCAGATCTCTCCAATTTGTTGATGTAGGAGCTCAGAGCTATAAACTTGCCTCTGAGTATTGCTTTTGCTGTGTCCCAGAGGAGCTGGTAATTTGTGTGTTCATTTTTGTTGAAAAGCATGAACATTTGAATTTTCTTTCTAATCTCTTCCATGACCCACTCGTGATTCAGGAGTGTGTTGTTCAGCCTCTATGTGATACCAGTCTTTCTTAGGTGGCTTTTGGTGTTGAATTCTAATTTTATTCCCTTGTGGTCAGAGAGAATGGAAGGTATAAATTCAATGTTTCTGAATTTGGACAAGTTTGCTTTGTGGCCTAAAATGTGGTCTATTTTAGAAAATGTTCCATATGCTACTGAGAAAAACGTGTATTCTGATGCTGCTGTGTGAAACGTTCCATAGATATCTGTTAAATCTAGTTTATCTATGTAGCTGTTTAGATCTGCGGTTTTTCTGTTGAGTTTTTGCTGAGTTGATCTATCTAGTGGGGAGAGTGGTGTGTTAAAATTCCCAACAATTAATGTCTTTGGAGTTATATGGGATTTGAGGGAAAGTAGTGTATCTTGGATAAATTTGGGTGCTCCATTGTTTGGCGAGTAGATATTTAGAATTGTAATATCCTCCTGAAAGAGAGATCCCTTAATTAGTATGCAGAGACCTTCTTTATCTCTTCTCACGAATTTCAATTTGAAGTCTATTTTATCTGATATTAGGATTGTAAGTCCCGCCTGTTTATGGAGGCCGTTTGCTTGGTAGATTTTGTTCAAACCTTTAACACTGAAAATGTGTTTGTTTTACGGGCAAGATGTGACTCCTGAAGGCAGCAGATAGAAGGGTCTTGTTTTTTACTCCAACTAGACAGTCTATGTTGCTTAATTGGGGAGTTCAGTCCGTTAAAGTTAAGAGAAAGGACTGAGAGACATTTGGGAGTTCCTGCCATGTTATCCACCTTCTTGGGGGTTGTGAAAACTTCTTCCTATGGTTCTTGGATTCTCAGTTTGGGTGCAGTTTCTTGACCTTTATTGTGGTCTTGTTGGTTTTCTATGTGTAGGACATCTTTAAGAATCTTTTGTAGGGCTGGTTTGGTGGAGATGTATTGTTTCAATTCTTCTTTGCTATGGAAGGTTTTTATTTGGCCTTCAGTTATGAAGGAGAGTTTAGCTGGGTACGGTATTCTTGGTTGAGAGTTGTTTGTTTTTAGCGCATGGCATACATCGTTCCAGGCTCTTCCTGCTTTGATTGTCTCTGCTGAGAAATCTGAGGTGATTCTAATTGGTTTTCCTTTATAGGTGATTAATCTTTTCTCCTTGACAGCTTTAAGGATCTTTTCCTTCGTCTGAGTTGATCCTGTGTGCATTATAATGTGACGGTGAGATGTCCTACTCTGGTCTGGTCTGTTTGGAGTTCTAAAAGCTTCTTGTATCTGAATAGGCCTATCTTTTTGCATGTTTGGGAAGTTCTCTGCTAGGATCCTGTTAAACAAATTTCCTAGGCCATTGACTTCTGTTTCTAGGTGCTCCTCTACACCCATTATCCTTAGATTAGGCCTTCTGATGGTGTCTTCCAATGTTGGATAGATCTCTCATATTTCTTGTACTTGTCTTGGAGGTTTGTACGTTCTTTCTCTATAATATCTAGCCTGTCTTCAATCCCTGAGATTTGATCTTCTGCATGGTCTAACCTGCTGTCAATACTTTCTACTTTGTTTTTTATCTTTTTTCCTTCTAATTGGTCAGCTTTAAGTGGCTTCAAGTTCTTTGTTGAAGCTTTTTTTTCGATCTTGTATGAACTTCTTTACTTCCTTAATTTGATGTTCAGTGTTAATTCTCAGATCACTTAGTTGATTGGTTATGGTTTCCTTGGACTCCCATTCCTTCTGTTGGGTTCCATTCAGCATTCCCTTTGTGGTCTCCCTGACTTCCTTCAGCTCTTTGTTAATGGATTCCATGAAAGCCTTTAGTGATCTTTGTGTATTCTCTTCGTGCTCTCTCAATTCCTGTATTACTCTTTGATAAGCTTCCTCCCGTTCATGGGATTCCTGTAGTTCTCTTTGAGTGTTCTCAGCCTGTTCACGCCATTCCTGTCTTTCATTTTAAGTATTCTCAAACTGCTCATGCAAATCCTGTATCAGCTTTTGAGTAGCTTCCTCACGCTTATGATATTCCTGTGTAAACTTTTGGAATGCCTCCTCTCTCTCGATATCACGCTCATACAGAGACCTTTGTATGCTTTCAATCTTTTGATTTATCATGTTTGCCAGCAGTGTTGGTAGAGCTATTTGGGAATTCTCCTCTGTATTATTCATTATCTGTTCTGTCCCCTGATTATCGGGATTGGGAATTGAGATACCCGGATTTGCCATTTTTCTTGTGTTTTTCCGGCTTACTCTGCCCATTTGAGATGAAAATAGCACCAGTTTTGTGCTAGAACACTATCTTAATGCAAGCATCAACCCAAGTCTGAATTTGCACAGTCAATAGTCTACAGATACAATCTAGTTCAACAGATTCATCAATTCAACACCAAATAACTATACGTTAATGGGCTACGAACTGGAAAGAAGAATTTGGAAGACCAGAAATTATTTGGGTTAGGGAGAGATGTGGGTTAAAAAAATAGGAATAGATTGATGTGGGGAGGCTCTGGGAGAGTTAACTAAGTCTTAATCTCAAAGCAGGAAATAGGTTGGATAGGATGAAAGTAGAGAGAGAGAGAGAGAAAAAAAAAAGAAAGGGAACAGGAAAAGAAAAGAGACCAGAAAAAATAGAAAGGTAGAAATTAATAAAATTATGTAGAGTCGATAACAATCTATTTAGATAAGAACGTGAATTTATTGAGAGAAGGGGAGGGATATAAAGGAGATGTGAAAAACTTAAAAATAAAAATGCTTAAAATATTATATAGGTATAAAGAGGTAGTACTGCTATTAAGGAATTTAAGTCTCAGAGGTTTTGGCCTGTGCAATAAATTTGTGGATTAAGTGTGTGCACAATGGGGGATAGGGTCTAATAGTCCACTACAGGTTTATCTGAGGGTGTGCAGGACAAAAATTAAGTCACATAAAGAAGAACGAAAGAGAGGAGAAGGTGAAAAGGATAAGAAAGGAAGAAGAAAAAGAAGAGAAGCTCAGTAGAGCTAAACAAAAAACAAAAAGATAATTTAAAAAAGAGAAAAATAAAGAGAAAGAAGACCAAAAAAGGAAGCAAAAACGCACACTCCCGTATCCCCAAAATAAAAATTATAAGAGGAAAAGAAACTTTCTGGAAAACATTTTTTTTATCAAAAAAGGCAAAGATTAAAGATTGAAAAAAGATTTAGAAAAGAAAAAAAAATTTTTATATAAGATACCAAAAATAAAAACTAAAAAGAAAAAAAAAAAGAAAAAGAAGACGAAGAAGAGAAAAAAGAAAAAAAAAAAAAAAACCCCAAAAAATTTTTGATTTTTTTTTTGCGGGGGGAGGAGTGAGAAAAATCCTGTATTTCCCTTGTGTCCGTAACCAGCCGCTTGTTGGAGTCTCTGGTCTGCTTGTGGTCCTGTGGCTTGGTTGGTTTCTTAAGTCAGTTTGTTCGAACAGGCAGTAAAATGCTCTGCTTTACCCAGGATTTGGTGATCCTCCTCCCAGGCTAGTTCATTGGGAGACAGATCTGCTTTGAGCATCACAAAAGAGGGGGATTCAGTGATGAGGCTAGGATCTGGTAGCTTTTCCGGGGCTGGTTTGTGAAAACCTCACAGAGCCCAGCCTGGAGCCATTCTCAGGGTTTCTGTTTACTGACTTTCAATTGCTTGTCGAGGCTGCTAGAGGGAGGGGCAGCCTCTATCTCTGATTACCCAGTGAAGAAACCCACTCCTCTGACTGGCGCCCGAGCTGGGTGACTTTTCCCTGGGTTGAGCTGAGTCTGGCAGGCCACCGCCGCCGTTAAGTTCTTGTGACCTGCTAAATGACTCGTTTTATTCGAAGGCCTGAGCTGGAGCTAGCAGCTCCGGCGAGCTTTATCGGTATCTAAGATGGAGAATACCGGTGCTGGGGGGGGAGGGGTGGCCTTCCCTCCTCTGCTCCCTGAGAAGGAGTGAGGATGTCAGGCTTCTACTCACGCTGAGTCTTAGTTCCTGGGTCATCTCTGGTCTGTGAACTGCAGGATGAAGATGTCTGCTCCTTGTCGGTTCTTGCTGTTGTTGAGTAGAATCTGCTCGCCTGCTGCATCTGGCACCTTCATCCTGGACTCTCTGTTGCTCAGGTATGGCGGCTGCGCTCACCTGCCACCGCCACAGCTGCTGCCGTCGAGGCAGCTGCTGGCAAGGGCTCAGAAGTGTTTCCTTGCCTGGGTTTCTTTCTCTGGCCAAATTCTCTGTCCTGTGATGACTCACTTGGTGTAATTCTCTGACTTAGGACTGTTCACTGGAACTCTAAGACTGCTTTCTATGCGAGAGCTTACTTAGACTCCAGCTTCTCCTCCGCCATCTTCCCGGATTCTTTTACTCAAACTTTCTTTTGCATGCTGAACTCGCTAAAACTTGTCAGCTCTCCGAGAATTGGAAGAAAAAAAAATTGGACTGGTTACTGTGGATGGACAGTATAAGGGGCTTTCAGCGATGCTAGGACGCAGACCAGAGTAACCTGGGTTAGAAAGATGTGGTCAATTTCTATTTAGAGTCTTGTCACTCCTTTGGGGAAGGTGTAGATCATTGAGAATTAGAGCCCTGAAAAACAATTTTGTTTTAAGGCGCCGAATTTCTCTGTTGCTCTATCTTGTCGATTGCATTCTGTGCTTCCAAACACTTTTCAGCTTTCCCAGAATTGCAACGAGTTTAATTGGACCTGATATTGTTGACAGTATATGGAACTTTCAGTCTTGCTAGGATGTAGATTAGGGCTTAGTGGGAAAGGTCTGTGCTGTCCATATATCTTTGGAGGCTTGTCTCTCCACTGGGGAAGGAGTAGAGCCTCCTCAATTTGGGACCTTAAAACTGTTTCAAGGTCCCAAATTTCTGAGTGCTCTATCTTGTCGTTTGCATTCTGAGCTCGCTAACAGAGGTCAGCTCTCCCAGAATTGGATGAAACAAATTGGACTGGGCTCTGTGGGCAGTGTGAGGGGAATTAAGCCCTGATGGATGCAGACCAGAGTTGCGTGGGCGAGAAAAATGCAGTTTATGTCTATTTAGCGGCTTTTCTCTCCTTTGGGGAAGGTGTAGAGCACATACAACTTGGGGAAATGTTGTGAGTGCTCTTTCTTGTTATTTGAATCCTGTGCTCACAAAACCTCCTCAGCTCTCCCAGTATTTCAAAGAAAATTTTTGATCTATGGCTGATGATAACAAGAGAGTCTGTGAACCATGTCAGGATGCTCATAGGAGCTACTAGAGACCGAAATACGCTGTCTATTTCTCTTTCTCGGCTTGTCCCTTCATTATGGAAGGTGGAGAGTATTCACAACTGAGGAGCCAAAAAACAGATTTGTTTTAAGGTACCCAAGTTCTCAGGGCTCTATCTTGTGGTTTTCATCCTGAGCTCCGAAACACTCCTCATCAATCCCAGAATTGCAAGGAAAAAATTGGGACTGGTTAATGGGGACAGTGTGAGGAGGTTTAAGCCCTGCTAGGATGCAGACCGAAGAAGCCTGGGATAGACCTATGCTGTCTAACTCTCCTTAGTGCCCTGTCTTTCCTTTGGGGAATGTGTAGGGCATTTAGAACCTGGTCACCGTAAAACAATAATGTTTTAAATTGCCGAGGTTCTGAGTGCTCTATCTTGTTCTTTGAATGCTGAGTTTCTAAACACTTTTGACCTCTCTCAGAATTAAAAGGAAAAAAAATCACCTGTTAAGGTAGACAGAATGAGGCAATTTCAATACTGCTAGGATGCAGAGCAGAGCTTCTTGGGAAAGATGGGTGCTGTGAATGTCTCATTGGAGGGGTGTCTCTTCCTTGGGGAAGATGTAGAGCCCTCCTTCCCTGGGGGCCTTAAAACTGTACTAGGGTCCCCATATTCTGAGTACTTTATCATATCGTTTGTACCTGGGCTCCCTAACACTGGTCACTTCTCCCAGAATTGGAAGAACAAAGTTTGGACTGTTTACTGTGGATAGTGCAAGGGTCATTAAGCCCTGCTAAGATTCAGAGCCCAGTTGCCTGAGACAGAACAATGCTTTCTAAGTGGCTGGTCTCGATTTTGGGAAAAGTTGAGAGCACTCAGAACTTGGAGACCTTAAAACAATTTTCTTTATGGTCCCCAAATTCTGAGAACTCTCTTTTGTCGTTTGCGTCCTGTGCTCCCAAACCCTCCACAGCTATCCCAAAATTGCAAGGAAAAAATACTGTCCAGGAGATGGTGACACCAAGAGGGGCTTTGAACCATGCCAGGATGCACACAGGGGCTGCTAGAAACCAAACGATGTTGTCTATTTCTCTTCGGGGATGGGTCTTTTCTTATTCGAAGGTGTAGAGCATTGAGAATCTTGGCGCCATAAAACAATTTTGTTTTAATTTTCTCACATTCTCAGTGCTCTATATTGTCGTTTGCATCCTAAGCATCCTAACACTGGTCAGTCCACCCTGAATTGTAAGGAAAAAATTCGGACTTGTTACTGTGGACAATGTAAGGGGCTTCAAGCCTTGCTAGGAAGCAGACCGCTGTTGCCTGTGATAGAACCATGCTGTCTATTTCTCTTTAGTGGCTTGTAACTCTTTTAAGGAATTGTAGAGCATTCAGAACTTGGGCACCATAGAATATTGTTTACCTCACCGAAGGTCTGAGTGCTCTGTCTTGTCGTTTACATTCTGAGATCTCAAAAACTTTTCAGCCTTCCCAGAGGTAAGAAAAAAAACGGAAACTGTGATTGTAGACAAGATGAGACACTTTCTGTCTTGCTAGGATGCAGACAATAGCTTTTTAGGAAGATTGGTGCTGTCAATTTTTCTATGGAGACGTGTCCCACCTTTGGGGAAGGAGTAAACCCTCATTGCTTGGGGGCCTTCAAACCCTTTCAAGGTCCCCAAGTTCTGAGTGCTCCATCTTTTCTTGTTTTTAAATTTATTTATTTATTTATTTGTTCGTTTATTTTTTTTGTGAAAACAATGTACAGAGGGGTTACAATTACATGTGCAAGATAATGAGTGCATTTTTTATAAATTATTGTAACGTCCTCCTTTGTTTCCCCTTCCCATCTTTTCCCATCCTCCTCCTGCCCTCCCGCACAGTCCTCCCCTCTCCCATATCAACCACCACTCACAAACCAAAGTTGTAAAGTTCGTTTTGGACATGACTTGTATATCACATTTTTGAAATGGGTACACTTGAATCCCTATTTAAACGAATTGTTTTGCTCTTTTCCCCCCACAAATCATAACGACATGAAATACAGTCAAAGCATTGGTAATACAATGGGGGAGGGACTTACAAAGTAAAAAAGAAATGATCTTATGAATGTGTCATAAACAATCGCTTGAAAGCATAATAGAAAACATTTGAATACACATCTTAGGATTCATTTCATGAACATCACCTTATCTGACTTTCTCTGTTTACTCAAACTTTCGTTTGCATGCTGAACTCGCTAACACAGGTCAGCTCTCCAAGAATTGGAACGGTAATATTGGACTGGTTACTGTGGATGGACAGTATAAGGGGCTTTTAGCCATGCTCCGGTGCGGACCGGAGTAACCTGGGTTAGAAAGATGCGGTCTATTTCTAGTTAGAGGCTTGTCTCTCCTTTGGGGAAGGTGTAGATCATTGAGAATTTGAGCCCTGAAAAACAATTTTGTTTTAAGGCGCCGAATTTCTGTGTTGCTCTATCTTGTCGTTTGCATCCTGTGCTTCCAAACACTGTTCAGCTCTCCCAGAATTGCAAGGAATATAATTGGACCTGTTATTTTTGACAGTATATGGAACTTTCAGTCTTGCTAGGATGTGGATTAGGGCTTAATGGGAAAGGTCGGAGCTGTCCATATATCTTTGGAGGCTTGTCTCTCCATTGGGGATGGAGTAGAGCCACCTCACTTTGGGACCTTAAATCTGTTTTAAGGTCACCAATTTCTGAGTGATCTATCTTGTCGTTTGCATCCTGGGATCGCTAACACAGGTAAGCTCTCACAGAATAGGATGAAACAAATTAGACTGGGATCTGTGGACAGTGTGAGGGGCATTAAGCCCTGATGGATGCAGAACAGAATTGCCTGGGCAAGAAAAATGCAGTCTATTTCTATTTAGTGGATTTTCTCTCCTGTGGGGAATGTGTAGAGCACTCACAACTTGGGGACCTGAAAACAATTGTTTTCAGGTCCCCAAGTTGTGACAGCTCTTTGTTATTTGCATCCTGTGCTCCCAAAACCTCCTCAGCTCTCCCAATTATTTCAAAGAAAAGTTTTGACCTATGGCTGGTGATACCGAGAGGGACTGTGAACCATGCCAGGATGCACATAGGGGCTACTAGAGACCAAAATATGCTGTCTATTTCTGTTTGGTGTCTTGTCTCTTCATTATGGAAGGTGGAGAGTATTCACCACTGATGCGCCAAAAAACAGTTCTGTTTTAAGGTATGCATGTTCTCCGGGCTCTATCTTGTCGTTTTCATCCTGAGCTCCTTAACACTGCTCAGCAATCCCAGAATTGCAAGGAAAAAATTAGGACTGGTTAATGGGGACAGTGTGATTACATTTAAACCCTGCTAGGATTCAGTCCGAAGATGCCTGGGATAGACCTATGCTGTTTAACTCTCCTTAGTGCTCTGTCTTTCCCTTGGGGAATGTGTAGAGCATTTAGAACCTGGTCACCGTAAAACAACAATGTTTTAAATCGCCGAGGTTCTGAGTGCTCTATCTTGTTCTCTGAATGCTGAGTTCCTAAACAATTTTGACCTCTCTCAGAATTAAAAGGAAAAAAAAAAATTCACCTGTTAAGGTAGACAGAATGAGGCACTTTCAAATATTGCTAGGATGCAGAGCAGAGCTTCGTGGGAAAGATGGGTGCTCTGAATTTCTCTTTGAAGGTGTGTCTCTTCCTTGGGAAGGTGTAGAGCCCTCCTTCCTTGGGGACCTTAAGCCTGTTCTAGGGTCCCCATATTCTGAGTACTCTATCATATCGTTTGTGCCTGGGCCCCCAACATTGGTCACTTTTCCAAGAATTGGAAGAACAAAGTTGGGACTGTTTACTGTGGATAGTGCAAGGGTCATTAAGCCCTGCGAAGATTCAGAGCACAGTTGCCTGAGACAGAATAATGCTGTCTAATTCCCTAAGTGGCTTGTCTCGCTTTTGGGACACGTTGAGAGAACTCAGAACTTGGAGACCTTAAAGCAATTTTCTTTATGGTCCCCAAATTCTGAGAACTCTCTCTTGTTGTTTGCATCCTGTGCTCCCAAACCCTCCACAGCTCTCTCAAATTTGCAAGTAAAAAGGATTGTCCAGGGGATGGTGACACCAAGAGGGGCTTTGAACCATGCCAGGCTGCACACAGGGGCTGCTAGAAACCGAACGATGTTGTCTATTTCTCTTCGGTGACTGGTCTTTTCTTTTTCGAAGGTATAGAGCATTCAGAACCTTGGCGCCATAAAACAAATTTGTTTGAAGTTCCCCACATTCTCAGTGCTCTATCTTGTCGTTTTCATCCTTAGCATCCTAACACTGGTCTGCCCACCCTGAATTACAAGGAAAAAATTCTGACTTGTTACTGTGGACAGTGTAAGGGGCTTCAAGCCCTGCTAGGATGCAGACCGCTGTTGCCTGTGATAGAACCATGCTGTCTATTTCTCTTTACTGGCTTGTATCTCCTTTTAGGTATTGTAAAGCATTCAGAACTTGGGCACCATACAATATTGTTTACCTCACGGAAGTTCTGAGTGCTCTATTTGGTCGTTTATATTCTCAGATCTCAAAAACTTTTCAGACCTCCCAGTGGTACCTCCCAGTGGTAAGGAAAAATAAAACAGAACCTGTGATTGTAGACAGGATGAGACAATTTCTGTCTTGGTAAGATGCAGACCAGAGCTTCTTGGGAAGAATGCTGCTGTCAATTTCTCTAGGGAGTCGTGTACCTCCTTTTGGGAAGGAGTAAACCCTCATTGGTTGGGGGCCTTAAAACTGTTTCAAGGTCCCCAAGTTCTGAGTGCTCCCACTTTTGTTGTTTTTAAATTTATTTATTTGTTCATTTATGTTTTGAGAAAAAAATGTACAGAGTGGTTACAATTACATGTGCAAGATAATGAGTGCATTTTTTATAACGTGTTGTAACGTCCTCCTTTGTTCCCCCTTCCCATCTTTTCCCATACTCCTACTGCCCTCCCCCACAGTCCTCCCCACTCCCATACTCCCCACCACTCACAAACCAAAGTTGAAAAGTTGGTTTTGGACATAACGACTTGTACATCACATTTTTGCAATTGGTCCACCTGTATCCCTATTTAAACAAATTGGTTTTCCCCTTCCCCTCCACAAGTTATACCGACATGAAATAAAGTGAAAGCAGTGGTTATACAATGGGGAAGGGACTTACAAAGTAAAAAAGAAATGATCTTATGAATGTATCATAAACAATCGCTTGAAAGCAAATAAAAACATTTGAATACATATCTTAGAGTTCATTTCATTAACATCACATTATCTGACTTTCTCTGCTATACTCAAACATTCGTTTGCATCCTGAACTCGATAACACTGGTCAGTTCTCCCAGAATTGGAAGAAAAAATTGGACTGGTTACTGTGGAAGGACAGTGTAAGGGGCTTTCTAGAATTCTAGGATGCAGACCGGAGTAAACTGGGTTATTACGATGGGGTCAATTTTATTTAGAGGCTTGTCTCTCCTTTGGGGAAGGTGTAGATCAATCAGAATTTGAGCCCTGTAAAAAATCTTTGTTTTAAGGCGCCGAATTTCTGTGTTGCTCTATCTTGTCGTTTGCAACCTGTGCTTCCAAACACTTTTCAGCTCTCCCAGAATTGCAAGGAATATAATTGGACCTGTTATTGTTGACAGTATATGGAACTTTCAGTCTTGCTAGGATGTAGATTAGGGCTTGTAGGAAAAGTCGGTGCTGTCCTTATATCTTTGGAGGCTTGTCTCTCGAAGGAGTAGAGTCTCCTCACTTTGGGACCTTAAAATCGTTTTAAGGTCATCAATTTCTGAGTGCTCTATCTTGTCGTTTGCATCCTGAGCTTGCTAACACCCGTCAGCTCTCCCAGAATTGGATGAAACAAATTGGACTGGGCTCTGTGGACAGTGTGAGTGGCATTAAGCCCTGATGGACGCAGACCAGGGTTGCCTGGGCTAGACAAATTCATTCTATCTCTATTTAGCGACTTTTCCTTCCTTTGGGGAATGTGTAGAGAACTCACAACTTGGGGACCTTAAAACAATTGTTATTTGCATCCTGTGCTCCTAAACCCTCCTCAGCTCTCCCAACATTTCAAAGAAAACTTTTGACCTATGTCTGGTGATACCGAGAGGGGCTGTGAACCATGCCAGGATGCACATAGGCGGTACTAGAGACCGAAATATGCTGTCTATTTATCACTGGTGGCTTCTCTCTTCATTATGGAAGGTGGAAGGTATTCACAACTGAGGCCCCAAAAAACAGTTCTGTTTTAAGGTACCCAAGTTACCAAGGCTCTATCTAAATCTCCCTAACACTGCTCAGCAATCCCAGAATTGTAAGGAAAATAATGGGACTGGTTAATGAGACCGGGTGAGGAGGTTTAAGCCCTGCTAGGATGCAAACCGAAGATACCTGGGATAGTCTGATGCTGTCTATCTCTCCTTAGTGCCCTGTCTTTCCTTTGGGGAATATGTAGAGCATTTAGAACCTGGTCAGCGCAAAACAATAATGTCTTAAATCGCCGAGGTTCTGAATGCTCTATCTTGTTATTTACATCTTGAGTTTGACCTCTCTCAGAATTAAAAAGGAAAAAAAATTTCACCTCTTATTGTAGACAGAATGAGGCACTTTCAATGTTGCTAGGATGCAGAGCAGATCTTCTTGGAAAAGATGGGTGCTGTGAATTTCTCTTTGGAGGGCTGTCTCTTCCTATGGGAAGGTGTAGAGCCCTCCTTCCCTGGGGGCCTTAAGACTTTTCTAGGGTCCCCTTATTCTGAGTACTCTATCTTATCGTTTGTACCTGGGCTCCCTAACACTTGTCACTTCTCCCAGAATAGGTAGAACAAAGATTGGACTGTTTACTGTGGATAGTGCCAGGCTCATTAAGGCCTGCTAAGATTCAGGGCACAGATGCCTGGGACAGAACAATGCTTTCTATTTCTCCTATGTGGCTTGTCTCGCTTTTGGGAAAAGTTCCGAGCACTCAGAACTTGGAGACCTTAATAGGTGGACCTGTTGCAACAATGAGAAGTACAAGTTGTCATGTCGAAAACGAGCTTTACAACGTTGGTGCGGGGGCGGGGAGGGGGGCGAGGGGAAGATTGCAAGGTGGGGAGGTAGGGGGGAGGTAGGGAAGGGATGTGAAGGGTAAACAAAGGAGGAGGCTGCAATGCTTGATAAGAAATGTATACATTTTCCTGCCCATCTAATTTTAACCCCTCTGTCCAGTATGTTCACCAAAAAAAAAAATTATATTAAAAAAAAATTTCTTAATGGTCCCCAAATTCTGAGAACTCTCTCTTGTTGTTTGCATCCTGTGCTCCCAAACCCTCCACAGCTCTCCCAAAATTGCAAGAATAAAAGATTGACCTGCGGATGGTGACACCAACAGTAAGTTTGAACCATGGAAGGATGCACACAGAGGCTGCTAGAAACTGAATGATGTTGTCTATATCTCTTCGGGGCTGATCTTTTCTTTTCTGAAGGTATAGAGCATTCAGAACCTTGGCACCATAAAACAATTTTGTTTTAAGTTCCTCACATTCTCAGTGCTCTATCTTTTCATTTTCATTCTGAGCATCCTAACACTGATCGGCCCACCCTGAATTGCAAGGAAACAATTTGGACTTGTAACTGTGGACATTGTAAGGGGCTTCGAGCCCTGTTAGGATGCAGACCGCTGTTGCCTGTGATATAACCATGCTGTCTATTTCTCTTTAGAGGCTTGTATCTCCGTTGAGGAATTGTAGAGCCTTCAGAACTTGGGCACCATAAAATAGTGTTTACCTCACCGAAGGTCTGGGTGCTCTACATTGTCGTTTACATCCTGAGATCTCAAAAAATTTCAACCCTAGCAGTGGTAAAGAAAAAAACGGAACCTATGATTGTACACAGGATGAGACACTTTCTGTCTTGCTAGGATGCAGACCAGAGCGTCTTGGGCAGATTGGTGCTGTCAAACAATTTGGCCTGAGCTCTGTGGGCAGTGTGAGGGGCATTAAGCTCTGAGGGATGCAGACCAGAGTTGTCTGGGAGAGAAAAATGCAGTTAATTTATAATTAGCGGCTTTTCACTACTTTGGGGAAGGTGCAGAGCACTCACAGCTTGGAGGCCTTAAAACAATTGTTTTAAGGACCCCAAGTTGTGAGTGCTCTTTCTTGTTATTTGAATCCAGTGCTCCCAATACCTCCTCAGCTCTTCCAGTATTTCAAAGAAAACTTTTGACCTGTGACTGGTGATACCGAGAGGGGCTGTCTTCCTTTGTTTCCCCTTCCCATATTTCAAACACTTTTTATTTGCTTTCAAGCGATTGTTTATGACACGTTCATAAGATCATGTCTTTTTTACTTTGTAAGTCACTCCCCCATTGTATAACCACTGCTTTCACTGTATTTCATGTCGGCATAATTTGTGGAGGGGAAGGGGAAAAACAATTCCTTTAAATAGGGATACAGGTGGGCCCATTCCAAAAATGCGATGTACAAGTCACTATGTCCAAAATGAACTTTACAACTTTGGTTTGTGAGTTGTGCAGGGTATGGGAGCGGGGAGGACTGTGGGGCAGGGCAGGAGGAGGATGGGAAAAGATGGCAAGGGAATACAAAGGAAGAACTTACAATACTTTATACAAAATGTACTCATTATCTTGCACATATAATTTTAACCCCTCTGTACAATATTTTCAAAAAGATAAATTAACAAATAAATAAATCAATAAATTTAAAAACAAGAAAAAATGGAGCATTCAGAACTTGGGGACTTGGAAACAGTTTGAAGGCCCCCAAGCAATGAGGGTTTACTCCTTCCCAAAAGGAGGGACACGCCTCCATAGAGAAATTGACATCATCAATCTTCCCAAGAAGGTCTGGTCTGCATCCTAGCAAGACAGAAAGTGTCTCATCCTTTCTACAATTACAGGTTCCGTTTTTTTCCTTACCAATGGGAGGGCTGAAAACTTTCTGAGATCTCAGGATGTAAACGACAAGATAGAGCACTCAGACCTTCGGTGATGTAAACAGTATTGTATGTTGCCCAAGTTCTGAAGGCTCTACAAAATCTCAAAGGAGATACAAGCCACTAAAAAGAAATAGACAGCATGGTTCTATCACAGGCAACCGCGGTCTGCATCCTAGCAGGGCTTGAAGCCCCTTACACTGTCCACAGTAACAAGTCCGAATTTTTTCCTTGCAATTCAGGGTAGGCTGACCAGTGTTAGGATGCTCAGGATGAAAACGACAAGATAGAGCACGGAAAATGTGGGGAACTTAAACAAAATTGTTTTATGGCGCAAAGGTTCTGAGTGCTCTGTAAGATGGAAAAAGGAAAGACTAGCCCCTGAAGACAAATAGACAACATCGTTCGGTTTCTAGCAGCCCCTGTGTGCATCCTGGCATGGTTCAAAGACCCTCGTGGTGTCACCATCCACAGTTCAATCTTTTTTCCTTGCAATTTTGGGAGATCTGTGGAGGTTTGTTAGCACAGGATGCAAACAACAAGAGAGAGTTCTCAGAATTTGGGGACCATAAAGAAAATTGTTTTAAGGTCTCCATGTTCTGAGTGCTCTCAACTTTTCCCAAAAGCGAGACAAGCCACTTAGGAGAAATAGAAAGCATTGTTCTGTCCCAGGCAACTGTGCTATGAATCGTAGCAGGGCTTAATGACTCTTGCACTATCCACAGTAAACAGTCAAAACTTTTTTCTTCCAATTCTGGGAGAAGTGACCAGTGTTAGGGAGCCCAGGTACAAACGATAAGATAGAGTACTCAGAATATGGGGACCCTAGAACAGTCTTAAGGCCCCCAAGGAAGCAGGGCTCCACACCTTCCCCAAGGAAGAGACACCCCTCCAATGAGAAATGCACAGCACCCACCTTTCCCAAGAAGCTCTGTTCTGCATCCTAGCAATATTTGAAAGTGCCTCATTATCTCTACAATAACAGGTTACATTTTTTTTCCTTTTAATTCTGAGAGAGGTCAAAAGTGTTTAGGAACTCAGGATGCAAAGAACAAGATAGAGCACTCAGAACCTCGGCGATTTAAAACATTATTGTTTTACGGTGACCAGGTTCTAAATGCTCTACACATTTCCCAAAATAAAGACAGGCCACAAAGGAGAGTTAGACAGCATTGGTCTATCCCAGGCATCTTCGGTCTGCATCCTAGCAGGGCTTAAACCTCCTCACACTGTCCCCATTGACCATTCCCAATTTTTCCTTGCAAATCTGGGATTGCTGAGCAGAGGTAGGGAGCTTAGGATGAAAACAACAAGTTAGAGCCCTGAGAACCTGAGTACCTTGAAACAGAAGTCTGTTTTGGCGCCTCAGTTGCGAATACTCTCTACCTTCCATAATGAAGAGACAAGCCACCAAAGAGAAATAAACAGCATATTTCGGTCTCTAGTAGCTCCTAGGTGCATCCTAGCATGGTTCACAGCCCCTCTCTGTACCACCAGCCATAGGTCAAAAGATTTCTTTGAAATATTGGGAGAGCTGAGGAGGTTTTGGGACCACAGGATGCAAATAACAAGAAGGAGCACTCACAACTGGGGAACCTGAAAAAAATTGTGCCAAAGTTGTGAGTGCAGTACACCTTACCCAAAGGAGAGAAAAGCCGCTAAATAGAAATATACTACATGTTTCTCGTCCAGGCAACTCTGGTCTGCATCCATCAGGGCTTAATGCCCCTCACACTGTCCACAGAGCCCAGTCCAATTTGTTTCACCCAATTCTGGGAGAGCTGACCTGTGTTAGCGAGCTCAGGATGCAAACTACAAGATAGAGCACTCAGAAATTGGTGACCTTAAAACAGTTTTAAGGTCCCAAATTGAGGAGGGTCTACTCCTTCCCTAATGGAGAGACAAGCTTCTAAAGATATATGGACAGCACCGACCTTTCCCTCTAAGCCCTAATTTACGTCAGAGCAAGACTGAAAGTTCCATATACTGTCAACAATAACAGGTCCAATTATATTCCTTGCAATTCTGGGAGAGCTAAAAAGTGTTTGGAAGCACAGGATGCAAACGACAAGATAGAGACAAACTCTCCTTCATAACTGAAGGCCAAACAAAAACCTTCTATAGCAAAGAAAAATTGAAACAATACATCTCCACCAATCCAGCCCTACAAAAGATTCTTAAAGATGTCCTACACATAGAAAACCAACAAGACCACAATAAAGGCCAAAAATCTGCGGCCAAACTAAGAAACCAAGAACCATAGGAAGAACCAAGTTGTTGCATCCCCCAAGAAGGGGGATAACATGGCAGGAACTCCCAAACACCTCTCAGTCCTTTCTCTTAACGTTTACAGACTGGACTCTCCAATTAAGCGACATAGACTGTCTAGTTGGGTTAAAAAACAAGACCCTTCTATCTGCTGCCTTCAGCAGTCACATCTTGCTCATAAAACAAACACATTTTCAATGTTAAAGGTTAGAACAAAATCTACCAAGCAAACGGCCCCCATAAACAGGCTGGAGTTGCAATCCTAATGTCACATAAAGTAGACTCCAAATTAAAATTCGTGAGAAGAGATAAAGAAGGTCGCTACCTACTAATTAAGGGATCTCTCTTTCAGGAGGATATCCGAATTCTAAATATCTACTCGCCAAACAATGGAGCACACAAATTTATCCAAGATACATTACTTTCCCTCAAATCCCATATAAATCTAAAGACATTAATTTTTGGGGATTTTAACACACAATTCTCCCAACTAGATAGGTCAACCCGGCAAAAACTAAACAGAGAAACAGCAGATCTAAACAGCTGCATAGATCAACTAGATTTAACAGATATCTACTGAACATTTCACCTAGCAGCATCAGAATACACGTTTTTCTCAGCAGTACATGGAACATTTTCTAAAATAGACCACATTTTAGGCCACAAAGCAAACTTGTCTAAATTCAGAAACATTGACGTTATACCTTCCATGCTCTCTGACCACAAGGGAATAAAATTAGAACTCAACCACTAAAGCCACCAAAGAAAGTCTGGTATCACATGGAGGCTGAACAACACACTGCTGAATCACGAGTGGGTCATGGAAGAGATTAGAAAGTAAATTAAAATGTTCAAGCTATTCAACAAAAATGAACACACAAATTACCAGCTCCTCTGGGACACAGCAAAAGCAGTACTCAGAGGCAAGTTTATAGCTCTGAGCTCCTACATCAACAAATTGGAAAGATCTGAAACCAACAATTTAATGACACATCTAAACCTCGTTGAAAAAGAGCAGCAAGATAAACCCCAATCCAGTAGACGGAAAGAAATAATTAAAATTACATCAGAATTAAATGAATTAGAATCCAAAAAATCTAGAGAGAGAATCAACAAAAAAAAGAGTTGATTCTTCGAAAAAATTAACAAAATTGACAGACCCTTAGCAAATCTTATCAAAAAAGAAGAGAACTCACCCAAATAAATAAACTCAGAGATGAGAATGGAAACATCACCACGGAAACAACCAAGATTCAAAACATTATAAAGGAATACTTCTCAAAACTTTATGCTAATAAGTTTGAGAACTTGACAGAAATGGACATTTTCCTAGCAAATATTGACATGCCAAAACTAAACCAAGATGAGTTAAAAGAGCTTAACAGGCCCATATCAAGCATTGAAATAGAAAAAGCAATAAGAGACCTTCCAGCTAAGAAAAGTCCAGGACCAGATGGTTTTACATCGGAATTCTACAAGGCCTTCAAAGCAGAGCTCACACCAATACTCCTCCAAATCTTCAATGAAATTGAAAGAGAAATTTCACTACCGTACACATTCTATGAAGCCATCATAACCCTCATCCCAAAACCAGGCAGGGACTCATCAAAGAAAGAGAACTACAGACCTATTTCTTTGATGAACTTTGATGCAAAACTTCTCAACAAAATTTTGGCCAATCGACTTCAACAATTCATCCAAAAAATCATACACCACGATCAAACAGGATTCATTTCAGGGATGCAAAGCTGGTTCAATATATGCAAATCAATTTATATTATTCATCACATCAACAGGAGCATAAATAAGAACCACATGGTTATCTCAATAGATGCAGAAAAAAGCATTTGACAAGGACCCACACACCTATAAGATGAAGTTTTTGAAAAATTAGGAATCCATGGAACATTCCTCAATACAATAAAGGCTGTAAATGACAAACCTACAGCCAGCATTATACTTAATGGTGAAAAACTAAAGCCATTTCCTCTTAACTCAGGAACAAGACAAGGATGCCCACTCTCTCCACTTCTCTTCAATCTAGTATTAGAATGCCTAGCTACAGCAATAAGACAAGATGCAGACATAAAGGGGATCCAAATAGGGAAAGAAGAAATAAAACTCTCCCTCTTTGCAGATGACATGATCTTGTATTTAAAGAATCCCATAGAATCCACTCCCAAATTACTCAAGCTGATTCAAAACTTTGGCAAAGTAGCAGGGTATAAAATTAACCCCCAAAATCAATGGCTTTTCTGTATGCCAACAATGAGAAAAGTGTGGCTGAAATTAGGAAAGGAACTCCATTTGTAATAGCCCCACAAAAAATAAAATACCTAGGAATAAACTTAATCCAAGAAGTGAAGGACTTCCATGATGAAAACTTTAAAATCTTGAGAAAGGAAATCAACACAGAACTTAAAAAATGGCAAAACCTCCCATGCTCCTGGATTGGAAAGATTAACATCGTGAAAATGGCAATACTTCCCAAGGCTATCTACAAATTCAACGCAATACCTATCAAAATTCCAACCTCATTCTTCAAGGAAATAGAAGAGGCAATCCAAAAATTCATATGGAACAATAAAAGACCCCGAATAGCAAAAACGCTCCTCAACGGAAAGAACACTGCTGGAGGAATATCAATACCAAATTTCAAACTCTACAATAAAGCCATAGTAATCAAAACAGCTTGGTATTAGCATAAGAACAGACCTCAGGACCAATGGAATAGAATTGAAAACAGAGAAATGAACGTACAGACCTATAGCCATCTAATCTTCGATAAGGGAGCTAAAACAATAGAATGGAAGAAAGACAGCCTCTTCAGTAAATGGTGTTGGCAAAATTGGTTAACTGCATGTAGAAAATGAAAGCTAGATCCTTATATATCACCTTGCACCAGAATCAACTTCAAATGGATCAAAGACCTTGTAGTCAAAGCAGATACTCTGAAAACATTACAGGATAGAATAGGAGAAACCCTAGGTCTCCTTGGCTCAGGCCGAAATTTTTTGAATAGAGACCCGGAAACACAAGAAATCAAAGAAAGGTTGGACAAATGGGATTGCATAAAGTTGCAGAGCTTCTGCAGGGCAAATGACATAGCTAACAAGATCAATAGAAAGCCCACAGATTGGGAGAAGATCTTTACTAACCATACAACGGACAAGGGTCTCATATCTAAAATATACTTGGAACTCAAAAAATTAAACACCCCAACAACAAATCCGCAAAGAAACAACTGCCCAATAAATAAGTGGGCGAAAGACTTAAAGAGAAACTTCTCTAAAGAAGAAAGAAGGATGGCCAATAGACACATGAAGAAATGTTCAACATCCCTAGCCATAAAAGAAATGCAAATCAAAACAACATTCAGATATCACCTCACTCCAGTTAGAATGGCAAAATTCAAGAAGTCTAACAACAACAGATGCTTGAGGGGATGTGGACAGAAAGGAACCTTACTTCATTGTGGGTGGGAATGTAAACTTGTTCAACCACTTTGGAAAGCAGTATGGAGGTTCCTCAAAAGACTTCACATAGAACTCCCCTATGACCCAGCAATCCCACTTTTGGGCATTT
This sequence comes from Dipodomys spectabilis, assembly GCF_019054845.1. Classification (NCBI taxonomy): domain Eukaryota; kingdom Metazoa; phylum Chordata; class Mammalia; order Rodentia; family Heteromyidae; genus Dipodomys; species Dipodomys spectabilis. Next base: position 6,262,031 of record NW_024870972.1, on the reverse strand, counting down.
ACCCAAATGTTTACAAACAAGACCACACTAAAGCTACCAGCACAACAATGTTTATTGCAGCATTGTTTACCATAGCTAAGATATGGAACCAACCCAGATGCCCCTCAGTAGATGAATGGATCAAGAAAATGTGGTATATATACACAATGGAATTATATGCCTCCATCAGAAAGAATGACATTGCCCCATTTGTTAGGAAATGGAAAAACTTGGAAAAAATTATATTAAGTGAAGTAAGCCAGGCCCAAAGGAACATAGGTCCCATGGTTTCCCTTATTTGCAATATCTAGTATATGTATGAGTCAAGCAGAAAAGGTCAGATAATGTGATGTTAGGAAAATGAACGTTTAGATATGTATTTTAATGTTTTTTTTTTCATGCATGTGTGTCTAATGCATTGACAAGATTATTTCTTTGTTGGTTTATATGTCCCTTCCCCACAGTATAACCCCTGCTTTCACTATATTTGATGTCAGTATAACTTGCGGAGGAGATGGGGAAAAACAAGTCCTTCAAGGGTATAGGTGGACCAGTTGCAACAATGAGAAGTACAAGTTGGCTTGTCCAAAACATGATTTACAACGTCGGTGCGGGGGGAAGTGGGGGAAGTGGGTGGAAGGAGAAGAATGGGGATTGGCGGGGAGGGGGGAGGCTGGGAAGGGATGTAATGCGTAATCAAAGGAGGGGGCTGCAATGCTAGGTAAGAAATATACGCATTATCCTGCCCATGTATTTGTAACCCCTCTGTATGTAAACAAATAAAATAAAATTAAATTAAAAAAAAAAGAGAATAAGATAGAGCCGGGCACTGGAGGCTCACGTCTGTAATCCTATCTACTCAGCAGCCTGAGATCTGAGGAACACGGTTGCAAGCCAGCCCGGGCAGTAGAGAAGGTGAGACACTTATCTCCAATAAACCACCAGAAAACCGGAAGTGGCACTGTAGCTCAAGTGGTAGACTGCTCGCCTTGATTTGAAGAGATGAGGGACAACACCCAGGGCCAGAGTTCATGCCCCACGACCGACAAAAAAATAAAATAAAATAAACAAACTCTATACAGCACTCAGAAACTCGGCGTTTTAAAACATTATTGTTTGATGGTGACCAGGTTCTAAATGCTCGAAACATTCCCCAACGGAAAGACAGGGCAGTAAGGAGAGTTAGACAGCATCGGCCTATTCCAGGCATCTTCGGTCTGCATCCTAGCAGTGCTTAAACCTCCTCACACTGTCCCCATTAACCAGTCCCAATTTTTTCCTTGCAATTCTAGGATTGCTGAGCACTGTTAGGGAGCTCAGGATGAAAACGACATTATAGAGCCCTGAGAACTTGGGTACCTTAAAACAGAACTGTTTTTTGGTGCCTCAGTTTTGAATACTCTCCACCTTCCATAATGAAGAGACAAGCCACTAAACAGAAATAGACAGCATATTTCTGTCTCTAGTAGCTCCTATGTGCATACTGGCTTGGTTCACAGGCCCTATCTGTATCACCAGCCATAGGTCAAAAGATTTCTTTGAAAGATTTGGGAGAGCTGAGGAGGTTTTGGGAGCACAGGATGCAAATAACAAGAAAGAGCACTCACAACTTGGGGACCTCAAAAGAATTGTTTTATGGTCCTCAAGATGTGAGTGCTCTATACCGTCCCCAAAGCAGAGAAAAACCGCTAAATAGAAATAGACTGCATTTTACTCGCCCAGGCAACTCTGGTCTGCATACATCAGGGCTTAATGCCGCTCACACTGTCCACAGAACCCAGTCCCATTTGTTTCATCCAATTCTGGGAGAGCTGATCTGTGTTAGTCAGCTCAGGATGCAAACGACATGATAGAGCACTCCGAAATTGGTGACAGTTTTAAGGTCAAAAAGTGAGGATGTTCGACTCCTTCCCCAATGGAGAGACAAGCCTCCAAAGATATATGGACAGCACCGACCTTTCTCACTAAGCCCTAATCTACATCCTGTTCCATATACTGTCAACAATAACAGGTCCAATTATATTCTTTGCAATTCTGGGAGAGCTGAAAAGTGTTTGGAAGCACAGGATGCAAACGACAAGATAGAGCAACACAGAAATTCGACGCCTTAAAACAATATTGTTTTTCAGGGCTCACATTCTCAATGATCTACATCTTCCCCAAAGGTGAGATAAGCCTCCAAATACAAGTAGACCTCATCTTTCTAACCCAGGTTTCTCCGGTGTGCATCCTAGCTTGGCTGAAAGCCACTTATACTGTACAGGAACGAGTCCAATTTTGTCTTCCAAATCTGGGAGAGCTGACCAGTGTAAGCGAGTTAATCATGCAAACGAAAGTTTGAGTAAAGCAGAGCAAGTCAGATGAGGTGATTTTAATGAAATGAACCCTAAGATATGTATTCGAATGGTTTTGATTTGCTTTCAAGCGATTGTTTATGACACATTCATAAGATCATTTGTTTTTTACTTTTTAAGACCCTCCCCCATTGTATAACAACTGCTTTCACTGTATTCCATGTCGGTATAATTTGTGGAGGGGAAGGGGGAAAACAATTCGTTTAAAAAGGGATACAGGTGGACCCATAGCAAAAATGCGATGTACAAGTCATTATGTCCAAAACGAACTTTACAACTTTGGTTTGTGAGTGGTGGGGGATATGGGAGAGGGGAGGACTGTGGGGGAGGGCAGGAGGAGGATGGGAAAAGATGGCCATGGGAAATAAATTGGAGGTTACAATACTATATAAAAATGTACTCATTATCTTGCACATGTAATTGTACCCAAACTCTACATTGTTTTCAAAAAAAAAAATAAATGAACAAATAAATAAATTTAGAAACAAGAAAAGATGGAGCACTCAGAACATGGGGACCTTGAAACAGTTTTAAGGCCCCCAAGCAATGAGATTTTACTCCTTCCTCAATGCAGGGACAGGCCTCCAAAGGGAAATTGACAGCACCAATATTCTCAAGAAGCTCTGGTATGCATCCTAGCAAGACAGAAATGGTCTCATCCTGTCTACAATTACAGGTTCCGTTTTTCTCCTTACCACTGGGAGGGTTGAAAAGTTTTTGAGATCTGAGGTTGTAAACGACAAGATAGAGCACTCAGACCTTCCGAAAGGTACACAATATTGCGCAAGTTCTGAAGTCTCTACAATTCCTCAATGGAAATACAAGCAACTAAAGAGAAATAGACAGCATGGTTCTATCACAGGCAACAGCGGTCTGCATCCTAGCAGGGCTTGAAGCCCCTTACACTGTCCACAGTAACAAGTCCGAATTTTTTCCTTGCAATTCAGGGTGGGCAGACCAGTGTTAGGATGCTCAGGAAGAAAAGGACAAGATAGAGCACTGAGAATGTGGGGAACTTAAAACAAAATTATTTTACGGCGCCAAGGTTCTGAATGCTCTATACCTTCGAAAAAGAAAAGACCAGCCCCCGAAGAGAAATAGACAACATCATTCGGTTGGTAGCATCCCCTGTGTGCATCCTGGCATGGTTCAAAGCCCCTGTAGGAGTCAACATCCCCTGGCCAATACTTTTTACTTGCAATTTTGAGAGAGCTGTGGAGGGTTTGGGAGCACAGGATGCAAACAACAAGAGAGAGTTCTCAGAATTTGGATAACATGAAGACAATTGTTTTAAGGTCTCCAATTCTGAGTGATCTCAACTTTTTCCAAAAGCAAGACAAGCCACTTAGGAGAAATACAAAGCATTGTTCTGTCCCAATCCACTGTGCTTTGAATCTTACCAGGGCTTAATGACACTTGCACTATAAACAATAAACAGTCCAAACTTTGTTCTTCCTATTCTGGGAGACGTGACCAGTGTTAGGGAGCACAGGTACAAATGATAAGATAGAGTACTCAGAATATGGGGACCTAGAACAGTCTTAAGGCCCCAAGGAAGGAGGGCTCTACACCTTCACCACGGAAGAGACACCCCTCCAAAGAGACATTCACAGCACCCACCATTCCCAAGAAGCTCTGCTCTGCATCCTAGCAATATTGAAAGTGCCTCATTCTGTCTACAATAACATTTGAAATTTTTTTCCTTTTAATTCTGAGAGAGGTCAAAAGTGTTTAGGAACTCAGGATGCAAAGAATAAGATAGAGCCAGGCACTGGTGGCTCATGCCTGTAATCCTATCTACTCAGGAGCCTGTGATCTGAGGAACACGATTGCAAGCCAGCCCGGGCAGGAGAGAAGGGGAGACACTTATCTCCAATAAACCACCAGAAAACCGGAAGTCCGCTGTAGCTCAAGTTGTAGAGCGCTGGGCTTGACTTGAAGTGCTGAGGGACAACGGGGAGGCCCAGAGTTCAAGCCCCACGACCCACAAAACAAAAAAATGAAAATAAAAGCCTATATAGAGAATTCAGAACCTCGGCGATTTAAAACATTATTGTTTGACGGTGACTAGGTTCTAAATGCTCTACACATTCCCGAACGGAAAGACAGGGCAGTAAGGAGAGTTAGACAGCATCGGTCTATCCTGGCATCTTGGGTCTGCATCCTAGCAGGGCTTAAACCTCCTCACACTGTCCCCATTAACCAGTCCCAAATTTTTCCTTGCAATTCTGGGATTGCTGAGCAGTGTTAGGGAGCTCAGGATGAAAACGACAAGATAGAGCCCTGAGAACTTGGGTAACTTAAAACAGAACTGTTTTTTGGCGCCTCAGTTGTGAATACTCTCCACCTTCCATAATGAAGAGACAAGCCAACAAAGAGAAACAGAGAGCATATTTCGGTCTCTAGTAGCTCCTATGTGCATCTTGCATGGTTCACAGCCCCTATCTGTATCACCAGCCATAGGTCAAGGTTTCTTTGAAATATTTGGGAGAGCTGAGGAGGTTTTGGGAGCACAGGATGCAAATAACAAGAAAGAGCTCTCAAAACTTGGGGACCTTCAAACATAAGGTCCTCATTTTTTCAGTGCTCAACACCAACCCCAAATGAGAGAAAACCCGCTAAATAGAAATAGACTGCATTTTTCTCGCCCAGGCAACTCTAGTCTGCATCCATCAGGGCTTAATGCCCTTACACTGTCCAGAGAGCTGAGTCCAATTTTGTTTCATCCAGTTCTGGGAGAGCTGATCTGCGTTAGTCAGCCCAGGATGCAAACGACATGAGAGAGCACTCCAAAATTGGTGACCTTAAAACAGTTTTAAAGTCACAAAGTGAGCAAGCTCTACTTGTTCCCCAATGGAGAGACAAGCCTGCAAAGATATATGGACAGCACCGTCCTTTCTCACTAAGCCCTAATCTACATCCTGTTCCATATACTGTCAAAAATAACAGGTCCAATTATATTCCTTGCAATTCTGGGAGAGCTGAAAAGTGTTTGGAAGCACAGGATGCAAACGAGAAGATAGAGCAACACAGAAATTCGATGCCTTAAAACAAAATTGTTTTTCCATTCTCAAATTCTCAATGATCTACATCTTCCCCAAAGGAGAGATAAGCCTCTAAATACAAGTAGACCGCATCTTTCTAACCCAGGTTTCTCAGGTCTGCATCCTAGCTTGGCTGAAAGCCACTTATACTGCCTATCCACAGGAAAGAGTCCAATTTTGTCTTCCAATTCTGGGAGAGCTGACCAGTGTTAGCGAGTTCAGCATGCAAACGAAAGTTTGAGTAAAGCAGAGAAAGTCAGATAAGGTGATGTTAATGAAATGAACCCTAAGATATGTATTCGAATGTTTTTTATTTGCTTTCAAGCGATTGTTTATGACACATTCATAAGATCATTTGTTTTTTACTTTGTAAGTCTCTCCCCCATTGTATAACAACTGCTTTCACTGTACTTCATGTCGCTATAATTTGTGGAGGGGAAGGGGAAAAACAATTGGTTTAAATAGGGATACAGGTGGACCCATAGCAAAAATGCGATGTACAAGTCGTTATGTCCAAAACTAACTTTACAACTTTGGTTTGTGAGTGTTGGGGGGTATGGGAGAGGGGAGGACTGTGGGGGAGGGCTGGAGGAGGATGGAAAATGATGGAAATGGGAAACAAAGAAGACGCTACAATACTTTATAAAAAATGTACTCATTATCTTGCGCATGTAATTGTGACCCCTCTGTACATAGTTTTCAAAAAAAAAATAAATGAACAAATAAATAAATAAATAAATTTAAAAAAGGAAAAGATGGAGCACTCAGAACATGGGGACCTCGAAACAGTTTTAATGACCCCAAGCGATGAGGGTTTACTCCTTCCCCAAAGGTGGGACACGCCTCCATGGAGAAATTGACAGAACCAATCTTCCAAAGAAGCTCTGGTCTGCATCCTAGCAATACAGAAAGTGTCTCATCCAGTCTACAATCACAGATTCCGTTTTTCTCCTTACCACTGGGAGTGTTGAAAAGTTTTTGAGATCTCAGGTTGTAAACGACAAGATAGAGCACTCAGACCTTCGGTGAGGTAAACAATATTGCCCAAGTTCTGAAGGCTCTACATTTGCTCAAAGGAGATACAAACCACTAAATAGAAATTGACAGCATGGTTCTATCACAGGCAACAGCGGTCTGCATCCTAGCAGGGCATGAAGTCCCATACAATGTCCACAGTAAAAAGTCCGAATTTTTTCCTTACAATTCAGGGTGGGCTGACCAGTTTTAGGATGCTAAGGATGAAAACGACAAGATAGAGCCCTGAGAATGTGGGGAATTTAAAACAAAATTGTTTTATGGCGCCAAGGTTCTGAATGCTTTATACCTTCGGAAAAATTGTCCAGCATCTGAAGAGAATTAGACAACACCATTAGGTTTCTAGCAGCCCCTGTGTGCATCCTGGCATGGATCAAAGCCCCTCTTGCTGTCACCATCCCCTGGACAATCCTTTTTACTTGCAATTTTGAGAGAGCTGTGGAGGGTTTGGGAGTACAGGATGCAAAAAATAAGAGAGAGGTCTCAGAATTTGGAGAACATAAAGAAAATTGTTTTAAGGTCTCCAAGTTCTGAGTGTTCTCCACTTTTCCCAAAAGCAAGACAAGCCACTTAGGAGAAATATAAAGCATTGTTCTGTCCCAGTCAACTGTGCTCTGAATCTTAGCAGGGCTAAATGACCCTTGCGCTATCCACAGTAAACAGTCCAAACTTTGTTCTTCCAATTCTGGGAGAAGTGACCAGTGTTAGGGTGCGCAGGTACAAAAGATAAGATAGAGTACTCAGAATATAGGGACCTAGAACAGTCTTAAGGCCCCCAGGGAAGGAGGGCTCTACACCTTCCCCAAGGAAGAGACACCCCTGCAAAGAGAAATTCACAGCACCCATCTTTCCCAAGAAGGTCTGCTCTGCATCATAGCAATATTGAAAGTGCCTCATTCTGTCTACAGTAACAGGTGAAAATTTTTTTCCTTTTAATTCTGAGAGAGGTCAAAAGTGTTTAGGAACTCAGGATGCAAAGAAGAAGATAGAACCGGGCACTGGTGGCTCACGCCTGTAATCCTTTCTACTCAGGAGCCTGATATCTGAGGAACACGGTTGAAAGCCAGCCCGGGAAGGAGAGAAGGTGAGACACCTATCTCCAATAAACGACCAGAAAACCGGAAGTGGCTCTGTATCTCAAGTGGTAGAACGCTCGCCTTGAGTGAAGAGCTGAGAGACAAAGCCCAGGCCCAAAGTTCAAGCCCCACGACCGACAAAAAGAAAAACAAAAAACTATATAGAGCACTCAGAACCTCGGCGATTTAAAACATTATTATTTGAGGGTGACCACTTTCTAAATGCTCTACATATTCCCCAACGGAAAGACAGGGCAGTAAGGAGAGTGAGACAGCATTGGTCTATCCCAGGCATCTTCAGTCTGCATCCTAGCTAAGCTTAAACTTCCTCACAAGGTCCCCATTAACCAGTCCCAAGGTTTTCCTTGCAATTCTGGGATTTCTGAGCAGTGTTAGGGAGCTCAGGATGAAAACCACAATATAGAGCCCTGATAACTTTGGTACCTTAAAACAGAAGTGTTTTTTGGCGCCTCAGTTGTGAATACTCTCCAGCCTCCATAATGAAGAGACAAGTCACCAAAGAGAAATACACAGCATATTTCCGTCTCTAGTAGCTACTTTTTGAATCCTGGCATTGTTCACAGCCCAACATTGTATCACCAGCCATAGATTAAAATATTTCTATGAAATATTTGGGAGAGGTGAGGAGGTTTTGGGAGCACAGAATGCAAATAAGAAGATAGAGCACTCAAAATAATCGTTTTAAGGTCCCCAAATTTTGAGTGATCTACATCTTAACGAAAGGAGAGAAAAGCCGCAAAATAGAAATAGACTGCATTTTTCTTGCCCAGGCAACTCTGGTCTGCATTCATCAGGGCTTAATGCCCCTCACACTGTCCACAGAGCCCAGTCAAATTTTGTTTCATCCAATTCTGGGAGAGCTGATCTGTGTTAGTCAGCTCAGGATTCAAACGACATGAGAGAGCACTCCAAAATTGGTGACCTTAAAAAAGTTTTAAGGTCCCAAAGTGAGGATGCTCTACTCCTTCCCCAATGGAGAGACAAGCCTCCAAAGATATATGGACAGCACCGACCTTTCTCACTAAGCCCTAATCTACATCCTGTTCCATATACTGTCAACAATAACAGGTCCAATTATATTCTTTGCAATTCTGGGAAAGCTGAAAAGTGATTGGAAGGACAAGATGCAAATGACAAGATAGAGCAACACAGAGATTCGACGCCTTAAAACAAAATTGTTTTTCAGGGCTCAGATTCTCAATGATCTACATCTCCCCCAAAGGAGAGATAAGCCGCTAAATACAAGTAGACCTCATCTTTCTAACCCAGGTTTCTCCGGTCTACATCCTAGCTTGGCTGAAGGCCACTTCTACTGTCCATCCACAGGAACCAGTCCAATTTTGTCTTCCAATTCTGGGAGAGCTGACCAGTGTTAGCGAGTTCAGCATGCAAACGTAAGTTTGAGTAAAGCAGAGAAAGTCAGATAAGGTGATGTTAATGAAATGAACCCTAGGATATGTATTCGAAAGTTTTTTATTTGCTTTCAAGCGATTGTTTATGACACATTCATAAGGTCATTTCTTTTGTACTTTGTAAGTCCCTCCGCCATTGTATAACAACTGCTTTTACTGTATTTCATGTCGGCATAATTTGTGGAGGGGAAGGGGAAAAACAATTCGATTAAATAGGAATATAGGTGGACCCATAGCAAAAACGTGATGTGCAAGTCCTTATGCAAAAACGAACATTACAACTTTGGTTTGTGAGTGGTGGGGGTACGGGAGAGGGGAGGACCGTGGGAAAGGGCAGGAGGAGTATGGGAAAAGATGGGAATGGGAAACAAAGAGGACATTACAATACTTTATAAAAAATGTACTCATTACCTTGCACATGTAATTGTAACCCCGCTGTACATTGTTTTCAAAAAATATAAATGAACAAATAAATAAAAAAATAAATTTAAAAATAAGGAAAGATGAAGCACTCACAACATGGGGACCTTGAAACAGTTTTAAGGTCCCCAAGCAATGAGGGTTTACACCTTCCCCAAAGGAGGGACACGCCTCCATAGAGAAATTGACAGCACGAATCTGCCCAAGAAGCTCTGGTCTGCATCCAAGCAAGACAGAAATGGACTCATCCTGTCTACAATCACAGGTTCCGTTTTTCTCCTTACCACTGGGTGGGTTGAAATGTTTTTGAGATCTCAGTTTGTAAATGACAAGATAGAGCACTCAGACCTTCGGTGAGGTAAACAATATTGCCCAAGTTCTGAAGGCTCTACATTTCCTCAAAATGGATACAAGCCCCTAAACAGAAATAGACAGCATGGTTCTATCACAGGAAACAGCGGTCGGGCATTCTAGCAGGGCTTAAAGCCCCTTACACTGTCCACAGTTACAAGTCGAATTTTTTCCTTGCAATTCAGGGTGGGCTGACCAGTGTTAGGATGCTCAGGATGAAAAAGACAAGATAGAGCACTGAGACTGTGGGTAACTTAAAACAAAATTGTTTTATGGCGCAAAGGTTCTGAATGCTCTATACCTTCGAAAAAGAAAAGACCAGCCCCCGAAGAGAAATAGACAACATCATTCGGTTTCTAGCAGCCCCTGTGTGCATGCTGGCATGGTTCAAAGCCCCTCTTGGTGTCACCATCCCCTGGACAATCCTTTTTACTTGCAATTTTGAGAGAGATGTGGAGGGTTTGGGAGCACAGGATGCAAACAACAAGAGAATTCTCAGAATTTGGAGAACATAAAGAAAATTGTTTTAAGGTCTCCAAGTTCTGAGTGCTCTCATCTATTCCCAAAAGCAAAACAAGCCTCTTAGGAGAAATAGAAAGCATTGTTCTGTCCCAGTCAACTGTGCTCTGAATCTTAGCAGGGCTTAATGACCCTTGCACTATCCACAGTAAACAGTCCAAACTTTGTTCTTCCTATTCTGGGAGAAGTGACCAGTGTTAGGGAGCGCAGGTACAAACAATAAGATAGAGAACTCAGAATATGGGGACCCTCAAACAGTCTTAAGGCCAACAGGGAAGGAGGGCTCTACACCTTCCCCAAGGAAGAGACACCCCTCCAAAGAAAAATGCACAGCACCCATCTTTCCCAACTAGCTCTGCTCTGCATTCTAGCAATATTGAAAGTGCCTCATTATGTCTACAGTAACAGGTGAAATTTCTTTTCCTTTTAATTCTGAGAGAGTTCAAAAGTGTGTAGGATCTCAGGATGCAAAGAATAAGATAGAGCGGGGCACTGGTGTCTCACGCCTGTAAACCTATCTACTCAGGAGCCTGAGATCTGAGGAACACGGTTGCAAGCCAGCCCGGGCAGTAGAGAAGGTGAGACACTTATCTCCAATAAACCACCAGAAAACCGGAAGTGGCACTGTAGCTCAAGTGGTAGACTGCTCGCCTTGATTTGGAGAGATGAGGGACAACACCCAGGGCCAGAGTTCATGCCCCACGACCGACAAAAAAAATAAAATAAAATAAACAAACTCTATACAGCACTCAGAAACTCGGCGTTTTAAAACATTATTGTTTGATGGTGACCAGGTTCTAAATGCTCGAAACATTCCCCAACGGAAAGACAGGGCAGTAAGGAGAGTTAGACAGCATCGGCCTATCCCAGGCATCTTCGGTCTGCATCCTAGCAGTGCTTAAACCTCCTCACACTGTCCCCATTAACCAGTCCCAATTTTTTTCCTTGCAATTCTAGGATTGCTGAGCACTGTTAGGGAGCTCAGGATGAAAACGACATTATAGAGCCCTGAGAACTTGGGTACCTTAAAACAGAACTGTTTTTTGGCGCCTCAGTTTTGAATACTCTCCACCTTCCATAATGAAGAGACAAGCCACCAAACAGAAATAGACAGCATATTTCGGTCTCTAGTAGCTCTTATGTGCATCCGGGCTTGGTTCACAGGCCCTCTCTGTATCAGCAGCCATAGACCAAAGATTTCCTTGAAATATTTGGGAGAGCTGAGGAGGTTTTGGGAGCACAGGGTGCAAATAACAAGAAAGAGCTCTCACACCTTGGGGACCTCAAAAGAATTATTTTATGGTCCTCAAGATGTGAGTGCTCTACACCTTCCACAAAGGAGAGAAAAGCCGCTAAATAGAAATAGACTGCATTTTACTCGCCCAGGCAACTCTGGTCTGTATACATCAGGGCTTAAAGCCCCTCACACTGTCCACAGAGCCCAGTCCAATTTGTTTCATCCAATTCTGGGAGAGCTGATCTGTGTTAGTCAGCTGAGGATGCAAACGCCATGAGAGAGCACTCCGAAATTGGTGATCTTAAAAAAGTTTTAAGGTGGCAAAGTGAGGATGTTCTACTCCTTCGCCAATGGAGAGACAAGCCTCCAAAGATATATGGACAGTACCGACCCTTCTCACTAAGCGCTAATCTACATCCTGTTCCATATACTGTCAACAATAACAGGTCCAATTATATTCCTTGCAATTCTGGGAGAGTTGAAAAGTGTTTGGAAGCACAGGATGCAAACAACAAGATAGAGCAACACAGAAATTCGACGCCTTAAAACAAAATTGTTTTTCAGGGCTCAACATCTCAATGATCTACATCTACCCCAAAGGAGAGATAAGCCTCTAAATACAAGTAGACCACATCTTTCTAACCCAGGATTCTCCCGTCTGCATCCTAGCTTGCCTGAACGCCACTTATACTGTCCATCCACAGGAACCAGTCCAATTTTGTCTTCCAATTCTCGGAGAGCTGACCAGTGTTAGCGAGTTCAGCATGCAAACGAAAGTTTGAGTAAAGCAGAGAAAGTCAGATAAGGTGATGTTAATGAAATGAACCCTAAGATATGTATTCGAATGATATTTATTTGCTTTCAAGCGATTGTTTATGACACATTCATAAGATCGTTTCTTTTTTACTTTGTAAGTCCCTCCCCCATTGCATAACAATTGCTTTCACTGTAATTCATGTCGGTATAATTTGTGGAGGGGAAGGGGAAAAACAATACATTTAAATAGGGATACATGTGAACCCATAACAAAAATGCGATGTACAAGTCATTATGTCCAAAACCAACTTTACAACTTCGGTTTGTGAGGGGTGGGGGGTACGGGAGAGGGGAGGACTGTGGGGGAGGTCAGGAGGAGGATGGGAAAAGATGGGAATGGGAAAAAAAGTATGTTACAATACTATATAAAAAAACATACTCATTATCTTGAACATGTAATTGTTAACCCTCTGTACATTATTTTTAAAAAAAGTAAATGAACAAATAAATAAATAAATAAATTTAAAAATAAGAAAGGATGGAACACTCAGAACATGGGGACCTTGAAACAGTTTTAAGGCCCCCAAGCAATGAGGGTTTACTCCTTCCCTAAAGGAGGGACACACCTCCATAGAGAAATTGACAGCACCAATCTTCCCAAGAAGCTCTGGTCTGCATCCTAGCAAGACACAAAGTGTCTCATCCAGTCTACAATCACAGGTTCCTTTTTTCTCCTTACCATGGGGGGGGGGGGGTTGAAAAGTTTTTGAGATCTCAAGTTGTAAACGACAAGATAGAGCACTCAGACCTTCGGTGAGGTAAACAATATTGCCCAAGTTCTGAAGGTTCTACAATTCCTCAAAGGAGATACAAGCCACTAATGAGAAATAGACAGCATGGTTCTATCACAGGCAACTGCGGTCTGCATCCTAGCAGGGCTTTAAGCCCCTTATACTGTCCACAGTAACAAGTCCGAATTTTTTCCTTGCAATTCAGGGTGGTCTGACCAGTGTTAGGATGCTCAGGATGAAAAGGACAAGATAGAGCACTGAGAATGTGGGGAACTTAAAACAAAATTGTTTTATGGCGCCAAAGTTTTGAATGTTCTATGCATTCGAAAAAGAAAAGACCAGCCCCCGAAGAGAATTAGACAACACCATTAGGTTTCTAGCAGCCCCCGTGTGCATCCTGGCATGGTCCAAAGCCCCTCTTGATGTCACCATCCCCTGGACAATAATTTTTACTTACAATTTTGAGAGAGCTGTGGAGGGTTTGGGAGCACAGGATGCAAAAAACAAGAAAATTCTCAGAATTTGGAGAACATAAAGAAAATTGTTTTAAGGTCTCCAAGTTCTGAGTGCTCTCAATTTTTCCCAAAAGCAAGACAAGCCACTTTGGAGAAATAGAAAACATTGTTCTGTCCCAGTCAACTGTACTCTGAATCTTAGCAGGGCTTGATGACCCTTGCACTATCCACAGTAAACAGTCCAAACTTTGTTCTTCCAATTCTGGGAGAAGTGACCGGTGTTAGAGGGCAGGTACAAACGATAAGATAGATTACTCAGAATATGGGGACCCTACAGTAGTCTAAAGGCCCCCAGGGAAGGAGGGCTCTACACCTTCCCAAAGGAAGAGACACCCCTCCAAACAGAAATTCACAGCACCCATCTTTCCCAAGAAGCTCTGCTCTGCATCATAGCAATATTGCAAGTGCCTCATTCTGTCTACAATAACAGGTGAATTTTTTTTCCTTTTAATTCTGAGACAGGTCACAAGTGTTTAGGAACTCAGGATGCAAAGAATAAGGTAAAGCCTGGCACTGGTGGTTCACTCCTGTAATCCTATCTACTCAGGAGCCTGAGATCTGAGGAACTCGGTTGCAAGCCAGCCGGGGCAGGAGAGAAGGTGAGACACCTATCTCCAATAAACCACCAGAAAACCGGAAGTGGTGCTGTAGCTCAAGTGGTAGAGCACTCGCCTTGATTTGAAGTGCTGCGGGACAACGCCCATGCCCAGAGTTCAAGACCCACGACCCAGAAAAAAAAACAAAAAACAAAAACTAAAACTATATAGAGCACTCAGAACCTCGGCGATTTAAAACATTATTGTTTGACGGTTACCAGGTTCTAAATGCTCTACACATTCCCCAACGGAACGACAGGGCAGTAAGGAGAGTTAGACAGCATCGGTCTATCCCAGGCATCTTCGGTCTGCATCCTAGCTAGGCTTAAAATTCCTCACAAGGTCCCCATCAACCAGTCCCAAGTTTTTCCTTGCAATTCTGGGATTTCTGAGCAGTGTTAGGGAGCTCAGGATGAAAACCACAATATAGAGCCCTGAGAACTTGGGTACCTTAAAACAGAAGTGTTTTTTGGCGCCTCAGTTGTGAATACTCTCCAGCCTCTATAATGAAGAGACAAGCCACCAAAGAGAAATACACAGCATATTTCGGTCTCTAGTAGCTACTTTTTGAATCCTGGCATTGTTCACAGCCCAACTCTGTATCACCAGCCATAGATCAAAATATTTCTACGAAATATTTGGGAGAGCTGAGGAGGTTTTGGGAGCACAGAATGCAAATAAGAAGAAAGAGCACTCAAAACATGGGGACCTTAAAACAACCGTTTTAAGGTCCCCAAGTTTTGAGTGATCTACATCTTCCCGCAAGGAGAGAAAAGCCGCAAAATAGAAATAGACTGCATTTTTCTTGCCCAGGCAACTCTGGTCTGCATTCATCAGGGATTAATGCCCCTCACACTGTCCACAGAGCCCAGTCAAATTTTGTTTCATCCAATTCTGGGAGAGCTGATCTGTGTTAGTCAGCTCATGATGCAAACGACAAGAGAGAGCACTCCGAAACTGGTGACCTTAAAAAAGTTTTAAGGTGCCAAAGTGAGGATGCTCTACTCCTTCCCCAATGGAGAGACAAGCCTCCAAAGATATATGGACAGCACCGACCTTTCTCACTAAGCCCTAATCTACATCCTGTTCCATATACTGTCAACAATAACAGGTCCAATTATATTCCTTGCAATTCTGGGAGAGCTGAAAAGTGATTGGAAGGACAGGATGCAAATGACAAGATAGAGCAACACAGAAATTCGACGCCTTAAAACAAAATTGTTTTTCAGGGCTCAGATTCTCAATGATCTACATCTCCCCCAAACGAGAGATAAGCCGCTAAATACAAGTAGACCGCATCTTTCTAACCCAGGTTTCTCCGGTCTGCATCCTAGCTTGGCTGAAGGCCACTTCTACTGTCCATCCACAGGAACCAGTCCAATTTTGTCTTCCAATTCTGGGAGAGCTGACCAGTGTTAGCGAGTTCAGCATGCAAACGTAAGTTTGAGTAAAGCAGAGAAAGTCAGATAAGGTGATGTTAATGAAATGAACCCTAAGATATGTATTCGAAAGTTTTTTATTTGCTTTCAAGCGCTTGTTTATGACACATTCATAAGATCATTTCTTTTTTACTTTTAAGTCCCTCCTCCATTGTATAACAACTGCTTTCACTGTATTTCATGTCGGTATAATTTGTGGAGGGGAAGGAGAAAAACAATTCGATTAAATAGGAATATAGGTGGACCCATAGCAAAAACGTTATGTTCAAGTCCTTATGCGAAAACGAACATTACAACTTTGGTTTGTGAGTGGTGGGGGTACGGGAGAGGAGAGGACTGTGGGAAAGGGCAGGAGGAGTATGGGAAAAGATGGGAATGGGAAACAAAGAGGACATTACAATACTTTATAAAAAATGTACTCATTACCTTGCACATGTAATTGTAACCCCGATGTACATTGTTTTCAAAAAAAAAATAAAGGAACAAATAAATAAAAAAATAAATTTAAAAACAAGAAAAGATGAAACACTCACAACATGGGGACCTTGAAACAGTTTTAAGGTCCCCAAGCAATGAGGGTTTACACCTTCCCCAAAGGAGGGACACGCCTCCATAGAGAAATTGACAGCACGAATCTGCCCAAGAAGCTCTCGTCTGCATCCAAGCAAGACAGAAATGGTCTCATTCTGTCTACAATCACAGGTTCCGTTTTTCTCCTTACCACTGGGAGGGTTGAAATGTTTTTGAGATCTCAGTTTGTAAATGACAAGATAGAGCACTCAGACCTTCGGTGAGGTAAACAATATTGCCCAAGTTCTGAAGGCTCTACAATTCCTCAAAGGAGATACAAGCCCCTAAACAGAAATAGACAGCATGGTTCTATCACAGGCAACAGCGGTGTGCATCCTAGCAGGGCTTAAAGCCCCTTACACTGTCCACAGTTACAAGTCCGAATTTTTTCCTTGCAATTCAGTGTGGGCTGACCATTGTCAGGATGCTCAGGATGAAAAAGACAAGATAGAGCACTGAGAATGTGGGGAACTTAAAACAAAATTGTTTTATGGCGCAAAGGTTCTGAATGCTCTATACCTTCGAAAAAGAAAAGACCAGCCCCCGAAGAGAAATAGACAACATCATTCGGTTTCTTGCAGCCCCTGGGTGCATCCTGGCATGGTGCAAAGCCCCTCTTGGTGTCACCATCCCCTGGACAATCCTTTTTACTTGCAATTTTGAGAGAGCTGTGGAGGGTTTGGGAGCACAGGATGCAAACAACAAGAGAGACTTCACAGAATTTGGAGAACATAAAGAAAATTGTTTTAAGGTCTCCACGTTCTGATTGCTCTCAACTTTTCCCAAAAGGAAGACAAGCCACTTAGTAGAAATACAAAGAATTGTTCTGTCCCAGTCAACTGTGCTCTGAATCTTAGCAGGGCTTAATTACCCTTGCACTATCCACAGTAAACAGTCCAAACTTTGTTCTTCCAATTCTTGGAGAAGTGAACAGTGTCCTGGAGCTCAGGTACAAACGATAAGATAGAGTACTCAGAATATGGGGACTGTAGAACACTCTTAAGGCCCCCTGGGAAGGAGGGCTCTACACCTTCTCCAAGGAAGAGACAACCCTCCAAAGAGAAATTCACAGAACCCATCTTTCACAAGAAGCTCTGTTCTGCATCCTAGCAATTTTGAAAGTGCCTCCTTCTGTCTACAATTACAGGAGAATTTTTTTTCTTCTTTTAATTCTGAAAGAGGTCAAAAGTGTTTAGGAACTCAGAATGGAAAGAATAAGATTGAGCCAGGCGCTGGTGGTTCACACCTGTAATCCTAGCTACTCAGGATCCTGAGATCTGAGGAACACGGTTGAGAGCCAGCCCGGGCAGGAGAGAAGTTGAGACACCTATCTCCAATAAACAACCAGAAAACCAGAAGTGGCGCTGTAGCTCAAGTGGTAGAGCATTCGCCTTGAGTTGAAGGGGTGAGGGACAATTCCCAGGCCCAGAGTTCAAGACCCACAACAGACAAAAAAAAAACAAAAAACAAAAACTATATAGAGCACTCAGAACCTCTGCGATTTAAAACATTATTGTTTGAAGCTGACCAGGTTCTAAATGCTCTACACATTCCCCAATGGAAAGACAGGGCAGTAAGGAGAGTGAGACAGCATCGGTCTATCCCAGGCAACTTCGGTCTGCATCCTAGCAGGGCTTAAACCTCCTCACACTGCCCCCATTAACCAGTCCCAGTTTTTTCCTTGCAATTCTGGGATTGCTGAGCAGTGTTAGGGAGCTCAGGAAGAAAATGACAAGATAGAGCCCTGAGAACTTGGATAACTTAAAACAGAAGTGTTTTTTGGCGCCTCAGTTGTGAATACTCTCCACCTTCCATAATGAAGAGACAAGCCACCAAAGAGAAATAGACAGCATATTTCGGTCTCTTCTAGCTCCTATGTACATCCTGGCTTGGTTCACAGGCCCTCTGTGTATCACCAGCCATAAGACAAAAGATTTCTTTGAAATACTTGGGAGAACTGAGGAGGATTTGGGAACACAGTTATCAAATAACAGGAAAGAGCACTAAAACCATGGGGACCTTTTTAAGTCCCCCAAGTTTTGAGTGCTCTACACCTTCCCCAAAGGAGAGAAAAGCCGCTAAATAGAAATAGACTGCATTATTCTCATCCAGGCAACTCTGGTCTGCATCCATCAGGGCTTAATGCCCCTCACACTGTCCATAGAGCTCAGTCCAATTTGTTTCATCCAATTCTGGGAGAGCTGATCTGTGTTAGTCAGCTCAGGATGCAAACGACATGATAGAGCACTCCGAAATTGGTGACCTTAAAACAGTATTAAGGTCCCAAAGTGAGGATGCTCTACTCCTTCCCCAATGGAGAGAGAAGCCTCAAAAGATGTATGGATAGCACCGACCTTTCTCACTAACCCCTAATCTACATCCTGTTCCATATACTGTCAACAATAACAGGTCCAATTATATTCCTTGCAATTCTGGTACTGCTGAAATGTGTGTGGAAGGACAGGATGCAAACGACAAGATAGAGCAACACAGAAATTCGACGCCTTAAAACAAAATTGTTTTTCAGGGCTCAAATTCTCAATGATCTACATCTTCCCCAAGGAGAGATAGGCTTCTTAATACAAGTAGACCGCATCTTTCTAACCCAGGTTTCTCCGGTCTGCATCCTAGCTTGGCTGAAAGCCACTTATACTGTCCATCCACAGGAACCAGTCCAATTTTGTCTTCCAATTCTGGGAGAGCTGACCAGTGTTAGCGAGTTCAGCATGCAAACGAAAGTTTGAGTAAAGCAGAGAAAGTCAGATAAGGTGATGTTAATGAAATGAACCCTAAGATATGTATTCGAATGTTTTTTATTTGCTTTCAAGCGATTGTTTATGACACATTCATAAGATCATTTTTTTTACTTTGTAAGTCCCTCCCCCATTGTATAACAACAGTCTTCACTGTATTTCATGTCGGTATAATTTGTGGAGGGGAAGGGGAAAATCATTCGTTTCAATAGGGATACAGGTGGACCTATAGCAAAAATGCGATGTACAAGACGTTATGTCCAAAATGAACTTTACAAGTTGGGTTAGTGAGTGCTGGGGGTTATGGGAGAGGGGAGGGTTGTGGGTTGCGCAGGAGGAGGATTGGAAAAGATGGCAATGGGAAACAAAGAGGACGTTACAATACTTTATAAAAAATGTACTCATTATCTTACACATATAATTGTAACCCCTCTGTACATTGTGTTCAAAAAAAAAATAAAGGAACAAAAAAATAAATAAATAAATTTAAAAAGAAAAAAAGATGGAGCACTCAGAACATGGGGACCTTGATACAGTTTTAAGGCCCCCAAGCAATGAGGGTTTACTCCTTCCCCAAAGGAAGGACACGCCTTCATAGAGAAATTGACAGCACCAATCTTCCCAAGAAGCTCTGGTCTGCATCCTAGCAAGACAGAAAGTGTCTCATCCTGTCTATAACCACAGGTTCCGTTTTTCTCCTTACCACTTTGAGTTTTGAAAAGTTTTTGAGATCTCAGGTTGTAAACGATAATATAGAGCACTCAGACCTTCGGTGATGTAAACAATATTGCCCAAGTTCTGAAGGCTCTACAATACCTCAAAGGTGATACAAGCCACTAAAGAGAAATAGACAGCATGGTTCTATCACAGGCAACAGCGGTCTGCATCCTAGCAGGGCTTAAAGCCCCTTACACTGTCCACAGTAACAGTTCCGAATTTTTTCCTTGCAATTCAAGGTGGTCTGACCAGTGTTAGGATGCTCAGGATGAAAACGACAAGATAGAGCACGGAGAATGTGGGGAACTTAAAACAAAATTATTTTATGGCGCCAAGGTTCTGAATGCTCTATACCTTCGAAAAAGAAAAGACCAGCCCCAGAAGAGAAATAGACAACATCATTCGGTTTCTAGCTGCCCCTGTGTGAATCCTGGCATGGTTAAAAGCCCCTCTTGGAGTCACCATCACCTGGACAATCCTTTTTACTTGCAATTTTGGGAGAGCTGTGGAGGGTTTGGGAGCACAGGATGCAAACAACAAGAGAGAGTTCTCAGAATTTGGAGAACAAAAAGAAAATTGTTTTAAGGTCTCCAAGTTCTGCGTGCTCTGAAGTTTTCCCAAAAGCAAGACAAGCCACTTAGGAGAAATACAAAGCATTGTTCTGTCCCAGTCAACTGTGCTCTGAATCTTAGCAGGGCTTAATGACCCTTGCACTATCCACAGTAAACAGTCCAAACTTTGTTCTTCCATTCTGTGAGAAGTGACCAGTGTTAGGGAGCACAAGTTCAAACGATAAGATAGAGTACTCAGAATATGGGTACCCTAGAACAGTCTTAAGGCCCCCAGGGAAGGAGGGCTCTACACCTTCCCCAAGGAACAGACACCCCTCCAAAGAAAAATTCACAGCACCCATCTTTCCCAAGAAGCTCTGCTCTGCATCCTAGCAATATTGAAAGTGCCTCATTCTGACTACAATAACAGGTGAAATTTTTTTTCCTTTTAATTCTGAGAGAAGTCAAAAGTGTGTAGGTACTCATGATGCAAAGAATAAGATAGAGCCGGGCACTGGTGTCTCCCACCTGTAATCCTATCTACACAGGAGCCTGAGATCTGAGGACCACGGTTGCAAGCCAGCCCTTGCAGGAGAGAATGTGAGACACCTATCTCCAATAATCCACCAGAAAACCGAAAGTGGAGGCGTAGCTCATGTGGTAGAGCTCTCGCCTTGAGTTGAAGAGCTGAAGGACAACGCCCAGGCCCAGAGTTCAAGCCCCACGACGGACAAATAAAAAAAAAAACTATATAAAGCACTGAGAAGCTCGGCGATTTAAAACATTATTGTTTGATGGTGACCAGGTTCTAAATGCTCTACACATTCCCCAACGGAAAGACAGGGCAGTAAGGAGAGTTAGACAGCATAGGTGTACACCAGGCATCTTCGGTCTGCATCCTAGCAGGGCTTAAACCTCCTCACACTGTCCTCATTAACCAGTCCCAATTTTTTCCTTGCAATTCTGGGATTGCTGAGCAGTGTTAGGGAGCTCAGGATGAAAACGACAAAATAGGGCCCTGAGAACTTGTGTACCTTAAAACAGGACTGTTTTTTGGCGCCTCAGTTGTGAATACTCTGCACCTTCCATAATGAAGAGACAAGCCACCAAAGAGAAATAGCATATTTCGGTCTCTAGTAGTTCCTATGTGCATCCTGGCATGGTTCACAGCCGTTTTCTGTATCACCAGCCATAGGTCAAAAGATTTCTTTGAAATATTGGGAGAGCTGAGGAGGTTTTGGGAGCACAGGATGCAAATAACAAGTAAGAGCACTCAAAACTTGGGGACCTTAATACAATTGTCTTAAGGTCCCCAAGTTTTGAGTGCTCTACACCTTCCCCAAAGTAGAGAAAAGCCGCTAAATAGAAATAGACTGCATTTTTCTCTCCCAGGCAACTCTGGTCTGCATCCTTCAGGGCTTAATGCCCCTCACACTGTCCACAGAGCCCAGTCCAATTTTGTTTCATCCAATTCTGGGAGAGCTGCTCTGTATTAGTCAGCTCAGGATGCAAACGACATGATAGAGCACTCTGAAATTGGTGACCCTAAATCAGTTTTAAGGTCCCAAAGTGAGGATGCTCTACTCCTTCCCCAATGGAGAGACAAGCCTCCAAAGATATATGGACAGCACCGACCTTTCTCACTAAGCCCTAATCTACATCCTGTTCCATATACTGTCAACAATAACAGGTCCATTTATATTCCTTGCAATTCTGTGAGAGCTTAAAAGTGTTTGGAAGCACAGGATGCAAACCACAAGATAGAGCAACACAGAAATTCTACACCTTAAAACAAAATTGTTTTTCAGGGCTCAAATTCCCAATGATCTACATCTTCCCCAAAGATGAGATAAGCCTCTAAATACAAGTAGACAGCGTCTTTCTCACCCAGGTTGCTCCGGTCTGCATCCTAGCTTGGCTGATAGCCACATGAACCAGTCCAAATTTGTCTTCCAATTCTGGGAGAGCTGACCAGTGTTAGCGACTTCAGCATGCAAATTAAAGTTTGAGTAAAGCAGAGAAAGTCAGATAAGGTGATGTTAATGAAATGAACCCTAAGATATGTATTCGAATGTTTTTTATTTGATTTCAAGCGATTGTTTATGACACATTCATAAGATCATTTCTTTTTTACATTGTATGTCCCTCCCCCATTGTATAAAAACTGCTTTCACTGTATTTCATGTCGGTATAATTTGTGGAGGGGAAGGGGAAAAATAATTCGTTTAAATAGGGATACAGGTGGACCCACAGCAAAAATGTGATGTACAAGTCCTTATGTCCTAAACGAAGTTTACAACTTTGGTTTGTGAGTGGTGGGGGGTATGGGAGAGGGGAGGACTGTGGGGGAGGGCAGGAGGAGAATGGGAAAATTTTGGAAAGGGAAACAAATGGGAAGTTACAATACTTTATAAAAAATATACTCATTACCTTGCACATGTAATTATAACCCATCTGTACATTGTTTTCCAAAAAATAAATGAACAAATAAATAAATAAATAAATTTAAAAACAAGTAAAGATGGAGCACTCAGAATATGGAGACCTTGAAACTGTTTTAAGGCCCCCAAGCAATGAGGGTTTCCTTCTTCCCAATAGTACGGACACGCCTCCAAAGAGAAATTGACAGCACCAATCTTCCCAAGAAGCTCTGGTCTGCATCCTAGCAAGACAGAAAATATCTCATCCTATCTACAATCACAGGTACCGTTTTTCTCCTTACCACTGGGAGGGTTGAAAAGTTCTTGAGATCTCAAGTTTTGAATGACAAGATAGAGCACTCAGACCTTCGGTGAGGTAAACAAAATAGCCCAAGTTCTAAAGGCTCTACAATTCCTCAAAGGAGATATAAGCCACTACATGAAATAGACAGCATGGTTCTCTCACAGGCAACAGCGGTCTGCATCCTAGCAGGGCTTGAATCTCCTTACACTGTCCACAGTAACAATTCCGAATTTTCTCCTTGCAATTCACGGTGGGGTGACCAGTTTTAGGATGCTCAGGATGAAAACGACAAGATAGAACACTGAGAATGTGGGGAACTTAAAACAAAATTGTTTTATGGCGCCAAGGTTCTGAAAGCCCTATACCTTCAAAAAAGAAAAGACCAGCCCGCGAAGAGAAATAGACAACATCACTCTGTTTCTAGCAGCCCCTGTGTGAATCCTGGCATGGTTCAAAGCCCCTCTTGGTGTCACCATCCCCTGGACAATACTTTTTACTCGCAATTTTGGGAGATCTCTGGAGTGTTTGGGAGCACAGGATGCAAACAACAAGAGAGAGTTCTCAGAATTTGGAGAAAATAATGAAAATTGTTTTAAGGTATAAAAATTCTGAATTCGCTCAACTTTTCCCAAAAGCAAGACAAGCCACTTAGGAGAAATACAAAGCATTTTTCTGTCCCAGTCAACTGTGCTCTGAATCTTAGCAGGGCTTAATGACTCTTGCACTATCCACAGTGAACAGTCCAAACTTTGTTCTTCCAATTCTAGGAGAAGTGACCCGTGTTAGGGAGCCCAGGTACAAACGATAAGAGTAGAGTACTCAGAATATGGGGACCCTAGAACAGTCTTAAGGCCCCCAGGGAAGGAGGGATCTAGACCTTCCCAAAGGAAGAGACACCCCTTCAAAGAGAAATTCACAGCACCCATCTTTCCCATGAAGCTCTGCTCTGCATCCCTGCAATATTGAAAGTGCCTCATTCTGTCTACAATATCAGGTGAAATTTTTTTCCTTTTAATTCTGAGACGGGTCAAAATGGTTTAGGAACTCAAGATGCAAAGAATAAGATAGAGCCGGGCACTTGTGGTTGACCCCTGTAATCCTATCTACTCAGGAGCCTGAGATCTGAGGAACTCGGTTGCAAGCCAGCCCGGGCAGGAGAGAAGGTGAGACACCTCTCTCCAATAATCCACCAGAAAACCGGAAGTGGCGCTGTAGCTCAAGTGGGAAAGCGCTGGCCTTGAGTTGAAGAGCTGAGGGACAACGCCCAGGCCCAGAGTTCAAGTCCCACGACAGACAAAAAAAAACTATATAGAGCACTCAGAACCTCGGCGATTTAAAACATTATTGTTTGACGGTGACCAGGTTCTAAATGGTCTACACATTCCCCAACGGAAAGACAGGGTAGTAAGGACTGTTAGACAGCATCGATCTATCCCAGGCATCTTCGGTCTGCATCCTAGCAGGGCTTAAACCTCCTGACACTGTCCCCATTAACCAGTCCCAATTTTTTCTTTGAAATTCTGGGATTGCTGAGTAGTGTTAGGGAGCTCAGGATGAAAATGACAAGATAGAGCCCTGAGAACTTGGGTACCTTAAAACAGAACTGTTTTTTGGCGCCTCAGTTGTGAATACTCTCCACCTTCCATAATGAAAAGACAAGCCACCAAAGAGAAATAGACAGCATATTTCGGTCTCTAGTAGCTCCTATGTGCATCCTGGCATGGTTCACAGGCCCTCTCTGTATCACCAGCCATAGGTCAAAAGATTTCTTTGAAATACTTGGGAGAGCTGAGGAGATTTTGGGAGCACAGGATACAAATAACAAGAAAGCGCACTCAAAACTTGGGGACCTTAAAACAATTGTCTGTTAGTGAGTTCAGCATGCAAAGGAAAGTTTGAGTAAAAAAGAGAAAGTCAGATAACGTGATGTTAATGAAATGAACCCTATGATATGTATTCGAACGTTTTTATTAGCTTTCAGGCGATTGTTTATGACACATTCAGAAGATCATTTCTTTTTTACTTTGCAAGTCCTCCCCCATTGTATAACAACTGCTTTCACTGTATTTCATGTCGGTATAATTTGAGGAGGGGAAGGGGAAAAACAATTCGTTTAAATAGGAATAC
The DNA here is from genome assembly GCF_019054845.1 of Dipodomys spectabilis. Lineage (NCBI taxonomy): Eukaryota > Metazoa > Chordata > Mammalia > Rodentia > Heteromyidae > Dipodomys > Dipodomys spectabilis. The sequence goes on along the minus strand of NW_024870972.1, from coordinate 6,237,044 downwards.
AGGTGGACCCATAGCAAAAATGCGATATACAAGTCGTTATGTCCAAAATGAAGTTTACAACTTTGGTTTGTTGTCGCAACCACCTCGACCAGCAAGGAAGACACGACCAGGGATTCTTCTCAAAGTAATTTATTCAGGAACCTTGTTTGCTAGCTTCTCTCTCTCCCCACCCCCTGAGCTCCGGTTATAAGCCTCCTGGACGGCCCATCCCGAGGTGCCACGTGGCATATACCAATAGGGTCGCAAACACGGAAGCAAGGCAGTAGCCAAGCCATAGCCTTGTAAGGAGTTGTTTTTCACAGAGAGCACTCGCCATTGGGAAGGCGGAAGGTGGAAGCCAGCGCCATCTTTGGTCGTGGCCGCACCATGCGGCCACGCCATCTTTGGTTGGCTCCCGCAGCTCTCCACAGCTCCACCTTTTTGTTTTATTAAGCGACAGGTAAGAGTAGAGGTTGGGCCTCTGTCTAAAACATTAATGAGAGGACCTTGCACTGGTCTTCACCTGAGGGGCGCACTTCCCCCAGTGACGACCAGGCCTGTCCGATGCCTTTTTTGCAGAGGTGGGATCTTGGGCATCAACCCACTTGCAACCCAACATGCTCTTCTTGGGCTCAGGCCAGGAAGTGATTCCCATGTGCAGTGCGTTTGCCCAAGTGCAATGCATTTGCCTTACACCCTGTGCTAATCTTTTAATGTGGCAAGCCAAACATGGGGGGACTGTCCGGCCTCAATGGCAGTGAAGGCTTGGACCACCATAGCCATACTCCTGCGCTGCGAGCTCCTAATCCAGCATATGCACCCCAGGCACAACAAGATCACCAATGTCAGGATACCGATAAGAGAGCCTATTCCCGCCCACTCCTTCAAATGATTCACAGCTATCAAAATCCAGGAAGAAACATCTTGTAATAGGGCATCATCCATCCTGGTGGAGTTTACCGCGACAATGGCCTATCGTAGCTGTAACATCAATTGGTTGAATTCCCCCGTCCAGTTGCCTAAAAGATAACTTGACAGTTGTTTAGACAAATTTGCTCCCTGGGTATAGTTATAATACTGAATAGCAGTAATACAAAGCCCTTCATATTTTTGAACACATCCCAGCTGAGCCAACTGCCACATGATATCAACCTGTTCCTGCCCAAGGTCAATCCTTTGATTTAACAGCATCAGTCCTCCTTTTAATTGCGCAATGGCCACTTGTAAATCCAGAGCTCTGGCTGTAGTAGCCGACAGGTTATTTAGAGTCTGAGCCGTCTGCACAGTATGTGACATGGCAACAGCGGTAGCCGTCACACCCGCAGCAGGCACAGCTATAGCAGTTACAATGGCTACAGTGATGCCAAAATCTCTCTTATGCCTAAACAAGGTTACAGCTTGAGAAGCATCTACCGGCATAGCACCCAACGCTCAATGCGTGTAACTATAGCTAACGGATACTGAGAACTCCAGCAGGTAGCATAATAACAGGTTTCATTAGTACAAGCACACACATCATCTGAGCATACAGAGGTGTTGTTAATTATCAAAAACACAAAAAGTGAAACCACACACACGGGGGTAGGCTGATAGCTAATTACCGTATAATTTTTACTAAAATGACAATGGGCACCCACAGTATGGGCAGTACTAATCAAATTGCAAGACATGTTTGCTATAAAAAAGTGACCCCCTTGTAGCATAACTATAGGTTCGGCCTGCAAGCAACTTTCATTATGACCACATAACAGCCAATTATTAAAGGGATTAATTCCAGCCCTAATTAGTACACTAGCATCGGACAAGACACTAGGGGAAAATGAAAAACGCTCAGACTCATCAGCCCAAACAACGTGTCGTGATTGGCAACCCGTCCAAGGCCAAGCCTCCCCCATACGGTCAGGAAAGCAAAAAGGGGCCCATTTAGGTTGTTTTACAGGCCACGGGTCCTTGCTTAACTTTAAACTTTCATAATATCTGCCTAAAACAGTACCAACGAATCCAGTAGCATTTGCCCAAACCTCAGTTGATCTCAGATTCCCATTCCAATATCTAAAATAAGCGGCCAGGGTATGAGTCAAGGCTATGCAACTACCATTAAGGGTCGCATCACTTAAGCAAAAGCATAGCGTGCCCATCAAGCTAATTTTTCTAGCTTCACCAACCCCTGCCATTTCTTTATCCTCTGGGTAAAAGGGAAGGTTAAGAGTCTTATTTGTGGTGAAAAATTTAGGGAAAAGAGAGGCGTCATGTCTCACGGGCATTGGCCTCGGGAATGCAGACAGTATTCCCCACCTTGGTACCGCCTGTCCCTGTTGGATCATCACAAGCTGTATGATCAGCAACGCAATCTTTTGTTTTTTCCGGGTTCCGTTCATCTTGGACTCGCCGCACAAGTCGTTCGGGCACCCACACTGGCTCCGAACGATTCTGAGGAAAAACACAAACAGATCCTCGTGCCCATACCAGCACGGGGTCAGGCCCTTTCCAGAGCCCCGTGAGCACATCCTTCCACAAAGCCGATCCTAAGACCGAAGGAGTGGAACTGTTATGCCTATCCGCCACTGAGCGACCAGCATTATCCAAATTCAAAAAATTTAGGGTGAAAAGTGTCATGGCTATTCTTTGTCTTGCTGTAGCCATCAGGGGTCCAGCTCCCCCTTTTTGTTTTTGTAACATTTCCTTGATAATGCGATGAGCTCTTTCCACAATTCCTTGTCCTTGAGGGTTATAGGGCAGTCCATGCACCAGGGTAACACCCATTTGAGTGCAAAATGAAACAAAGAGCTGCCCAGTATAGGCCGGACCATTATCAGTTTTTAGCTGTTTTGGCATTCCCCAGGCTGCCCATGCTTCCAAGCTGTGAGATATTACATCAGTAGCCTTTTCCCCTGACAGGGGGGTGGCAAATACAACACCCTAAAAGGTGTCAACAGAAACATGTAGATATTTTAAGCGGCCAAATTCAGGTACATGAGTTACATCCATCTGCCATACTTGTAAAGGTTTTAAACCATGTGGATTAACTCCAAACGTAGGGGGCTGATGGTAAATAATACATCGGGGACACTCCTTTATCACTTGACGTGCATCCGCTCTAGAAAGGGAAAAGCGGCTTTGTAAAGTCCTGGCATTCACATGAAATTTGGCATGAAAATCTTTTGCTAAGTCAACAGAAGAAGCATGGAGCGCCCACTCAGCACGAGTGTGTGCATCAGCCAAGGCATTACCCTTTGTCAGTGGCCCTGGGAGGCCCGTATGTGCTCGAATATGCATTGGAAAAAGGGTTCCTTGCTTTGCCATATAAGGGATTGTAGCAAGGTAAAGGGAGCTAGAACAGAACTGGTAGCCTTTATTGTATCAACCACTTCCAATATTTTTAAAGCATTTATTACATAGGCTGAATCTGATATTAAATTGAAGGGAAAGGGGAAAGCTTTAAATACTTCAATTACAATCATCAACTCAACAATCTGTGGGTTACCGGGGACATATTGATGCTGTACGGGGTCTTGGTTACCTGCAACGTATTCCCCACATCCTGTTTTGGAGCCATCCGTAAAAATATTTATAGCCCCTCTAATAGGCTTTTGGGCAGTTACCTTTGGAAAAATCACTGGATGTTCCTTTAAAAATCTTAGTAGGGGGTCTTTGGCAAATGATTATCTTTGGTAAATATTATTATTAAACATGCATCTCAAAATGGACCAATTATCAATAGTGGCACATAAAGTCTGAACTTGGTAGGCATTGTATGGAACAATGATGGAGTGCGGATAAACTCCAAAAAATTGTAAACTCTGTTGAACTCCTTGCAGAGCTAAGCCCGCTACCGCCTCAGGGTAATACTCCAGCGCCTTTCCGGGGGAAACATGAGTGTGTAACCACTTCAACGGCCCCTTTTGCCAAAGTACCCCAGTTGGTTGGATCTCAGTGGGAAGAATGCATAAATCAAATGGTTGGCCATCTTGTAACCTGTTTAAACAGGGGGCACTTAAAGCCTCCTCCACCCTTTTGAGAGCAAATCGGGCGCTCTCAGTCAGGTCTCGTGGGGAGTTTAAATCTATATCTCCTTTTAGCATATCAAGTAAGGGTTTTAATTCATAATTTGGCAATTTTAAATACCCCCTTATCCAATTAATATCCCCCAATAATTTTTGAAAATCGTTTAAAGTCTTTAAGTTATCTTTTCTCAGGGTCAATTTTTGGGGCATGATCGACTTGGGATGTATCTTGGCTTCCAGATACTCCACCACTCTGCCTGTTTGTATTTTTTCTGGCGCCGGATAAAGACCCTGTTCCCTTAAGGCAAAAACCAATTCTGCATAGGCCTTTTGTAACCCAGCCTCTTCCTTATGAGCTATCAAAATGTCATCCATATAATGGACCACCCTGAGTTTTGGATGTCTTTTTTTAACAGGAGCTATAGCCCTGTTGACAAACAGCTGACACATAGTGGGGCTGTTGGCCATACCCTGAGGCAGCACAACCCACTCATATCTTTGGTCAGGTTCTTCGTGGTTACAAGAGGGCACAGTAAAGGCAAAGCGTTCACAATCAGCAGAATGCAAGGGGATAGAAAAGAAACAATCTTTTATGTCTATTACCATAATAGGCCAATGGGCAGGAAGTGCGGAAAGCAAAGGTAACCCTCTTTGTACAGGGCCCATAATTTGCATCTGTGCGTTTATGGCATGCAAATCATGAAGTAATCGCCATTTACCCGACTTCTTTTTTATCACAAATATTGGAGTATTCCATGGTGAAACTGAGGGTTTCACATGGCCCAGGGCTACCTGTTCTTCTACCAGTTTATGAGCGGCTAAAAGCTTTTCGGAGGATAGAGGCCACTGAGCTACCCATACCGGTTGCTCCGTCTTCCAGGTAATGGGAATTTGATCCTCAGCGGCCCCTACGAAAAACCCAGCCCATGTCTATCAAGTTTTTGGTGGACATCAATAGGCTCTTTACGGCCTTGCAAGTTTTTTCCCAGTCCTTGCCCTGGGCAGTAGCCCATTCGTAACATCATTTCCTTTGAGGTAGGAGAATATTCATTACTAAGGCAAAACCCCATCTCTTTTAGTAAATCTCGACCCCACAGGGAGACAGGCAATTCTAAAACATAAGGCTGGATGTTTCCAGAGTGTCCTTCTCCATCCTTCCAGTTAAGAGTTCTTGCACTTAAGTCAGGAGCTTTGGCATAGCCTAGCTCTCTCAGGGTTTCTTCTGAGGCCTGTAATGGCCACCCTCTCTGCCAATCCTTTTTTGCAATAATGCTACGATCCGCCCCTGTGTCTAACAGTCCTATAATCCTTTTTCCTTCAATCTCCAGCTCAAGCATGGGTCTCTGGTCTAAATCCAGGGCTAGGTACACTGACTCAATTCCGGAGGAGCCAAAACCCTTTTCACCTCTCTCAGACTGTATGGCAGGAAATTTTTCACTTAGGCTAGGCAGGAGTAACAATTGGGCAATTCTGTCTCCAGGGGAAATTGCTACAATGCCTTTTGGAGCTTCTACCATGATTTTAACTATACCTGTATAATCTGGGTCAATAACTCCTGGGTGAGTTTTAAGCCCTCTAAGGGCAACAGAAGACCTGCCAATTAGTAACCCCACTGTGCTCCATTCCAAAGGACCTTGAAAATCCGACTCTACTAACTGAACGCCCATTTGCAGGGTCAGTACGAGTCTGGTGGTGGCGCGGAGGTCCAGTCCCGCCGAGACTGTAGTGGCTCTCCGCGGTTCTTGGGATGCCTCAGGGTAGGCCATCCTTCTTGGGGAATTTCCTCCTTTGGGCTCTCCATTGCCCCATACATTTGCGGGCCCTGGGGACGAGGGCCCTTTTGCCCGTTTTTTGGCTGCATAATGGGGCCCAAGGGCTGGCCGTTAACATCTTTGACTGATCTACATTCATTGGCCCAATGCTTTCCTCTTTTACATCTGGGGCACAGCCCTGGCTGTTTATCCGTTGTAACTCCTCCAACTCTTTCGGTTCCTTTTCTCTCTGGGCAATCTCTCTTGAAATGACCAGCCTTGCCACACTTGAAGCATGCTCCAGATGTCACTCCAGAGCTTCCCGCCCCCCCCCCCGCCTATTTGAATACTGGAGTACTGCGGCAGCAAGGCCTGCATTAGTTAGAGGTCCTCCCAGCTCTCTACACACTTTTATCCATGCCTCCAACCCTCTATGTTTATACAGGGTAATGGCGGCTTTACATTCTTTGGTGCATTGCTCATAAACTAATTGTTTTATAAGAGGCATGGCCTTGTCAGGGTCCCCAAAAATTCTGTCTGCTGCTTCCACCATTCTGGCCACAAAATCCGAAAAGGGCTCAGTAGCGCCCTGCAGGAACTTGGTGAGATTGCCACTAACTTCCCCCTTATTTGGTAGTGATTTCCACGCCCTAATGCAAACATCATTTATCTGTTGATACACTTCAGGGGGATATCCTGTCTGAGCATTAGCAAAGCGGCCTTGTCCTAAGAGCATATATCTATCCCAAGCCTGGTGTCCGTTCGCTTGATTGATGGCTGCCTGTTCATTACAAAATTCCAGCAGAAATGCCCTCCAATCCAAGTATTGGCCTGGACTCAAACATGGCTGTGCTAGGCTCGCCCAATCAGAGGGGGTCATGCAGTATCTCTTTATAGCTTCCACCTGAGCTACAGTAAAAGAGGCTGTAATCCCATACGTCCGAACAGACTCAGCCAGTGACTTAATTGTTTTAAATTCTAGAGGCTCATGAAATCTCTGTTGATTACCGTCTTGAAAAACTGGGAAGGCGAGTTCTGCTGGAGCAGTCCGCCAAGTATCCGGGCAAAACGTATGCCCATTGGCTCCATGTTGATATGGAGGAGACCTAAAGGGGCTTGACCGGAAGGTCTTTCTACGTCATCTAAAGGAGTCTGACCAAAAGTTTTTCTACGTCCTCATTAAGCACAGGTTGGCTTAGCTTATGTTCTCCCTTTTTTATACGGCTCCTTTTCATCTGTTGAATAAGTGTTCTCACTTCTTCCTCCTCTAACTCGCTGGAACTTTCTCTTTCCGATTTTAGCTCGGACAGATCTGGGTATAGTTGCCCCCTTTTGCCCTGTTTACTGTCTCCCTTTTCACTGATCGCCTTCTCTGGCCTCTCCTCCTGTAACTGCTCCAGTGCTGACTGTCCATTTTCTATAACCTCACAGCAGCGCTGGTCCTCCAGGCAGCCTCTAATCAATTTCCAAATGGTGCGGACTCCTGCCTTTAATGTGCCCTGTTCATAGGCAAAGTCCAAATCCCTCCCTAATTTTTCCCACGAAGCTACTGTAAGGCTCCTGGACACTATGAACCAAGGAGCTTCAATGTTGCATTCATCAAGGAAACTCTGTAAAATACCCTTCTTTAACTTGAGTCCTTTTGAGCGTAGGAGCTCATCCAGGGCCAGAAAAATTGGATGTGACGTCGCAGCACCCATCTCAGTTATTAAAAATTTTATTTTCTTTTACTCTTTTTTTTTTTTTTACTTTCACTTTATGCCTGTATTTCTTCCCGGGTTTCCGCTCTCTCTTTATCTACAGAGAAGAGCCCCGTATTATGCCCGCTTTAATCGCGGATTCCCACTTACCTGGGAACTTACGAGTGCACTACCCTCACTGCCAGGAGTTCTGAATCCCTTGGGGAGTTAGTTCCCCGTACGGGCCACCACTTGTCCCAACCACCTCGACCAGCAAGGAAGACACGACCCGGGATTCTTCTCAAAGCAGTTTATTCAGGAACCATGTTTGCTAGCTTCTCTCTCTCCCCACCCCCGCGCTCCGGTTATAAGCCTCCTGGACGGCCAATCCCGAGGTGCCACGTGGCATATACCAATAGGGTCGCAAACACGGAAGCAAGCCAGTAGCCAAGCCATAGGCATATAAGGAGTTGTTTTTCACAGAGAGCACACGCCATCAGGAAGGCGGAAGGCGAAGCCAGCGACATCTTTGGTCGCGGCCGCGCCATGCGGCCGCTCCATCTTTGGTCGGCTCCCACAGCTCTCCACAGATTATGAGTGGTGGGGGATATGGGAGAGGGGAGGACTGTGGGGGAGGGCAGGAGGAGGATGGGAAAAGATGGGAATGGGAAACAAAGAGGACGTTATAATACTTAATAAAAAATGTACTCATTATATTGCACAAGTAATTGTAACCCCTCTGTATATTGTTTTCAAAAAAATAAATGAACAAATAAATAAATAAATAAATTTAAGAACTAGAAAAGATGGAGGACTCAGAACCTGGGGAACTTGAAAGAGTTTTAAGGCCCCTAAGCAATGAGGGTTTACTCCTTCCCCAAAGGAGGGACACGCCTCCATAGAGAAATGGACAGCACCAATCTTCGCAAGAAGCTCTGGTCTGCATCCTAACAAGACAGAAAGTGTCTCATCCTGTCTACAATCACAGGTTCCGTTTTTCTCCTTACCACTGGGAGGGTTGAAAAGTTTTTGAGATCTCAGGTTGTTAACGACAAGATAGAGCACTCAAACCTTCTGTGAGGTAAACAATATTGCCCAAGTTCTGAACGCCCTCCAATGCCTCAAAGGAGATACAAGCCACTAAAGAGAAATAGACAGCATGGTTCTATCACAGGCAACAGCGGTCTGCATCCTAGCAGCACTTGAAATCACTTACACTGTCCACAGTAACAAGTCCGAATTTTTTCCTTGCAATTCAGGGTGGGCTGACCAGTGTTAGGATGCTCAGGATGAAAACGACAAGATAGAGCACTGAGAATGTGGGGAACTTAAAACAAAATTGTTTGATGGCGCCAAGGTTCTGAATGCTCTATACTTTCGAAAAATAAAAGACCAGCCCCCGAAGAGAAATAGACAATATCATTCGGTTTCTAGCAGCCGCTGTGTGCATCCAGGCATGGTTCAAAGGCCCTGTAGGTGTCACCATCCCCTGGAAAATCCTTTTTACTTGCAATTTTGAGAGAGCTGTGGAGGGTTTGGGAGCACAGGATGAAAACAACAAGAGAGAGTTCTCAGAATTTGGAGAACATAAAGAAAATTGTTTTAAGGTCTCCAAGTTCTGAGTGCTCTCCACTTTTCCCAAAAGCAAGACCAGCCACTTAGGAGAAATAGAAAGCATTGTTCTGTCCCAGTCAACTGTGCTCTGAATCTTGGAAGGGCTTAATGACCCTTGCAGTATCCAGAATAAACAGTCCAAACGTTGTTGTTCCAATTCTGGGAGAAGTGAGCATTGTTAGGGAGCGCAGGTACAAATGATAAGATAGAGTACTCAGAATATGGGTACCCTAGAACAGTCTTAAGGCCCCCAGGGAAGGAGGGCTCTACACATTCCCCAAGGAAGAGACACCCCTCCAAAGAGAAATTCACAGCACCCATCTTTCCCAAGAAGCTCTGCTCTGCATCCTAGCAATATTGAAAGTACCTCATTCTGTCTACAATAACAGGTGAAATTTTTTTCCTTTTAATTCTGAGAGAGGTCAAAAGTGTTTAGGAACTCAGGATGCAAAGAATAAGATAGAGCCCACCACTGGTGGCTCGCACCTGTAATCCTATCTACACAGGAGCCTGAGATCTGAGGAACATGGTTGCAAGCTAGCCCTGGCAGGAGGGAAGGTGAGACACCTATCACCAGTAAACCACCAGAAAACCGGATGTAGCGCTGTAGCTCAAGTGGTAGGGCGCTCGCCTTGAGTTGAAGAGCTGAGGGACAAATCCCAGTCCCACAGTTCAAGCCCCACGACAGCACCGACCTTTCTCACTAAGCCCTAATCTACATCCTGTTCCATATACTGTCAACAATAACAGGTCCAATTATATTCCTTGCAATTCTGGGAGAGCTGAAAAGTGTTTGGAAGCACAGGATGCAAACGACAAGATAGAGCAACACAGAAAGTCTACGCCTTAAAACAAAATTGTTTTTCAGGGCTCAAATTCTCAATGATCTACATCTTCCCCAAAGGAGAAATAAGCCTCTAAATACAAGTAGGCCGCATCTTACTAACCCAGCTTTCTCAGGTCTGCATCCTAGCTTGGCAGAAAGCCACTTAAACTGTCCAACCACAGGAACCAGTCAAATTTTGTCTTCCAGTTCTGGGAGAGCTGACCACTATTAGCGAGTTCACCATGCAAACGAAAGTTTGAGTAAAGAACAGAAAGTCAGATAACGTGATGTTAATGAAATGAACCCTAAGATATGTATTCGAACGTTTTCTATTTGTTTTCAAGCGATTGTTTATGACACATTCATAAGATCATTCTTTCATTACTTTGTAAGTCGCTCCCCCATTGTAAAACAACTGCATTCACTGTATTTCATGTCCGTATAATTTGTGGAGGGGAAGGGGAAAAGCAATTCGTTTAAATAGGGTTAGAGGTGGACCCATCGCAAAAATGCGATGTACAAGTCTTTATGTCCAAAACGAACTTTACAAGTTTGGTTTGTGAGTGTTGGGGATATGGGAGAGGGGAGGACTGTGGGGGAGGGCAGGAGGAGGATGGGAAAAGATGGGAATGGGAAACAAAGAGGACATTACAATACTTGATAAAAAATATACTCATTATCTTGCACATGTAGTTGTAACACCTCTGTACATTGTATACAAAAAAATAAATGAATAAATAAATTAATTAATTAATTTAAAAACAAGAAAAGATGGAGCACTCAGAACATGGGGACCTTGAAACAGTTTTAAGGCCCCCAAGCAATGAGGGTTTACTCCTTCCCCAAAGGAGAGACACGCCTCCATAGAGAAATTGACAGCAACGATCTTCCCAAGAAGCTCTGGTCTGCATCCTAGCAAGAGGGAAAGTGTCTCATCCTGTCTATAACCACAGGTTCCGTTTTTCTCCTTACCACTGGGAGGGTTGAAAAGTTTTTGAGATCTCAGGTTGTTAACGACAAGATAGAGCACTCAGACCTTTGGTGAGGTAAACAATGTTGCCCAAGTTCTGAAGGCTCTACAATTCCTCAAAGGAGATACAAGCAACTAAAGAGAAATAGCATGGTTCTATCACAGGCAACAGCAGTCTGCATCCGTGCAGGGCTTGAAGCCCCTTACACTGTCCACAGTAACAAGTCCGAATTTTTTCCTTGCAATTCAGGGTGGGATGACCAGTGTTAGGATGCTCAGAATGAAAACGACAAGATAGAGCACTGAGAATGTGGGGAACTTAAAACAAAATTGTTTTATGGCGCCAAGGTTCTGAATGCTCTATACCTTCGAAAAAGAAAAGACCAGCCCCCGAAGAGAAATAGACAACATCGTTCGGTTTCTAGCAGCCCCTGTGTGCATGCTGGCATGGTTCAAAGCCCCTCTAGGTGTCACCATCCCCTGGACAATCCTTTTTACATGCAATTTTGAGAGAGCTGTGGAGGGTTTGGGAGCACAGGATGCAAACGACAAGAGAGAGTTCTCAGAATTTGGAGAACATAAAGAAAATTGTTTGAAGGTCTCCAAATTCTGAGTGCTCTCAACTTTTCCCAAAAGCAAGACAAGCCACCAAAGAGAACTAGGCAACATATTTCGGGTTCTAGTAGCTCCTATGTGCATCCTGGCTTTGTTCACAGGCCCTCTCTGTATCAGCAGCCATAGGTCAAAGGATTTTTTGAAAGATTTGGGAGAGCTGAGGAGGTTTTGGGAGCCCAGGATGGAAATAACAAGAAAGAGCACTCAAAACTTGGCTACCTTAAAACTTTTGAGTGCTCTACACCTTCCCCAAAGGAGAGAAAAGCCGCTAAATAGAAATAGACTGCATTTTTGTCACCCAGGCAACTCTGGTCTGCATCCATCAGGGCTTAATGCCCTTCACACTGTCCACAGAGCCCAGTCCAATTTCTTTCATCCAATTCTTGGAGAGCTGATCGGTGTTAGTCAGCTGAGGATGCAAACGGCATGATAGAGCACTCCAAAATTGGTGACCTTAAAACAGTTTTAAGGTCCCAAAGTGAGGATGCTCTACTCCTTCCCCAATGGAGAGACAAGCCTCCAAAGATACATGGACAGCACCGACCTTTCTCACTAAGCCATAATCTACATCCTGTTCCATATACTGTCAACAATAACAGGTCCAATTATATTCCTTGCAATTCTGGGAGAGCTGAAAAGTGTTTGGAAGCACAGGATGCAAACGACAAGATAGAGCAACACAGAAATTCGACGCCTTAAAACAAAATTGTTTTTCAGGGCTCAAATTCTCAATGATCTACATCTCTCCCAAAGGAGAGAGAAGCCTCTAAATACAAGTAGACCGCATCTTTCTAACCCAGGTTTCTCCGGTCTGCATGCTAGCTTGGCTGAAAGCCACATATACTGTCCATCCACAGGAACCAGTCCAATTTTGTCTTCTAATTCTGGGAGAGCTGACGAGTGTTAGCGAGTTCAGCATGCAAACGAATGTTTGAGCAAAGCAGAGAAAGTCAGATAAGGTGGTGTTAATGAAATGAACCCTAAGATATGTATTCGAATGTTTTTTATTTGCTTTCAAACGATTGTTTATGACAAATTCATAAGATCATTTCTTTTTTACTTTGTAAGTCCTTCCCCCATTGTATAACAAATGCTTTCACTGTATTTCATGACGGTATAATTTGTGGAGGGGAAGGGGAAAAACTATTCGTTTAAATAGGGCTACAGGAGGACCCATAGCCAAAATGCTATGTACAAGTCATTATGTCCAAAACGAACTTTATAACTTTGGTTCGTGAGTGGTGGGGGGTATGGGAGAGGAGAGAACTGTGGGGGAGGCCAGGAGGAGGATGGGAAAAGATGGGAATGGGAAACAAAGAGGACCTTACAATACTTTATAAAAAATGTTCTCATTATCTTGCACAGGTAATTGTGTCCTTTCTGTATATTGTTTTCAAAAAAATATATGAAGAAATAAATAAATATAATAAATTTCAAAACAAGAAAAGATATAGCACTCAGAACATGGCGACCTTGAAACAGTTTTAAGGACCCCAAGCAATGAGGGTTTACTCCTTCTCCAAAGGAGGGACAAGCCTCCATAGAGAAATTGACAGCACCGGTCTTCCCAAGAAGCTCTGGTCTGCATCCTAGCAAGAGGGAAAGTGTCTCATCCTGTCTACAATCACAGGTTCCGTTTTTCTCCTTACCACTGGGAGGGTTGAAAAGTTTTTGAGATCTCAGGTTGTAAACTTCAAGATAGAGCACTCAGAACTTCGGTGAGGTAAACAATATTGCCCAAGTTCTGAAGGGTCTACAATTCCTCAAAGGAGATACAAGCAACTAAAGAGAAATAGACAGCACAATTCTATCACAGGCAACAGCGGTCTGCATCCTAGCAGGGCTTGAAGCCCCTTACACTGTCCACAGTAACAAGTCTGAATTTTTTCCTTGCAATTCAGGGTGGGCTGACCAGTGTTAGGGTGCTCAGGATGAAAACGACAAGATAGAGCACTGAGAATGTGGGGAACTTAAAACAAAATTGTTTTATGGCGCCAAGGTTCTGAATGCTCTATACCTTCGAAAAAGAAAAGACCAGACCCCGAAGAGAAATAGACAACATCATTTGGTTTCTAGCAGCCCCTGTGTGCATCCTGGCATGGTTCAAAGCCCCTCTTGGTTTCACCATCCCCTGGACAATCCTTTTTACTTGCAATTTTGAGAGAGCTGTGGAGGGTTTGGGATCACAGGATGCAAACAAAAAGAGAGAGTACTCAGAATTTGGAGAACATATAAAAATTGTTTTAAGGTCTCCAAGTTCTGAGTGCTCTCAACTTTTCCCAAAAGCAAGACAGGCCAATTAGGAGAAATAGAAAGCATTGTTCTGTCCCAGTCCACTGTGCTATGAATATTAGCAGGGCTTAATGACCCTTGTACTATCCAAAGTAAACAGTCCAAACTTTGTTCTTCCAATTCTGGGAGAAGTGACCAGTGTTAGGGAGCGCAGGTACAAACGATAAGATGGAATACTCAGAATATGGGGACCCTAGAACAGTCCTAAGGCCCCCAGGGAAGGAGGGCTCTACACTTTCCCCAAGGAAGAGACACCCCTCCAAAGAGAAATTCACAGCACTCAACTTTCCCAAGAAGCTCTGCTCTGCTTCCAAGCATTATTGAATGTGCCTCATTCTATCTACAATAACAGGTGAATTTTTTTTCCTTTTAATTCTGAGAGAGGTCAAAAGTGTTTAGGAACTCAGGATGCAAAGAATAAGATAGAGCCAGCTTTCTATTGATCTTACTAGCTATGTCATTTGCCCTGCAGAAGCTCGGCAACTTTATGCAATCCCATTTGTCCAACCTTTCTTTGATTTTTTGTGTTTCCGGGTCTCTATTCAAAAAATTACGGCCTGAGCCAAGGAGACCGAAGGTTTCTCCTATTCCCTCCTGTAATGTTTTCAGAGTGTCTGCTTTGACTTCAAGGTCTTTGATCCATTTGGAGTTGATTCTGGTGCAGGGTGATATATAAGGATCTAGCTTTAGTTTTCTACACTTAGTTAACCAATTTTGCCAGCACCGTTTACTGAAGAGGCTGTCTTTCTTCCATTCTATTGTTTTAGCTCCCTTATCGAAGATTAGATGGCTAAAGGTCTGTAGGTTCATTTCTGGGTTTTCAATTCTATTCCATAGGTCCTGAGGTCTGTTCTTATGCCAATAGCAAGCTGTTTTGATTACTATGGCTTTATAGTGGAGTTGATGATCTTTACTAGCCATACAACGGACAAGGGTGTCATATCTAAAATATACTTGGAACACAAAAAATTAAACCCCCCAACAACAAATCCTCAAAGAAACAACTGCCCAATAATTAAGTGGGCGAAAGACTTAAAGAGAGACTTCTCTGAAGAAGAAAGAAGGATGGCCAATAGACATATGAAGAAATGTTCAACATCCCTAGCCGTAAAAGAAATGCAAATCAAAATAGCATTGAGATATCACCTCACTCCAGTTAGAAGGCAAAAATCAAGAACTCTAACAACAACAGATGCTGGAGGGGATGTGGACAGAAAGAACCTTACTTCATTGCTGGTGGGAATGTAAACTTGTTCAACCACTTTGGAAAGCAGTATGGAGGTTCCTCAAAAGACTTCACATAGAGCTCCCCTATGACCCAGCAATCCCACTTTTGGGCATTTACCCTAATGTTTACAAACAAGACCACACTAAAGCTACCAGCACAACTATGTTTATTGCAGCATTATTTACCATAGCTAAGACATGGAACCAACCCAGATGCTCTCAGTAGATGAATGGATCAAGAAAATGTGGTATATATACACAATGGAAATCTATGCCTCCATCAGAAAGAATGACATTGCCCCATTTGTTAGGAAATGGAAAAACTTGGAAAAAATTATATTAAGTGAAGTAAGCCAGGCCCAAAGAAACGTAGGTCCCATGGTTTCCCTTATTTGTAATATCTAGTATATGTATGAGTCAAGCGGAAAAGGTCAGATAATGTGATGTCATAAAATGAACCCTTAGATGTGTATTTTAATGTTTTTTTTCTTTCATGCATGTGTTTCTAACACATTTATAAGATTATCTCTTTGTTGCTTTGTATGTCCCTCCCCCACAGTATAACCCCTGCTTTCACTATATTTGATGTCAGTATAACTTGTGGAGGAGATGGGGAAAAACCAGTTGTTTAAGGATACAGGTGGACCTGTTGCAACAATGAGAAGTACAAGTTGTCATGTCCAAAACGACCTTTACAACGTTGGTGGGGGGGGGCCGGGGGGCGGGGAAGGAGAAGTATTGGGATTAGGCGGGGAGGGGGGAGGCTGGGAAGGGATGTGAAGGGTAAACAAAGGAGGAGGCTGCAATGCTTGGTAAGAAATGTACGCATTATACTTCCCATGTAACTGTAACTCCTCTGTACAGTATTTTCACAAATAAAATTAAATTAAATTAAAAAAAAAAAAGAAAATGTGGTATATATACAAAATGGAATCCTATGCCTCTATCAGAAAGAATGACATTGCCCCATTTGTTAGGAAATGGAAAAACTTGGAAAAAATTATATTAAGTGAAGTAAGCCAGGCCCAAAGAAACATAGGTCCCATGATTTCCCTTATTTGCAATATCTAGTATATTTATGAGTCAAGCAGAAACCGTCAGATAATGTGATGTCAGGAAAATGAACCCTTAGATAATTATTTTAGTGTTTTTTTCTTTCATGCACGTGTTTCTATCGCATTTATAAGATTATCTCTTTGTTGCTTTGTATATCCCTCCCCCACAGTATAACCCCTGCTTTCACTACATTTGATGTCAGTATAACTTGTGGAGGAGATGGGGAAAAACCAGTCGTTTAAGGATACAGGTGGATGTATTGAAACAATGAGAAGTACAAGTAAAAAAAAAGAAGGATAGACCTGCCACTGGTGACTCACACCTGTAACCCTATCTACTCAGGAGCCCGAGATCTGAGGAACACGGTTGCAAGCCAGACCGAGCAGGAGAGAAGGTGAGACACCTATCTCCAATAAACCACCAGAAAACCGGAAGTGGTGCTGTAGCGCAAGTGGTAGAGCGCTCGCCTTGAGTTGAAGAGCTGAGCGATAACGCCCAGGGCCAGAGTTCAAGCCCCACGACCGACAAAAAAAAAAACAAAAACATACAGAGCACTCAGAACCTCTGCGATTTAAAACAGTATTGTTTGACGGTGACCAGGTTCTAAATGCTCTACACATTCCCCAACGGAAAGACAGGGCAGTAACGAGAGTTAGACAGCATCGGTCTATCCTGGCATCTTGGGTCTGCATCCTAGCTGGGCTTAAACCTGGTCACACTGTCCCCACTAACCATTTCCAACTTTTTCCTTGCAATTCTGGGTTTGCTGAGCAGTGTTAGGTAGCTCAGGATGAAAATGACAAGATAGAGCCCTGAGAAATTGGGTACCTTAAAACAGAACTGTTTTTTGGTGCCTCAGTTGGGAACACACTCCACTTTTCATAATGAAGAGACAAGCCACCAAAGAGAAATAGACAGCATATTTTGGTCTCTAGTAGCTCCTATGTGCATCCTGGCATGGTTCACAGCCCCTCTCTTTATCACCAGCCATAGGTCAAAAGATTTCTTTGAAATATTTGGGAGAGCTGAGGAGGTTTTGGGAGCACAGGATGCAAATAAAGAGAAAGAGCACACAAAACTTGGGGACCTGAAAACAATTGTCTTAAGGTCACCAAGTTTTGAGTGCTCTACACCTTCCCCAAATGAGAGAAAAGCCGCTAAATAGAAATAGACTGCATTTTTTCGCCCAGGCAACTCTGGTCTGCATCCATCAGGGCTTAATGCCCCTCACACTGTCCACAGAGCCCAGTCAAATTTGTTTCATCCAATTCTGGGAGAGGTGATCTGTGTTAGTCAGCTCAGGCTGCAAACGACATGATAGAGAACTCCGAAATTGGTGACTTTAAAACATTTTTAAGGTCGAAAAGTGAGGTTGCTCTACTCCTTCCCCAATGGAGACACAACCCTCCAAAGATATATGGACAGCACCGACCTTTCTCACTAAGCCCTAATCTACATCCTGTTCCATATACTGTCAACAATAACTGGTCCAATTATATTCCTTGCAATTCTGGGAGAGCTGAAAAGTGTTTGGAAGCACAGGATGCAAACGACAAGATAGAGCAACACAGAAATTCGATGCCTTAAAATTGTTTTTCAGGGCTCCAATTCTCAATGATCTACATCTTCCCCAAAGGAGAGATAAGCCTCTAAATACAAGTAGACCGGATCTTTCTAACCCAGGTTTCTTCGGTCTGCATCCTAACTTGGCTGAAAGCCACTTATACCGTCTATGCACAGGAACCAGTCCAATTTTGTCTTCCAATTCTGGGAGAGCTGACCAGTGTTAGCAAGTTCAGCATGCAAATCAAAGTTTGAGTAATGCCGAGAAAGTCAGATAATATGATGTTAATGAAATGAATCCTAAGATATGTATTTGAAAGATTTTTATTTGTTTCCAAGCGATTGTTTATGACACATTCACAAGATCATTCCTTTTTTACTTTGTAAGTCCCTCCCCCATTGTATTACAACTGCTTTCACTGTATTTCATGTCGGTATAATTTGTGGAGGGGAAGGGGAAAAACAATTCTTTTAAATAGGGTTAGAGGTGTACCCATAGCAAAAATGCGATGTACAAGTCGTTATGTCCAAAACGAACATTACAAATTTGGTTTGTGAGTGGTGGGGGGTATGGGAGAGGGGAGGACTGTGGGGGAGGGCAGGAGGAGGATGGGAAAAGATGGGAATGGGAAACAAAGAGGACGTTACAATACTTTATAAAAATATACTCATGATCTTGCACAGGTAATTATAGCCCCCTTGTATATTGTTTTCTAAAAAAGTAAATGAACAAATTTATAAATAAATAAATTTAAAAACAAGAAAAGATGGAGCACTCAGAACATGGGGACCTTGAAACAGTTTTAAGGCCCCCAAGCAATGAGGGTTTACTCCTTCCCCAAACGAGGGACACTACTCCATAGACAATTTGACAGCACCAATCTTCCCAAGAAGCTCTGGTCTGCATCCTAGCAAGACAGAAAGTGTCTCATCCTGTCTATAACCACAGGTTCCGTTTTTCTCCTTACCACTGGGAGGGTTGAAAAGTTTTTGAGATCTCAGTTTGTAAACGACAAGATAGAGCACTCAGACCTTCGGTGAGGTAAACAATATTGCCCAAGTTCTGAAGGCTCTACAATTCCTCAAAAGATATACAAGTCACTAAAGAGAAATAGACAGCATGCTTCTATGACAGGCAACAGTGGTCTGCATCCTAGGAGGGCTTGAAGCCCCTTACACTCTACACAGTAACAAATCCGAATTTTTTCCTTACAATTCAGGGTGGGCTGACCAGTGTTAGGATCCTCAAGATGAAAATGACAACATAGAGCACTGAGAATGCGGGGAACTTAAAACAAAATTGTTTTATTGAGCCAAGGTTCTGAATGCTCTATACCTTCAAAAAAGACCAGACCAGAAACCGAAGAGAAATAGACAACATCATTCGGATTCTAGCTGCCCCTGTGTGTGCATCCTGGAATGGTTCAAAGCCTCTCTTGGCGTCATCATCCCCTGCAGTTTTGAGAGAGCAGTGGAGGGTTTGGGAGCACAGGATGAAAACAACAAGAAAGAGTTCTCAGAATTTGGAGAACATAAAGAAAATTGTTTTAAGGTCTCCAAGTTCTGAGTGCTCTCAACTTTTCCCAAAAGCAAGACAAGCCACTTCGGAGAAATAGAAAGCACTGTTCTGTCCCAGTCAACTGTGCTCTGAATCTTAGCAGGGCTTAATGACTTTTGCACTATCCACAGTAAACAGTTCAAACTTTGTTCTTCCAATTCTGGGACAAGTGACCAGTGTTACGGAGCGCAGGTACAAACGATAAGATAGAGTACTCAGATTATGGGGACCCTAGAACAGTCTTAAGGCCCCCAGGGAAGGAAGGATCTACACCTTCCCCAAAGAAGAGACACCTCTCCAAAAAGAAATTCACAGCACCCATCTTTCCCAAGAAGCTCTCCTCTGCATCCTAGCAATATTGAAAGTGCCTCATTCTGTCTACAATAACAGGTGAAATTTCTTTTCCTTTTAATTCTGAGAGAGTTCAAAAGTGTTTAGGAACTCAGGATGCAAAGAATAAGATAGAGCCGGGCACTGGTGGCTCACGCCTGTAATCCTATCTACTCTGGAGCCTGAGATCTGAGGAATACAGTTGCAAGCCAGCTCGGGCAGCAGAGAAGGTGAGACAACTATCTCCAATAAACCATCAGAAAACCGGAAGTGGCACTGTAGCTCAAGTGGTAGAGCGCTCGAATTGACTTGAAGAGCTGAGGGACAACGCCCAAACCAAGAGTTCTGGCCCCACGACGGACAAAAAAAAAAAAAAAAAAAAAAAAAAAACTATAAGGAGCACTCAGAACCTCCGCCATTTAAAACATTATTGTTTGATGGTTACCAGGTTCTATATGCTCTATACATTCCCCAAGGGAAAGACAGGGCAATAAGGAGAGTTAGACAACATAGGTCTATCCCAAGCATCTTCGGTCTTATCCTTGCAATTCTGGGATTGCTGACAAGTGTTAGGGAGCTCAGGATGAAAACGACAAGATAGAGCCCTTAGAACTTGGGTAGCTTAAAACAGAACTGTTTTTTGACGCCTCAGTTGTGAATACTCTCCACCTTCCATAATGAAGAGACAAGCCAGCAAAGAGAAATATACAGCATATTTCCGTCTCTAGTAGCTCCTATGTGCATCCTGGATGGTTCACACCCCCTCTTTTTAAAACCAGTCATAGGTCAAAAGATTTCTTTGAAATATTTGGGAGAGCTGAGGAGGTCTTGGGAGCACAGGATGCAAATAACAAGAAAGAGCAGGCAAAACGTGGGGACCTTAATTGTTTTAAGGTCCCCACGTTTTGAGTGCTCTACACCTTCCCCAAAGGAGAGAAAAACCACTAAATAGAAATAGACTGCATTTTTCTCGCCAAGGTAACTCTGGTATGCATCCATCATGGCTTAATGCCCCTCACAACTGTCCACAGAGCCCAGTACAATTTTTTTCATCCAATTCTTGGAGAACTGCTCGGGATTAGTCAGCTCAGGATGTAAAGGACACGATAGAGCACTCCGAAATTGGTGACCTTAAAACAGTTTTAAGGTCCCAAAGTGAGGATACTCTACTCCTTCGCCAATGGAGAGACAAGCCTCCAAAGATATATGGAAAGCAGCGACCTTTCTCTCTAAGCCCTAGTCTACTTCCTGTTCCATATACTGTCAACAATAACAGGTCCAATTATATTCCTTGCAATTCTGGGAGAGCTGAAAAGTGTTTGGAAGCACAGGATGCAAAGGACAAGATAGAGCAACACAGAAATTCGACACTTAAAACAAAATTATTTTTCAGGGTTCAAATTTTCAATGATCTACACCTCCCCTAAAGGAGAGATAAGCCTCTAAATACAAGTAGACCGCATCTTTCTAACCCAGGTTTCTCCGGTCTGTATCCTAGCTTGGCTGAAAGCCACTTATACTGTCCATCCACAGGAACCAGTCTAATTTTGTCTTCCAATTCTGGGAGAGCTGACCAGTGTTAGCGAGTTCAGCATGCAAACGAAAGTTTGAGTAAAGCAGAGAAAGTCAGATAAGGTGATGTTAATGAAATGAACCCTAAGGTATGTATTCGAATGTTGTTTATTTGCTTTCAAGCGATTGTTTATGACAATTCATAAGATCATTTCTTTTTTAATTTGTACGTCCCTCCCCCATTGTATAACAACTACTTTCACTGTATTTCATGACGGTATAATTTGTGGAGGGGAAGGGGAAAAACAATTCGTTTAAAAAGAGTTACAGGTGGACCCATAGCAAAAATGCGATGTACAAGTCGTTATGTCCAAAACGAACTTTACAACTTTGGTTAGTGAGTGGTGGAGGGTATGGGAGAGGGGAGGACTGTGGGGGAGGGCAGCCGGAGGATGGGAAATGATGGGAATGGGAAACAAAGGGGAAGTTACAATACTTTATAATACATGTAATCATTATTTGCACATGTAATTGTGACCCCTCTGTACTTTGTTTTCAAAAAAAATAAATGAACAAATAAATGAATAAATGAATTTAAAAACAAGAAAAGATGGAGCACTCAGAACATGGGGACATTGAAACAGTTTTATCGCCCCCAAGCAATGAGCGTTTACTCTTTCCCAAAGGAGGGAGAAGCCTCCAAAGAGAAAGTGACAGCATGAATCTTCCCAGGAAGCTCTGGTCTGCATCCTAGCAAGACAGAAAGTGTATCATCCTGTCTACAATCACAGGTTCCGTTTTTCTCCTTACCACTGGGAGGGTTGAAAAATTTTTGAGATCTCAGGTTGTAAACGACAAGATAGAGCAATGAGACCTTCGGTGAGATAAACAATATTGCCCAAGTTCTGAAGGCTCTACAATTCCTCAAAGGATATACAAGCCACTAAAGAGAAATAGACAGCATGGTTCTATCACAGGCAACAGCGGTCTACATCCTAGCAGGGCTTGAAGCCCCTTACACTATCCACAGAAACTAGTCCGAATTTTTTCCTTGCAATTGAGGGTGGGCTGACCAGTGTTAGGATGCTCAGGATGAAAACGACAAGATAGAGCACTGAGAATGTGGGGAACTTAAAACAAAATTATTTTATGGCGCCAAGGTTCTGAATGCTCTATACATTCGAAAAAGGAAAGACCAGCCCCCAAAGAGAAATAGACAACATCATTCGGTTTCTAGCAGCCCCTGTGTGCATCCTGGCATGGTTCAAACCCCTCTTGGTGTCACCATCCCCTGGACAATCCTTTTTACTTGAAATTTTGAGAGAGCTGTGGAGGGTTTGGGAGCACAGATGCAAACAACAAGAGAGAGTTCTCAGTATTTGGAGAACATAAAGAAAATTGTTTTAAGTTCTCCAAGTTCTGAGTGCTCTCCACTTTTCCCAAAAGCAAGACAAGCCACTTAGGAGAAATAGAAAGCATTGTTCTGTAGCAGTCAACTGTGCTCTGAATCTTAGCAGGGCTTAATGACCCTTGCACTATCCACAATAAACAGTCCAAACTTTGTTCTTCCAATTCTGGGAGAAGTGACCAGTGTTAGGGAGCTCAGGTACAAACAATAAGATAGAGTACTCAGAATATGCGGACCCTAGAACAGTCTTAAATCCCCCAGAGAAGGAGGGCTATACACCTTCCCCAACTAAGAGTCACCGGTTCAAAGAGAAATTCACAGCACCCAACTTTCCCAAGAAGTTCTGCTCTGCATCCTAGAAATATTGAAAGTGCCTCATTCTGTCTACAATAACAGGTGAAATTTCTTCTCCTTTTAATTCTGAGAGAGGTCAAAAGTGTTTAGGAACTCAGGATGCAAAGAATAAGATAGAGCCGGGCACTGGTGGCTCACGCCTGTAATCCTACCTACCCAGGAGCCTGAAATCTGAGGAATACGGTTGTAAGTCAGCTCTGGCAGCAGAGAAGGTGAGACACCTATCTCCAATAAACCACCAGAAAAACGGAAGTGGCGCTGTAGCTCAAGCGGTAGAGCGCTCGCAATGAGTTGAAGAGGTGAGGGACAACGCCCAATCCCAGAGTTCAAGGCCCACGACCGACAAATAAATATATATATATATGTATACAGCACTCAGAACCTCGGCGATTTAAAACATTATTCTTTGACGGGGACCAGGTTCTAAATGCTCTACACAATCCCCAACGGAAAGACAGGGCAGGAAGGAGAGTTAGACAAAATCGGTCTATCCCAGGCATCTTTGTCTGCATCGTAGCAGGGCTTAAACCTCCTCGCACTGTCTCCATTAACCTGTCCCAATTTTATCCTTGCAATTCTGGGATTGCTGAGCAGTGTTAGGGAGCTCAGGATGAAAACGACAAGATAGCGCCCTGAGAATTGGGTAGCTTAACAAAGAACTGTTTTTTGATGCCTCAGTTGTGAATACTCTCCACCTTCCGTAATGAAGAGACAAGCCACCAAAGAGAAATAGACAGCATATTTCACTCTCTAGTAGCTCCTATGTGCATCCTGGCATGGTTCACAGACCCTCTCTATCACCAGACATAGGTCAAATGATTTCTTTGAAATATTTGGGAGAGCTGAGGAGGTTTAGGGAGCACAGGATAGAAATAACAAGAAAGAGCACTCAAAACTTGGGGACCCGTTTTAAGGTCCCCAAGTTTTGAGGGCTCTGCACCTTCCCCAAATGAGAGAAAACCGCTAAAGAGAAATAGACTGATTTTTTCTCGCCCAGGCAACTCTGGCCTGCATCCATCAGGGCTTAATGCCTCTCACACTGTCCACAGAGCCCCGTCCAATTTTTTTCATCCAATTATGGGAGGGCTGATCTGTGTTAGTCAGCTCAGGATGCAAACGACAAGATAGAGCACTCCAAAATTGGTGACCTTGAAACAGTCTTCAGGTCCCAAAGTGAGGATGCTCTACTCCTTCCACAATGGAGAGACAAGACTCCAAAGATCTGTGGAGATCATTGACCTTTCTCTCTAAGCCGTAATCTACATCCTGTTCCATATACTGTCAACAATAACAGGTCCAATTATATTCCTTGCAATTCTGGGAGAGCAAAATGTGTTTGGAAGCACAGGATGCAAACGACAAGATAGAGCAACACAGAAATTCGATGCCTTAAAACAAAATTGTTTTTCAGGGATCAAATTCTCAATGATCTACATCTCCCCCAAAGGAGATATAAGCCTCTTAATACAAGTAGACTGCATCTTTCTAACCCAGGTTTTTCCAGTCTGCAGCCTAGCTTGGCTGAAAGGCACTTGTACTGTCCTTCTACAGGAACCAATCCAATTTTGTCTTAAATTCTGGGAGAGCTGACCAGTGTTAGCGAGTTCAGCATGCAAACGAAAGTTTGAGTAAAGCAGAGAAAGTCAGATAAGGTGATGTTAATGAAATGAACCCTAAGGTATGTATTCGAATGTTGTTTATTTGCTTTCAAGCGATTGTTTATGACAATTCATAAGATCATTTCTTTTTTAATTTGTACGTCCCTCCCCCATTGTATAACAACTACTTTCACTGTATTTCATGACGGTATAATTTGTGGAGGGGAAGGGGAAAAACAATTCGTTTAAAAAGAGTTACAGGTGGACCCATAGCAAAAATGCGATGTACAAGTCGTTATGTCCAAAACGAACTTTACAACTTTGGTTAGTGAGTGGTGGAGGGTATGGGAGAGGGGAGGACTGTGGGGGAGGGCAGCCGGAGGATGGGAAATGATGGGAATGGGAAACAAAGGGGAAGTTACAATACTTTATAATACATGTAATCATTATTTGCACATGTAATTGTGACCCCTCTGTACTTTGTTTTCAAAAAAAATAAATGAACAAATAAATGAATAAATGAATTTAAAAACAAGAAAAGATGGAGCACTCAGAACATGGGGACATTGAAACAGTTTTATCGCCCCCAAGCAATGAGCGTTTACTCTTTCCCAAAGGAGGGAGAAGCCTCCAAAGAGAAAGTGACAGCATGAATCTTCCCAGGAAGCTCTGGTCTGCATCCTAGCAAGACAGAAAGTGTATCATCCTGTCTACAATCACAGGTTCCGTTTTTCTCCTTACCACTGGGAGGGTTGAAAAATTTTTGAGATCTCAGGTTGTAAACGACAAGATAGAGCAATGAGACCTTCGGTGAGATAAACAATATTGCCCAAGTTCTGAAGGCTCTACAATTCCTCAAAGGATATACAAGCCACTAAAGAGAAATAGACAGCATGGTTCTATCACAGGCAACAGCGGTCTACATCCTAGCAGGGCTTGAAGCCCCTTACACTATCCACAGAAACTAGTCCGAATTTTTTCCTTGCAATTGAGGGTGGGCTGACCAGTGTTAGGATGCTCAGGATGAAAACGACAAGATAGAGCACTGAGAATGTGGGGAACTTAAAACAAAATTATTTTATGGCGCCAAGGTTCTGAATGCTCTATACATTCGAAAAAGGAAAGACCAGCCCCCAAAGAGAAATAGACAACATCATTCGGTTTCTAGCAGCCCCTGTGTGCATCCTGGCATGGTTCAAACCCCTCTTGGTGTCACCATCCCCTGGACAATCCTTTTTACTTGAAATTTTGAGAGAGCTGTGGAGGGTTTGGGAGCACAGATGCAAACAACAAGAGAGAGTTCTCAGTATTTGGAGAACATAAAGAAAATTGTTTTAAGTTCTCCAAGTTCTGAGTGCTCTCCACTTTTCCCAAAAGCAAGACAAGCCACTTAGGAGAAATAGAAAGCATTGTTCTGTAGCAGTCAACTGTGCTCTGAATCTTAGCAGGGCTTAATGACCCTTGCACTATCCACAATAAACAGTCCAAACTTTGTTCTTCCAATTCTGGGAGAAGTGACCAGTGTTAGGGAGCTCAGGTACAAACAATAAGATAGAGTACTCAGAATATGCGGACCCTAGAACAGTCTTAAATCCCCCAGAGAAGGAGGGCTATACACCTTCCCCAACTAAGAGTCACCGGTTCAAAGAGAAATTCACAGCACCCAACTTTCCCAAGAAGTTCTGCTCTGCATCCTAGAAATATTGAAAGTGCCTCATTCTGTCTACAATAACAGGTGAAATTTCTTCTCCTTTTAATTCTGAGAGAGGTCAAAAGTGTTTAGGAACTCAGGATGCAAAGAATAAGATAGAGCCGGGCACTGGTGGCTCACGCCTGTAATCCTACCTACCCAGGAGCCTGAAATCTGAGGAATACGGTTGTAAGTCAGCTCTGGCAGCAGAGAAGGTGAGACACCTATCTCCAATAAACCACCAGAAAAACGGAAGTGGCGCTGTAGCTCAAGCGGTAGAGCGCTCGCAATGAGTTGAAGACGTGAGGGACAACGCCCAATCCCAGAGTTCAAGGCCCACGACCGACAAATAAATATATATATATATGTATACAGCACTCAGAACCTCGGCGATTTAAAACATTATTCTTTGACGGGGACCAGGTTCTAAATGCTCTACACAATCCCCAACGGAAAGACAGGGCAGGAAGGAGAGTTAGACAAAATCGGTCTATCCCAGGCATCTTTGTCTGCATCGTAGCAGGGCTTAAACCTCCTCGCACTGTCTCCATTAACCTGTCCCAATTTTATCCTTGCAATTCTGGGATTGCTGAGCAGTGTTAGGGAGCTCAGGATGAAAACGACAAGATAGCGCCCTGAGAATTGGGTAGCTTAACAAAGAACTGTTTTTTGATGCCTCAGTTGTGAATACTCTCCACCTTCCGTAATGAAGAGACAAGCCACCAAAGAGAAATAGACAGCATATTTCACTCTCTAGTAGCTCCTATGTGCATCCTGGCATGGTTCACAGACCCTCTCTATCACCAGACATAGGTCAAATGATTTCTTTGAAATATTTGGGAGAGCTGAGGAGGTTTAGGGAGCACAGGATAGAAATAACAAGAAAGAGCACTCAAAACTTGGGGACCCGTTTTAAGGTCCCCAAGTTTTGAGGGCTCTGCACCTTCCCCAAATGAGAGAAAACCGCTAAAGAGAAATAGACTGATTTTTTCTCGCCCAGGCAACTCTGGCCTGCATCCATCAGGGCTTAATGCCTCTCACACTGTCCACAGAGCCCCGTCCAATTTTTTTCATCCAATTATGGGAGGGCTGATCTGTGTTAGTCAGCTCAGGATGCAAACGACAAGATAGAGCACTCCAAAATTGGTGACCTTGAAACAGTCTTCAGGTCCCAAAGTGAGGATGCTCTACTCCTTCCACAATGGAGAGACAAGACTCCAAAGATCTGTGGAGATCATTGACCTTTCTCTCTAAGCCGTAATCTACATCCTGTTCCATATACTGTCAACAATAACAGGTCCAATTATATTCCTTGCAATTCTGGGAGAGCAAAATGTGTTTGGAAGCACAGGATGCAAACGACAAGATAGAGCAACACAGAAATTCGATGCCTTAAAACAAAATTGTTTTTCAGGGATCAAATTCTCAATGATCTACATCTCCCCCAAAGGAGATATAAGCCTCTTAATACAAGTAGACTGCATCTTTCTAACCCAGGTTTTTCCAGTCTGCAGCCTAGCTTGGCTGAAAGGCACTTGTACTGTCCTTCTACAGGAACCAATCCAATTTTGTCTTAAATTCTGGGAGAGCTGACCAGTGTTAGCGAGTTCAGCATGCAAACGAAAGTTTGAGTAAAGCAGAGAAAGTCAGATAAGGTGATGTTAATGAAATGAACCCTAAGGTATGTATTCGAATGTTGTTTATTTGCTTTCAAGCGATTGTTTATGACAATTCATAAGATCATTTCTTTTTTAATTTGTACGTCCCTCCCCCATTGTATAACAACTACTTTCACTGTATTTCATGACGGTATAATTTGTGGAGGGGAAGGGGAAAAACAATTCGTTTAAAAAGAGTTACAGGTGGACCCATAGCAAAAATGCGATGTACAAGTCGTTATGTCCAAAACGAACTTTACAACTTTGGTTAGTGAGTGGTGGAGGGTATGGGAGAGGGGAGGACTGTGGGGGAGGGCAGCCGGAGGATGGGAAATGATGGGAATGGGAAACAAAGGGGAAGTTACAATACTTTATAATACATGTAATCATTATTTGCACATGTAATTGTGACCCCTCTGTACTTTGTTTTCAAAAAAAATAAATGAACAAATAAATGAATAAATGAATTTAAAAACAAGAAAAGATGGAGCACTCAGAACATGGGGACATTGAAACAGTTTTATCGCCCCCAAGCAATGAGCGTTTACTCTTTCCCAAAGGAGGGAGAAGCCTCCAAAGAGAAAGTGACAGCATGAATCTTCCCAGGAAGCTCTGGTCTGCATCCTAGCAAGACAGAAAGTGTATCATCCTGTCTACAATCACAGGTTCCGTTTTTCTCCTTACCACTGGGAGGGTTGAAAAATTTTTGAGATCTCAGGTTGTAAACGACAAGATAGAGCAATGAGACCTTCGGTGAGATAAACAATATTGCCCAAGTTCTGAAGGCTCTACAATTCCTCAAAGGATATACAAGCCACTAAAGAGAAATAGACAGCATGGTTCTATCACAGGCAACAGCGGTCTACATCCTAGCAGGGCTTGAAGCCCCTTACACTATCCACAGAAACTAGTCCGAATTTTTTCCTTGCAATTGAGGGTGGGCTGACCAGTGTTAGGATGCTCAGGATGAAAACGACAAGATAGAGCACTGAGAATGTGGGGAACTTAAAACAAAATTATTTTATGGCGCCAAGGTTCTGAATGCTCTATACATTCGAAAAAGGAAAGACCAGCCCCCAAAGAGAAATAGACAACATCATTCGGTTTCTAGCAGCCCCTGTGTGCATCCTGGCATGGTTCAAACCCCTCTTGGTGTCACCATCCCCTGGACAATCCTTTTTACTTGAAATTTTGAGAGAGCTGTGGAGGGTTTGGGAGCACAGATGCAAACAACAAGAGAGAGTTCTCAGTATTTGGAGAACATAAAGAAAATTGTTTTAAGTTCTCCAAGTTCTGAGTGCTCTCCACTTTTCCCAAAAGCAAGACAAGCCACTTAGGAGAAATAGAAAGCATTGTTCTGTAGCAGTCAACTGTGCTCTGAATCTTAGCAGGGCTTAATGACCCTTGCACTATCCACAATAAACAGTCCAAACTTTGTTCTTCCAATTCTGGGAGAAGTGACCAGTGTTAGGGAGCTCAGGTACAAACAATAAGATAGAGTACTCAGAATATGCGGACCCTAGAACAGTCTTAAATCCCCCAGAGAAGGAGGGCTATACACCTTCCCCAACTAAGAGTCACCGGTTCAAAGAGAAATTCACAGCACCCAACTTTCCCAAGAAGTTCTGCTCTGCATCCTAGAAATATTGAAAGTGCCTCATTCTGTCTACAATAACAGGTGAAATTTCTTCTCCTTTTAATTCTGAGAGAGGTCAAAAGTGTTTAGGAACTCAGGATGCAAAGAATAAGATAGAGCCGGGCACTGGTGGCTCACGCCTGTAATCCTACCTACCCAGGAGCCTGAAATCTGAGGAATACGGTTGTAAGTCAGCTCTGGCAGCAGAGAAGGTGAGACACCTATCTCCAATAAACCACCAGAAAAACGGAAGTGGCGCTGTAGCTCAAGGGGTAGAGCGCTCGCAATGAGTTGAAGAGGTGAGGGACAACGCCCAATCCCAGAGTTCAAGGCCCACGACCGACAAATAAATATATATATATATGTATACAGCACTCAGAACCTCGGCGATTTAAAACATTATTCTTTGACGGGGACCAGGTTCTAAATGCTCTACACAATCCCCAACGGAAAGACAGGGCAGGAAGGAGAGTTAGACAAAATCGGTCTATCCCAGGCATCTTTGTCTGCATCGTAGCAGGGCTTAAACCTCCTCGCACTGTCTCCATTAACCTGTCCCAATTTTATCCTTGCAATTCTGGGATTGCTGAGCAGTGTTAGGGAGCTCAGGATGAAAACGACAAGATAGCGCCCTGAGAATTGGGTAGCTTAAAAAAGAACTGTTTTTTGATGCCTCAGTTGTGAATACTCTCCACCTTCCGTAATGAAGAGACAAGCCACCAAAGAGAAATAGACAGCATATTTCACTCTCTAGTAGCTCCTATGTGCATCCTGGCATGGTTCACAGACCCTCTCTATCACCAGACATAGGTCAAATGGTTTCTTTGAAATATTTGGGAGAGCTGAGGAGGTTTAGGGAGCACAGGATAGAAATAACAAGAAAGAGCACTCAAAACTTGGGGACCCGTTTTAAGGTCCCCAAGTTTTGAGGGCTCTGCACCTTCCCCAAATGAGAGAAAACCGCTAAAGAGAAATAGACTGATTTTTTCTCGCCCAGGCAACTCTGGCCTGCATCCATCAGGGCTTAATGCCTCTCACACTGTCCACAGAGCCCCGTCCAATTTTTTTCATCCAATTATGGGAGGGCTGATCTGTGTTAGTCAGCTCAGGATGCAAACGACAAGATAGAGCACTCCAAAATTGGTGACCTTGAAACAGTCTTCAGGTCCCAAAGTGAGGATGCTCTACTCCTTCCACAATGGAGAGACAAGACTCCAAAGATCTGTGGAGATCATTGACCTTTCTCTCTAAGCCGTAATCTACATCCTGTTCCATATACTGTCAACAATAACAGGTCCAATTATATTCCTTGCAATTCTGGGAGAGCAAAATGTGTTTGGAAGCACAGGATGCAAACGACAAGATAGAGCAACACAGAAATTCGATGCCTTAAAACAAAATTGTTTTTCAGGGATCAAATTCTCAATGATCTACATCTCCCCCAAAGGAGATATAAGCCTCTTAATACAAGTAGACTGCATCTTTCTAACCCAGGTTTTTCCAGTCTGCAGCCTAGCTTGGCTGAAAGGCACTTGTACTGTCCTTCTACAGGAACCAATCCAATTTTGTCTTAAATTCTGGGAGAGCTGACCAGTGTTAGCGAGTTCAGCATGCAAACGAAAGTTTGAGTAAAGCAGAGAAAGTCAGATAAGGTGACGTTAATTAAATGAACACAAAAATATGATTTCGAATATTTTTATTTGCTTTCAATCGATTGTTTATGCCACATCCATAAGATCATTTCTTTTTTACTTTGTAAGTCCCTTCCCCATTGTATAACAACTGTTTTCACTGTATTTCATGTCGGTATAATTTGTGGAGGGGAAGGGGAAAAACAATTCGTTTAAATAGGGTTACAGGTGGACCCATAGCAAAAATGCGATGTACAAGTCGTTATGTCCAAATCGAATTTTACAACTTTGGTTTGTGAGTGGTGGGGGGTATGGGAGAGGGGACTGTGGGGGAGGGCAGGAGGAGGATGGGAATGGGAAACAAAGAGGACGTTACAATACTTTATAAAAAATGTACTCATTATCTTGCACATGTAATTGTAACCCCTCTGTACTTTGTTTTCAAAAAAAAAAATAAATGAACAAATTAATTAATAAATGAATTTAAATACAGGAAAAGTTGGAGCACTCAGAACATGGGGACCTTGAAACAGTTTTAAGGCCCCCAAGCAATGAGGGTTTACTCCTTCCCCACAGGAGGGAGACGGGTCCAAAGAGAAATTGACAGCACCAATCTTCCCGAGAAGCTCTGGTCTGCATCCTAGCAAAACAGAAAGTGTCTGATCCTGTCTACAATCACAGGTTCCGTTTTTCTCCTTACCACTGGGAGGGTTGAAAATTTTTTGAGATCTCAGGTTGTAAACGACAAGATAGAGCACTCAGAACTGCGGTGAGGTAAACAATATTGCCCAAGTTCTGAAGGCTCTACAATCCCTCAAAGGAGATACAAGCCACTAAAGAGAAATAGACAGCATGGTTCTATCACAGGCAACAACGATCTGCATCCTAGCAGGGCTTGAAGCCCCTTACACTGTCCACAGTAACAAGTCCGCATTTTTTCCTTGCAATTCAGGGTGGGCTGACCAGTGTTAGGATGCTCAGCATGAAAACGACAAGATAGAGCACTGAGAATGTGGGGAACTTAAAACAAACTTGTTTCATGGCGCCAAGGTTCTGAATGCTCTATACCTTCGGAAAAAAAAGAAAAGCCCCGAAGAGAAATAGACAACATCATTCGGTTTCTAGCAACCCTTGTGTGCATCCTGGCATGGTTCAAAGCCCCTCTTTTTGTCACCATCCCCTGGACAACCCTATTTTCTTTCAATTTTGGGAGAGCTGTGGAGGATTTGGGAGCACAGGATGCAAACAAAGAGAGAGTTCTCAGAATTTGGAGAACATAAAGAAAATTGTTTTAAGGTCTCCAAGTTCTGAGTGCTCTCAACTTTTCCCAAAAAGAAGACAAGCCACTTAGGAAAAATAGAAATCATTGTTCTGTCCCATTCAACTGTGCTCTGAATCTTAACAGGGCTTAATGACCCTTGCACTATCCACAGTAAACAGTCCAAACTTTGTTCTTCCAATTCTGGGAGAAGTGACCAGTGTTAGGGAGCGCAGGTACAAACGATAAGATACAGTACTCAGAATATGGGGACCCTAGAACAGTCTTAAATCCCCCAGGGCAGGAGGGCTCTACACCTTCCCCAAGGAAGAGACACCCTTCCAAAGAGAAATTCACAGCACCCATCTTTCCGAAGAAGCTCTGCCCTGCATCCTAGCAACATTGAAAATGCCTCATTCTTTCTACAATAACAGGTGAAATTTTTTTCCTTTTAATTCTGAGAGAGGTCAAAGGTTTTTAGGAACTCAGGATGCAAAGAATAAGATAGAACCGGGCACTGGTGGCTCACGCCTTTAATCTTACCTACTCAGGAGCCTGAGATCTGAGGAATACGGTTGCAAGCCAGCTCAGTCAGCGGAGAAGGTGAGAAACCTATCTCCAATAAACCACCAGAAAACCGGAAGTGGCACTGTAGCTCAAGTGGTAGAGCGCTCCCCTTGACTTGAAGAGCTGAGGGACAACGCCCAATCCCATAGGTCAAGCCCCACGACCGACAAAACAAAAAACAACAACAAAAAAAAAAACAAAAAAAAAAACTATATAGAGCACTCAGAACCTCCGCGATTTAAAACATTATTGTTTGACGGTGTCCATGTTGTAAATACTCTATACATTCCCCAAGGAAAACACAGGGCAGTAAGGAGAGTTAGACAACATCGGTCTATCCCAGGCATCTTCGGTCTGCATCCTAGCTGGGCTTAAACCTCCTCACACGGTCCCCTTAACCAGTCCCAATATTATCCTTGCAATTCTGGGATTGCTGAGCAGTGTTGGGGCGCTCAGGATGAAAACGACAAGATAGAGCCCTGAGAACTTGGGTAGGTTAAAACAGAACTGTTTTTTGACGCCTCAGTTGTGAATACTCTCCACCTTCCATAATGGACAGACAAGCCATCAAAGAGAAATAGACAGCATATTTCACTCTCTAGTAGCTCCTATGTGCATCCTGGCATGGCTCATAGCCCCTCTCTGTATCACCAGCCATAGGTCAAATGATTTCTTTGAAATATTTGGGAGAGCTGAGGAGGTTTTGGGAGCACAGGATAGGAATAACAAAAAAGAGCACTCAAACCTTGGGGACCTTAAAGCAATTGTTTTAAGGTCCCCAAGTTTTGAGTGCTCTGCACCTTCCCCAAAGGAGACAAAACCGCTAAATAGAAATAGACTGCATTTTTCTCGCCCAGGCAACTCTGGTCTGCATCCATCAGGGCTTAATCCCTCTCACACTGTCCACAGAGCCCAGTCCAGTTTGTTTCATCCAATTCTGGGAGAGCTGATCTGTGTTAGTCAGCTCAGGATGCAAACGACATGATAGAGCACTCCGAAATTGGTGACCTTAAAACCGTTTCAAGGTCCCAAAGTGAGGATGCTCTACTCCTTCCCCAATGGAGTGACAAGCCTCCAAAGATATATGGACAGCACCGCCCTTTCTCACTAAGCCCCTAATCTACATCCTGATCGATATACTGTCAACAATAACAGGTTCAATTATATTCCTTGCAATTCTGGGAGAGCTGAAAAGTGTTTGGAAGCACAGGATGCAAACGACCAAATAGAGCAACACAGAAATTCGACGCCTTAAAACCAAATTGTTTTTCAGAGCTCAAATTCTCAGTGATCTATATCTTCCCCAAGGGAGAGATAAGCCTCAAAATACTAGTAGCCCTCATCTTTCTAACCCAGGTTTCTCCGGTCTGCATCCTAGCTTGGCTGAAATCCACTTATACTGGCCATCCACAGGAACCAGTCAAATTTTTTCTTCCAATTCTGGGAGAGCTGACCAGTGTTAGCGAGTTCAGCATGCAAACTAATGTTTGAGCAAAGCAGAGAAAGTCAGATAAGGTGGTGTTTATGAAATGAACCCTAAGATATGTATTCGAATGATTTTATTTGCTTTCAAACGATTGTTTATGACAAATTCATAAGATCATTTCTTTGTTACTTTGTAAGTCCCTCCCTCATTGTATAACAACTGCTTTCACTGTATTTCATGTCGGTATAATTTGTGGAGGAGAAGGGGAAAAACAATTCGTTTAAATAGGGATACAGTTGGACCCATAGCAAAAATGCGATGTACAAATCGTCATGTCCAAAACGAACTTTACAACTTTGGTTTGTGAGAGGTGGGGGATATGGGAGACGGGAGGACTGTGGGGGAGGCAGGAGGAGGATGGGAAAAGATGGAAATGGGAAACAAAGAAGACGTTACAATACTTTATAAAAAATGTACTCATTATCTTGCACATGTAATTGTAACCCATCTGTGCATTGTATTAAAAAAAAATAAATGAACAAATAAATAAATAAATATAAAAACAGGAAACGATGGAGCACTCAGAACATGGTTACCTTGAAACAGTTTTCAGGCCCCCAAGCAATGAGGGTTTACTCCTTCCCCAAAGGAGGGACATGCCTCCATATAGAAATTGACAGAACCGATCTTCCCAAGAAGCTCTGGTCTTCATCCCAGCAAGACAGAAAGTGTCTCATCCAGTCTACAATCACAGGTTCCGTTTTTCTCCTTACCACTGGGAGGGTTGAAAAGTTTTTGAGATCTCAGGTTGTAAACGACAAGATAGAGCACTCAGATCTTCGGTGAGGTAAACAATATTGCCCAAGTTCTGAAGGCTCTACATTTCCTCAAAGGAGATACAAGCCACTAAAGAGAAATAGACAGCATGGTTCTATCACAGGCAACAGCGGTCTGCATCCTAGCAGGGCTTGAAGCCCCTAACCCTGTCGACAGTAACAAGTCCGAATTTTTTCCTTAAATTCAGGGTGAGCTGACCAGTGTTAGGATGCTCAGGATGAAAACAAGATAGAGCACTGAGAATGTGGGGAACTTAAAACAAAATTGTTTTACGGCGCCAAGGTTCTGTATGCTCTATTCCTTCGGAAAAAAAGAAAAGCCCCGAAGAGAAATAGACAACATCGTTCGGTTTCTAGCAGCCCCTGTGTGCATCCTGGCATGGTTCAAAGCCCCTCTTGGTGTCACCATCCCCTGGACAACCCTATTTTCTTGCAATTTTGGGAGAGCTGTGGAGGGTTTGGGAACAAAGGATACAAACAAAGGGCAAGTTCTCAGAATTTGGAGAACATAAAGATAATGGTATTAAATTCTACAAGTTCTGAGTGCTCTCAACTTTTCCCAAAAGCAAAACAAGGCACTTAGGAGAAATAGAAAGCACTGTTCAGTCCCAGTCAACTGTGTTCTGAATCTTAGCAGGGCTTAAGGACCCTTGCACTATCCACAGTAAACTGTCCAAACTTTGTTCTTCCAATTCTGGGAGAAGTGACCAGTGTTATTGAGCCCAGGTACAAACGATATGATAGAGTACTCAGAGTATGGGGACCCTAGAACACTCTTAAGGCCCCCAGGGAAGAAGGGTGTACACCTTCCCCAAGGAAGAAACACCGGTCCAAATAGAAATTCACAGCACCCATCTTTCCCAAAAGCTCTGCTCTGCATCCTAGCAATATTGAAAATGCCTCATTCTGTCTACAATAACAGGTGAAACTTTTTTTCCTTTTAATTCTGAGAGAGGTCAAAAATATTTAGAACTCAGGATGCAAAGAATAGGATAGAGCCGGGCACTGGTGGCTCACGCCTGTAATCCAATCTATCCAGGAGCCTGAGATCTGAGGAATGCGGTTGCAAGCCAACCCGGGCAGGAGAGAAAGTGAGACACCTATCACCAATAAACCCCCAGAAAACCGAAAGTGGCGCTGTAGCTCAATTGGTAGAGAGCTAGCCTTGAGTTGAAGAGCTGAGGGACAATGCCCAGGCCCAGAGTTCAAGCCCCACGACTGACAAAAAAAAAAAAAAACAAAACTATATAGAGCACTCAAAACCTCGGCGATTTAAAAATTTATGGTTTGATGGTGACCACGCTTTAAATGCTCTACACTTTCCTTAACGGAAAGACAGGGCAGTATGGAGAGTTAGACAGCATCCGTCTATCCCAGGCATCTTCGGTCTACATCCTAGAAGGGCTTGAACCTCCTCACACTGTCCGCATTAACCAGTCCCAATTTTTTCCTTGCTATTCTATCATTGCAGAGCAGTGTTAGCGTGCTCAGGATGAAAACGACAAGATGGAGCCCTGAGAACTTGGGTACCTTAAAACAGAACTGTTTTTTGGCGCCTTAATTGTGAATATTCTCCACCTTCTATAATGACGAGACAAGCCACCAAAGAGAAATAGACAGCATATTTTGGTCTCTAGTAGCTCCTATGTACATCCTGGCTTGGTTCACAGTCCCTCTCTGTATAACCAGCCATAGGTCAAAAGATTTCTTTGAAATATTTGGGGGAGCTGAGGAGGTTTTGGGAGCACAGGATGCAAATAAAAAGAAAGAGCATTCAAATCTTTGGGACCTTAAAACAATTGTCCTAAAATCCCCTAGTTTTGAGTGCTCTACACCTTCCCCAAAGGAGAGAAAAGCCGCTAAATAAAAATAGACTGCATTTTTCTCACCCAGGCAACTCTGGTAGGCATCCATCAGCGCTTAATGTCCCTCACACTGTCCACAGAGCCCATTCCAATTTGTTTCATCCAATACTGGTAGAGGTGATCTGTGTTAGTCAGCTCAGGATGCAAACGATATGAGAGAGCACTCCAAAATTGGTGACCTTAAAACAGTTTTAAGGTCCCAAAGTGAGGATGCTCTCCTCCTTCCCCAATGGAGAGACAAGCCTACAAAGATATATGGACAGCACCGACCTTTCTCACTAAGCCCTAATCTACATCTTGTCCATACACTGTCAACAATAACAGGTCCAATTATATTCCTTGCAATTCTGGGAGAGATGAAAAGTGTTTGGAAGCACAGGATGCCAACGACAAGATAGAGCAACAGAGAAATTTGACGCCTTAAAACAAAATTGTTTTTCAGGGCTCAAATTCTCAATGATCTACATCTCCCAAAAGGAGAGATAAGCCTCTGAATACAAGTAGACCACATCTTTCTAACCAAGGTTTCTCCGGTCTGCATTCTAGCTTGGCTGAAAGACACTTATACTGTCCATCCACAGGAACCAGTCCAATTTTGTCTTCCAATACTGGGAGAGCTGACGAGTGTTAGCGAGTTCAGCATGCAAACGAAAGTTTGAGTAAAACAGAGAAAGTCAGATAAGGTGATGGTAATGGAATGGACAGTAAGATATGTATGGGAACGTTTTTTATTTGCTTTCAAGCGATTGTTTATGACACATTCATAAGATCATTTCTTTTTTACATTGTAAGTCCTTCCCCCATTGTATAACAACTGCTTTCACTGTATTTCATGTCGGTATAATTTGTGGAGGGAAAGGGGAAAAACAATTCATTTAAATGGGGATACAGGTGGACCCATTGCAAATATGCGATGTTCAAGTTGTTATGTCCAAAACGAACTTTACAACTTTGGTTTTTCAGTGGTGGGGGATATGGGAGAGCGGAGGACTGTGTGGGAAGGCAGGAGGAGGATGTGAAAAGATGAGAATGGGAAACAAAGAGGACGTCACAATAGTTTACAAAAAATGTACTCATTATCTTGCACATGTAATTGTAACCCGACTGTACATTGTGTTAAAAAAATGAACAAATAAATAAATAAGTTAATTAATTAAAAACAAGAAAAGTTTTAGCACTCAGAACATGGGGACCTTGAAACAGTTTTAAGGCCCCCAAGCAATGAGGGTTTACTCTATCCCCAAAGGAGGGACACGCCTCCATAGAGAAATTGACAGCACCGATCTTCCCAAGAAGCTCTGGTCTGCATCCTAGCAAGAGAGAAAGTGTCTCATCCTGTCTACAATCACAGGTTCCGTTTTTCTCCTTACCACTGGGAGGGTTGAAAAGTTTTGAGCTCTCAGGTTGTAAAGGACAAGATAGAGCACTCAGACCTTCGGTGAGGTAAACAATATTGCCCAAGTTCTGAAGGCTCTACAATTCCTCAAAGGAGATACAAGCCACTAAAGAGAAATAGACAGCATGGTTCTATCACAGGCAACTGCGGTCTGCATCCTAGCAGGGCTTGAAGCCCCTTACACTGTCCACAGTAACAAGTCCTAATTTTTTCCTTGGAATTCAGGGTGGGCTGAGCAGTGTTAGGATGCTCAGGATGAAAACGACAAGATAGAGCACTGAGAATGTGGGGAACTTAAAACAAAATTGTTTTATGGCGCCAAGGTTCTGAATGCTCTATACCTTCGAAAAAGAAAAGACCAGCCCAAGAAGAGAAATAGACAACATCGTTCGGTTTCTAGCAGCCCCTGTGTGCATCCTGGCATGGTTCAAAGCCCCTCTTGGTGTCACCATCCCCTGGATAATCCTGTATACTTGAAATTTTGGGAGAGCTATGGAGGGTTTGGGAGCACAGGATGCACACAACAAGAGAGACTTCTCAGAATTTGGAGAATATAAAGAAAATTGTTTGAAGGTCTCCAAGTTCTGAGTGCTCTCAACTTTTCCCAAAAGGAAGACAAGCCACTTAGGAGAAATAGAAATCATTGTTCTGTCCCAGTCAACTGTGCTCTGAATCTTAGCAGGGCTTAATGACCCTTGCACTATCCACAGTAAACAGTCCAAACTTTGTTCTTCCAATTCTGATAGAAGTGACCAGTGTTAGGGAACACAGGTACAAACGATAAGATAGAGTACTCAAAATATGGAGACCCTAGAACAGTCTTAAGGCCCCCAGGGAAGGAGGGCTCTACACCTTCCCCAAGGAAGAGACACCCTCCAAAGAGAAATTCACAGCACCCATGTTTCCCAAGAAGCTCTGCTCTGCATGCTAGCAATATTGAAAGTGCCTCATTATGTCTACAATAACAGGTGAATTGTTTTTTCCTTTTAATTCTGAGAGTGGTCAAAAGTGTTTAGGAACTCAGGATGCAAAGATTAAGATAGAGCAGGGCACTGGTGGCTCACGCCTGTAATCTTATCTACTCAGGAGCCTGAGATCTGAGGAACACGGTTGCAAGCCAGCCAGGGCAGGAGAGAAGTTGAGACACCTATCTCCAATAAACCACCAGAACACCGGAAGTGGAACTGTAGCTCAAGTGGTAAAGTTCTTGAAGAGCTGAGGGACAAGGCCCAGGCCCAGATTTCAAGCCACAAGACCGGAAAAAAAAAACTATCTAGAGCACTCAGAACCTCGGCGATTTAAAACATTATTGTTTGACGGTGACCAGGATGTAAATGCTGTACACAATCCCCAACGGAAAGACAGGGCAGTAAGGAGAGTTAGACAGCATCCCAGGCATCTTCGATCTGCATCCTAGCAGGGCTTAAACCTCCTCATACTGTCCCCATTAACCAGTCCCAATTTTTTCCTTGCAATTCTGGGATTGCTGAGCAGTGTTAGGGAGCTCAGTATGAAAACGACAAGATAGAGCCCTGAGAATTTGGGTCCCTTAAAACAGAACTGTTTTTTGGCCCCTAGTTGTGAATACTCTGCACCTTCCATAATGAAGAGACAAGCCACCAAAGAGAAATAGACTGCATATTTCGGTCTCTAGTAGCTCCTATGTGCATCCTGGCTTGGTTCACAGGCCCTCTCTGTATCACCAGCCATAGGTCAAAAGATTTCTGTGAAATATTTGGGAGAACTGAGGAGGTTTTGGGAGCACAGGATGCAAATAACAGGAAAGAGCACTAAAAACATGGGGACCTTTTTAAGCCCCCAATGTTTTGAGTGCTCTACACCTTCCCCAAAGGAGAGAAAAGCCGCTAAATAGAAATAGACTGAATTTTTCTCGCCTAGGCAACTCTGGTCTGCATCTATCAGGGTTTAATGCCCCTCACACAGTCCACAGAGCCCAGTCCAATTTGTTGCATCCAATTCTGGGAGAGCTGATGTGTGTTAGTCAGCTCAGGATACAAACGACATGATAGAGAACTCCAAAATTCGTGACTTTAAAACAGTTTTAAGGTCCCAAAGTGAGGATGCTCTACTCCTTCCCCAATGGAGAGACAAGCCTCCAAAGATATATGGATAGCACCGACCTTTCTCACTAAGCCCTAATCTTCATCCTGTTCCATATACTGTCAACAATAACACGTCCAATTATATTCCTTGCAATTCTGGGAGAGCTGAAAAGTGTTTGGAAGCA
This sequence comes from Dipodomys spectabilis, assembly GCF_019054845.1. Taxonomy (NCBI): domain Eukaryota; kingdom Metazoa; phylum Chordata; class Mammalia; order Rodentia; family Heteromyidae; genus Dipodomys; species Dipodomys spectabilis. The sequence goes on along the minus strand of NW_024870972.1, from coordinate 6,196,497 downwards.
CAGGATGCAAACGACAAGATAGAGCAACACAGAAATTCCACGCCTTAATACAAAATTGTTTTTCAGGGCTCAAATTCTCAATGATCTTCATCTCCCCCAAAGGAGAGATAATCCTCTAAATACAATTAGACCGTACCTTTCTAACCCAGGTTTCTCCGGTCTGCATCCTAGCTTGGCTGAAAGCCACTTATACTGTCCATCCACAGGAACCAGTCCAATTTTGTCTTCCAATTCTGGGAAGTCTGACCAGTGTTAGCGAGTTCAGCATGCAAACGAAAGTTTGAGTAAAGCAGACAAAGTCAGATAAGGTGATGTTAATGAAATGAACCCTAAGATATGTATTCGAAAGTTTTTTATTTGCTTTCAAGCGATTGTTTATGACACATTCATAAGATCATTTCTTTTTTACTTTGTAAGTCCCTCCCCCATTGTATAACAACTGCTTTCACTGTATTTCATGTCGGTGTAATATGTGGAGCTGAAGGGGAAAAACTATTCTTTTAAATAGGGGTACAGTGGGACCCAAAGCAAAAATGCGATATACAAGTCGTTATGTCCAAAACGAACTTTACAACTTTGGTTTGTGAGTGGTGGGGGGTATGTGAGAGGTGAGGACTGTGGGGGAGGGCAGGAGGAGGATGGGAAAAGATGGGAATGGGAAGCAAAGAGGACGTTACAATATTTTATAAAAAATGCACTCATTATCTTGCACATGTAATTGTAACTCCTCTGTATATTGTTTTCAAAAAAATAAATGAAGAAACAAATAAATAAATAAATTTAAAAACAAGAAAAGATGGAGCACTCAGAACATGGGGTCCTTGAAACAGTTGTCAGGCCCCCAAGCAATGAGGGTTTACTCCTTCCCCAAAGGAGGGACACGCCTCCATAGAGAAATTGACAGCACCGATCTTCCCAAGAAGCTCTGGTCTGCATCCTAGCAAGAGAGAAAGTGTCTCATCCTGTCTACAATCACAGGTTCCGTTTTTCTCCTTACCACTGGGAGGGTTGAAAAGTTTTTGAGATCTCAGGTTGTAAAGGACAAGATAGAGCACTCAGACCTTCGGTGAGGTAAACAATATTGCCCAAATTCTGAAGGCTCTACAATTCCTCAAAGGAGATACAAGCCACTAAAGAGAAATAGACAGCATGGTTCTATCACAGGCAACTGCGGTCTGCATCCTAGCAGGGCTTGAAGCCCCTTACACTGTCCACAGTAACAAGTCCGCATTTTTTCCTTGCAATTCAGGGTGGGCTGACCAGTGTTAGGATGCTCAGGATGAAAACGACAAGATAGAGCACTGAGAATGTGGGGAACTTAAACAAAATTGTTTTATGGCGCCAAGGTTCTGAATGCTCTATACCTTCGAAAAAGAAAAGACCAGCCCCCGAAGAGAAATAGACAACATCGTTCGGTTTCTAGCAGCCCCTATGTGCATGCTGGCATGGTTCAAAGCCCCTCTTGGTGTCACCATCCCCTGGACAATCCTTTTTACTTGCAATTTTGAGAGAGCTGTGGAGGGTTTGGGAGCACAGGATGCAAACAAAAAGAGAGAGTTCTCAGAATTTGGATAACATAAAGAAAATTGTTTTAATGTCTCCAAGTTCTGAGTGCTCTCAACTTTTCCCAAAAGCAAGACAATCCACTTAGGAGTGAAAGACCCCAGACTCCTGGGATAATTTCGTCAACGGGAGGGCGCCCCAAAAAACTCAGACTCCACCCCAGGAGAGGCAATAAGCAAGAGGAGTTTATTTGAGTTTTGCGCAAATGGACTCTCTGTCTGGAGTGGACAGGGAGCCCCGAGCAGAGATTACAGGCTAATTTAAAGGCAAAAACCACAAGATTAATGCATAACACAAAGCATCCCATGATTGGTCCATTTAAAGGTCACCATATACCCCAACAATCACTTTGACACGCGGGAAATTTTGTAACACTCTGTAAAATTACTGGCCCATGGTTGGTTTAAGGGGGGGTTTACATGATTACAGGCCTATAATTGGTTGACATTTGGCTTAGCTTGTGGTCTTGCCAGGTGGTTGTTATCTCAAGGTCCTGTCTGGGGAATTTCTAAATGGGAACTGAGGAACGGGTACTGACTGTTTTGTTTTTTTGTTTTTTTTTTTATCTACGACCACTGACCTTGTCCTGGGGCTGGCATCTGGTCCCTGAAACTTCTTAACTCATTTTGGGAAGGGAAAGGTCAATGGTAGCGTAAGCAAGTTTACAGAAACAGAATCAGCAGTTAGCAAGTTAGTAATGGTAATGGTCAATTTTTAATCTTTCATTTTCCTTACTTCTTCTCTAGACTAATTTTAATCTTAAAATTTTAGGGTGTCTCTATATTATTTTGTGGGGTGTCAGTTGTTCTCAGTGCTTGGTATTGAGACCTCAGAACTAATAGACGGACTGTGCTGATTTTTTTATTTTTTACAAAAGACATCAGTCTGTTGAGTATACACGGTCCGATTGTAACAAAAGTAACAGTACCAGAGCCCCTTATATTTTTTTTACCAGTCCTGCCTCCGTGTATCACAGTTAACTTAATTTTATACCAGCTGTACTTGTAAGCTCCAATTTTAAGACATACTCATACCATTTGCAACATACTCATACCATTTGCAATATACTTAAACTTTCTGAGGTTTGTCTTCTTTTCTTTTTTTTTCAAACAATTAAAGACAATCCTTACTTTTCAAATCCTTTCTTATCTAAAGGGGATGTCAATTTTTCCCCAATTTTCTTCCCAAGGCTTTCTTTATTATCCCCCTCTCCTTTACAATTCCTTTCCTAAGTCTTTCTTTACTACCCCCCTCTCCTTTACAATTTTTATTGATAACATACTCAGGTTATTACCATACCAGAGCCAAACTAGTCTGTGACCATAGAGTGGATTTTCAGTCACTATGCACTGAAGTGCCTAAGGCAAGCAAGCCAGTGATATCCTTGCCCCCAATATCCACTGTGGGAAGAGAGGGTTTCTCGATATCACCCAAAAGAATGCCCCACAAGATCTTAGATTTAGCAGCAGTCAACCAGGAAGCAGACTCAGGTGATGGAATCAGGCAGGAGTTCCTCCAGATGGCTGTCAGGCCGTCGTTGAGCTTTACCCATTAGGGTATGCAGCAGAAGCAGCAGCAGCAGCAGCAGCAGCAGCAGCAGCAGGGTCTCTCAGTGGCTCCAAGGGACTGTCACACCTCATGCTAGGCTGTAAATTTCTACACAGACTTGTTAAGGATACATTGCATAGGCTTGGCAGGGTTTGATCCTGCTGGTTTTTAAGATCTTTAAACAATAGCCCAGGACAATTTACCAAAATCACAACTTTTTTACTAAAAAGATATTTTTGTAAATAGACACAGAAGGCTTAGTCTTGTAGCCATCTCTGACAGATGCAGTCTCCACACCTTGAACACCGACAACTGTTAACACTATTCTTTATGCCTTTTTTTAAAAATTATTTTATCTATTTTGTCTCATTTTTCCAAAACTGACTCTGGACCCTTGATCTTAAAAAGGGGGTAGAAGGGTGAAGGTCCATGTTCTGTAACTTCTTCAAGCTGACTTCAGGGGCTTTGATCTTACCTAGCCAGGAACCTATAACCTTAGCCTATTGTACAAGGAGGTTATCAGGGTTAGATGTCATTAAGAACAGTATTTAGTTTCTGACAACTGCACAGACCTTTTCTCCGGCTACACCAGTGTAGCTTGTTTAGCAATCTGGTTTGCAAAATCATCTTTCTAGATGGCTTAGGAATGTGATCTTTAATGATCCCAACAATGCCTAAGTTACCTTTGCAGGCCTTTAGACAGATATTAATAGAAACACACTCTCAGGTTTACAAACTTTTTTCTGAGCAGATGAACTTTATGTAACTAGTGTCAGCTCAATTAGAGCTGCCAATTTGAGCTTTTGGCACATAAAAGGGTTGAGATTTAAACTATCCCCTACATTTTATAACATTAGCTTTTTTTTTTACTATCACAGAGGACTGGCAAGTTCCTGTCCCTTACAAGGTAGATAATCATGGACATTTGGCATGCTTACAAACTCTTTTTATGACCTCCTGGCTCTGACCGATTTTTGAAGGGCCACAGAATAACTCTAGGATCTGACATTTCTGCCATTCAAGCAGTGGCTTACTGCCTCTGGATGCTCCTCCATTGTTCTTGTCCCAGGAGTGTCTTCTCCACATTGGGATAAATGCCTCATTGGCATTTCCCTTTAGCTGGTCACTGGACTTGAACTCGGGCCTGAGCACTGTCCCTCAGCTCTACAGCTCAAGGCTAGCACTCTGCCACTTTGAGTCCCAGACTCGGGGCTTGAATGCTGTCCCCTAACTCCTCAGTCCAGGGCTAGTACTCTGCCACTTTGAGTCTCGAGCTTGGGGCTTGAGTACTGTCCCCTGACTCTTTAGTCCAGGGCTAGTACTCTGCTACTGAATAGAGGTGACAGTCTCACAGGAACCTTTTCGTGCCCGGGCTGGCTTTGAACCAGTTTGCAGATCAATGAGTCTTATAAAAGGCCACTTTACTCCAATTAAAAACAACAAGGTGGTCAACAAAGAAGTAGCTTTTAAGCATGCTCTCACCTGAAACTTATTAAGAGTCAAAGTTACGTTTAACAAACTTGTAAGAATCCTCTGTGCTTTGCTCTGGGCTTTGCTGGAAACTTAAAAAACCTATAAGAGCAAACTAGAATAGCAATTATTTTAGTAATCCTAATTTTTTTTTCTTTGCGCACATTGAGGCCAATGTTAAGAACAATTTTACATTTAAACTTTATATTCAAAAATCCATTTTTAATTTTTAAGTCTCCTATTAATCTTTTTTTAAAATATTGTATACCTTAGTTTTTATTTGTATTTTTTTTTAAATCTCTTAAAATCTTGAGGCCAAGTGTCACTCATTCTCTCTTGGCTGTTTGTTTTTACACATTAAAACTTTTAAACTCAAATGACAATTTTTTCTCAATGCAAGAATTATAGTCACCTTCACTATGCCATGAAGCTAGACTTAACCCCTTTATAACTTTTAAAAACATCCTAATTGTAAAACATTAAAAGCAAGTCACATTATACAAATAACTTTTTAACCCTCTTTTTAAGGCCTTCCTAATTTTAATGTTAACACATCCAAGGGGAAGTTTTAGCAATACTAATCAGATCATCACATCACTCATTTTAACCATCATGTTTTTAGTGTCTGTCTGCAGGGAAAAGAGAGAACAAAGATGGGCCACTCAGCCCCTTCTATGGAATGGGCACACACCCAATCTGACTCTTTAGGGTTAGATGAAATGCGTTTGTGCCAGCTTGCCCTCTTTTACCATGCGTGGGCTCCTCCCAGGGCTTGTCCCACCATGCATGGCCAGCTGAACTGCACTTCTGCTTGTTCACCCCTTACCTCTAAAGATAGGTCTTCTGTTGGCTTCTAGTTTTCCCTTTTCTTATCTCTTTTCTTGGCTCTCCAATGAAATACACAGTTTTAGACAGACAGAACAGGTAACATCTTTGAAAGTGTTAAACTAACCTTTGCATTTAAATTTTTAATATTTATCCCCAAAGTTTAGCCAAGGGATTTAAATCCCAAACTGCCAATAGATTTTAGTTAAGCCAGATAACTTGATTACAGTATAAATAGTCTTATGCATTTTAAAATATTAGTTTTTAAAATACCAGATTTTCTAATTTGCAAGTTAAAGAATCTTTAAAAAGCCATTTAAAACAATGTGAAGATTTTTTAAAATTTTTGGTAATGTCCAATCCTCATAACCTTTTGAATTTTAAATTTAAACTCACCCAACTCTTACAGCATGCTGACAATCCTTATCTTTGAACACGTTCACAGACACACACAAAACACTCACACAGATCTTAAAGCGCTCCAAAATCAAAATCAGTCATTCATACACCTTTTAAAGTTTTTAAAAAAATTTAAGACAGTATTTCTTTTAAACTAGGTACCTTTGTTGGGCTTTATTTTTCCAGAGCTTGCTTATCTAGCAAGGCAATTCACTAATTAGTCTTTTTGATTCCCTTCTGTTGGAGGAGGGCTGGGGGAGGGGGTCACCTAAAACTAAACTAGCCAGATTTTTTTTAATCCAATTTTAGACAAGAGCACTTTACAAATTGTTATATTGTCAGGACTAGCTGAAAAAGTCCAAACTAGGCACACAACCTTCTACACTCTCCCTCCCGGCAGCCTCCAGAAGGAGAAAATGCAGCCTGAGGCTTGAAGGGAACCAAACTAGCCCAGTAACCTTCCATGCCTCACAGGGAGGGTGGGCATAGCAGGTCTGTGACCGAGCCCAGCTGGAACTTTTATTCCCCCAGAGATGTTTAAATAAATAAATAACGAAAACATAGATAAACACAAAAAGCAAGGATCCACATTTAAAACTGGTACCAATTCTAAAACTGAACTAGACAAGATCTGAAGGCTGAGTTGGGGACTAATGGGCCCCAGTTTATCCCTACCGGAACTCTGTGCTGTTCTCACTCAGCAAGCTGAATCCAGAGTCTGCTGGGTGAGCCTGCCACACTCACCCAGAACTTCCCTACCCCAGAAAACATGAAACAAACACACTAAAGTTAACAAGACAAACAAGTGGCCACAAAGACAAAATCAAGTCTCAGTGAATGGGGCGACATCTCACCACCATTCACTTACCAGGGGACTCAACCCCCCTACTCACCTCCGGAGGATTTTTCTCTTAGATTCCTGCAGACGTTGACCCAGGGGCCTTCCAAGGTGGAGGAGAATTCCCAGTCATCTTGGGGCAAGGGAACAAAGTCCCTAGCGGCCGTCCCCTCAGACTGACAGGATTTCCCCCACACTCAGACCCCCTGAGCCAAGACCCAAGGCTGAGATCTAACTGGGGCCACTTGCAGGTGGTCAGTGGCAATTTCATAATTGACAAACAAGCAAGTTACAAAAGCAGAACCAGCGGTTTTTGTTTTTAAACGAACTAGGACAAGGTCTCGGGTGTCCTAGGAGTGGACTCACTTGTTGTCCCATTCCCTTGAAAGTCACAAAACAAACACCAAAGACAATTAATGTCAGACAGACACAGACAAGAGTAGACAAACGCTGCGTGGTCCCCGAGTGAGCACAAATGAGGAGGGAAACTTCAGAAGGGAGAGGCCGGCCGTGCCTTAACTCCCCCGAACACAGAGACACTCGGACCTCGTCCACCCTCCACACAACCCTGGAGTAGGACTCCAGGGTGGGACTAGGGTAGTGGGCACGTCTGCTTTTCCTTCTAGTCCACCACGAATTCACGCGACCCTGGGGTGGGACCCCTGGGCGGGACCAGGGTAGTGGGCACGTCTGCTTTTCCCTCTGGTCCACCACACACGTCCTTTTCAGGCACTTTTGGATCACCAAAACATGAAACGAACACGACAAACATGAAAGACAAGAGCTCTATCTTACCTCCTGCCGGTCCTGGAATCTGGGGTTTGGGGGCGCCTGGTTCCCGGCCAATGCACCAAATGAAAGACCCCAGACTCCTGGGATACTTTCGTAAACGGGAGGGCACCCCAGAAAACTCAGACTCCAGGCCGGGAGAGGCAATAAGCAAGAGGAGTTTATGTGACGTTTGCGCAAACGGACTCTCTGTCCGGAGCAGACAGGGAGCCCCGCGAAGAGATTACAGGCTAATTTAAAGGCAAAAACCACAAGATTAACGCATAACACAAAGCATCCCATGATTGGTCCATTTAAAGGTCACCATATACCCCAATAATCACTTTGCCACGCGGGAAATTTTGTAACACTCTTCGTAAAATGACTGGCCCATGGTTGGTTTAAGGGGGGGTTTACATGGTTACAGGCCTATGATTGGTTGACATTTGGCTTAGCTTGTGGTCTTGCCAGGTGGTCGTTATCTCAAGGTCCTATCTGGGGAATTTCTAAATGGGAACTGAGGAACGCGTACTGTCTGGTTTTTTTTTTTTTATTTATTTTATCTACGACCACTGACCTTGTCCTGGGGACAGAACCTGGTAACTGAAACTTCTTAATTCATTTCTGGGAAGGGAAGGGTCAATGCTAGCGTAAGCAAGTTTACAGAAGCAGAATAAGCAGTTAGCAAGTTAGTAATGGTAATGGTCAATTTTTATCTTTCAGGAGAAATAGAAAGCATTGTTCTGACCCAGTCAACTGTGCTCTGAATTTTAGCAGGGCTTAATAACCCTTGCAATATCCACAGTAAACAGTCCAAACTTTGTTCTTCCAATTCTGGGAGAAGTACCAGTGTTAGGGAGCGCAGGTACAAATGATAAGACAGAGTACTCAGAATATGGGGACCCTAGAACAGTCTTAAGGCCCCCAAGGAAGCAGGGCTCCACACCTTCCCCAAGGAAGAGACACCTTTCCAAAGAGAAATTCACAGCACCCATCTTTCACAAGAAGCTCTGCTCTGCATCCTAACAATATTGAAAGTGCCTCATTCTGTCTACAATAACAGGTGAAATGTTTCTTCCTTTTAATTCTGAGAGAGGTCAAAAGTACTTAGGAACTCAGGATGAAAAGAATAAGATAGAGCCGGGCACTGGTGGCTCACGCCTGTAATCTTATCTACTCAGGAGCCTGAGATCTGAGGAACACGGTTGCATGTCAGCCAGGGCAGGAGAGAAGTTGAGACACCTATCTCCAATAAACCACCAGAACACCGGAAGTGGCACTGTAGCTCAAGTGGTAGAGTTCTTGAAGAGCTGAGGGACTACGCCCAGGCCCAGAGTTCAAGCCACAAGACCGAAAAAATAAAAAGAATCTATCTAGAGCACTCAGAACCTCGGCGATTTCAAACCTTATTGTTTGACGGTGAACTGGTTCTAAATGCTCTACACATTCTCCAACGGAAAGACAGGGCAGTAAGGAGAGTTAGACAGCATTGGTCTATTCCACGCATCTTTGGTCTGAATCCTAGCAGGGCTTAAACCTCCTCATACTGTCCCCATTAACCAGTCCCAATTTTTTCCTTGCAACTCTGGGATTGCTGAGCAGTGTTAGGGAGCTCAGGATGAAAACGACAAGATAGAGCCCTGAGAATTTGGGTCCCTTAAAACAGAACTGTTTTTTGGCCTCTCAGTTGTGAATACTCTCCACCTTCCATAATGAAGAGACAAGCCACCAAAGAGAAATAGACAGCATATTTCGGTCTCTAGTAGCTCCTATGTGCATCCTGGCTTGGCTCACAGGCCCTCTCTGTATCACCAGCCATAGGTCAAAAGATTTCTTTGAAATATTTGGGAGAACTGAGGAAGTTTTGGGAGCAAAGGATGCAAGTAACAGGAAAGAGCACTAAAAACATGGAGACCATTTTAAGGCCCCAAAGTTTTGAGTGCTCTACAACTTCCCCAAAGGAGAGAAAAGCTGCTAAATAGAAATAGACTGCATTTTTCTCACCCAGGCAACTCTGGTCTGCATCCAACAGGGCTTGATGCCCCCCACACTGTCCACAGAGCCCAGTTCAATTTGTTTCATCCAATTCTGGGATAGTTGATCTGTGTTAGTCACCTCAGGATGAACAGGACATGATAGAGCACTCCGAAATTGGTGACCATAAAACAGTTTTAAGGTCCCAACGTGAGGATGCTCTACTCCTTCCCCAATGGAGAGACAAGCCTCCAAAGATATATGGACAGCGCCAACCTTTCTCACTAACCCCTAATCTACATGCTGTTCCATATACTGTCAACAATACCAGGTCCAATTATATTCCTTGCAATTCTGGGAGAGCTGAAAAGTGTTTGGAAGCACAGGATGCAAACGACAAGATAGAGCAACACAGAAATTCGATGCCTTAAAACAAGATTGTTTTTCACGGCTCAAATTCTCAATGATCTACATCTTCCCCAAAGGAGAGCTAAGCCTCTAAATGCAAGTAGACTGCATCTTGCTAACCTAGGTTTCTCCGGTCTGCATCCGAGGTTGGCTGAAAGGCACTTATGCTGTCTATCCGCAGGAACCACTCCAGTTTTGTCTTCCAATTCTGGGAGAGCTGAACAGTGGTAGCGAGTTCAGCATGCAAACGAAAGTTTGAGTAAAGCCGAGATAGTCAGATAAGGTGATGTTAATGAAATGAACCCTAAGACATGTATTCGAATATTTTTTGTTTGGTTTCAAGCGATTGTTTATGACACATTCATAAGATCATTTCTTTTTTACTTTGTAAGTCCCTCCCCCATTGTATAAAAACTGCTTTCACTGTATTTCATGTCGGTATAATTTGTGGAGGGGAAGGGGAAAAACAATTCGTTTAAATAGGGATACAGGTGGACCCATAGCAAAAGTACGATGTACAAGTCAGTATGTCCAAAACGAACTTTACAACTTTGGTTTGTGAGTGGTGGGGTGTATGGGAGAGTGGAGGACTGTGCGGGAGGGCAGGAGGAGGATGGGAAAAGATGGGAATGTGAAACAAAGAGGACGTTGCAATACTTTATAAAAAAAGGCACTCATTATCTTGCACGTGTAATTGTAACCCCTGTGTACTTTGTTTTCAAAAAAATAAATGAACAAATAAATATATAAATAAATTTTAAAACAAGAAAAGATGGAGCACTCAGAACATGGGGAACTTGAAACGGTTTTAATCCCCCAAGCAATGAGGGTTTACTCCTTCCCCAAAGGAGGGACACGCCTCCATAGAGAAATTGACAGCACCAATCTTCCCAAGAAGCTCTGGTCTGCATCCTAGCAAGACAGAAAGTGTCTCATCCTGTCTACAATCACAGGTTCCGTTTTTCTCCTTACTACTGGGAGGGTTGAAAAGTTTTTGAGATCTCAGGTTGTAAAGGACAAGATAGAGCACTCAGACCTTCGGTGGGGTAAACAATATTGCCCCAAGTTCTGAAGGCTCTACAATTCCTCAAAGGAGATACAAGCCACTAAAGAGAAATAGACAGCATGGTTCTATCACAGGCAACAGCGATCTGAATCTTAGCAGGGCTTGAAGCCCCTTACACTGTCCACAGTAACAAGTCCGCATTTTTTCCTTGCAATTCAGGGTGGGCTGACCAGTGTTAGGACGCTCAGGATGAAAACGACAAGATAGAGCACTGAGAATGTGGGGAACTTAAAACAAAATTGTTTTATGGCGCCAAGGTTCTGAATACTCTATACCTTCGAAAAAGAAAAGACCAGCCCCCGAAGAGAAATGGACAACATCATTCGGTTTCTAGCAACCCCTGTGTGCATCCTGGCATGGTTCAAAGCCCCTCTTGGTGTCACCATCCCCTGGACAATACTTTTTACTTGCAATTTTGAGAGAGCTGTGGAGGGTTTGGGAGCACAGGATGCAAAGAACAAGAGAGAGTTCTCAGAATTTGGAGAACATAAAGAAAATTGTTTTAATGTCTCCAAGTTCTGAGTGCTCTCCACTTTTCCCAAAAGCAACACAAGCTACTTAGGAGAAATAGAAAGCATTGTTCTTTCCCAATCAACTGTGCTCTGAATCTTAGCAGGGCTGAATGACCCTTGCTCTATCCACAGTAAACAGTCCAAACTTTATTTTTCCAATTCTGGGAGAAGTGACCAGTGTTAGGGAGCGCAGGTACAAACGATAAGATAGAGTACTCAGAATATGGGGACCCTAGAACAGTCTTAAGGCCTCCAGGGAAGGAGGGCTCTACACCTTCTCCAAGGAAGAGACACCCCTCCAAAAGAAATTCACAGCACCCATCTTTCACAAGAAGCTCTGCTCTGCATCCTAGCAATATGGAAAGTGCCTCATTCTGTCAAAAATAACAGGTGAAATTTTTTTCCTTTTACTTCTGAGAGAGGTCAAAATTGTTTAGGAACTCAGGATGCAAAGAATAAGATAGAGCCGGGCACTGGTGGCTCACCCCTGTAATCCTTTCTACTCAGGAGCCTGAGATCTGAGGAACACCGTTGCAAACCAGCCCAGGGAGGAGAGAAGGTGAGATACCTATCTCCAATAAACCAGCAGAAAACCGGAAGTGGCGCTGTCGCTCAAGTGGTAGAAGGCTCGCCTTGATTTAAAGAGCTGAGGGACAACACCCAGGCCCAGATTTCAAGCCCCACGACCCACAAAAAAAAAAAAAAAAGAAAGAAAGAAAGGAAAAACTATACAGAGCACTCAGAACCTCAGCGATTTAAAACATTATTGTTTGACGGCGACTAGGTTCTAAATGCTCTACACATTCCCCAACGGAAAGACAGGGCAGTCAGGAGAGTTAGACAGCATTGGTCTATTCCACGCATCTTTGGTCTGAATCCTAGCAGGGCTTAAACCTCCTCACACTGTCCCTATTAACCAGTCCCAATTTTTTCTTTGCAATTCTGGGATTGCTGTGCAGTGTTAGGGAGCTCAGGATGAAAACGACAAGATAGAGCCCTGAGAACTTGGGTACCTTAATATAGAACTGTTTTTGGCGCCTCATTTGTGAATACTCTCCACCTTCCATAATGAAGAGACAAGCCACCAAAGAGAAATAGACAGCATATTTCGGTCTCTAGTAGCTCCTATGTGCATCCTGGCTTGGTTCACAGGCCCTCTCTGTATCACCAGCCATAGGTCAAAAGTTTACTTTGAAATATTTGGGAGAGCTGAGGAGGTTTTGGGAGCACAGGATGCAAATAACAAGAAAGAGCACTCAAAACGTGGGGACCTTAAAACAATTGTTTAAAGGTCCCCACGTTTTGAATGCTCTACACCTTCCCCAAAGGAGAGAAAAGCCGCTAAATAGAAATAGACTGTATTTTTCTCACCCAGGCAACTCTGGTCTTCATCCATCAGGGCTTAATGCCACTCCCACTCTCCACAGAGCCCTGTCCAATTTGTTTCATCCAATTCTGGGAGAGCTGATCTGTGTTAGTCTACTCAGGATGCAAACGACATGATAGAGCACTCCGAAATTGGTGACCTTAAAACAGTTTTAAAGTCCCAAAGTGAGGATGCTCTACTCCTTCCCCAAAGGAGAGACAAGCCTCCAAAGATATATCGACAGCACTGACCTTTCTCTCTATGCCCTAATCTACATCCTGTTCCATATACTGTCAACAATAACAGGTCCAATTATATTCCTTGCAATTCTGGCAGAGCTGAAAAGTGTTTGGAAGCACAGGATGCAAACGACAAGATAGAGCAACTCAGAAATTCGACGCCTTAAAACAAAATTGTTTTTCAGGGCTCAAATTCTCAATGATCTACATTTTCCCCAAAGGAGAGGTAAGCCTCTAAATAAAAGTAGACCGCATCTTTCTTACCCAGGTTTCTCAGGTGTGCAACCTATCTTGGCTGAAAGCAACTTATACTGTCCATCCACAGGAACCAGTCCAATTTTGTCTTCCAATTCTGGGAGAACTGACCAGTGTTAGCGAGTTCATGCTGAACGAAAGTTTGAGTAAAGCAGAGAAAGTCAGATAAGGTGATGTTAATGAAATGAACCCTAAGATATGTATTCGGATGATTTTTATTTGCTTTCAAGCGATTGTTTATGACACATTCATAAGATCATATCTTTTTTAATTTGTAAGTCCCTCCCCATTGTATAACAACTGCTTTCACTGTATTTCATGTCGGTATAATTTGTGGAGGGGAAGGGGAAAAACAATTCGTTTAAATAGGGATACAGTTGGACCCATAGCGAAAATGCAATGTACAAGTCCAAAACGAACTTTACAACTTTGGTTTGTGTGTGGTGGAGGGTATGGGAGAGGGGAGGACTCTGGGGGAGGGCAGTCTGAGGATGGGAAAAGATGGGAATGGGAAACAAAGAGGACGTTACAATACTATATAAAAAATGTACACATTGGGGGTTCCGGGAAATGGCGGAGGAGTAGCTGGAATCTGAACAAGCTCTCGCATAGAAAGCAGTTTTAGATTTCCAGTGGATAGTCCTAAGCCAGAGAATCACACCAAGTGTGCCATTACAGGACAGAGAGTTAGACAAGAGAGGGAAAGCCAAGGCGAGAAGACACATCTGATTGCTTGCCAGCATCTGCCACGGCAAGCGGCGGCAGGGTCTTAGCGGAAACTGCAGTCGGCGCCATACCTCAGCGCTCACACAGAGAGTCCTGGACAAAGGAGCCAGACGCAGCGGGCGAGCGGATTCTACTCAACACCAGCAAGAACTGACAAGGAGCAGACATCTTCGTCCTGCAGTTTGCAGACCAGAGACGACCCAGGATCCAAGACTCGGCGTGAGTAGAAGCCCGACGTCCTCAATCCTTCTCAGGGAGCAGAAGAGGGAAGGCTACCCTTCCTCCCTCCCCCCCCAGCACCGGTGATCTCTATCTTGGATACCGACAAAGCTCGGAGGAGCTGCCAGCTCCAACTCAGGCCTTGGAATAAAATGAGTCATTTAGCAGGTCACAAGAACTTAACAGCGAAGCGACCTGCCAGACTCAGCTCCATCCAGGGAAAAGTCACCCAGCTCAGGTGCCAGCCATTGGAGTGGCTTTCCTCACTGGGTAACCAGAGCTAGAGGCTGCCCCACCCTCTAGCAGCCTCATCAATCAATAGAAAAACAGAAAGCCTGAGAATGGCTCCAGGCTGGGCTCTGTGAGTTTTTTCACAAAATAGCCCCAGGGAAAAGCTACTGATTGTTGAAAGGCCTCAATTCTACCCAGAACCTAGCCTCACCACTGCATCCCCCTCTTTTGTGATTCTCAAAGCAGATCACCCTCCCATTAAACTAATCTGGGAGGGGGATCTCAAAATCTTGGGAAAAGCAGAGCATTTTTCTGCCTGTTCAAACAAACTGACTTAAGAAACCAATCAAGCCACAGGACCTCAAGCTGACCAGAGACTCCAACAAGAGTCTGGTTACAGACAAAATGGAGATACAGGATTCTTCCCACCACTCCCAAAATAATCAAAAAAAAAAATCAAAGAACTTTTTTTTTCTTTTCCTTCTACTTCTTTTCTTTTTTTTTTCTTTCTTTTTGTTTTATGGTACCTTATATATATAAATTATTTTTCCTTTTCTAAAAATTTTATTAATTTTTAACTTTTTGCCTTTTTTGAAAAAATAATTGTTTTCCAGTAACTTTTTTTTCCTCTTCTAATTTTTATTTTAGGAATACGTGAATGTGTGTTTTCCTTTCTTTTTTGTCTTCTTTCTCTTTTTCTTTCTTTTTTAACTATCTTTTTGTTTTTTGTCTAGCTCTACTGAACTTCTGATCTTTTTTTCTCCCTTTCTTATCTTTTTCACCTTTTCCTCTCTTATGATCTTCTTTATGTGACTTAACTCTTGTCCTGCACATCCTCAGATAAACCCGCAATTAACTAGTAGACCTTATCCCCCATTGTGTACACACTTAATCCACAAATTTATTACTCAATTCAAAACCTCTGAGACTTAAATTCCTTAATAGCAGTACAACCTCTTTATACCTATATAATATTTTAAGCATTTTTTTAAATTTTTCACTTCTCCTCTATGTCCCTTCCCTTCTCTTAATATACTCATATTCCTCTCTAAATAGATGGTCTTTTAATCTCCATAATAATATTAATTTTTACGTTTCTATTTTTTTCTGGTCTCTTTTCATTTCCCTTTCTTTTTCTTCTTTTTCTCTCTCTCTATACTTGCATCCTACCTAACCTATTTCCTGCATTGGGATTAGGACATAGTTAACTCTCCCTGTGCCTGCCCACACCAATCTATGCCTATTTTTTACCCACATCTCTCCCTAACCCTAATAATTTCTGGTTTTCCAAATTCTTCTCTGTGGTTCGAAGCGCATTAACATATAGTTGTTTGATGTTGAATAGATGTATCTGTTGAACTAGATTGTATCTGTAGACTATTGACTGTACATATGCAAACTTTGATTGATGGTTGCCTTAAGATAGTGTTCTAGCACAAAACTGGTGCTATTTTCATCTCAAATGGGCAGAGTAAGCCGGAAAATCACAAGAAAAATGGCAAATCTGGATATCTCAATTCCCAATCTTGATAATCAGGGGACAGAACAGATAATGAATAATCCAGAGGAGAGTTCCCAAATAGCTCTACAAACACTGCTGGCAAACATGATAAATGAAAAGTTTGACAAATTACGAAGGACTCTGTATGAGCGTGAAAAGGAGAGAGAGGAGGCATCCCAAAAGCTTATACAGGAATATCATAAGCATGAGGAAGCTACTCAAAAACTGATACAGGATTTGCATGAACAGCTTGAGAATACTCAAAGAGAAAGGGAGGAATGGCGTGAGCAGGCTGAGAACACTCAAGAGAACTGCAGGAATCCCAGGAATGGGAGGAAAAAGAACTACAGGAACCCCACAAACGGGAGGATGTTAATCAAAGAGTAATACAGGAATTGAGAGAACAGGTAGAGAATACACAAAGATCACTAAAGGCATTCATGGAATCCATTAACAAAGAACTGAAGGAAGTCAGGGAGACCACAAAGGGAATGCTGAATGGAACCCAACAGAAGGAATGGGAGTCCAAAGAAACCATAACCAATCAACTAAGTGATTTGAGAACAAACAATGAACACCAAATTAAGGAAGTAAAGAAATTCATACAAGACCTAAAACAGAGCTTCAACAAAGAACTTGAAGCCATCAAAGCTGACCAATTAGAAGGAAAAAAGATAAAAAAACAAAGTAGAGTGTCTTGACAGCAGGTTAGACCATGCAGAAGACCAAATCTCAGGGATTGAAGACAGGCTAGATATTATAGAGAAAGAACATACAAGCATCCAAGACAAGTCCAAGAAATATGATAGATCTATCCAACACTTGGAAGACACCATCAGAAGACCTAATCTAAGGATAATGGATGTAGAGGAGCACCTAGAAACAGAAGTTAATGGTCTAGGAAATTTGTTTAACAGGATCCTCTCAGAGAACTTCCCAAACATACAAAAAGATAGGCCTATTCAGATACAAGAAGCCTTTAGAACCCCAAATAGACCAGACCAGAATAGGACATCCCACCGTCACATTATAATCCACACAGGATCAACTCAGACCAAGGAAAAGATCCTTAACGCTGTCAAGGAGAAAAGGGTAATCATCTATAAAGGAAAACCAATTACAATCACCTCAGATTTCTCAGCAGAGACAATCAAAGCAAGAAGAGCCTGGAATGATGTATGCCATGCCCTAAAAACAAACAACTATCAAACAAGAGTACTGTACCCTGCTAAACTCTCCTTCATAACTGAAGGCCAAATAAAAACCTTCATAGCAAAGAAAAATTGAAACAATACATCTCCACAAAACCAGCCCTACAAAAGATTCTTAAAGATGTCCTACACATAGAAAACCAACAAGACCGCAATAAAGGCCAAGAAACTGCACCCAAACTGAGAATCCAAGAACCATAGGAAGAACCCAGTTTTTGCAGCCCCCAAGAAGGTGGATAACATGGCAGGAACTCCCAAATACCTCTCAGTCCTATCTCTTAACATTAACGGACTGAACTCTCCAATTAAGGGACATAGACTGTCTAGTTGGATTAAAAAACAAGAACCATCTATCTGCTGCCTGCAGGAGTCACATCTTGCCCGTAAAAACAAACACATTTTGAATGTTAAAGGCTGGAACAAAATCTACCAAGCAAACGGCCCCCATAAACAGGCGGGAGTTGCAATCCTAATATCAGATAAAATTGACTGCAAATAAAAATTTGTGAGAAGAGATAAAGAAGGTCGCTACATACTAATTAAAGGATCTCTCCTTCAGGAGGATATTACAATTCTAAATATCTATTCTCCAAACAACGTAGCACCCAAATTTATCAAAGAAACACTACTTTCCCTCAAATCTCATATAGATGCAAAGACATTAATTGTTGGGGATTTTAACACACCACTCTCCCCACTAGATAGATCAACTTGGCAAAAACTCAACAGAGAAACCGCAGATCTAAACAGCTGCATAGATCAAATAGACTTAACAGACATCTACCGAACATTTCACCCAGCAGCATCAGAATACACGTTCTTCTCAGCAGCACATGGAAAGTTTTCTAAAATAGACCACATTTTAGGCCACAAAGCAAACTTGTCTAAATTCAGAAACATTGAAGTTATACCTTGCATCCTCTCTGACCACAAGGGAATAAAATTAGAACTCAACACCAAAAGCCACCAAAGAAAGTCCGGCATCACATGGAGGCTGAACAACACACTGCTGAATCATGAGTGGGTCATGGAAGAGATTAGAAAGGAAATTCAAATGTTCATGCTATTCAACAAAAATGAACACACAAATTATCAGCTCCTCTGGGACACAGCAAAGGCAGGACTCAGAGGCAAGTTCATTGGAGAGATCTGAAAACTCAGAGATGAGAATGGAAACATCACCACGGAAACAACCAAGATTCAGAACATTATAAGGGAATACTTCTCAAAACTTTATGCTAATAAGTTTGAGAACTTGACAGAAATGGACCTTTTCCTAGCAAATATTGACATGCCAAAACTAAACCAAGATGAGTTAAACTATCTTAACAGGCCCATATCAAGCACTGAAATAGAAACAGCAATAAGAGACCTCCCAGCTAAGAAAAGTCCAGGACCAGATGGTTTTACAGCGGAATTTTACAAGACCTTCAAAGCAGAGCTCACACCAATTCTCCTCCAACTCTTCAATGAAATTGAAAGAGAAAGCTCACTACCAAACTCATTGTATGAAGCTATCACAACCCTCATCCCAAAACCAGGCAGGAACTCATCAAAGAAAGAGAACTAGAGACCCATTTCTTTGATGAATATTGATGCAAAACTTCTCAACAAAATTTTGGCCAATCGACTTCAACAATTCATCCAAAAAATCATACACCACGAACAAACAGGATTCATTTCAGGGATGCAAAGCTGGTTCAATATACGCAAATCAATTAATATTATTCATCACATCAACAGGAGCAAGAATAAGAACCACATGGTTATCTCAATAGACGCAGAAAAAGCATCCGACAAGATCCAACACCCATTTATGATGAAGGTTTTGGAAAAATTAGGAATCCATGGAACATTCCTCAATACAATAAAGGCTGTATATGACAAACCTACAGCCAGCATTATACTCAATGGTGAAAAACTAAAGCCATTTCCTCTTAACTCAGGAACAAGACAAGGATGCCCAATCTCTCCACTTCTCTTCAATCTAGTATTAGAATGCCTAGCTACAGCAATAAGACAAGATGCAGACATAAAGGGGATCCAAATATGGAAAGAAGAAATAAAACTCTCCCTCTTTGCAGATGACATGATCTTGTATTTAAAGAATCCCATAGACCCCATTTCCAAATTACTCAAGCTGATTCAAAACTTTGGCAAAGAAGCAGGTTATAAAATTAACCCCCAAACATCAATGGCTTTTCTGTATGCCAACAATGAGAAAAGTGTGGCTGAAATTAGGAAAGCAATCCCATTTGTAATAGCCCCACAAAAAATAAAATACCTAGGAATTAACTTAACTAAAGAAGTGAAGGACCTCTATGATGAAAACTTTAAAATCTTGAAAAAGGAAAACAACACAGAACTTAAAAAATGGCAAAACCTCCCAAGCTCCTGGATTGGAAAGATTAACATCGTGAAAATGGCAATACTTCCCAAGGCTATCTACAAATTCAACGCAATACCTATCGAAATTCCACCCTCATTCTTCAAGGAAATAGAAGAGGCAATCCAAAAATTCATATGGAACAATAAAAGACCCCGAATAGCAAAAACGCTCCTCAACGGAAAGAACAGTGCTGGAGGAATATCAATACCAAATTTCAAACTCTACTATAAAACCATAGTAATCAAAACAGCGTGGAATTGGCATAAGAACAGACCTCAGGACCAATGGAATAGAACTGAAAACCCAGAAATGAACCTACAGACCTATAGCCATCTAATCTTTGATAAGGGAGCTAAAACAATACAATGGAAGAAAGACAGCCTCTTCAGTAAATGGTGCTGGCAAAATTGGTTAACTACATGCTGAAACTAACAATTTAATGACACATCTAAACCTCCTTGAAAAAGAGCAGCAAGATAAACCACAACCCAATAGACGGAAAGAAATAATCAAAATTATATCAGAAATAAATGAATTAGAATCCAAAAAAACTATAGAAAGAATCAACAAAACAAAGAGTTGGTTCTTCGAAAAACTTAACAAAATTGAGAGACCCTTAGCAAATCTTTTCAGAAAAGGAAGAGAACACACCCAAATTAATAAACTCAGAGATGAGAATGGAAACATCACCACAGAAACAACCAAGATTCAGAACATTATAAGGGAATACTTCTCAAAACTTTATGCTAATAAGTTTGAGAACTTGACAGAAATGGACCTTTTCCTAGCAAATAATGACATGCCAAAACTAAACCAAGATGAGTTAAACAATCTTAACAGGCCCATATCAAGCACTGAAATAGAAACAGCAATAAGAGACCTCCCAGCTAAGAAAAGTCCAGGACCAGATGGTTTTACAGCGGAATTTTACAAGGCCTTTAAAGCAGAGCTCACACCAATACTCCTCCAACTCTTCAATGAAATTGAAAGAGAAAGCTCACTACCGAACACATTGTATGAAGCTATCACAACCCTCATCCCAAAACCAGGCAGGAACTCATCAAAGAAAGAGAACTAGAGACCCATTTCTTTGATGAATATTGATGCAAAACTTCTCAACAAAATTTTGGCCAATCGACTTCAACAATTCATCCAAAAAATCATACACCACGAACAAACAGGATTCATTTCAGGGATGCAAAGCTGGTTCAATATACGCAAAGCAATTAATATTATTCATCACATCAACAGGAGCAAGAATAAGAATCACACGGTTATCTCAATAGATGCAGAAAAAGCATTCGACAAGATCCAACACCCCTTCATGATGAAGGTTTTGGAAAAATTAGGAATCCATGGAACATTCCTCAATACAATAAAGGCTGTATATGACAAACCTACAGCCAGCATTATACTCAATGGTGAAAAACTAAAGCCATTTCCTCTTAACTTAGGAACAAGACAAGGATGTCCGCTCTCTCCACTTCTCTTCAATCTAGTATTAGAATGCCTAGCTACAGCAATTAGACAAGATGCAGACATAAAGGGGATCCAAATATGGAAAGAAGAAATAAAACTCTCCCTCTTTGCAGATGACATGATCTTGTATTTAAAGAATCCCATAGACTCCACTCCCAAATTACTCAAGCTGATTCAAAACTTTGGCAAAGTAGCAGGTTATAAAATTAACCCCCAAAAATCAATGGCTTTTCTGTATGTCAACAATGAGAAAAGTGTGGCTGGAATTAGGAAAGCAACTCCATTTGCAATAGCCCCACAAAAATTAAAATACCTAGGAATTAACTTAACTAAAGAAGTGAAGGACCTCTATGATGAAAACTTTAAAATCTTGAAAAAGGAAATCAACACAGAACTAAAAAAAATGGCAAAGCCTTCCATGCTCCTGGATTGGAAAGATTAACATCGTGAAAATGGCAATACTTCCCAAGGCTATCTACAAATTCAACGCAATACCTATCAAAATTCCAACCTCATTCTTCAAGGAAATAGAAGAGGCAATCCATAAATTCATATATAACAATAAAAGACCCCGAATAGAAAAAACACTCCTCAATGGAAAGAACACTGCAGGAGGAATATCAATACCAAATTTCAAACTCTACTATAAAGCCATAGTAATCAAAACAGCTTGGTATTGGCATAAGAACAGACCTCAGGACCAATGGAATAGAATTGAAAACCCAGAAATGAACCTACAGACCTATAGCCATCTAATCTTTGATAAGGGAGCTAAAACAATAGAATGGAAGAAAGACAGCCTCTTCAGTAAATGGTGCTGTCAAAATTGGTTAACTACATGTAGAAAATTAAAGCTAGATCATTATATATCACTCTGCACCAGAATCAATTCCAAATGGATCAAAGACCTTGAACTCAAAGCAGACACTCTGAAAACATTACAGGATGGAATAGGAGAAACCCTAGGTCTCCTTGGCTCAGGCCGAAATTTTTTGAATAGAGACCCAGAAACACAACAAATCTAAGAAAGGTTGGACAAATGGGATTGCATAAAGTTGCAGAGCTTCTGCAGGGCGAATGACATAGCTAGCAAGATCAATAGAAAGCCCACGGATTGGGAGAAGATCTTTACTAGCCATACAACGGACAAGGGTCTCATATCTAAAATATTCTTGGAACTCAAAAAATTAAACCCCCCAACAACAAATCCTCAAAGAAACAACTGCCCAATAAATAAGTGGGCAAAAGACTTAAAGAGAAACTTCTCTGAAGAAGAAAGAAGGATGGCCAATAGACACATGAAGAAATGTTCAACATCCCTAGCCATAAAAGAACTGCAAATCAAAACAACGTTGAGATATCACCTCACCCCAGTTAGAACCGCAAAAATCAAGAAGTCTAACAACAACAGATGCTGGAGGGGATGTGGACAGAAAGGAACCTTACTTCATTGTGGTTGGGAATGTAAACTTGTTCAACCACTTTGGAAAGCAGTATGGAGGTTCCTCAAAAGACTTCACATAGAACTCCCCTATGACCCAGCAATCCCACTTTTGAGCATTTACCCAAATGTTTACAAACAAGACCACACTAAAACTACCAGCACAACAATGTTTATTGCAGCATTATTTACCATAGCTAAGACATGGAACCAACCCAGATGCCCCTCAGTAGATGAATGGATCAAGAAAATGTGGTATATATACACAATGGAATTCTATGCCTCCATCAGAAAGAATGACATTGCCCCATTTGTTAGGAAATGGGAAAACTTGGAAAAAAATTATATTAACTGAAGTAAGCCAGGCCCAAAGAAACATAGTTCCCATGGTTTCCCTTATTTGCAATATCTAGTATATGTATGAGTCAAGCGGAAAAGGTCAGATAATGTGAGGTCAGGAAAATGAACCCTTAGATATGTATTTTAATGTTTTTTTCTTTCATGCATGTGTTTCTAACGCATTTATAAGATTATCTCTTTGTTGCTTTGTATGTCCCTCCCACACAGTATAACCCCTGCTTTCACTATATTTGATGTCACTATAACTTGTGGAGGAGATGGGGAAAAACCAGTTGTTTAAGGATACAGGTGGACCTGTTGCAACAATGAGAAGTACAAGTTGACATGTCCAAAACGATCTTTACAATGTTGGTGCGGGGGTGGGAGGGGAGGGCGATAAGGAGAAGGATTGGGATTGGGGGGCGGCTGGGAAGGGATGTGAAGGGTAAACCAAAGGAAGAGGCTGCAATGCTTGGTAAGAAATGTACGCATTATCCTGCCCATGTAATTGTACCCCCTCTGTACAGTATGTTCACAAATAAAATTAAATTAAATTAAAGAAAAAGAATACGTGCCTTGAGCAAAAGAAGCTCAGGGACAGCTCCTAGGCTCTGAGTTTAAACCCCAGGAATAGTATACAAAAAACTCCCATCTGTATGCTCAAGGCCCTGGGTTCAAATTCATAGAATTACATGGAAGAAAACAAATCTTCAATCTTAAATTGAAATAGAAGCAAGAATATAATTATTATTTGATTTTCATTTTAAAAAGTCAGAAAGCAAATATTCAAATGGAATATCCCTTTCTCAGAAGCTTTGATGCGCAAGTAAAAATAAAAGCTGAAAATAACTTCTTCAATTTCTTTTTCAGTTTGTGTTTGAAAACCAAGAGGAGTAAATGTGATTTACCTAAACTGCTTTACTTAAGGAGAAAAATAGAATGAAACAGCTGTTAAGGAAACATTTTCCTTATTAAGTAGATCCTCTCTTCACCATAGTTAAGTACATCTAAAAATAAAATGTTTGACTTTGTTTCACAGTGCTTGCCTGACAGGTCTGAAGACCTAAAGTGAGGTCTTTCTGCTGATATAATTCCATGTACACCAGGCACATTTTGTTGCTTGGGCTTCTTCCTAAGTAAGACAGAAATGGTGTACAGAAACTATGGTGACTGGGTCATGCAGATGACACAGCTCAGTTCTTCCTGAAAGACTTATATGATGTCAGAGTCTACATTTCCAAGGACTAAATATTTGAAGTGAGTCCTCCACTCTGAAATACAATCAGACAATGTGGCTCAAGTTGTGACCCAATAGTAATATTCTATCTTAATGAGTGTAGATTACAAAACAGAGAATTGTGAAAACTGGTCTCAGAGATTCTGAGACTACTGTTAACATTATAGGATGTGTACCATCTCCATTAGCTCTGTGGAAGTGTGATATTCAGT
The DNA here is from genome assembly GCF_019054845.1 of Dipodomys spectabilis. Taxonomy (NCBI): domain Eukaryota; kingdom Metazoa; phylum Chordata; class Mammalia; order Rodentia; family Heteromyidae; genus Dipodomys; species Dipodomys spectabilis. The sequence goes on along the minus strand of NW_024870972.1, from coordinate 6,172,281 downwards.
AGAAAATAGTGATATTGTAGTAATTTGACTCCATTTATAGCTACAGAGAGTGGGTACTCTATACTTTGAAAATTAATCTATCTCAATGTTTGCCTTTGATTTATAAAGTTGTGTGACTGTGCTTATCTTACTTTTTGGTTTACTCTTTCACAATCTACAACTCCACAACTATTTCTAAGTACAGCAAAGTTAATGGTTAAATTTTTCTTTTTAAATAGTTCAGACTCTATTAATATGACAACATTAATTTGTTGAGATTACCCTCTCTTCATTATCTATCTTCTGTAATCAAGCAAATCACAAATTACAACTAACAAGTGGATCTGTTTAATCTAAACTACTACTGCTAAGAATCTTTCATGTTGAAAACAAATATAATTACCATAATAAACACCATAAAACTGTAAAAAGAAAAAAAATGTACTCATTATCTTGCACATGTAATTGTAACCCTTCTGTACATTGTTTTCAAGAAAATAAATGAACAAATAAAGAACATAAATAAATTTAAAAACAAGAAAAGATGGAGCACTCAGAACATGGGGACCTTGAAACAGTTTTAAGGCCCCCAAGCAATGAGGGTTTACTCCTTCCCCAAAGGAGGGACACGCCTCCATAGAGAAATAATTGACAGCACCAATCTTCCCAAGAAGCTCTCGTCTGCATCCTAGCAAGACAGAAAGTGTCTCATTCGGTCTACAATCACAGGTTCCGTTTTTCTCCTTACCACTGGGAGGGTTGAAATGTTTTTGAGATCTCAGGTTGTAAACGACAAGATAGAGCACTCAGAACTTCGGTGAGGTAAACAATATTGCCCAAGTTCTGAAGGCTCTACAATTCCTCAAAGGAGATACAAGCCGCTAAGAAATAGACAGCATGGTTCTATCACAGGCAACAGCGGTCTGCATCCTAGCAGGGCTTGAGGCCCCTTACACTGTCCACAGTAACAAGTCGGAATTTTTTCCTTGCAATTCAGGGCGGGCTGAACAGTGTTAGGATGCTCAGGTGAAAACGACAAGATAGAGCACTGAGAATGTGGGGAACTTAAAACAAAATTGTTTTATGGCGCCAAGGTTCTGAATGCTCTATAACTTCGAAAATGAAAAGGCCAGCCCCCGAAGAGAAATAGACAACATCATTCGGTTTCTAGCAGCCCCTGTGTGCATCCTGGCATGGTTCAAAGCCCCTCTTGGTGTCACCATCCCCTGGACAATCCTTTTTACTTGCAATTGTGAGAGATCTATGGAGGGTTTGGGAGCACAGGATGCAAACAACAAGAGAGAGTTCTCAGAATTTGGAGAACATAAAGAAAATTGTTTTAAGGTCTCCAAGTTCTGAGTGCTGTCAACTTTTCCCAAAAGCAAGACAAGACACTTAGGAGAAATAGAAAGCATTGTTCTGTCCCAGTCAACTGTGCTCTGAATCTTGGCAGGGCTTAATGAACTTTGCACTATCCACAGTAAACAGTCCAAACTTTGTTCTTCCAATTCTGGGAGAAGTGACCAGTGTTAGGGAGCGCAGGTACAAACGATAAGTTCGAGTACTCAGAATATGGTGACCCTAGAACTGTCTTAAGGCCTCCAGGGAAGGAGGGCTCTACACCTTCCCCAAGGAAGAGACACCCCCCCAAGAGAAATTCACAGCACCCATCTTTCCCAAGAAGCTCTGCTCTGCGTCCTAGAAATATTGAAAGTGCCTCATTCTGTCTACAATAACAGGTGAATTTTTTTTTCCTTTTAATTCTGAGAGAGGTCACAAGTATTTAGGAACTCATGATGCAAAGAATAAGAGAGAGCCAGGCACTGGTGGCTCACGCCTGTAATCCTATCTAGTCAGGAGCCTGAGATCTGAGGAACACCGTTGCAAACCAGCCCGGGCAACAGAGAAGGTGAGACACCTATCTCCAATAAACCACCAGAAAACCGAAAGTGGCGATGTAGCTCAAGTGGTAGAGCGTTCGCCTTGAGTTTAAGAGTTGAGGGACAACGCCCAGCCTAGAGTTCACGCCCCACGACCGACAAAAAAAAAAAAAAAGAAAAAGTTATATAGAGCACTCAGAACCTCGGCGGTTTAAAACATTATTGTTTGACGGTGACCAGGTTCTAAATGCTCTACACATTCCGCTACGGAAAGTCAGGGCAGTAAGGAGAGTTAGACAGCATTGGTCTATCCCAGGCATCTTCAGTCTGCATCCTAGCTGGGCTTAAACCTCCTCACAGTGTCCCCATTAACCAGTCCCAATTTTTCCTTGAAATTCTGGGATTGCTGAGCAGTGTAAGGGAGCTCAGGATGAAAACGACAAGATAGAGCCCTGAGAACTTGGGTACCTTAAAAGAGAACTGTTTTTTGGCGCCTCAGTTGTGAATATTCTCCCCCTTCAATAATGAAGAGACAAGCCACCAAAGAGAAATAGACAGCATATTTCGGTCTCTACTAGCTCCTATGTGCATCCAGGCTTTGTTCACAGCCCCTCTCTTTATCACCAGCCATATGTCAAAAGATTTCTTTGAAATATTTGGAAGAGCTGAGGAGATTTTGGGAGCACAGGATGCAAATAACAAGAAAGAGCACTCACAACTTGGGGACCTTAAAACAATTGCTTTTAAGGTTTTAAGTCCCCAAGTTTTGAGTGCTCTACACCGTCCCCAAAAGAGAGAAAAGCCGCTAAATAGAAATAGACTGCATTTTTCTCGCCCCGGCAACTCTGGTCTGCATCCAACTGGGCTTAATGCCCCTAACACTGTCCACAGAGCCCAGTCAAATTTGTTTCATCCCATTCTGGGATAGCTGATCTGTTTTAGTCAGCTCAGGATGCAAACGACATGATAGAGCACACCGAAATTGGTGACCTTGATACAGTTTTAAGGTCCCAAAGTGAGGATGCTCTACTCCTTCCCCAATGAAGAGACAAGCCTCCAAAGATATATGGACAGCACCGACCTTTCCCACTAAGTCCTAATCTACATCCTGTTCCATATACTGTCAACAATACCAGGTCCAATTTTATTCCTTGCAATTCTGGGAGAGCTGAAAAGTGATTGAAAACACAGGATGCAAACGACAAGATAGAGCAACACAGAAATTCGACGCCTTAAAACAAAATTGTTTTTCAGGGCTCAAATCCTCAATGATCTACATCTTCCCCAAAGGAGGGATAAGCCTCTAAATCCAAGTAGACCACATCTTTCTAACCCAGGTTTCTCCGGTTTGCATCCTAGCTTGGCTGATAACCACTTATACTGTACATCCACAGGAACCAGTCCAATTTTGTCTTCCAATTATGGGAGAGCTGACCAGTGTTAGTGAGTTCAGCATGCAAACGAAAGTTTGAGTAAAGCAGAGAAAGTCAGACAAGGTGATGTTAATGAAATGCACCTTAAGATATATGTTCGAATGTTTTTTATTTGCTTTCAAGCAATTGTTTATGATACATTCATGAGATCATTTCTTTTTTACTTTGTATAACAACTGCTTTCACTGTATTTCATGTCGGTATAATTTGTGGAGGGGAAGGAGAAAAACAATTCGTTTAAAGAGGGATAAAGGTGGACCCATAGCAAAAATGCGATATACCAGTCGTTATGTCCAAAATGAACTTTACAACTTGGGTGTGTGAATGGTGGGGGGTATGGGAGAGGGGAGGACTGTGGGGGAGGGCAGGAGGAGGATGGGAAAAGATGGGAATTGGAAACAAAGAGGACGTTACAACACATTATAAAAAATGTACTAATTTTCTTGCACACGTAATTGTATCCCCACTGTACATTTTTAACAAAAAAAATAAATGAACAAATAAATAAATAAATAAATTTAAAAACAAGAAAAGATGGAGCACTCAGAACATGGGGACCTTGAAACAGTTTTGAGGACCCCAAGCAATGTGGGTTTACTCCTTCCACAAAGGAGGGACACGCCTCCATAGAGCAATTGACAGCACCAATCTTCCCAAGAAGCTCTGGTCTGCATCCTAGCAAGACAGAAAGTGTCTCATCCTGTCTACAATCACAGTTTCCGTTTTTCTCCTTACCACTGTGAGGGTTGAAAAGTTTTTGAGATCTCAGGTTGTAAACGACAAGATACAGCACTCAGACCTTCAGTGAGGTAAACAATATTGCCCAAGTTCTGAAGGCTCTACAATTCCTCAAAGGAGATACAAGCCACTAAATAGAAATAGACAGCATGGTTCTATCACAGGCAACAGCGGTCTGCATCCTAGCATGGCTTGAAGCCCCTTACACTGTCCACAGTAACAAGTCCATATTTTTTCCTCACAATTCATGGTGGGCTGAGCAGTGTTAGGATGCTCAGGATGAAAACGACAAGATAAAGCACTGAGAATGTGGGGAACTTAAAACAAAATTGTCTTAGAGCGCCAAGGTTCTGAATGATCTATACCTTCGAAAAAGAAAAGACCAGCCCCCAAAGAGAAATAGAACAACATCGTTCAGTTTCTAGCAGCCCCTGTGTGCATCCTGACATGGTTCAAAGCCCCTCTTGGTGTCTCCATCCCCAGGACAATCCTTTTTACTTGCAATTTTGAGAGAGCTGTGGAAGGTTTGGGAGCACAGGATGCAAACAACAAGAGAGAGTTCTCAGAATTTGGAGAACATAAAGAAAATTGTTTTAAGGTCTCCACATTCTGAGTGCTCTCAACTTTTCCCAAAAGCAAGACCAGCCACTTAGGAGAAATAGAAAGCATTGTTCTGTCCCAGTCAACTGTGCTCTGAATCTTAGCAGGGCTTAATGACCCTTGCACTATCCACAGTAAACAGTCCAAACTTTGTTCTTCCAATTCTGGGAGAAGTGACCAGTGTTAGGGAGCGCAGGTACAAACTGTAAGACAGAGTACTCAGAATATGGGGACCCTAGAACAGTCTTAAGGCCCCCAGGGAAGGAGGGCTCTACACCTTCCCCAAGGAAGAGACACCCCTACAAAGAGAAATTCACAGCACCCAGCTTTCATAAGAAGCTATGCTCTGCATCCTAGCAATATTGAAAATGCCTTATTCTGTCTACTATAACAGGTGAAATGTTTTTTCCTTTTAATTCTGAGAGAGGTCAAAATGTTTAGGAACTCAGCATGCAAAGACTAAGATAGAATCGGGCACTGTTGGCTCACGGCTGTAATCCTATCTACACAGGAGCCTGAGATCTGAGGAATACGGTTGCAAGCCAGCCCGGGAAGCAGAGAAGGTGGGACACCTATCTCCAATAAACCACAAGAAAACCGGACGTGTCGCTGTAACTCAAGTTGTAGAGCGATCGCCTTGTGTTGAGGAGCTGAGGGACAACGCCCAGGCCCAGAGTTCAAGCCCCACGCCCAACAACAACAACAAAAAAAACTATATAGAGCACTCAGAACCTCGGCGATTTAAAACATTATTGTTTGACGGTGACCAGGTTCTAAATGCTCTACACATTCCCCAACGGAAAGAGAGGGAATTAAGGAGAGTTTGACAGCATCGGTCTATCCCAGGCATCTTCTGTCTGCATCCTAGCAGGGCTTAAACATCCTCACACTGTCCCCATTAACCAGCCCCAATTTTTTCCTTTCTATTCTGTGATTGCTGAGCAGTGTTAGGGAGCTCAGGATGAAAATGACAAGATAGAGCCCTGAGAACTTGGGTACCTTAAACAGAACTGTTTTTTGTCGCCTCAGTTGTGAATACTCTCCACCTTCCATAATGAAGAGACAAGCCACCATAAAGAAATTGACAACATATTTCGTTCTCTAGTAGCTCCTATATGCATCCTGGCTTGGTTCACAGGGCCTCTCTGTATCACCAGCCATAGGTCAAAAGATTTCTTTGAAATATTTGGGAGAGCTGTGGATGTTTTGGGAGCACAGGATGCAAATAACAAGAAAGAGCACTCAAAACTTGGGGACCTTAATTGTTTTAAGGTCCCCATGTTTTGAGTGCGCTACAGCTTCCCCAAAGGAGAGAAAAGTCGCTAAATAGAAATAGACTGCATTTTTCTCGCCCAGGCAACTCTGGTCTGCATCCAACATGGCTTAGTGTCCCTCACACTGTCCACAGAGCCCAGTCCAATTTGTTTCATCCCATTCTGGGAGAGCTGATCTGTTTTAGTCAGCTCAGGATTCAAACGACATGATAGAGCACACCGAAATTGGTGACCTTGATACAGTTTTAAGGTCCCAAAGTGAGGATGCTTTACTCCTGCCCCAATGGAGAGACAAGCCTTCACAGATATATGGACAGCACCGACCTTTCCCACTAAGTCCTAATCTATATCCTGTTCCATATACTGTCAACAATAACAGGTCCAATTATATTCCTTGCAATTCTGGGAGAGCTGAAAATTGATTGAAAGCACAGGATGCAAACGACAAGATAGAGCAACACAGAAATTCGTCGCCATAAAACAAAATTGTTTTTCAGGGCTGAAATTTTCAGTGATCTACATCTTCCCCAAAGGAGGGATAAGCCTCTAAATACAAGTAGAACGCATCTTATTAACCATTGTTTCTGCGGTCTGCATCCTAGCTTTGCTGAAAGCCACTTATACTGTCCATCCACAGGGAGCAGTCCTAATTTGTCTTCCAATTCTGGGAGAGCTGACCAGTGTTAGCAAGTTCAGCATGCAAACGAAAGTTTGAGTAAAGCAGAGAAAGTCAGATAAGGTGATGTTAATGAAATGAACCCTAAGATATGTATTCGAAAGTTTTTATTTGCTTTCAAGTGATTGTTTATGACACATTCATAAGATCATTTCTTTTTTACTTTGTAAGTCCCTCCCCCATTGTATAACAACTGCTTTTACTGTATTTCATATCGGTATAATTTGTGGAGGGGAAGGGGAAAAACAATTCTTTTAAATAGGGATACAGGTGGACCCATAGCAAAAATACAATGTACAAGTCGTTATGTCCAAAACGAACTTTACAACTTTGGTTTGTGAGTGGTGGGCGGTATGGGAGAGGGGAGGACTGTGTGGGTGGGCAGGAGGAGGATGGGAAAAGATGGGAATGGGAAACAAAGAGGACGTTACAATACTTTATAAAAAATGTACTCATTATCTTGCACATGTAATTGTAACCCATCTGTACATTGTTTTAAAAAAAGTAAATGAACAAATAAATAAATTAATTAATTTAAAAACAAGAAAAGATGGAGCACTCATAATATGGGGACCTTGAAAGAGTTTTAAGGCCCACCAATCAATGAGGGTTTACTACTTCCCCAAAGGAAGGACACTCCTCCATAGAGAAATTGAAAGCACCAATCTTCCCAAGAAGCTCTGGTCTGCATCCTAGCAAGACAGAAAGTGTTTCATCCTGTCTACAATCACATTTTCCGTTTTTCTCCTTACCACTGGGAGGGTTGAAAAGTTTTTGAGATCTCAGGTTATAAAGGACAAGATAGAGCACTCAGACCTTCGGTGAGGTAAACAATATTCCCCAAGTTCTGAAGGCTCTACAATTCCTCAAAGGAGATACAAGCCATTAAAGAGAAATAGACAGCATGGTTCTATCACAGGCAAGAGCGGTCTGCATCCTAGCAGCGCTTGAAGCCCCTTACGCTGTCCACAGTAACAAGTCCGAATTTTTTCCTTGCAATTCAGGGTGGGCTGACCAGTGTTAGGATGCTCAGAATGAAAACGACAAGATAGAGCACTGAGAATGTGGAGAATTTAAAACAAAATTGTTTTATGGCGCCAAGGTTCTGAATGCTCTATACCTTTGAAAAAGAAAAGACCAGCCCCCGAAGAGAAATAGACAACATCATTCGGTTTCTAGCAGCCCCTTTGTGCATCCTGGCATGGTTCAAAGCCCCTCTTGGTGTTACCATTCCCGGGAAAATCCTTTTTAGTTGCAATTTTGAGAGAGCTGTGGAGGGTTTGGGAGCAGAGGATGCAAACATCAAGAGAGAGTACTCAGTATTTGGAGACCATAAAGAAAATTGGTTTAAGGTCTCCAATTTCTGAGTGCTCTCAACTTTTTCCAAAAGCAAAACAAGCCACTTAGGAGAAACAGAAAGCATTGTTCTGTCCCAGTCAACTGTGCTCTGAATCTTAGCAGGGCTTAATGACCCTTGCACTATCCACAGTAAACAGTCCAAACTTTGTTCTTCCAATTCTGGGAGAAGTGACCAGTGTTAGGGAGCGCAGGTACAAATGATGAGACAGAGTACTCAGAATATGGGGACCCTAGAACAGTCTTATGGCCCCCAGGCAAGGAGGGGTCTACTCCTTCCCCAAGGAAGAGACACCCCTACAAAGAGAAATTCACAGCACCCAGCTTTCCCAAGAAGCTCTGCTCTGCATCCCAGCAATATTGAAAGTGCCTCATTCTGTCTACAATAACAGGTGAAAGGTTTTTTCCTTTTAATTCTGAGAGAGGTCAAAAGTGTTTAGGAACTAAGGGTGCAAAGAATAAGATGGAGCCAGGCACTGTTGGCTCACGCCTGTAATCCTATCTACTCAGGAGCCTGAGACCTGAGGAACACCGTTGCAAGCCACCCCGGGAAGCAGAGAAAGTGAGACACCGATCTCCAATAAATCACCAGAAAACCGGAAGTGGCGCTGTAGCTCAAGTGGTAGAGCGCTCGCCTTGAGTTGAAGAGCTGAGGGACAACGCCCAGGCCCAGAGTTAAAGTCCCACGACAGACAAAAAAAAACTATATAGAGCACTCAGAACCTCGGCGATTTAAATATTATTGTTTGACGGTGACCAGATTCTAAATGCTCTACACATTCCCCAACGGAAAGACAGGGCAGTAAGCAGAGTTAGACAGCATCGGTCTATCCCAGGCATCTTCGGTCAGCATCCTAGCAGGGCTTAAACCGCCTCACAATGTCCCCATTAACCAGTCCCAAGTTTTTCCTTGCAATTCTGGGATTGCAGAGCAGTGTTAGGGAACTCAGGATGAAAATGACAGGATAGAGCCCTGAGAACTTGGGTACCTCAAAACAGAACTGTTTTTGGCGCCTCCGTTGTGAATACTCTCCACCTTCCATAATGAAGAGACAAGTCACCAAAGAGAAATAGACAGCATATTTCGGTCTCTAGTAGCTCCTATGTGCATCCTGGCTTGGTTCACAGGCCCTCTCTGTATCACCAACCATAGGTCAAAAGATTTCATTGAAAGATTTGGGAGAGCTGAGGAGGTTTTGGGAGCACATGATGCAAATAACAAGAAAGAGCACTCAAAATGCTGACCTTAAAATAATTGCTCTAAGGTTCCCAAGTTTTGAGTGCTCTACTACAACTTTCCCAAAGGAGGTAAAAGACGCTAAATTGAAATAGACTGCATTTTTCTCGCCCAGGCAACTCTGGTTTGCATCCATCAGTGCTTAATGCCCCTCGCACTGTCCACAGTGCCCAGTCCAATTTGTTTCATCCAATTCTGGGAGAGCTGATCTGTGTTAGTCAGCTAAGGATGCAAATGACATGATAGAGTACTCCGAAATTGGTGACCTTAAAACAGTTTTAAGGTCCCAAAGTGAGGATGCTCTACCCCTTCCCCAATGGAGAGACAAGCCTCCAAAGATATATGGACAGCACCGACCTTTCTCACTAAGCCCTAATCTACATCCTGTTCCATGTGCTGTCAACAATAACAGTTCCAATTATATTCCTTGCAATTCTGGGAGAGCTGAAAATTGTTTGGAAGCACAGGATGCAAAGGACAAGATAGAGCAACACAGAAATTCGACCCCTTAAAACAAAATTGTTTTTCAGGGCTCAAATTCTCAATGATCTACATCTTCCCCAAAGGAGAGATAAGCCTCTAAATAAAAGTAGACCGCATCTTTCTAACGCAGGTTTCTCCGGTCTTCAACCTAGCTTGGCTTAAAACCACTTATACTGTACATCCAGAGGAACCAGTCCAATTTTGTCTTCCAATTCTGGGAGAGCTGACCAGTGTTAGCGAGTTCAGCATGCAAATGAAAGTTTGAGTAAACAGAGAAAGTCAGAGAAGGTGATCTTAATGACATGAACCCTAAGATATGTATTCGAATGTGTTTTATTTGCTTTCAAGCGATTGTATATGACACATTCATAAGATCATTTCTTTTTTACTTTGTAAGTCCCTCCCCCATTGTATAACAACTGCTTTTACTGTATTTCATGTCGGTATAATTTGTGGAGGGGAAGGGGAAAAACAATTCGATTAAATAGGGACACAGCTGGACCCATAGCAACAATGCGATGTAAAAGTCGTTATGTCCAAAACGAACTTTACAACTTTGGTTTGTGAGTGGTGGGGGGTATGGGAGAGGTGAGGACTGTGTGGGAGGGCAGGAGGAGGATGGGAAAATATGGGAATGGGAAACAAAGAGGACGTTACAATACTTTGTAAAAAATGTACTTGTTATCTTGCACATGTAATTGTAACCACTCTGTACATTGTTTTCAAAAAAAATAAATGAACAAATAAATAAATAAATACATTTAAAAACAAGAAAAGATGGAGCACTCAGAACATGGAGACCTTGAAACAGTTTTAAGGCCCCCATTCAATGAGGGTTTACTCCTTCATCAAACGAGGGACACGCCTCCATAGAGAAATTGACAGCACCAATCTTCCCAAGAAGCTCTGATCTGCATCCTAGCAAGGCAGAAAGTGTCTCATCCTGTCTACAATCACAGGTTCCGTTTTACTCCTTACCACTTTGAGGGTTTAAAAGTTTTTGAGATCTCAGGTTGTAAACGACAAGATAGAGCACTCAGACCTTCGGTGATGTAAAAATTATTGCCCAAGTTCTGAAGGCTCTACAATTCCTCAAAGGAGATACAAGTCACTAAAGAGTAATAGACAGCATGGTTCTATCACAGGCAACAGCGGTCTGCATCCTAGCAGGGCTTGAAGCCCCAGACACTGTCCACAGTAACAAGTACGAATTTTTTCCTTGCAATTTATTGTTAGGGTTCGGTTGAGGATGAGGGTAGTGGTGAGAGTGAGGGTTAGTGTTAGGATTAGGGTGAGGGTTAGGGTGAGCCTTAGGGTTAGGTTTAGGGTGAGGGTTAAGGTTAGTGTGAGATTTAGGGTTAGGGTTAGGGTGAGGTTAAGGGTCAGGGTGAGGGTAAGGGATTGTGTGAGGGTTAGTGTTAGGGTGAGGGATAGGCTGAGGAAAAGGTTTAGGGTGAGGGTGAGGGTTAGTGTGAGGGTGAGGTGAGGCTAAGGTTTAGGATTAGGGTTAGGGTTAGGGTGAGGGTTAGGGTTAGTGTTAGGATGAGGGTGAGGATGAGTGTGAGGGTTAGGGTTAGTGTTAAGTTTAGGCTTAGGGTGAGGTTTAGGGTGAGGGCTAGGGTGAGGGTCAGGGTTAGGATTAAGTATAGGGTGAGGATTAGGTTTAGGGTTAGGCTTAGGGTGAGTGTTAGGCTCAGGGGTAGGTTTAGGGTTAGGGTGAGGGTTAGGTTTAGGGTGAGGTTTAGGATTAGGTTTAGGTTTACGTTGAGGGTAAGTGTTAGGGTGAGGATTTGGGTGAGGGTGGGGGTTAGAATTTGCATTTGTGTTAGGGTTAGGCTGAGGGATAAGTTTAGGGTGCGTGTTAGGTTGAGGGTGAGTGTGAGGGTTAGTGTGAATTTTAGGGTTAGAGTGAGGGTTAGGTTTAAGTTTCGGGTTAGGGATAGGGTGAGGGTGAGGGTTAGTGTTAGGGTGAGTGCTAGTGTGAGGGTGAGTGTTAGGTTTATGGTTAGTGTGAGGGTTAGGGTTAAGGTGAGGGTTAGGTTTAGTGTGAGGGTTAGGGTTAGAGTTATGGTTAGGGGGAGGGTATGGTTTAGGGTGATGATGAGGGTGAGGGTTAGGGTTAGCGTGAGTGTTAGGGTGAGGTTATTGTTAGGGCTAGGTTTAGGTTTAGTGTGAGGGTGAGGTTAGGATGAGTTTTAGGTTCAGGGTTAGGGTTTGGTTTATGGTTAGGGTGAAGGAGAGGATTAAGGTTAGGGTTCGGTGAGGGTGTGGGTGAGGGTTAAGATTAGGGGTAGGGTTAGGTTTAGGCTGAGGGTGAGGGTGAGGGTGAGGGTGAGGTTGATGCATATGGTTGGGGTTAGGGTGAGGGTTAGGAGGAGGGCTAAGGGGAGGGTGAGTGTTAGGTTGAGGTTGAGGGTGAGGGTGAGGGTTTCAATTAGGTAAGGGTTAGGGTTATGGTTAGGGTGAGGATTAGGGTGAGGGTGAGGGTTAGGGTTAGAATGAGGGTTAGGGTTAGGGTTAGGGTGAGGGTTAGGATGAGGGTTTAGGTTAGGGTTAGGGTTAGGGTTAGGGTTAGGATTAGGTTTAGGGTGAGGGTTAGGGTGAGTGTGAGGGTTAGGGTTAGGGTTAGGGTTAAGGTGAGGGTTAGGGTGATGGGGAGGGTTACGGTTAGGGTGACGGTTAGGTTTAGTGTGAGTGTGAGGGTTAGGGTTAGGGTTAAGTTTAGGGTTAGAGTGAGGGTGAGGGTGAGGGTTAGGGTGAGGTTTAGGGTTAGGGTTAGGGTGAGGGTTAAGGTTAGTGTGAGGTTTAGGGATAGGGTTAGGATTAGGGTGAGGGTAAGGTTTAGGGTGAGGGTGAGGGTTTGTGTGAGGGTTAGTTTTAGGGTTAGGGATAGGGTGAGGAAAAGGATTAGGGTGAGGGTTAGGGTGAGGGTGAGGATTAGGGTGAGGGTGAGGTGTGGGTTAGGTTTGGGATTAGGGTTAGGGTTAGCTTTAGGGATAGGTTGACAGTTAGGGTGAGGGTTAGGGTTAGGGTTAGGGTTAGGGTGAGGTTTAGGGTTAGTTTAGGGTGAGGGTGAGTGTGAGTGTGAGGGTTAGGGTTAGGGTTAAGTTTAGGGTTAGGGTGAGGGTGAGGGTGAGGGGTAGGTTTAGGATTAGGATTAGGGTTAGGGTTAGGGTTAGGATTAGACTTAGGGTGAGGTTGAGGGTTAGGGTTAGGGTTAGGGTTAGGGTGAGGGTTAGGTTTTGTGTGAGGTTTAGGGTTACGGTTAGGGTGAGGGTGAGTGTTATGGTGAGGTTTAGATTTAGGTTTTGGATTAGAGTTAGGGTTAGGGTTAGGCTCAGGGTGAGGGTTAGGATGAGGGTGAGGGTGGGGGTTAGGGTAAGGGTTAGGTTGAGGGTTAGGGTTAGGGTTAGGTGAGGGATAGGGTTGGGATTAGTGTTAGGGTTCGATTGAGGGTGAGGGTTACAGTTAGGGTTAGGATGAGGGTTTGGATGAGGTTTAGGGTTAGGTTTATGGTGAAGGTTTGGGTTAGTGTGAGGTTTAGGGTTAGGGTTAGGGTTAGGGTGAGGTTAAGGGTTAGGGTGAGGGTGAGGGTTTGTGTGAGGGTTAGTGTTAGGGTTAAGGATAGGGTGAGGAAAAGGATTAGGGGAAGGGTTAGGGTGAGGGTGAGGGTTAGGGTGAGGGCGACGTGAGGTTTAGGTTTAATATTAGGGTTAGGGTAAGCGTTAGGGATAGGGAGTGGGTTAGGGTGAGGTTGAGGGTGAGCGTTAGGGTTATGGTTAGGGTTAGGGTTAGGATGAGGGTTTAGGGTGTGTGTAAGGGTTAGCGTTAGTGTTAGGTTAAGCTTACGGTGAGGGTTAGGGTGAGGGCTAGGGTGAGGGTCAGGGTTAGGATTAGTTATAGGGTGAGTTTAGGGTTAGGGTTAGGGTGAGGTTTAGGGTTAGGGTTAGGTTTACGGTGAGGATAAGGGTTAGGGTGAGGGTTTGGGTGAGGATGAGGGTTAGGGTTAGCATTAGGGTTGGGGTTAGGCTGAGGCTTAGGGTTAGGGTTAGTGTTAGGTTGAGGGTGAGTGTGAGGATTAGGGTCAATTTTAGGGTTAGAGTGAGGGTTAGGGATAGAGTTAGGGTTAGGGATAGGGTGAGGGTGAAGGTGAGGGTTAGTTTTAGGGTTAGTGTTAGTGTGAGGGTTAGGGTTAGGGATAGGGTTAGGGTGAGAGTAAGGGTTAGGGTGAGTGTTAGGGTGATGGTGAGGGTTAGGGTAAGGGTTAGGGTTAGTGTGAGGGTTAGGGTTAGGGTGAGGTTTAGTGTGACGGTTAGGGTTATTGTGAGGTTTAGGGTGAGGATGAGGTTTAGAGTTAGGGTTAGGGTGAGGGTTATGATTAGGATTAGGGTTAGGGTGAGGGTCAGGGTTAAGGTGGGGGTGAGAGTGAGGGTTAGTGTGGGGGTTAGGGTTAGTGTTAGGGTTGGGTTGAGGGTTAGGGTTAGTGTGAGGGTTAGGGTGAGGGTGAGGGTAAGGTTTAGAGTGAGGGTTAGAATGAGGGTGAGGTTTAGGGCTAGGGTTAGGGTTAGTGTGAAGTTTAGGGTGAGGGTTAGGGTTAGAGTTAGGGTTAGGTTTAGGGTGAAGGTTAGGGTGAGGGTGAAGGTTAGGGTTAGGGTGAGGGTTACGGTTAAGGTTAGGGTGAGGTTTAGGGTGAGGGGTAGGGTGAGCGTGAGGGTTAGGTTTAGTGTGAGGGTTAGGGTTAGAGTTAGGGTTAGGGGTAGGGTAAGATTTAGGGTGATGGTGAGGGTGAGGGTTATGGTTAGGGTTAGCGTGAGTGTTAGGGTGAGTGATAGGGTGAGGGTTAGGGTTAGGGCTAGGGTTAGGTTTAGTGTGAGGGTGAGGGTTAGGGTGAGTTTTAGGTTAAGGTTTAGGGTTAGGTTTAGGGTTAGGGTGAGCTGTGAGGATTAGGGTTGGGGTTAGGGTTAGGGTGAGGGTGTGGGTGAGGGTTAGGATTAGGGTTAGGGTTAGGTTTAGGCTGAGGGTGAGGGTGAGGGTGAGGGTTAGGGTTAGGATTAAGGTGAGGGCTAAGTTGAGGGTGAGTGTTAGGTTGAGGGTGAGGGTGAGGGTGAGGGTTTCGGTTACGTAAGGGTTAGGGTTTTGGTTAGGGTGAGGATTAGGGTGAGGATGAGGGTTAGGGTGAGGGTTAGGGTTAGGTTTAGGATTAGGGTTAGGGTTAGGGTTAGGGGGAGGGTTAGGGTAATGGGGAGGGTTACAGTTAGAGTGACAGTTAGGTTTAGTGTGAGGGTTAGGGTTAGGGTTAGGGTTAGGCAGAGAGTAAGGTTTAGGGTGAGGGTTACGTTGAGAGTGAGGGTTAGGGTTAGCGTGAGTGTTAGGGTGAGGGTTAGGGTTAGGGCTAGGGTTAGGGTTAGGGTGAGGGAGAGGTTTTCCCGGAGGTTTAGGGTAAGAGTTAGGGTTAGGGTTAGGGTTAGGGTGAAGGACAGGGTTAGGATTAGGGTTAGGTTTAGGGTGATGGTGAGGGTGACGGTTAGGATTAGGGTTAGGGTTAGGGTTAGGGTTAGGCTGAGGGTGACGGTGAAGGTTACTGTTAGGGTTAGGTTTAGGGTGAGGGCTAGGGTGAGGGTGAGGGTTAGGTTGAGGGTGAGGGTGACAGTGAGAGTTTCGGTTAGGTAAAGGTTAGGGTTAAGGTTAGGGTGAGGATTAGGTTGAGTGTGAGGGTTAGGGTGAGGGTTAGGGTTAGGGTAAGGGTTAGAGTTAGGGTTAGGGTGAGGGTTAGGGTTAGGGTGATGTTTAGGGTGAGGGTGAGGGTTAGGGTGAGGGTGAGGGTATAGGTTAGGGTGTGGGTGAAGGTTATTGTTAGGGTGAGGTTTAGGGTGACGGTGAGAGTTAAGGTGAGGGTGAGGGTTAGGGTTAGGGTTAGGGTTAGGGTGAGGGTTAGTGTGAGAGTTAGGGTGAGGGTGAGGATAAGGTTTAGAGTGAGTGTTAGGATGATTGTGAGGGTGAGGGTTAGGGTGAGGGTGAGGGTGAGGGTGAGGGTTAGGGTAAGGCTTAGGTTTAGGGTGAGCGTGACGGTTAGGGTTTCAGTTAGGTAAGGGTTAAGGTTAGAGTTAGGGTGAGGGTTGGGTTTAGGGTGATGTTTAGGGTGAGGTTGAGGGTTTGGGTTAGAGTGAGGGTGAGGGTTAGGGTTAGGGTTAGGATGAAGGTTAGACAGAGTGGTAGGGTTAGGGTTAGAGTGACGGTTAGGGTGAGTTTGAGGGTTAGGGTTAGGGTTATTGTAAGTGTTAGAGTTATGTTTAGGTTGAGGGTTAGGGTTAGGGTTAGTATTAGGGTTAGGGTTATGGGTATGGTTAGGGTTAGGGTTGGAGTGAAGATTATGGTGAGGGTGAGTTTTAGGGTGAAGGTTAGGGTTAGGGTTAGGCTGAGGGTGAGGAAGAGGGTGAGGGTGAGAGTTAGGGTTAGGATGGGGTTAGGCTTAGGGTTAGTGTTTGGCTGAGGGTGAGGGTGAGGGTGAGGGTTAGGGTTAGTGTGAGGTTGAGGGTGAGGGTTAGGGTTAGGGTTAGCTTTAGTGTGAGGGTTAGGGTTAGGTTTATGGTTAGGGTGAGGGTTACTGTTAGGGTTAGGGTTAGGGTGAGGCTGATGGTGAAGGTTAGGGTTAGTATAAGGTTTATGGTTAGGGTTAGGCTGAGGGTGAGGGTGAGGGTGAGGGTTAGGCTTAGGCTTAGGGTTAGGTTGAGGGTGACGCTGAGGGTTTCAGTTAGGTAAGGGTTAAGGTTAGGGTTAGGGTGAGGGTTGGGTGTAGGATGATGTTTAGGGTGAGGGTGAGGGTTTGGGTTAGAGTGAGGGTTCAGGTTAGGGTTAAGGTTAGGATGAAGGTTAGACAGAGGGGTAGGGTTAGGGTGAGAGTGAGGTTTAGGGTTAGGGTGAGGGTTTGGTTTAGGGTGAGGTTTAGTGTTAGGGTTAGGATTAGGGTAACGGTGAAGTATAGGGTAAGGCTGAGGGTTAGGGTGAGGGTGAGGGTTAGGGTTAGGGTTACTGTTAGGGTTAAGGTTAAGTTTAGGTTGAGGGTTAGGGTTAGGGTTAGGCTTAGGGTTAGGGTTAGGGTTAGGTTTAGGGTTAGGCTGTGGGTGAGGGTGAGGGTGAATTTGAGGTTCAGGGTTAGGGTTAGGATTAGGGTGAGGTTGAGGGCTAGTGTTATGGTTAGGCTGAGTGTGAGGGTCAGGGTGAGGGTTAGGGTTGGGGTGAGAGTTAGGGTTAGGGTGATGTTTAGGGTGAGGATGAGGGTTAGGGTGAGTGTTGGGGTGAGGGTGAGGGTGACGGTGAGGGTGAGGTTTAGGGTGAAAAGTGAGGGTTAGTATTAGGGTTAGGGTTTGGATGGGGGTCACGTTTAGTGTGATGTTTAGGGTGAGGTTGAGGATTAGGGTGAGGGTTCCGGTGAGAGTGAGAGCTCGGATTTGGGTTAGGGTTAGGGTGAGGGTTATGGTGAGTGTGAGGTTTAGGGTGAGGGTTAGGGTTAGGGGGACGATTAGGGTTACTAATCATAACACTAACCCTGTTAGTGTTAGGGTGAGGTCTAGGGTGAAGGTAAGGGTTAGGTTTAGGGTTAGGTTTAGGGTTAGGGTGAGGGTGAGGGTTAGGGTTAAGGTTAGGGTTATATTTAGGGTTAGGGTTAGGGTTATCGTGAGGGTGAGAGTGAGGGTTAGGGTTAGGGTTAGGGTTAGGCTGAGGGGAAGGTTTAGGATGAGGTTTAGGGTGAGGGCTAGGGCGAAGGTGAGGTTTTGGGTGTGTGTAAAGGTGAGGGTGAGGGATTCGGCTCGGTAAGGGTTAGGGTTAGGGTTAGGGTGAGGATTATGGTGAGGGTGAGGGTTAGGGTGAGGTTTATGGTTAGGGTTATTGTGAGGGTTACGGTTAGGGTGAGGGTTAGGGTTAACGTTAGGGTAAGGGTGAGGGTGAGGGTGAGTTTTAGGGTTAGGGTTAGTGTTATTGATATTGTGAGGGCTAGGGTGAGGGTCAGGGTTAGGTTTAGGGATAGGATGATGATTAGGGTTAGGGTTAGGTTTAGGGTGATGGTTAGGCTGAGTGTTGTGGTTAGGGTTAGGATTAGGGTTAGGTTTACTGTGAGGGTTAGTGTTAGTGTTAGGGTTAATGTAACGGTGAGGGATAGGGTTAGCCTGAGGGTTATGGTGAAGATGAGGTTTAGGGTTAGCATTAGTGTTAGGGCTAGGGTTAGGCTGAAGATTAGTGCTAGACTGAGGGTGAGGGTGAGGGTTAGGTTTAGGGTTAGGATGAGGGTTAGGGTTAGGGTGAGGGTTAGGGTTAGGGTAATGGTTATGGTGAGGGTGAGGGTGAGGGTTAGTTTGAGGGTGAGGGTGAGGTTAGGGTGAGAGTTAGGGTTAGGGTGAGAGTGATGGTGAGGGTTAGGGTTAAGATTAGGGTTAGGGTTAGGGTTAGGCTGAGGGTGAGGGTGAGGGTGAGGGTTAGGGTGAGGGTGAGGGTAAGGGTTAGAGTGAGGGTTAGCGTGAGTGTGAGGTTCAGGGTTATGGTTAGGGTTATGGTGAGGATTAAGGTGAGGGTTAGGGTTAGGGTTAGGTTTAGAGTTAGGGTTAGGGTTAGGGTGAGGGTGAGTGTTAGGGTTAGTGTGAGGTTTAGGGTTAGGGTTAGGGGAGGGTTAGGGTTAGTATTAGGGTTATTGTTAGGGTTAGGGTGAGAGTGAGGGTGAGGGTTTGGGTTAGGGTTGGGAACAGGGTGAGGATTAGGGTTAAGGTTATTTTTAGGGTGGGGTTTAGGCTGAGGGGTAGGTTTAGGGTTAGGGTGAGGTTAAGGGATTGGGTTAGGGTTATGGTGAGGGTGAGGGTTAGGTTTAGGGTTAGGGTTAGGGTTAACGTGAGGTTTAGGGTTAGGGTGAGTGTTAGGGATAGGTTTAGGGTTACAGTGAGGGTAAGGGTTAGGGTGAGGGTGAGGATTAGGGTTAGCATTCCGGTTAGGGTTAGGCTGAGGTTTAGGTTTAGGGTTAGTGTAAGGTTTAGGGTGAGTTTGAGGGTTGGGGTTAGGTTTAGGGTGAGGTTTAGGGTTAGTGTGAGGGTTAGGGTTAGGGTTAGGGATAGGTTGAGGGTGAGGGTGACGGTAAGGGTTAGGGTGAGGGTGACGGCGAGGGTGAGAGTTAGTGTTAGGTTTAGTGTTAGGGTGAGGGTGAGGGTGAGGGATAGGTTTAGGATTAGGAATAAGATTATGTTTAGTCTGAGGGTGAGGGTGAGGGTGAGGGTTAGGGTTAGTGTTAGGCTGAGGTTTAGGGTTAGTGTGAGGATTAGTGTGAGGTTGAGGGTAAGTGTTAGAGTGAGGATTAGGGTGAGGTTGAGGGTTGGGGTTAGGGTTTGGGTTTGGGTGAGGGTAAGGGTTAGGGTGAATGTGAGGGTTAGGGTGAGGGTTAGGATGAGGGTGAGGGTTAGGGTTAGTATTAGGGTTAGGGTGAGGGCTAGGGTAAAGGTGAGGGTTAGGTTTAGTGATAGGGTTAAGGTTAGGTTGAGGGTGAGGATTTAGGTTAGGGTGATGTTTAGGTTGAGGGTGAGGTATAGGGTGTGTGTGAGGGTTCCGATGAGGGAGAGGCTTAAGGTGTGGTTGAGGGTTAATGTTAGGGTGAGGTTTAGGGTGAGGGTGAGGGTTAGGGTTAGCATTAGGATTAGGGTGAGGTTTAGGGTGAAGGTTAAGATTAAGGTTAGGGTTAGGGTTAGTGTGAGGGTGAGGGTTAGGGTTAGGGTTAGGGTTAGGGTGAGGGTTAGGCTGAGGGTTAGGGTTAGGGTTAGTGTTAGGGTGAAGGTGAGTGTGAGGGTTAGGGTTAGTCTTAGGGTGAGGTTTAGGATTCGTGTTAGGGTTAGGGTTAGGGTTAGGGATAGGGTGAGGGTGAGGGTTAGGGTGAGGGTGATGGCATGGGTGAGGATTAGTGTTAGGGTTAGTGTTAGGGTGAGGCTGAGGGTGAGGGTTAGGTTTAGGATTAGGATTAGTGTTAGGTTTAGTCTGAGGGTTAGATTAAGGGTGAGGGTTAGGGTTAGTGTGAGGGTTAGGGTTAGTGTGAAGTTGAGGGTAAGGGTTAAAGTGAGGGTTACAGTCAGGGTGAGGTTTGGGGTTAGGGTTAGGTTTTGTCTGAGGTGGAGGGAGAGGGGGAGGGTTAGGGTTAGGTTTTGGGTTTGGGTGAGGGTAAGGGTTAGGGTGAGGATTGGGGTGAAAGTGAGGGTTAGGGTTAGCATGAGTGTTAGGGTGTGGTTTAGGGTGAGGGTAAGGGTTAGGGTGAAGATTAGGTTGCAGGTGAGGATTAGGGTGAGGGTTAGGTTTAGGGTGAGGGTTTGGGTTAGGGTTAGGGTGAGGGTTATTGTTAGGGTGATGTTTAGGGTGAGGGTGAGGGTTAGGTTGAGGGTAAGGGTTTGGGTGAGGATGAGGGTAAGGATGTGGGTGAGGGTGAGGATTAGGGTAAATGTTCGTGTGATGGTGAGGGTTAGCGTGAGGATGAGGTTTAGGGTTAGGTTTATAGTGTGGGTAAGGGTGAGATTTAGGGTTACGGTTAGCTTTAGGGTGACTGTAAGGGTGAGGTTTAGGGTTAGGGTGATGGTTAGGGTGAGGGATAGGGTTAGGTTAGGGTGAGGGTTAGGGTTAGTGTGAGGGTAAGATTTAGGGTTAGGATGAGGTTAAGGTTTAGGGTGAGGTTTAGTGTGAGTGTTAGGATTAGGGTTAGGGTTAGGGTGAGGGTTAGGGTGAGGGTGTAAGTTAGGTTTAGGATTAGGGTGATGGTTAGGGTGAGACTGAGGGTTACGGTTAGTGTTAAGGTGAGGGTTATGGTCAAGGTGTGGGTTAGGGTGAGGGTGAGCGTTAGGGTTAGGGTTAGGGTTAGGGTTAGGGACAGGGTGAGGATTAGGGTTAGGGTCAGGGTTAGGGTGAGCGGTAGGGTCAGGGGTAGGGTCAGGGCTAGGGTGAGGGTTAGGGTTAAGCTTAGTGTGAAGGTTAGGGTTATGGTTAGGTTTAAGGTGAGGGTAAGGGTTAGGGTGAGGGTTAGGATTTGTGTGAGCGTTAAGGTTAGGATATGGGTGAGGAAAAGGGTTAGGGTGAGGGTTATGGTGAGGGTGAGGGTTACGTTTGGGATTAGGGTAAGGGTTAGCTTTAGGTTTAGGGTGAGGGTTAGGGTTAGCATTAGGGTTAGGGTGAGGGTTAGGGTTAGGGTTAGGGTTAGGGTGAGGGTGAGGTTTAGGTTTAGTGTGAGGGTTAGAGTTAGTGTTAGGTTTAGGGAAACGGTGAGGGATAGGGTTAGACTGAGGGTTAGGGTAAGGGTTAGGGTTAGATTTTGCATTAGGGTTACGGTTAGGGTTAGGCTGAGGGTTAGGGTTAGGGTTAGTTTTTGGGTGAGGGTGAAGGTGAGGGTTAGGTTTAGGGTTAGGATGAGGGTTAGGATTAGGGTGAGGGTTAGGGTTGGGTTTAGGGTTAGGTTGAGGGTTAGGGTTAGGGTGAGGATTAGGGTGATGGTTAGGATTAGGGTGAGGGTTAGGGTAAGGTTTAGGGTTAGGTTGAGGGTAAGGGTTAGGTTTGGGGTTAGGGTGAGGGTTAGGGTGAGGTTTAGGGTTTAGGGTAGGGTTAGGGTGAGGGCTAGTTTGAGGGTCACAGTTAGGGTTTTTTTTTAATTTAATTTTATTTTATTTGAGAACATACTGTACAGAGGGGTTACAATTACATGGGCAGGATAACGCATACATTTCTTACCAAGCATTGCAGCCTCCTCCTTTGTTTACCCTTCACCTCCCTTCCCAGCCTCCCCCCTCCCCCCCAGCCAATCATATCCCCCTTCCCCCCCCCACACCGACATTGTAAAGCTGGTTTTGACATGACATTTTGTACTTCTCATTGTTGCAACAGGTCCACCTGAATCCTTAAATGACTTGTTTGTCCCCATCTCCTCCACATGTTATACTGACATCAAATATAGTGAAAACGGGGGTTACACTGTGGGGGAGGGACATACAAAGCAACAAAGAAATAATCTTTTAAATGCGTTAGAAACACATGCATGAAAGAAACAAAAACATTAAAATACATATTTGAGGGTTCGTTTTCCCAACATCACATTATCTGACTTTTTCTGCTTGACTCATACCTATACTAGATATTGCAAATAAGGGAAACCATGGGACCTATGTTTCTTTGGGCCTGGCTTACTTCACGTAATATAATTTTTTCCAAGCCTTTTCATTTCCTTACAAATGGGGAAATGTCATTCTTTCTGATGGAGGCATAGAATTCCATTGTGTATATATACCACATTTTCTTGATCAGTTCATCTACTGAGGGGCATCTGGGTTGGTTCCATATCTTAGCTATGGTAAATAATGCTGCAATAAACATAGTTGTGCTGGTAGCTTTAGTGTGGTCTTGTTTGTAAACATTAGGGTAAATGCCCAAAAGTGGGATTGCTGGGTCGTAGGGGAGTTCTATGTGAAGTCTTTTGAGGAACCTCCATACTGCTTTCCAAAGTGGTTGAACAAGTTTACATTCCCATCAACAATGAAGTAAGGTTCCTTTCTGTCCACATCCCCTCCAGCATCTGTTGTTAGACTTCTTGATTTTTGCTGTTCTAACTGGAGTGAGGTGATATCTCAATGTTGTTTTGATTTGCATTTCTTTTATGGCTAGGGATGTTGAACATTTCTTCATGTGTCTATTGGCCATCCTTTCTTCTTCAGAGAAGCTTCTCTTTAAGTCTTTCGCCCACTTACTTATTGGGCAATTGTTTCTTTGAGGATTTGTTGTTGGGTGGTTTAATTTTTTGAGTTCCAAGTATATTTTAGATATGAGACCCTTGTCCGTTGTATGGCTAGTAAAGATCTTCTCCCAGTCCGTGGGCTTTCTATTGATCTTGCTAGCTATGTCATTTGCCCTGCAGAAGCTCTGCAACCTTATGCAATCCCATTTGTCCAACCTTTCTTTGATTTGTTGTGTTTCCGGGTCTCTATTCAGAAAATTTCGGCCTGAGCCAAGGATACCTAGGGTTTCTCCTATTCCATCCTGTAATGTTTTCAGAGTGTCTGCTTTGACTACAAGTTCTTTGATCCATTTGGAGTTGATTCTGGTGCAGGGTGATATATAAGGATCTAGCTTTAGTTTTCTACATGTAGTTAACCAGTTTTGCCAGCACCATTTACTGAAGAGGCTGTCTGTCTTCCATTCTATTGTTTTAGCTCCCTTATCCAAGATTAGATGGCTATAGGTCTGTAGGTTCATTTCTGGGTTTTCAATTCTATTCCATTGGTCCTGAGGTCTGTTCTTATGCCAATACCAAGCTGTTTTGATTACTATGGCGTTATAGTAGAGTTTGAAATTTGGTATTGATATTCCTCCAACAGTGTTCTTTCCTTTGAGGAGCGTTTTTGCTATTCGGGGTCTTTTATTGTTCCATATGAATTTTCGGATTGCCTCTTCTATTTCCTTGAAGAATGAGGGTGGAATTTTGATAGATATTGCGTTGAATTTGTAGATAGGGATAGTGTGAGGATTAGGTTTAGGGTTGGGGTTAAGGTGAGGGTTAGGCTGAGGTGTAGCGTTAGGGTTAGGATGAGGGTTAAGTTTAGTGTGAGGGTTAGTGTTAGTGTTAGGGTTAGGGTTAGGGTGAGGGTAAAGGTTAGGGTGAGGGTTCGGGTGAGAGTGAGGGTTAGTGTTAGCATTAGGGTTAGGCTGAGGGTTAGCATTAGGTTCTGTGTTAGAGTGAGTGTGAGGTTGAGGGTTTGGTTTAGGGTTAGGGTGAGGGTTAGGGTTAGGGTGAGGGTTATATTTAGAATTAGGGTTAGGGTTAGGGTTGGGTTGAGGGTGAGGATGAGGGTGAGGGTGAGGGAGAGAGAAAGGGTCAGGGCTAGGGTAAGGGTTAGGGTGAGTTTGAGGGTTAGGGTGAGGGTTAGGATGATGGTGAGGGTTAGGGTTAGTATTAGGGTTAGGGTGAGGGCTAGGGTGAAGGTGAGGGTTAGGATTAGGAATAGGGTTAGGGTGAGCGTTAGTGTTAGGGTTAGGGTGAGGGTTAATGTGAGGGGAAGGGTTAGGGTTAGGGTGAGGGTTACATTTACGCTGAGGGTTAGGGTTATGTTTAGGGTTACGGTTAGGGTGAGGGTTAGGGTGAGAGTGAGGGTTAGGGTTAGTGTAAGTGTTAGGGTGAGGGTTAGGGTTAGGATTAGGGTTAAGGTTAGGTTGAGGGTGAGGTTTTGGGTTAGGGTGATGTTTAGGGTGAGGGTGAGGGTTAGGGTGAGGGTTTGCGTGAGGGTTCGGGTTCTGGTGAGGGTGAGGTTTAGGGTTAGGGTTAGGGTTAGGGTGAGAGTTAGTGTTAGGGTTAGGGTTAGATTGAGGGTTCAGGTTAGAATTAGGGTTAGGTTTAGGCTTAGGATGAGGGTTAGGGTTAGGCTTAGGGTGATATTTAGGGTGAGGTTGAGGGTTAGGGTGAGTGTTTGGGTTCGGGTGAGGGTGAGGGTGAAAATGAGGGTGAGGGTTAGGGTTAGGGTGAGGATTAGGATTGGGGTTAGGGTGAGGGTTAGGGAGAGTGTTAGGGTTGGGTTTATGATGAAGGTTCGGGTAAGGGTTAGGGTTAGGTGTAGGGATAGGTTGAGGTTTAGGGTTTAGGTTAGGGTTAGGGAGAGGGTTAGGGTTAGGGTGATGTTAAGGGTGAGGGTTAGGGTGATGGTGAGTATTGGATTGAGGGTGAGGGTTAGAGTGAGGGTTAGGGTTAAGGATAGGGTGCGGGTGATAGGGTTAGGGTTAGAGGGAAGGGGAGTGCTATGGTGAGGTTTAGGATTAGGTTTTGGATTATTGTTAGGGTTAGGGTTAGGATTAGGGTGAGGGTGAGTTTGAGGGTGAGGGTAAGGGTTTGGGTGAGGGTTAGAGTTAGGGTTAGGGTGAGGGTGAGGGTTAGGGTTAGGGTGAGGGTTAGAGTGAGGGGTAGGGTTAGGGTTACAGGGAGGGTTAGGGTTAGTGTGAGGATTAGGTTTAGGGTTAGGTTTAGGGTGAGGGTAAGGGTTAGGGTGAGGGTGAGGGTTTGTGAGAGGGTTAGTGTTAGGATTAGGGATAGGGTGAGGAAAAGGTTTATGGTGAGGGTTAGGGTGAGGATGAGGATTAGGTTGAAGGTGAGGTGAAGGTTAGGTTTAGGATTAGGGTTAGGGTTAGCTTTAGGGATAGGTTGACAGTTAGGTTGAGAGATAGGGTTAGGGTTAGGGAGAGGGTTAGGGTTAGGAGTAGGGTTAGGGTTAGGGTGAGGGTGAGGGTAGGGTTAGGTTTAGGGTGAGGGTTAAGGTGAGGGTTAGGATTAGGGTTAGGGTGAGGGTGAGGGTTAGGGTTAGGTTTAGGGTGAGGGTTAGGGTGAGGGTTAGGGTTAGGTTTAGATTGAGGGTTAGGGTTAGTGTGAGGTTTAGGGTTAGGGTTAGGGTGAAGGTAAGGTTTAGGGTGAGGGTGAGGGTTAAGGTTAGGGTTAGAATGAGGGTTCGGGTTAGGATTAGGGTTAGGTTTGGGGTTAGGTTTAGGGTGAGGGTTAGGGTTAGTGTGATGTTTAGGGTGAGGTTGAGGGTTAGGATGAGTGTTCGGGTTCGTGTGAGGGTCAGGGTGAAAGTGAGGGTGAAGGTTATGGTTAAGGTGAGGGTTAGGGTTATGGTTAGGGTGAGGATTAGGGTGAGGGTTAGGGTTGGGTTCAGGATGAGGGTTCGGGTTAGGGTTAGGGTTAAGTTTAGGGATAGGGTGAGGTTTAGGGTTTGGCTTAGGGTTAGGGAGAGGGTTAGGGTTAGGGTTATGTTAAGGGTGAGAGGTAGGGTGAGGGTGAGTGTTCGGGTGAGTGTGATGGTTAGGGTGTGGGTGACCTTTAGGGTTAGGGTGAGGGTTAGGGTTAGGGTTAGTTTGAGGTTTAAGGTGAGGTTTAGGGTTAGGGTGATATTTAAGGTGAGGGTTAGGGTGATAGTGAGTGTTCGGGTGAGGGTGTGGGTGATGGTTACGGTTAGGGTGAGGGTTAGGGTGAGGGTTAGGTTTTGGTTTAGGGTTAGGTTTAGGGTGAGGATTAGGGTTAGCCTTAGTGTAAGAGTTAGGGTGAGGGTTAGGGTGAGGGTGAGGGTTAGGGTTAGCATTAAGGTTAGGGTGAGGGTAAGGGTTAGGGTTAGGGTTAAGGTGAGTGTGATGGCTAGGGTGAGGGTGAAGGTGAGGGTTTGGGTTAGGGTTAGGGATAGGGTGAGGATTAGTGTTGGGGTTATTTTTAGTGTTAGGTTTAGGCTGAAGGTTAGGGTTAGGGTTAGGGTGAGGGTAAGGGTTATGGTTAGGGTAATGGTGAGGATGAGGGTTAGGGTTAGGGTTAGGGTTAGGGCTAGGGTGAGTTTCAGGGTTAGGTTTAGGAATGGGGTGAGGATTAGGGTTAGGGTTGGGCTTAGGGTGAGGGTTAGGCTCAGGGTTAGGGTTAGGGTTAGGTTGAGGGTTAGGTTTACGGTGATGGTTAGGGTTATGTTTAGGATTACAGAGAGGGTAAGGATTAGGGTGAGGGTTTGGGTGAGGGTGAGGTTTAGGGTTAGGGTTAGACTGAGGGTTAAGGTTAGGGTTAGTGTTAGGGTGAGGGTGAGGGTGAGGGTGAGGGCGAGGGTGAGGGTTAGTGTTAGGGTAAGGCTGATGGTGAGTGTTAGATTAAGGATTAGGGTTAGTTTTAGGTTTAGTCTGAGGGTGAGGGCTAGGGATAGGGTGAGGGTTAGGGTTAGTGTGAGGATTAGGTTGAGGTTGATGATAAGGGTTAGAGTGAGGGTTAGGGTGAGGGTGAGGGTTGGTGTTATGTTTAGGGTTAGGGTGAGGTTTAGGGTGAGGGTAAGGGTTAGGGTTAGGGTTATGATTAGTGATATGGTGAGGATTATTGTTTGGGTAATGTTTAAGGTGAGGGTTAGGGTTATGGTGAGGTTTAGGGATTGGGTGAGAATTAGGATTATGGTTAGGGTTCTGGTGAGGGTTAGGCTGAGGGGTAGGTTTAGGTTTAGGGTGAGGGTTAGGTTTAGTGTGAGTGTTAGTGTAAGGGTAAGGGTTAGGGTGAGGGTAAGGGTTAGAGTAAAGTTTAGGGTGAGGGTGAGGGTGAGGGTTAGCATTAGGTTTAGGTTTAGGGTTAGGGTGAGGTTTAGGGTTAGGGTTAGGGTTAAGGTGAGGGTGAGGGTTATGGTTAGGGTTAGGTTGAGGGTTAGGTTTAGGGTGAGGGCTAGGGTGAGGGTGAGGTTTAGGTTGAGGGTGAAGGTGAGGGTTTCAGTTAGGTAAGGGTTAGGGTTAGTGTTAGTTTGAGGATTAGGATGATGCTGAGGGTTAGTTTGAGGTTTAGGTTTGGGGTGAGGGTTAGAGTTAGGATTAGGGTGAGCCTTAGGGTAAGGGTGATGTTTAGGGTGAGGGTGAGGTTTAGGGTGAGGGTGAGGTTTCTGGGGAGGATGAGGGCTCGCTTGAGGATGAGGGTTAGGGTTAGGGTGAGGGTTAGGTTGAGGGGTAGGGTTAGGGCTAGGGTTAGGGTTAGGGTTAATGTAAGGGTTAGGGTAAGGATTAGGGTTAGTGTGAGGATAAGTGTTTGGGTGAGGTTTAGGTTGATGGTGAGGCTTAGGGTTAGCGTTATTCTTAGGGTGACGGTTAGGGTGAGGGTTTGGGTGAGGGTGAGGGTTAGGTTTAGGGTTAGGTTGCGGGTTAGGGTTATTGTGATATTTAGGGTGAGGGTGAGGGTTATGGTGAGGGTGAGGTTTAGAGTTAGGTTTAGGGTTAGTGTTAGGGTGTGGGTGAGCATGAGGGTTAGGTTTAGGATTAGGTTTACAGTTAGGGTTAGGGTGAGTGTTAGGGTGAGGGTGAGAGTGAGGGTGAGGGTGAGTGTTAGTTTGTGGGTGAGGGTTAGTGTTAGGGTGAGGATTAGTGTTAGGGTTAGGGTTATGGTGAGCTTAAGTGTTAGGATGAGTTTTAGGGTGAGGGTGAGGTTTAGGGATAACGTTAGAAATAGGGTGAGGGTTAGGGTGAGGGTTAGGGTTTGAGTTAGGCTTAGGGTGAGGGTGAGGGTTAGAATTAGGGTTAGGTTGAGGGTTAGTGTTAGGGTGAGGGTTAGGGTGAGGGTGAGGGTGAGGTTTAGGGTTAGGGTTAAGGTTAGAGTTAGGGTGAGATAGAGGGTGAGGATTAGGGTGAGGATTAGGGTTAGGGTTAGGGTGAGGGTTACGGTTAGGAATAGGGTTTGGCTGCGGGTTAGGGTGAGTGGAAGTTATAGGGTGAGGTTTAGGGTGAGGCTGAGGCTGAGGGTGAGGGTGAGGGTGAGGGTTAGGGTTAGCGTTAGGGTGAGGGCTAGGGTGAGGGTGAATGTTAGGGTTAGGGTGAGGCTGAGGGTGAGGCTGAGGGTGAGGATTAGGGTGAGGGTTAGGGTTAGGGCTAGGGTGAGGGTGAGGTTTTCTTTTGGTAAGGGTTAGGGTTAGCGTTAGGGTGAGGATTAGGTTGAGGGTGAGGGTTAAGGTGAAGGTTAGCGTTAGGGTGACGGTTGGGGTTAGGGTTAGGGTGAGGGTTAAGATTAGGGTTAGGGTGAGGGTTAGGGTTAGTGTGAGGGTAAGGGATAGGGTGATGGTTAGGGTGAGGGTGAGCATGAGGGTGAGGGTTAGGTTTAGGATTAGGGTAAGGGTTAGGGTTAGGCTTCAGGTGAGGGTGTGGGTGAGGGTTATGGTTAGGGTTAGATTTAGGGTGAGGGTGAGGGTTCGGGTGAGGGTGAGGGTGACTGTTAGGGATAGGTTTAGGGTAATATTTAGGGTGAGGGTGTGGGTTAGGGTAATTTTCAGATTAGGGTTAGGGTTAGGGTTAGGGTGAGTGTTAGAGTGAGGATTAGGATTAGTGTGTGGGTTAGGGTGAGGGTAAGGTTTAGGGTGAGGTTTAAGGTGAGGGTGAGGCTTAGGGTTAGGGTATGGGTTAGGGATAGTGGGAGGTATAGTGTTAGGTTGAGGTTTAGGTTTAGGTTGAGGGTTAGGGTGAGGATGAGGGTTAGGGTTAGGGTTAGGGTTAATTTTAGTGTTAGGGTTAGCGTTAGGGTGAGGGTGAGGTTGATGGTTAGTGTTATGTTTAGGGTGAGTGTTAAGGTTAGGGTGAGGACTAGGTTGAGGGTTTGGGTTAGGGTGAGGGTGAGGGTGAGGGTGAGGGTTTTGGTTAGTTAAGGGTTAGGGTTAGGGTTAGGGTGAGGATTAGGGTGAGGGTGAGGTTTAGGTTGAGATTTAGGGTTAGGGTGAGGGTTAGGGTTAGTGTTAGGGTGAGGTTTATGGTTCGTGTGATGTTTAGGGTGAGGGTGATGGTTAGGGTGAGGTTGAGGGTTCGGGTGAGGTTGAGGGTAAGGGTTAGGTTGAGGGTGAGGGTTAGTGTTAGCTTTAGGTTTAGGGTGAGGGTTAGGGTGAGGGTTAGGGTTAGGGTGAGGGTTAGAGTTAGGGTTAGGGTGAGGGTTAGGGTTAGGGTGATGTTTAGGGTGAGGGTGTGTGTGAGGGTGAGGGTTAGGGTGATGATGAGGGTGAGGGTGAGGTTTAGGGTTAGGTTTAGGGTTAGGGTGAGTGTGAGGATGAGGGTTAGGGTTAGGATTAGGGTTAGGGTTAGGGTTAGGCTGAGGGTGAGGGTAAGTTTGAGGGTGAGGTTTAGGGTTAGGTTTAGGGTGAGGGTTAGGGTTAGCGTGAGTTTTAGGGTGATGGTGAGGGTGAGGGAGAGGGTTAGGTTGAGGGTGAGGGTGAGGGTTAGGGTAAGGATTAGAGTTAGGGTGTGTTCTAGGTTTAGGATAAGGGTTAGGGTTAGGGTGAGGGTTAGGTTTAGGATTAGGTTTATGGTTAGGGTTAGGGTTATTGTTAGGGTTAGGGTGAGAGTGAGGGTGAGGGTTACCTTTAGCGTTAGGGTTAGGGTGAGGGTCGGGGTGAGGGTTAGGGTTAGTTTTAGGGTTAATGTTAGGCTGAGGGGCAGGGTGAGGTTGAGGGTGAGGTTTAGGGTTAGGGTTAGGGTTAGCGTGAGGGCTAGGATGTGTGTGAGGGTTAGGGTGAGGGAGAGGGTGAGGGTAAGGGTTTCGGTTAGGTAAGGTTTAGCATTATTGTTAGGGTGACGATTAGGTCGAAGTTTAGGGTGAGTGTGAGGATTATGGTTAGTGTGAGGGTTAGGGTTAGGGTTTGGGTGAGGGTTAGGGTTAGGGTGATGTTTAGGGTGAGAATGAGGTTTAGGTTGAGGGTTAGGTTTCGGGTGAGGTTGAGGGGTTAGGTGTGGGTGAGGGTTAGTGTTAGTTTGAGGGTTATGGTGATGTTGAGGGTTAGGGTGAGGGTGAGGTTTAGGGTTAGGTTTAGGGTGAGGGCTAGGGTGAGGTTTTGGGTGAGAGTGAGGGTTCGGGTTTGGGTGAGTTTTAGGGTGTGGGTTAGGGTTAGGGTTAGGGTGACCATGACCGTGACGGTGAGGTTTAGGTGAGGGTGTGGGTTAGGGTGAGGGTTAGGGTTAATACTATGGATAGGTTGAGGATTATGGTTAGTGTGAGGCTTAGGTTTCTGGTTAGGGTTAGGGTTAGGGTGAAGGTTAGGATTAGGGTTAGGGTTAGAGTTAGGGTGAGGGTGAGGTTGAGGGTTAGGGTTTGGATAAGGTTTGGGTTTAGATTTAGTGTGAGGGTGAGCGTGAGGTTTAGGGTTAGGTTTAGGGTTAGTGTTAGGGTGAGGGTGCGGGTGAGGTTGAGTGTTAGGATTACGATTAGGGTTAGGTTTAGGCTTAGGGTAAGGGTGAGGGTTAGGGTTAGTGTGAGGATAAGGGTTAGGGTGGGGGTGAGGTTTAGTGTTAGTATTAGGGTCAGGGTTAGGGTGAGGCTGAGGGTTAGGGTGAGGTTGAGGGTGAGGGTTAGGGTTAGGGTTTGGGTTAGGGTGAGGGCTAGGATGTAGGTGAGGGTTAGGATGAGGGTGCAGGTGAGGTTTTAGGATAGGTAAAGTTTAGTGTTTTTGTTAGGGAGAGGATTAGGTGGAGGGTGAGGGTTAGTGTGAGGATTAGGGTTAGGGGGAGTGTTAGGTTTAGGGTTTTGGTGAGGCTTAGTGTGAGTGGTAGGGTTAGGCTTAGGGTGAGGGCTAGGGTGACGGTGAGGGTTAGGGTGAGGGTGAGGGTTAGGGTTAGGGTTAGGTTTAGGGTGAGGGCTAGGGTGATGGTGAGGGTGAGGGTGAGGGTTAGGTAAGTGTTAGGGTGAGGGTTAGGGTTAGGGTCATTGTGAGGTTGAGAGTTAGGGTGAGGGGTAGGGTTAGGGTTAGGGTGACGGTTAGGTTTAATGTGGGGGGATAGGCTTAGGGTTAGGGCTAGGGTTAGTGTGAGGATAAGGGATAGGGTGAGGGTTAGTGTGAGGGTGACTTTTAGGGTTAGCGTTAGGGTTAGGGTGAGGGTTAGGTTTAGGTTTACGGTGAGGGTTAGGGTTAGGGTTAGGGTAACGGTGAGGGTTAGATTTGGAATTGGGGTTAGGGTTATGGTTATGCTTAGGGTGAGGGTGAGGGTTAGGGTTAGGGTGAGGTTTAGGGTTAGGGTTAGGTTAAGGTTAGGATTAGTGATAGGTTGAGGATTAGGGTTTGGGTAAGGGTTAAGGTGAAGGTCAGGGTGAGGGTTAGCTTTAGGTTTAGGAATAGGGTGAAGATTTGGGTTAGGGTTAGGGTAAGGTTTAGGTTGAGGGATAGGTTTAGGGTTATGGTGAGGTTTAGGTTTAGTGTGAGTGTTTGGGTTAGGGTAAGGGTTAGGGTGAGGGTAAGGGTTAGGGTGATGGTTAGGCTGAGGGTGCAGGTTAAGGGTAGCATTAATGTTAGGGTTAGGGTTAGGGTGAGGTTTAGATTTAGGGCTAGGGTGAGGATTAGGGTGAGGGTGGGGGTTAGTTGAGGGTTAGGGTTAGGGTTAAGGATAGGGTGAGGGTAAAGGTTAGGGGGAGGGTTAGGGGAAGGTTTAGGGTTAGGATTAGGTTTAGGGTGATGGTTAGGGTGAGGATTAGGGTTAGGGTTAGGGTTAGGTTTAGCGTGTGGGTTAGGTTGAGGGTAAGGGTTAGGGTGAGGTTTAGGTTGAGGGTGAGGCTTAGGGTTAGGGTGTGGGTTAGGGTTAGGGTGAGGGTTAGTGTTAGGGTGAGTTTTAGGTTTAGGGTAAGGTTTAGTGTGAGGGTTAGGGTTGCGGTTAGGGTGAGGGTGAGGTTGAGGATTAGTGTTAGGGTTAGGGTGAGGGTTAAGTTTAGCGTGAGGGCTAGGTTGAGGGTGAGGGTTAGGGTGAGGGTGACGGTGAGGGATAGGGTTTCTGTTAGTTCAGGGTTAAGGTTAGGGTTAGGGTGAAGATTAGGGTCAGGGTGAGGGTTAGGTTGGAGGTTAGGTGTTAGGGTGAGGGTTAGGGTTAAGGTTAGGTTGAGGGTTAGGTTTAGGGTGATGATTAGGATGAGGGTGAGGGTTCAGGTGAGGGTGAGGGAGACTGTGAGGGTTCGTGTGAGGGTGAGGGTTAGGGTGTGGGTGAATGTTAGGGTTAGGGTGAGGGTTAGGGTGACGATGAGGGTTAGTGTGAGGGTTTGGGTTAGGGTTAGGGTGAGGGTTAGGGTTAGGTTTAGCGTGAGAGTTAGAGTTAGTGTGAGGGTTAGGGTTATGGTGAGGGTGAAGGTGAGGGTTAGGGTGAGGGTGAGGGTGAGGGTTAGTGTTAGGATTAGGGTTAGGGTGAGTTTTTTGGTTAGGATTAAGGTTAGTGTTAGGATGAGGGTTAGGTTTAAGATTAGGGTTAGGGTTAGGGTTAGGTTTAGGGTTATTGTTAGAGTTAGGGTTAAGGTTAGGGTGAGGGTGAGGGTTAGCATTAGGTTTAGGGTTAGGGTGGGGGTGAGGGTTAGGGTTAGGATTAGGGTTAGGGTTAGGGTTGGGCTGAGAGTGAGGGCGAGGTTGAGGGTGAGGGTAAGGGTTAAGGATAGGGTTAGGTTTATGGTGAGGACTAGGATGTGGGTGAGAGTTAGGGTGAGGTTGAGGATGAGGGTGAGGGTTTCGTTTAGGTATGGGTTAGTGTTACTGTTAGGGTGAGGATTAGGTTGAGGTTGAGGGTTAGTGGGAGGATTAGGGTTAGGGTGAGGGTTAGGGTTAGGGTTTGGGTGAGGGTTAGGGTAGGGTGATGTTTAGGGTGAGGGTGAGTTTTAGGGTGAGGGTTAGTTTTCGAGTGAGGTTGAGGGGTAGGGTGTGGGTGAGGGTTAGTGTTAGGTTGAGGGTTAGGGTGACAGTGAGGGTTAGGGTGAGGGTGAGGGTTAGGGTTAGGATTAGGCTGAGGGTTAGGGTTAGGGTTAGGGTGAGGGTTAGGGTGAGGGGTAGTGTTAGGGTTAGGGCTAGGGGTAGGCTTAGTGTGAGGTTTAGGGTTAGGGTTAGGTAGAGGGTTTGGGTTAGGCTGAGGATTAGAGTAAGGGATAGGGTTCGTGTTAGGGTGAGGCGTAGTGTTAGGGTCATGTTTAGGGTATGGGTTAGGGTTAGGGTGAGGGTGAGGTTTCGGGTGAGGGTGAGGATTTGGGTGAGTGTGAGTGTTAGGGTGTGGGTGAGGGTTAGGGTTAGGGTGAGTGTTAGGGTGATGGTTAGGTTTAGTGTGAGGTTGAGGGTGCTGGTTAGGTTTAGGGTGAGGGTTAGTGTTAAGGTTAGGGTTAGGGTGAGCGTTAGGGTTAGGGGTAGGTTTAGGGTTAGGGTGAGGGTTAGGGTTAGTGTGAGGGTTAGGATTAGGGTTAATGTGAGGATAAGGGTTAGGGTGAGGGTTAGGGTGAGGGTGAGGGTGAGGGTTAGCGTTAGGGTAAGGGTGAGGCTTAGGTTGAGGTTTAGGGTTAGGTTTAGCATTAGGATTAGGGTGAGGGTGAGGGTGAGGGTGAGGGTCAGGTTTAAGGTTAGGGTTAGGGTAAGGCTGAGGGTGAGTGTTAGAGTGAGGGTGAGGGTTAGGGTTAGGATTAGTATTAGGGTTAGGGTGAGGGTGAGTGTGAGGGTTAGGGTGAGGGTCAGGGTGAGGGTGAGAGTTAGGGTTAGGATCATTGTTAGGTTTAGGTTTGGGTTAGGGTTAATGTTAAGGTTAGGGTGAGGGTGAGGATGAGGTTTAGCATTAGGTTTAGGGTTAAGGTTCCGGTGAGGGTGGGGGTGAGGGTTAGGGTTAGCATTAGGGTTAGGGTTAAGGATGGACTGAGGGGGAAAGGGAGGGTGAAGGGAAGGGTTAGGGTTAGGGTTAGGGTTAGGGTGAGGGCTAGTGTGAGGTTGAGTGTTAGGGTGAGGGTTTCGTTTAGGTAAGGGTTAGCATTATTGTTAGGGTCAGGATTAGGTTGAGGGTGAGGGTTAGTGTGAGGTTTAGGGTTAAGGTGAGGGTAAAGGATAGGGTTTGGGTGTGGGTTAGGGTTAGGGTGATGTTTAGGATGAGGGTGAGTTTTAGGGTGAGGGTTATTTTTCGGGTGAGGTTGAGGTTTAGGTTGTGGGTGAGGTATAGGATTAGGGTGAGGGTTATGGTTAGGGTGAGGGTTAGGGTGAGGGTGAGGGTTAGCGTTAGGTTTAGGTTGAGGATTCAGTTTAGTGTTAGGGTGAGGGTTAGGCTGAGGGGTAGGGTTAGGGTTAAGGTGAGGTTTAGGTTTAGGGTGAGTGTTAGGGTCAGGTTTAGGGTTAGGGTGAGGGTAAGGTTTACGCTGAGGGTTAGGGTGAGGGTGAGGGTTAGGGTTAGCGTTAGTGTTAGGGTGAGGGTTAGGGTTAGGGTTAGGGTGAGGTTGAGGGTTAGGGTTAGGGTTAGGGTGAGGTTTAGGGTTAGGTTGAGGGTGAGGGTGAGAGTGAGGGTTAGGGTTAGGCTGAGGGTGAGGGTGAGGGTGAGTGTTAGGGTTAGGTTCAAGTTGAGGGTTAGGGTTAGTGTGAGGGTTAGGGTGATGTGAGCATTAGGGTGAGGCTTAGGATGAGAGTCAGGGTGAGGGTGAGAGTTAGGTTTAGGATTAGGGTTAGGGTGAGTTTTATGGTTAGGGTTAGGATTAAGGTGAGGGTTAGGGTTAGGGTTAGGGTGAGGGTTAGGTTTAGGGTGATGTTTAAGGTGAGGGTGAGGGTTAGGGTGAGGGTGAGGGTAAGGGTTAGGATAACGGTTAGGGTGAGTTTTAGGGTTAGTGTGAGGTTTAGGGTTACGGTGAGGGTAAAGGATAGGGTTTGGGTGTGGGTTAGGGTTAGGGTGATGTTTAGGATGAGGGTGAGTTTTAGGGTGAGGGTTATTTTTCGGGTGAGGTTGAGGTTTAGGTTGTGGGTGAGGTATAGGATTAGGGTGAGGGTTAGGGTGAGGGTGAGGGTTAGCGTTAGGTTTAGGTTGAGGACTAGGTTTAGTGTTAGGGTGAGCGTTAGGCTGAGGGGTAGGGTTAGGGTTAAGGTGAGGTTTAGGTTTAGGGTGAGTGTTAGGGTAAGGTTTAGGGTTAGGGTGAGGGTAAGGTTTAGGCTGAGGGTTAGGGTGAGGGTGAGGGTTAGGGTTAGCGTTAGTGTTAAGGTGAGGGTTAGGGTTAGGGTTAGGGTTAGGGTGAGGTTTAGGGTTAGGTTGAGGGTGAGGGTGAGGGTTAGGGTTAGGCTGAGGGTGAGGGTGAGGGTGAGTGTTAGGGTTAGGTTCAGGTTGAGGGTTAGGGTTAGTGTGAGGGTTAGGGTGATTGTGAGCGTTAGGGTGAGGCTTAGGATGAGAGTCAGGGTGAGGGTGAGAGTTAGGTTTAGGATTAGGGTTAGGATGAGTTTTATGATTAGGGTTAGGATTAAGGTGAGGGTTAGGGTTAGGGTTAGGGTGAGGGTTAGGTTTAGGGTGATGTTTAAGGTGAGGGTGAGGTTTAGGGTGAGGGTGAGGGTAAGGGTTAGGATAAGGGTTAATGTGAGTTTTAGGGTTAGGGTTAGGTTTTGGGTTATGGTGAGGGTTAGGGTTCCGATTATGGTTGGGTTAGGGTTATTGTTAGTGTTAGGGTTAGGGTGATGGTGAGGGTGAGGGTGAGGGTTAGTGTGAGGCTTAGGGTGAGGGTTAGAGTTAGGGTTAGGGTTAGGGTGAGGGTGAGGGTGAGGGTGAGGTTAGGTTTAGGATTAGGGTGAGGGTGAGGTTTAGGGTTAGAGTGAGGTTTAGGGTTAGAGTAGGGTTTAGGGTTAGGGTGAATGTTAGGGTAAGGTTTAGGGTGAGGGTAAGGGTGAGGGTGAGGGTGAGGGTTCGGTTGAGGGTGAGGGTTCGGGTTTGGGTGAGCGTGAGGGTTAGGTTTTGGGTGAGGGTTACAGTTAGGGTTAGGGTTAGGGTGAGGGTTAGGGTGAGATGTAGGGTTAGGGTTAGGGTGAGGGTTAGGTTTAGTGTGAGGGTTAGGGTTAGGGTTAGGGTTAGTGTGAGGATAAAAGTTAGGGTGAGGGTGAGGGTTAGGTGTAGGGTTAGGGTTAGGGTGAGGGTTAGGGTTCGGGTTAGGGTAAGGGTGAGGGTGAGGGTGAGTTTATGGTTAGGATTAGGGTTAGGTTTAGGGTTAGACTGAGGGTGAGCATGAGGGTGAGGGTGAGGGTTAGGGTTAGGTTTAGGGTTATGGTGAGGGCTAGGATGAGGGTGAGGTTGAGGGTTTCGGTTAGGTAAGTGTTAGGGTTAGGGTGAGGATTATGGTGAGGGTTCTGTTTAGGGTTAGGTTTATGGTTAGTGTTAGGGTGAGGGGTAGGGTGTGGGTTAGGGTGAGGGTTAGGTTTATGTGAGGGTTAGGGTGAAGGTTAGGTTTAGGCTGAGTGTTAGGGTGAGGGATAGGTTTCGGGTTCGGGTTCGGGTTCGGGTTAGGGTGAGGGTTAGGGTTAGGGTTAGGGTTAGGGTTAGGGTGAGGGTTAGGGTGAGGGTGAGGATTAGGGTTAAGATTAGGTTTAGGGTTAGGGTTAGGCTGAAGGTAAGGGTGAGGGTGTTAGTGAGGCTGTGATTGAGGGTTAGGGTTAGAGTTAGGGTTAGGGTGAGGGCTAGGATAAGCAGGAGGGTTAGGGTGAGGGTGAGGGTGAGGGTTAGTGTGAGCGTTAAGGTGAGGGTTAATGTTAGGGTTAGGGTGAGGATTAGGGTGAGGTTGAGGGTTAGGTAAGGGTTAGGGTTAGGGTGTGGGTTACGGTTAGGGTTCGGGTGAGGGGTAGGGTTAGGGTGATGTTTAGGGTGTGGGTGAGGTTTAGGGTGAGCGTGAAGTTTTGGGTTAGGTTGAAGGTTCGGGTGAGTGTGAGGGTTAGGGTGTGGGTGAGGGTTAGGGTGAGGTGTAGGGTTAGGGTTAGGGTGAGGTTTAGTGTTGTTTGAGGTTTAGGGTTAGGCTTAGGGTTAGGGTTAGGTTGAGGGTAAGGATTAGGCTGAGGGTTAGGGTGAGGGTGAGGGTTAGGGTTAGCGATAGGGTTAGGGTGAGGGTGAGGGTGAGGTTTAGGGTTAGGGTTAGGTTTAGGGTGAGGGTTAGGTTTAGAGTTAGTGTTAGGGTTCGGGTGAGCATGGGGGTGATGGTTAGGTTTAGGATTAGGGTTAGGGTTAATGTTATGCTGAGGGGGAGGGGGAGGGTCAAGGGGAGGGTTAGGGTTAGGGGTAGGGTTAGGGTGAGGGTGAGGGTTAGGGTGAATGTGAGGGCTAGGGTGAGGGTGAGTGTTAGGGTGACTGTTAGGGTGAGGGTGAGCGTGAGGGTGAGGGTTTTGTATAGGTAAGGTTAGGGTTAGGTTTATGGTGAGGATTAGGGTGAGGGTGTGTGTTAGGTAAAGGGTTAGGGTTAGGATGAGGGTTACGGTTAGGGTTAGCGTGAGGGTTAGGGTTAGGGTCATGCTTAGGTTGAGGGTGAGGATTAGGGTGAGGGTGAGATTTAGGGTTAGGATTAGGGTTAGGGTGAATTTTAGGGTTAGGTTTAGTGTTAGGGTTAGGGTTAGGGTTAGGGTTAGGGTGAGGGTGAGGGTGAGTGTTAGGTTGAGAGTGACAGTGAAGGTGATGGGAAGGGATAGGATTAGGGTGAGGGTTAGTTTTAGGGTTAGGGTTAGGTTTAGGGTTAGGGTGAGTGTTAGGGTTAGGATTAGGCTTAGGGTTAGGGTTTAGGTGAGGGTTAGGGTTAGTTTGAGGTTTAGGGTTAGGTTTAGGGTTAGGGTGAGTTTTAGTGTTAGGGTTAGGGTTAATCTGAGGGTTAGGGTGTGGGTGAGGGTGAGGGTTAGTTTTAGGATTAGGGTGAGTGTGAGGTTTAGGGATAGGGTGAGGGTTAGGTTTAGGGTGCGGGTTTGGGTTAGGGTTAGTGTGAGGTTTTGGGTTCGGGTGAGGGTTCGGGTGAGGGTGACGGTGAGGGTTAGGGTGTGGGTGAGGGTTAGGGTTAGTGTGAGTGTTAGGGTGGCGGTGAAGGTTACATTGTGGGTGAGGGTTAGGGTTAGGTTTAGGGTGAGGGTTAGTGTTAGGGTTAGGTTGAGGGATAATGTGAGGGGTAGGGTTTGGGTTAATGTGAGGATAAGGGTTAGAGTGAGGGTTAGTGTGAGGGTGAGGGTTAGGGTTAGCGTTAGGGTTAGTGTGAGGTTTGGGGTGAGGGTTAGGTTTAGGGTTAGGTTTAGGTTGAAGGTTAGGGTTAGGTTTAGTGTTAGGGTAAGGGTTAGGGTTAGGGTGAGGTTGAGGGTGAGGGTGAGGTTTAGGGTTAGGTTGAGGTGAGGGTTAGGTTTAGGTTTAGGGTTAGGGTTAGAGTTAGGCTTAGGGTGAGGTTTAGGGTTAGGGTGAGTGTTAGGGTGATGGTTAGGGTGAGTGTGAGTTTGATGGTTAAGGTTAGGTTTAGGGTGAGGGTTAGGGTTAGGGTTAGGATGAGTGTTAGTGTGAGGGATAGGGTTAGTTTTAGGTTGAGGGTTAGGGTTAGTGTGAGGGTTAGGGTTAGGGTTAATGTGAGGATAAGGATTAGGGTGAGGGTTAGGGTGAGTGTGAGGTTTAGGGTTAGCGTTAGGATTAGGTTGAGTGTTAGGGTTAGGGTGATGTTTAGGGTGAGGGTGTGGGTGAGGGTGAGGGTGAGGGTGAGGGTTAGGGTGAGGGTAAGGGTGAGGGCGAGCCTTAGGTTTAGCGTTAGGTTTAGGGTGAGGGTGACGGTGAGGGTTAGGGTTAAGATTAGGTTTAGGGTTAGGTTTAGGCTGAAGGTAAGGGTGATGGTGAGGGTGAGGGTTAGGTTTAGGGTTAGGTTGAGGGTTAGGGTTAGTGTGAGGGTTGGGGTGATTGTGAGGTTGAGGGTGAGGGTTAGAGTGAGGGTGAGGCTCAGGGTGAGGGTGAGGGTTAGGGTTAGGATTAGGGTTTGGGTGAGTTTTAGGTTTTAGGTTAGGGTTAGGGTTATGGTGAAGGTTAGGGGTAGGAATAGGGTTAGGGTTAGGTTTAGGGTTATTTTTAGGGTTAGGGTGAGGGTGAGGGTTCAGGTGAGGGTGAGGGTTCGGTTGTGGGTGAGGTTTAGGGTGTCGGCATGGGTTAGGGTTAGAGTGAGGTTGAGGGTTAGTATTAGGGTTAGGGTGAGAGTTAGGGTTAGGGTTAGGGTGATGGTGAGGGTTATGGTGAGGTTAGGGTTAGGGTGAGGGTTAGGGTTGGTGTGAGGATTAGGTTTAGGGTTAGGGTTAGTGTGAGGATAAGGGTTAGGGTCAGGGTTACGGTGAGGGTGAGGGTTAGTGTTAGCGATAAGGTTAAGGTGAGGGTTAGGGTGAGGGTTAGGGTTAAGGTTAGGGTTACGGATAGGGTTAGGTTGATTTTCCCATTATTGTTAGGGTTAGGGTGAGGGTTAGGGTTTGGGTGAAGGTTAGGGTTAGGGATAGGGTTAGGGTGAGGGTGACGGTTAGGGTTAAGGTTAGGGTGAGGGCTAGTGTGAGGGTGAGTGTTAGGGTGAGGGTGAGGGTGAGGTTGAGGTTTTCAGTTAGGTAAGGGTTAGCGTTATTGTTAGGGTTAGGATTAGGTTGTGTGTGAGGTTTAGGGTGAGGTTGAGGGTTATGGTGTGGATGAGGGTTAGGGTTAGGGTGAGCGTTACGTTAGGGTTAGGGTTCGGATGAGGGTGAGGGTTCGGGTGAGGGGTAGCTTTAGGGTTAGCGTGAGGTTTAGGATTTGTGTGAGGGTTAGGGTTAGGGTTAGGGTTAGGGTTTGGGTGAGGGAAGGGTTAGGGTGAGGATTAGGTTGAGGGTGAGTGTTAGGGTTAGCATTAGGTTTAGGGTAAGAGTTAGGGTTAGGGTTAGGGTTAGGGATAGCGTTAGGGTGAGGGTTAGGGTTAGGCTTAGGCTTTGGGTTAGGGTGAGAGTTAGGGAGAGCGTTAGGGTTCGAGTTAGGTTTAAGGTGAGTCTGAGGGTGAGGATTAGGGTAAGGGTTAGGGTTAGGTTTAGGGTTAGGGTGAGGGCTAGGGTGATGGTTAGGGTTAGGGTGAGGGTGAGGGTTAGGGTTAGGGTGAGGGTTACGGTTAGCTTGATGTTTAGGGTCAGGGTAAGGGTTAGGGTGAGGGTGAGGATAGGGGTTAGGGTGAGAGTGAGGGTGAGGGTAAGGGTTAGGGTGAGGTTTACGTGAGGGTGAGGGTTAGGCTTAGGGTTTGGTTTAAGATTAGGGTGCGGGGTAGGCTTAGGCTTAGGTTTTGGTTTAGGATTAAGGTGAGGGTTAGGCTTAGGGTTTGGTTTAGGATTAGGGTGAGGGTGTGGATTAGAATTAAGGTGAGGGTGAGGGTGAGAGTTAGTGTGAGGGTTAGGGTTAGGGTTATTGTTAGGGTGAGGGTGAGACTGAGGGTTAGGATTAAGATTAGGGTTACGTTTAGGGTTAGTGTGAGGGTGAGGGTGAGGGTTTGGGTTAGGGTGAGGGTGTGGGTGAGGATTAGTGTGAGGGTGAGGGTTAGGGTTAGGATTAGGGTTAGGGTGAGGGTTAGTGTAAGGGTGAGTATTAGGGTTAGGGTGAGGGTTCGGGTGAGTGATAGGGTTCGGGTTAGGGTGAGAGTGATGGTTAGGTTGAGGCTTAGGATAAGGGTTAGGGTGAGGCTGAGGTTTTGTGTTAGGGTTAGGGTGAGGGTTAAGTTTAGTGTGAGGGCTAGGGTGAGGTTCAGGGTTAGGGTGAAGCCTAATTGAGGGTTTCGGATAGGGAAGGTTTAGGGTTAGGGTTACGTTTAGGATTAGGGTGAGGGTGAGGGTTAGGTTGAGGGTTAGGTTTAGGGTGAGGGTGAGGGTTTGAGTGAGGTTGAAAGTTTGGGTGAGGGTTAGGTTTTGGTTGAGTGTGAGGTTTAGGGTGTAGGTGAGGGTTAGGTTTAGGGTGATTGTTAGGCTGATGGTGAGTTTTAGTGTGAGGGTGAGGGTTAGGGTTAGGGTTAGTGTGAGGATAAGGGTTAGGGTGAGGTTTAGGGTGAGGGTGAGTGTTAGGGTTAGGATTGGGTTAGGGTTAGGGTTAGGCTGAGTGTGAGGGTGAGGGTGAGGGTTAGGATTAGGGTTAGGTTTATGGTTAGGCTGAGGGTGATTGTGAGGGTGAGGTTGAGGGTTTGGGTGAGAGTGAGGGTTAGGTTGAGTGTTAGGGTTAGGGTGAGGGTTAGGGTTAGGGTGAGGGTGAGGGTTAGGTTGATGTTTAGGGTGAGGGTATGGGTGATGATGAGGGTTAGGGTGAGGGTGGGGTTGAGGGTTAGGGTTAGGATTAGGGTTGGGGTTAGGGTTAGGGTTATTGTTAGGGTTAGGGTTAGTGTTAGGTTGAGGGTGAGGATGAAGGTTAGTGTTAATGTTAGGCTTAGTGGGAGGGGGAGGGGGAGGGGGAGGGTAGGGTTAGGGTTAAGTTAGGGTTAGGGTGAGGGTGAGGGTGAGGGTAACGGTTTCGGTTAGGCAAGGGTTGTTAGGGTGAGGATTAGGTTTAGGGTGAGGGTTAGGGTTAGGGTTTGGGTGAGGGTTAGGATTAGGGTGATGTTTAGATGAGGGTGAGGTTTAGTTTGAGGGTTAGGTTTTGGGTGAGGTTGAATGTTAGGGTGTGGGTGAGGTTTAGAGTTAGGGTAAGGGTGAGGGTTAGGGTGAGGGTGAGGGTGAGGGTTAGGGTTAGGATGAGGTTTAGGGTTAGTGTGATTGTTAGGGTTAGGTTTAGAGTTAGGGTTAGGTTGAGGATAAGGATTAGGGTGAGGCTTAGGGTGAGAGTGAGGGTTACGGTTAGCGTTAGGGTTAGGGTAAGGGTAAGGGTGAGGGTTCGGGTGAGGGTTAGGGTTAGGGTGAGGGTAGGGGTGAGGGTTAGGGTTAGGATTAGGGTCAGGTTTAAGGTTAAGCTGAGGATGACAGTGAGGGTGAGGGTGAGGGTTAGGTTTAGGGTTAAGGTTAGGCTGAGGGTTAGTGTGACCGTGAGGATTAGGGTGAGGATTAGGTTGAGGGTGAGGGTTAGTGTTAGGGTTAGGGTTAGGGTGAGGGTTAGGGTAAGGGTTTGGGTGAGGGCTAGGTTTAGGGTGATGTTTAGGGTGAGGGTGAGGTTTAGGGTAAGGGATAGGTTTCGAGTGAGGTTGAGGTTAAGGTGTGGGTCAGGGTTAGTGTTACAGTGAGGGTTAGGTTTAGGGTGAGGGTGAGGGTTAGGGTTAGGGTTAGGTTTAGTTTGAGGTTTAGGGTTAGGGTTGGGGTTAGGGTGAGCAGTAGGGTTAGGTTTAGGGTGAGGGTTAGGTTGAGGGTGAGGATAAGGGTTAGGGTGAGGGTTAGGGTGAGCGTGAGTTTTAGGGTTAGCATTAGGTTGAGGGTGAGGTTTAGGGTGAGAGTGAGGGTTACGGTTAGGGTGAAGGTTATTGTGATGTTTAGGGTTAGGGTTAGGTTGAGGGTTAGGGTTACGGTTAGGGTTAGGGAGAGGGTGAGGGTGAGGGTGAAGGTTAGGGTTAGGGTTAGGTTTAGGGTGAGATTTACGTTTAGTGTGAGAGCTAGGGTGAGGGTGAAGGTTAGGGTGAGGGTTTTGTTTAGGTAATTGTTAGCGTTATGTTTCGGGTGAGGTGTAGGTTGAGGGTGAGTGTTAGGTAGAGGGTTAGCGTGAGGGTGTGGGTTAGGGTTAGGGTTAGGGTTAGGGGTTAGGGTGATGTTTAGGGTGAGGGTGAGGGTTAGGGTGAAGGTTAGGTTTGGGGTGAGGGTTAGGGTTTTGGTGAGGGTTAGGGTTAAGTTTAGGTTGAGGGTTAATGTTAAGGTTAGGATTAGGGTGATGGTTAGGGTGAGGGGTAAGGTTAGGGTTAGGATGAGGGTTAGGGTTAGTGTGAGAGTTAGGGTTAGGGTTAAGGTGAGGGTAAGGGTTAGGGTGAGGGTTAGGGTGAAGGTGAGGGTTTGGGTTAGCATTAGGGTTAGGATGAGGGTTAGGTTTACGGTTAGGGTTAGGGTGAGTGTTAGGTTTAGGGTTAGGGTGAAGGTTAGGGTGAGGGTTAGGGTGAGGCTTAGGTTTAGTGTGAGGGTTAGGGTGATGGTGAGGGTGAGTGTGAGGGTTAGGGTGAGGGTGAGGATGAGTGTTAGGGTTAGGATTAGGGTTAGGGTGAGTTTTAGGGTTTGGGTTAATTTTTGGGTGAGGTTTAGTGTTAGGATTAGGGTTAGGGTTATGGTTAGGGTTATTGTTAGAGTTAGGGTTAGGGTTAGGGTGAGGGTGAGTGTGAGGTTGGGGGTGAGGGTTAGGGTTAGGATTAGGGTTAGGGTTAAGCTTAACCTGAGGGTGACAATGAGGGTGAGGGTGAGGGTTAGGATTAGGGTGAGGGTTAGGGTGAGGGCTAGTATGACGGTGAGGGTTAGGGTGAGGTTTAGGTTGAGGGTGAGGTTTAGTGTGAGGGTTAGGGTTAGGGTCAGGGTTTGGGTGAGGGTTAGGTTTAGGGAGATGTTTAGGGTGAGGTTTAGGTTTCAGGTGAGGTTGAGGTTTAGGTTGTGGGTGAGGGTGAGGGTTACAGTGAGGGTTAGGTTTAGGGTGAGGGTTAGGGTGAGGGTGAGGTTTAGGGTTTGGGTTAGGTTTAGTTTGAGGGTTAGGGTTAGGGTTAGGGTTAGTGTGAGGATAAGGGATAGGGTGAGTGTTAGGGTGAGGGTGAGCGTTAGGGTTAGTGTTAGGGTTAGGGTAAGTGTTAGGGTTAGGGTGAGGTTTAGGGTTAGGGTGAGGATTAAAGTGAGGTTGTGGTTTAGGGTTAGGCTTAGTGTTAGGGTGAGCATTAGGGTTAAGGTTAGGGTGATGGTTCGGGTTATGGTGATGTTTAGGGTGACTGTGAGCGTTAGGGTGAGGGTTAGGGTTAGGGCGAGGGTGAGGGTTAGGGTTAGGGTGAGGTTTAGGGTTAGGGTTAGGTTTAGGGTGAGTTTTAGTGTTAGGTTTAGGGTTAGGCTGAGGTTGAGGGTGAGGGTGTGGGTGAGGGTTAGGCTTAGGGTTAGGGTGAGGGTTAAGGTTAGTGTGAGGGTTAGGGTGAGGGTGAGGTTGAGGGTCAGTGTTATGGTGAGGGTGACGGTGAGGTGAGGGTTAGGGTTAGGATTAGGGTTAGGATGACTTTGAGGGTTAGGTTTTGGGTTAGGATTAGGGTTAGGTTTAGGGTTAGGGTTATTGTTAGGGTTAGGGTTATGTGAATGTGATGGTTAGTGTTAGTATTAGGGTTCCGCTTAGGGTGAATATGAGGGTGAGGGTTAGGGGTAGGATTAGGGTTAGGGTTAGGGGTAGGCTTAGGGTGAGTGTGAGAGTGAGGGTGAGGGTGAGGGTTAGGGTTAGGTTTAGGGTTAGGGTGAGGGTGAGGGTGAGGGTTTCGATTAGTTAAGGGTTAGGGTTATTGTTAGGGTGAGGATTATGTTGAGGGTGAGGTTTATTGTGAGGGTTAGGGATAGGGTGAGGATTAGGATTAGAGTTAGGGTGAGGGTTAGGATTAGGGTGATGTTTAGGGTGAGCGTGAGGGTTAGGGTGAGTTGTAGCATTTGGGTGAGGGTGAGGTTTAGGGTGTGTGTGAGGGTTAGGTTTACGGTGAGGGTTAGGGTGACGGTGAGGGTTGCGGTGTGGGTGGGTGTTAGCGTTAGGTTTAGGTTCAGGGTTAGGGTTAGTGTTAGGGTTAGGGTGAGGGT
This sequence comes from Dipodomys spectabilis, assembly GCF_019054845.1. Lineage (NCBI taxonomy): Eukaryota > Metazoa > Chordata > Mammalia > Rodentia > Heteromyidae > Dipodomys > Dipodomys spectabilis. Next base: position 6,127,706 of record NW_024870972.1, on the reverse strand, counting down.
GAGGGTTAGAGTTAGTGTGAGGGTTAGAGTTAGGGATAGTGTGAGGATAAGGGCTAAGGTGAGGGTTTGGGTGAGGGTGAGTGTTAGGGTTAGTGTTAGTGTTGGGGTGAGTGTTAGGGTGAGGGTTAGGGTTAAGGTAAGGATTAGGGTTAGGGTTAGGGTGAGGGTAGGGTGATGTTTAGGGTGAGGGTGTGAGTGAGGGTGAGGGTGAGGGGTAGAGTTAGGGTTAGGGTTAGGCTGAGGGTGAGGGTGAGGGTGAGAGTGAGGTTGAGGGTTAGGGTTATGGAGAGGGTTAGGGTTAGTGTGAAGGTTAGGGTGATGGTGAGGGTGAGGGTGAGGGTTAGGGTGAGGGTGAGGGTGAGGTTTAGGTTTAGGGTGAGTTTTAGGGTTAGGGTTATGGTTAGGGTTATGATGTTGGTTAGGGTTAGGGTTATTTTTAGGATTAGTGTTAGGGTTAGGTTGTGGGTGTGGGTGAATATGAGGGTTAGGGTTAGGGTTAGGTTGAGGGTGGGGGTGAGGTTTAGGATTAGGATTACAGTTTTGGTTAAGATTAGGCTGAGGGGGAGGGGCAGGGGGAGGGGGAGGGTTAGGGTTAGGGTTAGGGTTAGGGTGAGGGTTAGTGTGAAGACTAGTGTGAGGGTGAGGGTTAGGGTGAGGGTGAGGGTGTGGATTTCGGTTAGGTAAGGGTTAGCGTTATTGTTAGGGTGAGGATTAGGTTGAGGGTGAGGGTTAGTTTGAGGGTTAGGGATAGGGTGAGGGTTAGGGTCAGGGTTTTGGTGAGGGTTAGGCTTAGGGTGATATTTACGTTGAGGGTGAGATTTAGGGTGAGGTTTAGGTTTCCTGTGAGGTTGAGGATTAGGATGTGGGTGAGGGTTAGGGTTAAGGTGAGGGTTAGGTTTAGGTTGAGGGTTAGTGTTAGGGTTAGGATTAGGGTTAGGGTTAGGGTGAAGGTTAGGTTTAGGGTGGTGTTTAGGGTGAGGGTGAGTGTTAGGGTGAGGGCCAGGTTTCGTGTGAGGGTGAGGATTCGGGAGAGGGTGAGGGTTAGGGTGTGTTGAGGGTTCGAGTTCAGTTGGGTGTTAGGGTGACGGTGAGGGTTAGGGTGAGGGTGAGGGTTAGGGTTAGGGTTAGGGTGAGGGTTAGGGTTAGGGTTAGTGTGAGGGTTAGGTTGAGGGGTAGGGTTAGGGTTAGGGTGAGGGTTAGGGTTAGTGTGAGGGTCAGGGTTAGGGTTAGGGTTAGTGTGAGGCTAAGGGTTAGGTTTAGGTTTAGCGTTAGGTTGAGTGTGAGGTTGAGGGTTAGTGTTAGGGTTAGGATGAGGGTTAAGGTTAGTGTGAGGGTTAGGGTTAGGGTGAGGGTGAGGGTTAGGGTGAGGGTGAGGCTGAGAGTGAGGTTTTCAGTTAGTTAAGGGTTTGGGTTAGGGTTAGGATGAGGATTAGGGTGAGGGTGAGTGTTAGGATGTGGTTTAGGGTTATTGTGAGGGTTAGTGTGATGTTTAGGGGGAGAGTGAGGGTTAGGGTTAGGGTTAGTGTGAGGGGTAGGTTGAGGGGTAGGGTTAGGTTTAGGGTGAGTGTTAGGGTTAGTGTGAGGGTCAGGGTTAGGGTTAGTTTTAGTGTGAGGATAAGGGTTAGGGTGAGGTTTAGGGTTAGGGTTAGCGTTAGGGTGAGGGTGAGGTTGAGGGTTAGTGTTAGGGTTAGGATGAGGGTTAAGGTTAGTGTGAGGGCTAGAAGAGAGTGAGGGTTAGGGTGAGGGTGAGGCTAAGGGTGAGGTTTTCGGTTAGTTAAGGGTTTGGGTTAGGGTTAGGATGAGGATTAGGGTGAGGGTGAGTGTTAGGTTGTAGTTGAGGGTTAGGGTTAGGGTGAGGGTTAGGGTTAGGGTTAGGGTGAAGGTTAGGTTTAGGGTGGTGTTTAGGGTGAGGGTGAGTGTTAGGGTGAGGGCCAGGTTTCGTGTGAGGGTGAGGATTCGGGAGAGGGTGAGGATTAGGGTGTGTTGAGGGTTCGGGTTCAGTTGGGTGTTAGGGTGATGGTGAGGGTTAGGGTGAGGGTGAGGGTTAGGGTTAGGGTTAGGGTGAGGGTTAGGGTTAGGGTTAGTGTGAGGGTTAGGTTGAGGGGTTGGGTTAGGGTTAGGGTGAGGGTTAGGGTTAGTGTGAGGGTCAGGGTTAGGGTTAGGGTTAGTGTGAGGCTAAGGGTTAGGGTTAGGTTTAGCGTTAGGTTGAGTGTGAGGTTGAGGGTGAGTGTTAGGGTTAGGATGAGGGTTAAGGTTAGTGTGAGGGTTAGGGTTAGGGTGAGGGTGAGGGTTAGGGTGAGGGTGAGGCTGAGAGTGAGGTTTTCGGTTAGTTAAGGGTTTGGGTTAGGGTTAGGATGAGGATTAGGGTGAGGGTGAGTGTTAGGATGTGGTTTAGGGTTATTGTGAGGGTTAGTGTGATGTTTAGGGGGAGAGTGAGGGTTAGGGTTAGGGTTAGTGTGAGGGGTAGGTTGCTGGGTAGGGTTAGGTTTAGGGTGAGTGTTAGGGTTAGTGTGAGGGTCAGGGTTAGGGTTAGTTTTAGTGTGAGGATAAGGGTTAGGGTGAGGTTTAGGGTTAGGGTTAGCATTAGGGTGAGGGTGAGGTTGAGGGTTAGTGTTAGGGTTAGGATGAGGGTTAAGGTTAGTGTGAGGGCTAGAAGAGAGTGAGGGTTAGGGTGAGGGTGAGGCTGAGGGTGAGGGTTTCGGTTAATTAAGGTTTTGGGTTAGGGTTAGGATGAGGATTAGGGTGAGGGTGAGGGTTAGGTTGTGGTTTAGGGTTATTGTGAGGGTTAGTGTGATGTTTAGGGTGAGAGTGAGGGTTAGGGTGAGGATGAGGTTTTGGGGGAGGGGGAGGGTTAGGGTGTGGGGGAGGGTAAGGGGTAGGGTGAGGGTTAGGGTGACGGTGAGTGTTAGGTTGAGGGTTAGGTTTAGGTTTAGGCTGAAGGTTAGGGTTAGGTTTAGGGTGAGTGTTAGGGTGAGGGGTAGGGTTAGGGTAAGGATGAGGGTTCTGGTTAGTGTGAGGGTTAGGGTTAGGGTTAATGTGAGGATAAGGGTTAGGGTGAGGGTTAGTGTGAGGGTGAGGGTTAGGGTTTGCGTTAGGGGTAGGGTGAGGTTTAGGGTGAGGGTTAGGGTGAGGGTGAGGGTTAGGGTTAGGGTGACGGTGAGGGTTAGATTTTGGATTGGGGTTAGGGATACATTTAGGCCTGTGGTGAGGGTGAGGGTTAGGATTAGGGTGAGGGTTAGGGTTAGGGTTTGCATTAGGGTGAGGGTAATGGTTAGGGTGATGTTTAGGGTGAGAGTAAGGGATGGGTTAGGGTTAGGGTTAGGAATATTGATAGGTTGAGGATTAGGGTTTGGTTAAGGGTTAAGGTCAGGGTTAGGGTGAGGGTTAGGGTTAGGGTTAGGAATTGGGTCAGTATTAGGGTTAGGGTAAGGATTAGGGTGAGGTTTAGGCTCAGGGGTAGGTTTAGGGTTATTGTGAGGTTTAGTGTGAGTGTTAGGGTTAAGGTAAGGGTTAGGGTGAGGGTGATGGTTAGGGTGAGGGTAAGGGTTCGGGGTAGCATTATGTTTAGGGTTAGGTTGAGGGTGAGGGTTAGGGTTAGGGTTAAGGTTAGATTGAGGGTGAGGGTGAGGGTGAGGGATTCAGTTAGGTAAGGGTTAGGGTTAGGGTTAGGGTGAGAGTTAGGTTGAGGGTGAGGGTGAGGGTTTCAGTTAGGTAAGGGTTAGGGTTAGTGTTAGGGTGAGGATTAGGGTGAGGGTGAGGGTTAGTTTGAGCGTTAGGGTTAGGGTGAGTGTTAGGATTAGGGTGAGGGTGAGGGTCAGGGTTAGGGTGATATTTAAGGTGAGCGTGAGGGTTAGGGTGAGGGTGAGGTTTCGGGTGAGGTTGAGGGTTCGGTAGAGGGTGAGGGGTAGCGTGTGGGTGAGGTTTCGGGTTCAGCTGAGTGTTAGAGTGATGGTGAGGGTTAGGGTGAGGGTGAGGGTTAGGGTTAGGGTTAGGGTGAGTGTTACGGTTGAGTTAGGGTTATTGTGAGGGTTAGGTTGAGGGGTAGGGTTACTGTGATTGTTAGGGTTAGGGTTAGGGTTAGTGTGAGGATAAGGTTTAGGGTGAGGTTTAGGGTGAGTGTGAGCATTAGGTTTAGCATTAGGGTTTGCATTAGGGTTAGGGTGAGGGTTAGGGTTAGGGTTAGGGTGAGTGCTAGGTTTAGGGTTAGGGTGAGGGTTATTGTGAGGGTGAGGGTTAGGGTTAGGGTTAGGGTTAGGTTGATGGTGAGAGTACGATTTAGGATTAGGGTTAGGGTGAGATTTAGCATTAGGGTTAGGGTAAGGGTTCGGGTTAGGGTGACATTCAGGGTGAGGTTGAAGGATAGGGTGAGGGTGAGTGTTAGGGATAAGGTTAGGTTTAGGGTTAGGGATAGGGTGAGGGTGAGCATGAAGGTTAGGCTTAGGATTAGGGTTAGGGTGAGTGTTAGGGTGAGGGTGAGAGTGAGTGTGAGGGTGAGTGTTAGGGTGTGGGTCAGGGTTAGGGTTAGGGTGAGGATTAGGGGTAGGTTTAGGGTAAGGGTTAGGTTTAGGATTAGGGTTAGGGTTAGGGTAATTTTTAGGGTTAGATTTAGGGTGAGGGTGAGTGTGAGGGTTAGCTTTAGGGTTAGGGTTAGGGTGAGGGTGGGGGTGAGGGTTAGGCTTAGTTTTAGGGTTAGGTTTAGGGTTAGGCTGAGGGGCAGGGTGAGGGTGAGGGTGTGGGTAAGGTTAGAGTTAGGGTGAGGGCTAGGATGTGGGTGAGGGTTAGGGTGAGGGTGAGGGCGAGGGTAAGGTTTTTGATTAGGTAAGGGTTAGCATTATTTTTAGGTTGAGGATTAGGTTGAGGGTTAGGGTTAGTGTAAGGATTAGGGTTAGAGTGAGGGTTAGGGTTAGGGTTTGGGTAAGGGTTAGGGTTAGGGTTATGTTTAGGGTGAGGATGAAGTTTAGGGTGAGGGTTAGGTTTCAGGTGAGGTTGAGGGGTAGGGTGTGGGTGGGGGTTAGTGTTAGTTTGAGGGTTATGATGACGGTGAGGTTTAGGGTGAGGGTGAGCATTAGGGTTAGGTTTAGGGTGAGGGTTAGGGTTAGGGTTAGGGTAAGGGATAGGGTGAGGGGTAGGGTTAGGGTTAGGGTGAGGGTTAGGGTTAGGGTTAGGGTTAGGGTGAGGGTGAAGGTAAGGGTTAGGGTGAGGGTTAAGGTGAGGGTGAGGGTTAGGGTTAGGGTCAGGGTTATCATTAGGGTTAGGGTTAGGCTGAGGTTTAGTATTAGGGTAAGGTTTAGGGTGAGGGTTAGGGTTAGGGTTAGGGTTAGGGTTAGGGTGAGGGTGAAGGTTAGGGTTAGGGTGAGGGTTAAGGTGAGGGTGAGGGTTAGGGTTAGGGTCAGGGTTATCATTAGGGTTAGGGTTAGGCTGAGATTTAGTATTAGGGTAAGGGTTAGGGTGAGGGTTAGGGTTAGGGTTTGGGTTAGGATAAGGGTTAGGGTGAGGGTTAGGGTTAGGTTTAGGGTTAGGGTGAGGGTTAGGGTTAGGGTTACCATGACGGTGACAGTGAGGGTTAGGGTGAAGGTGAGGGTTAGGGTTAGCATTAGTGTTAGGGTGCGGGTGTGGGTTAGGGTGAGTGTTAGGGTTAGGATTAGGGATAGGGTGAGGAATAGGTTTAGTGTGAGGCTTAGGGTTTGGGTTAGGGTTAGGTTTAGGTTGAGGTTCAGGGTGAGGGTTAGGATTAGGGTTAGGTTTAGAGTTAGGGTGAGGGTGATGGTGAGGGTTAGGGTTAGGGTTAGGGTAAGGGTGAGGGTGAGGGTTAGGGTTAGTGTGAGGATAAGTGTTAGGGTGAGGGTTAGGGTGAGGGTGAAGGTGAGGGTGAGGGTGAGGTTGAGGGTGAGGGTTACGGTTTGGGTGAGGGTTAGGGTGGGTATGGGGGTGAGGGATAGGGTTAGGATTAGGGTCAGGATTAGTGTTAAGGTGAGGTTGAGGGTGAGGGTGAGGGTGAGGGTGAGGCTTAGGGTTAGGGTTAGGGTTAGGGTGAGGGCTAGGATGTGGGTGAGGGTTAGGGTGGGGGTGCGGGTGAGGTTTTCGGTTAGGTACGGGTTAGTTTTATTGTTAGGATGAGGATTAGGTTGAGGGTGAGGGTTAGTGTGAGGATTAGGGTTAGGGTGAGGGTTAGGGTTAGGGTTTGGGTGAGGGTAAGGTTTAGGGTGAGGGTGAGGGTTAGGATGAGGTTTAGGGTTAGGGTTATTTTGCGGGTTAGGGTGAGTTTGAGGGTTAGGGTTAGGGTTAGGGTTAGGGTTAAGGTGAGGGTAAGGGTTAGGGTGAGTGTGAGGATTAGGGTTAGCTTTAGGGTTAGGGTGAGGGTTAGGGTGAGGCTTAGGTTTAGGTTTCCAGTTAGGTTTAGGTTGAGGTTTAGGGTGAGTTGTAATGTTATGTTTATGGTTAGGGTGCGGGTGAGGGTGAGGGTTAGGGTAAGTGATAGGGTGAGGGTTAAGGTTAGGGTGAGGGCTAGGGTAAGGGTGAGGGTTAGGGTGAGGGTGAGGGTGAGGGTTTCAGTTAGGTAAGGGTTAGGGTTAGGTTTAGGGTGAGAATTAGGTTGAGGGTTAGTGTTAGGTTGAGGGTTAGGTTTAGGGTGAGTGTTAGGGTTAGGGTTAGGGTTAGGGTTAGTGTGTGGGTTATGTTTAGGGTGAGGGTAGTGTTAGGGTGAGGTTTAGGGTTAGGCTGAGGGTTAGGGTGAGGGTTAGATTTAGTGTTATGGTTAGGGTGAGTGTTAGGGTGAGGTTTGGTTTAGAGTTAGGGTTACGGTGAGGGTGAGGCTGAGGGTTAGTTTTAGGGTTAGAGTGAGGGTTAAGGTTAGTGTGAGGGCTAGGGTGAGGGTGAGGGTTAGGGTGAGGGTGAGGCTGAGAGTGAGTGTTTCTGTTAGTTAAGGGTTAGGTTTAGGGTGAGGATTAGGGTGACGGTGAGGGTGAGGTTGAGGGTTAGGGTTAGGATGAGGGTTAAGGTGAGGTTTAGTTTTAGGGTGATGTTTTGGGTGAGGGTGAGGGTTAGGGTGAGGTTGAGGGTTCAGGTGAGGGTGAGGGTGAGGGTTCGGGTGAGGGTTAGGGTGTGGGTGTGGGTAAGGGTTAGTGTGAGGTTTAGGTTGACAGTGCGGGTTAGGGTTAGGGTTAGGTTTAGGGTTAGGGTTAGGGTTAGGTTTATGGTTAGGTTTAGGGTGAAGGTTAGGGTGAGTGGTAGGTTTAGGGTAAGGGTGAGTGTTAGGGTTAGTGTGAGGGTTAGGGTTAGGGTTAGTGTGAGGATAAGGTTAGTTTGAGGGTGAGGTTTAGGGTTAGCGTTAGGATTAGGGTGAGGGTTAGCGTTAGGGTGAGGGTTAGGGTGAGGGTTAAGGTGAGGGTTAGGGTTAGTTTTAGGGTGAGGGTTAGGCTTAGCATGATATTTAGGGTGAGAGTGTGTGTGAGGTGAGGGTGAGGGTGAGGGTGAGAGTTAGGGTGAGGTGAGGGTGAGGGTGAGGGTTAGGGTTAGGTTTAGGGTTAGGTTGTGTGTGAGGGTGAGGGTTAGGGTTAGGATTAGTGTTAGGGTTAGGGTTAAGCTGAGGGTGAGGGTGAGTTTGAGGGTGAGTGTTAGGGTTATTGTTAGGGTGAGCGTTAGGGTGATGATGAGGGTGAAGGTTAGGGTTAGGTTTAGGTTTAAGGTTATTGTTAGGGTTAGAGTTAGGGTGAGTGTTAAGGTTAGGGTGAGGGCTTGGGTGAGGGTGAGGGTTAGGTTGAGAGTGAGATTGAGGATTTAGGTTAGGGAAGGGTTAGATTTAGGTTTAGGGTGAGGATTATTGTGAGGGTGAGGATTAGGTAAGGGTATGGGTTAGGGTTAGGATTAGGGTGACCATGAAGGTGACGGTGAGGGTTAGGATGAGGGTGAGGGTTAGAGTTAGCATTAGTGTTAGGGTGAGGGTGATGGTTAGGGTGAGGGTTAGGTTTAGGATTAGGGATAGGTTGAGGATTAGGGTTAGTGTGAGGCTTAGTTTTAGGTTTAGGGTTAGGGTTAGGGTGAGGGTTAGGATTAGGTTTAGGGTTAGAGTTAGGGTGAGGGTGAGGGTGTGGGTTAGGGTTAGGATTAGGGTTAGGATTAGATTTAGGGTAAGGGTGATGGTTAGGGTTAGGGTTAGGGTTATTGTTAAGGTGAGGGTGAGGGTTAGGTTTAAGATAAGGTTTAGGATTAGGTTAAGGGTGAGGGTTAGGGTTAGTGTGAGGATAAGGGTTAAGGTGAGGGTTAGGGAGAGAGTGAGGGTGAGGGTGAGGGTTAGGGTGAGGATGAGAGTTAGTGTGAGGATTAGGGTTAGGGTGAGGGTTAGGGTTAGGGTTTGGGTGAGGGTTAGGGTTAGGGTGATGTTTAGGGTGAGGGTCAGGTTTATTGTGAGGGTTAGGGTTAGGGTGAGGGTGAGGATTAGGGTGAGGGTTTGAGTGAGGCTTAGGGTTAGGGTGATGTTTAGGGTGAGGGTGAGGTTTAGGGTGAGAGTTAGGTTTTGGGTGAGTTTGAGGGGTAGTGTGTGGATGAGGATTAGTGTTAGGTTGAGGGTTAGGGTGACGGTGAGGGTTAGGGTGAGGGTGAGGGTTAGGGTTAGGTTTAGGGTGAGAGTTAGGATGAGGGGTAGGGTTAGGGTTAGGGTTAGGGTTAGGGTGAGGGTTAGGGTGAGGTTGAGAGTTAGGGTGAGTGTGAGGGTTAGGGTTAGCATTAGGGTTAGGATGAGGGTTAGGGTGAGGGTTAGGGTTAGGGTAAGTGTTAGGATGAGGGTTAGGGTTAAGGTTAGAGTTAGGATTAGGATTAGTGATAGGATTAGGTTTAGGTTTTTGGTAAGTGTTAAGGTGAGGGTTAGGGTTAGGGATAGGGTGAGGATTAGGGTTAGGGTTAGGGTTAGGGTGAGGTTTAGGCTGAGGCGTAAGTTTACAGTTAGGGTAAGGGTTAGATTTAATGTGAGTTTTACGTTTAAGGTAAGGTTTAGGGTGAGGGTCACGGTTAGGGTGATGGTTAGGGTGATTGTGAGAGTTAGGGTTAGCATTAGGGTTAGGGTTAGGGTTAGGGTGAGGGGTAGGTTTAGGGTTAGGGTAAGGGTGAAGGTGAGGGTGAGGGTTAGGGTTAGGGTGAGGGCTAGGGTTAGGGTGAGGGGTATGATGATGGCTGAGGGTTAGGTTGAGGGTGAGGGTGAAGGTGAGGGTGAGGGTTTCAGTTAGGTAGGGGTTAAGGTTAGGGTTACGGTCTGGATTAGGGTTAGGGTGATGTTTAGGGTGAGGGTGAGGTTTACGGTGAGGGTTGGGTTTCGGGTAAGGTTGAGGGGTAGAGTGTTGGTGAGGATTAGTGTTAGGTTGAGGGTTAGGGTGACGGTGAGGGTTAGGGTGATGGTGAGTGTTAGGGTTAGGGTTAGGGTGAGGGTGAGGGTTAGGTTTAGGGTTAGGGTGAGGGTTAGGATGAGGGGTAGGGTTAGGGTTAGGGTTAGGGTTAGGGTTAGGGCTAGGGTGAGGGGTAGGGTGAGGGTGAGGGTTAGGGTGAGTGTGAGGGTTAGGGTTAGCGTTAGGGTTAGGGTGACGGTTAGAGTGATGGTTAGGTTTAGGGTAAGTGTTAGGATGAGGGTTAGGGTTAAGGTTAGGGTTAGGGTTAGTATTAGTGATAAGGTGAGTATTATGGTTTGGGTAAGTGTTAAGGTGAGGGATAGGGTGAGGGTTAGGGTTAAGGTTCGGGATAGGGTGAGGATTAGGGTTAGGGTTAGGGTTAGGTTGAGGTTTAGGCTGAAGGGTAGGTTTAAGGTTAGAGAGAGGGATAGGTTTAATGTGAGTGTTAGGGTTAAGGTAAGGTTTAGGGTGAGGGTTAGTGTTAGGGTGATGGTTAGGGTGAGGGTGAGAGTTTGGGTTAGCATTAGCGTTAGGGTTAGGGTTAGGGTGCGGGTTAGGTTTAGAGTTAGGGTTAGGGTTAAGATGAGGCTTAGGGTTAAGGTAAAGGCTATGGTGAGGGTGAGAATTAGGTTGAGGGTGAGGGTGAGGGTGAGGGTGAAGGTTTCAGTTAGGTAAGAGTTAGGGTTAGGGTAACGGTCTGGTTTAGGGTGAGGGTGAGGTTTAGGGAGAGGGTGAGGGTTAGGGTGTGGGTGAGGGTTTGGGTTCGGGTGAGTGCTAGGGTGACGGTGAGAGTAAGAGTGAGGGTGAGGGTTAGGGTTCGGGTTTGGTTGAGGGTGAGGTTTAGGTTCAGGATTAGGGTTAGGGTTAGGGTTAGGCTTATGGTGAGAGTTAGGTTGTGGGTGAGGTTTAGGCATAGGGTTAGCGTTAATGTGAGGGTAAGGTTTAGGATGAGGGTTAAGTTAAGGTGAGGGTTAGGGTTCGGGTTAGGTTTAGGATTAAGGAGAGGGTGAGGGTTAGGGTTAGGGTGAGGGATAGGTTTAAGGTGAGGATTCGGGTTAGGGTTAGTGTTAGGTTGAGGGTGAAGGTGAGGGTGAGGGTTAGGGTTAGGGTTAGGGTTTCAGGTAGGGTGAGGGTGGGGGTGATGGTTATTGTTAGGATTAGGGTTAGGTTTAGGTTTAGACTCAGGGTGAGAGTGAGGGTGAGGGTGAGGGTTAGGGTTAGGGTTTGGGTGAAGGTTAGGTTGAGGGTCAATGTGAGGGTTTCGGTTAGGTAAGTGTTAGGGTTAGGGTGAGGATTAGGGTGAGGATTAGGGTTAGGGTTAGGGTGAGGAGTAGGGTTAGGGTTAGGGTGAGGGTTAGGGTTTGTGTGAGGGTTAGGGTTAGGGTTAGGGTTAGGGTGAGGGTAAGGGTGATGGTGAGGGTTAGGGTGAGGGTGACGGTTAGGTTTAGGGTTAGGGTTATGGTGAGGCGTAGGGTTAGGGTTAGGGTGAGGGTTAGGGTTTGTGTGAGGGTTAGGGTTAGGGTTAGGTTTAGGGTGAGGGTAAGGGTTAGGGTGAGGGTTAGGGTGAGGGTGACGGTTAGGGTTAGGGTTATGGTGAGGGGTAGGGTTAGGGTTAGGGTTTGTGTGAGGGTTAGGGTGAGGGTGAGGGTTAGAGTTAGTGTTAGGGTGAACGTTAGGGTTAGGGTGAAGGCTAGGGTGAGAGTGAGGGTTAGGGTGAGGGTGAGGCTGAGTGTGAGGGTTTCAGTTAGGTAAGGACTAGGGTTAGGGTTAGGGTGAGGATTAGGGTGAGGATTAGGGTTAGGGTTAGGGTGAGGAGTAGGGTTAGGGTTAGGGTGAGGGTTAGGGTTTGTGTGAGGGTTAGGGTTAGGGTTAGGGTTAGGGTGAGGGTAAGGGTGATGGTGAGGGTTAGGGTGAGGGTGACGGTTAGGTTTAGGGTTAGGGTTATGGTGAGGCGTAGGGTTAGGGTTAGGGTGAGGGTTAGGGTTTGTGTGAGGGTTAGGGTTAGGGTTAGGTTTAGGGTGAGGGTAAGGGTTAGGGTGAGGGTTAGGGTGAGGGTTAGGGTGAGGGTGACGGTTAGGTTTAGGGTTAGGGTTATGGTGAGGGGTAGGGTTAGGGTTAGGGTTTGTGTGAGGGTTAGGGTGAGGGTGAGGGTTAGAGTTAGTGTTAGGGTGAACGTTAGGGTTAGGGTGAAGGCTAGGGTGAGAGTGAGGGTTAGGGTGAGGGTGAGGCTGAGTGTGAGGGTTTCAGTTAGGTAAGGACTAGGGTTAGTTTTAGGGTGAGGATTAGGGTGAGGGTTAGTTTTAAGTTGAGGGTTAGATTTAGGGTGAGGGTTAGGGTTAGGGTTAGGGTGAGGGTTAGGGTTAGGGTGATGTTTAGGGTGAGGGTGAGGGTTAGCATGAGGGTGAGGGTGAAGGTTAGGGTGAGTGTGAGGGTGAGGTTGAGGGTTAGTGTGAGGGTGAGGGTTAGGGTGAGGGTGAGGGTTAGGGTGAGGGTCAGGTTTAGGGTGAGGTTTAGTGTTAGGGTGAGGTTTAGTGTTAGGATGAGGGTTAGTGTGAAGTACAGGGTTTCGTTAGGTTTAGGTTGAGGGTTAGGGTGAGGGTTATGGTTAGGGTTAGGTTTAGGATGAGGGTGAGGCTGAGGGTTAGTGTTAGTGTTAGGGTGACGGTAAAGGTTAGTATGAGGGTTAGGGTGAGGGTGAGGGTAAAGGTGAGGTTGAGGGTTTCGGTTTGGTAAGGGTTCCAGTTAGGGTTAAGGTGAGGATTAGCGTGAGATTGAGGGTTAGGTAACGGTTAGGGTTAGGGTGAGGGGTAGGGTTAGGATGATGTTTAGTGTGTGGGTGAGGGTTAGGGTTAGGGTGAGGGTTCGGGTGATGGTAAGGGTTTGGGTGAGTGTGAGGGTTAGTGTGTGGGTGAACGTTAGGGTTAGGGTGAATGTTAGGGTGATCATTAGGGTTAGTGTGAGGTTGAGGGTTAGGGTTAGGTTTAGGGTGAGGGTTAAGGTTAGGGTTAGGCTGAGGCTGAGCGTGAGGGTGAGGGTTAGGGTTAGGGTGAGGGTTAGGGATAGAGTTAGGGTTAGGGATAGGGGAAGGGTTAGGGTTAGGGTGAATGTGAGGGTTTGGGTTAGCATTAGGGTTAGGGTGAGGGTTAGGGTGAGGGTTAGGTTTATGGTTAGGGTTAGGGTAAGTGTTAGGTTTAGGGTTAGGGTAAGGTTTAGGGTGAGGGTTATGGTTAGGTTTAGGGTGAGGGTGAGGGTGAAGGTGAGGGTTAGGGTTAGGGTTAGGCTTAGGTTTAGGGTTAGTGTGAGGGCTCGTGTGAGGGAGAGGGTGAGGGTTAGGCTTAGGGTTAGGGTGAAGTTTAGGATTAGTGTGAGGGTTAGGGTGAGGGTGAGTTGAGGGTGAGTGTTAGGGTTAGAATTAGGGTTAGGGTGACTTTTAGGGTTAGGGTTAGGGTTACGGTTAGGGTGAGGGTCACGGTTAGGATTAGGGTTAGGGTTAGGGTTATTGTTAGGGTTAGGGTTAGGGTTAAGATGAGGGGGAGGGGGAGGGTTAGCATTAGGTTTAGGGTTAAGGTTAGGTTGAGGGTGAGGGTGGGATTAGGGTTAGGATTAGGGTTAGGGTTAGGGATAGGTGGAGGGTGAGGGTAAGAGTTAGGCTTAATGTTAGGGTGAGGGCTAGTTTGAGGGTGAGGTTTAGGGTGAGGGTTAGGGTTAGACTTGGGGTTAGGGTTAGGGTGAGGTTTAGGGTGAGGGGTAGGGTTAAGGTTAGGGTGAGGGTTAGGATTAGTGTGAGGGTTAGGGTTAGGTTTAGGGTTAGTGTGAGGAAAAGGGATAGGGTGAGTCTTAGGGTGAGTGTGAGCGTTAGGGTTAGTGTTAGGGTTAGGGTAAGGGTTAGGTTTAGGGTGAGGGTTAGGTTGAGGGTGAGGATTAAGATGAGGTTGTGGTTTAGGGTGAGTGTTAGTGTTAGGGTGAGCGTTAGGGTTAAGGTTAGGGTGATGGTTCGGGTTAGGGTGATGTGTAGGGTGATTGTGAGCGTTAGGGTCAGGGTTAGGCTGAGGGTTAGGTTAAGGTTAAGGTGAAGGTGAGGGTTAGGTTTAGGGTGAGGTTTAGGGTTAGGTTTAGGGTGAGGTTTAGGGTTAGGTTTAGGGTGAGGTTTAGGGTTAGTGCTGGTTTAGGGTGAGTGTAATGGTTAGATTGAGGTTTAGGGTGAGGATGAGGGTTAGCGTTTGGGTTAGGGTTGGGTGAGGGTTAGGATTAATGTGAGGGTTAGCGTGAAGGTTAGGTTTACGGTTAGGGTTTGGGTTAGGGTTAGGTTTAGGGTGAGTGTAAGGTTTAGGGGAAGTTGTAAGTTGAGGGTTGGGATAGGGTTATGTTGAGGGTAAGGGTAAGGGTGAGGTGTAGCGTGAGGGTGAGTGTTAGAGTTAGCAATAGGGTTAGGGTGAGGGTAAGGGTTAGTGTGAGGGTTCAGATTAGGTTTAGGGATAGGCTGAGGATTAGGGATAGGGTTAGGGTTAGGGTTAGGGTGAGGGTTAGGGTGAGGTTTCAGGTGAGGGTGAGAGTGAGGTTAGGGTGTGGGTGAGGGTTAGGGTTAGGGTGAGGGTTAGTCTGATGGTGAGTGATAGGGTGAGGGTGAGGGTTAGGGTTAGGATTAAGGTTAGGGTTTGCGTTAGGCTGAGGGTGAAGGTGAGGGTGAGGGTGAGATTGAGGGTTAGGGTTTGGGTTAGGGTTAGGGTTAGGGTTTGGGTGAGGGTTAGTGTTACGGTGATATTTACGGTGAGGGTGAGGTTTAGGGTGAGGTTTAGGTTTCGGGTGAGGTTGAGGGTTTGGGTGTGGGTGAGGGTTAGGGTTAGGGTGAGGGTTAGGTTTAAGTTTAGGGTGAGGGTTAGGGTGAGGGTTAGGGATAGGGTAAGGGTTTGGGTGTGGATGAGGGTTAGGGTTGGGTTTGGGGTGAGGTTTAGAGTTAGTGTGAGGGCTCGGGTTAGGGTGAGGGTTAGGGTGAGGGTCAGGGTCAGGGTCAGGGTTTCGGTTAGGTAAGGGTTTGGGTTCAGTTTAGGGTGAGGATTAGGTTGAGTGTGAGTGTTAGGTTGAGGGTTAGTGTTAGGGTGAGGGTTAGGGTTAGGGTTAGGGTGAGGGTTAGGGTTAAGTTGATGTTTAGGGTGAGGGTGAGGCTTAGGGTTACGATTAGGGTTAGGGTGAGTTTTAGGGTTAGGGTTAGGGTTATGGTGAGGGTTAGGATTAGGATTAGGGTTACGGTTAGGGTAAGGTTATTGTTAAGGTTAGGGTTAGTGTTAGGGTGAGGGTAAGGGTGAGGGTCATGGTTAGTGTGTGGTTTAGGGTTAGGATTAGGGTTAGAGTGACTGTGAGGATGAGGGTTAGGGTTAGGATTAGGTTTAGGGTGAGTTTTAGGGTTAGGGTTAGGTTTAGGGTTAGGGTGAGTGTTAGGGTTAGGATTAGGGTTAGGGTTAGGGTTAGGGTTAGGGTGAGGGTTAGGGTTAGTGTGAGGGTTAGGGTTAGTTTTAGGGTTAGGTGAGTTTTTGGGTTAGGTTTAGGGTTAGGCTGAGAGTGAGGGTGAGGGTGACAGTGAGGGTAAGGCTTAGGGTTAGGGGGAAGGTTAGGTTTAGTGTGAGGGATAGGGTGGGTGTGAGGTTGAGGGTGAGTGTTAGGCTTAGGGTGACGGTGAGGGTGAGTGTTAGGGTTAGAATTAGGGTTAGGGAGACTTTTAGGGTTACGGTTAGGGTTAGGGTTAGGGTTAGGGTTAGGGTTAGGCTTACGGTAATTGTTAGGGTTAGGGTTAGGATTAGGGTGAAGGTGAGGGTTAGCGTTAGTGTTAGGGTTACATTTAGGGTGAGAGTGAGGGTGCGGTTTAGGGTTAGGATTAGGTTTAGGTTTAGGGATAGGCTGAGGCTGAGGGTGAGGGTGAGGGTGAGGGTGAGGGCTAGGCTTAGGGATAGTGTTAGGGTTAGGGTGAGGGTTAGGGTGAGGTTGTCGTTTAGGGTGAGAGTTACGTTTAGGGTGAAGGTTAGGGTTAGGGTTAGGATGATGGTTCGGGTTAGGGTGATGTTTAGGTTGATTATGAGCGTTAGGGTGAGGGTTAGTCTGAGTGTTAGTTTTAGGGTTCAGGTGAGGGTGAAGATTAGGGTTAGGGTGAATGTTAGGTTTAGGGTTAGGGTGAGTGTAAGGGTTAGGATGAGGGTTAGGGTGAGGATTAGGGTTAGGGTTGGGGTTAGGTGTAGGGTCTGGGTTAGAATGAGGGTTAGGGTTAGGGTAAGGGTTAGGGTGAGGGTTAGGGTGAGGATAAGGGTTAGGGGGAGTTTTAGGGTGAGGGTGAGGGATAGGGTTATGGTGAAGGTAATGCTTAGGGTGAGGTTTAGCGTGAGGATGAGTGTTAGGGTGAGCATTAGGGTTAGGGTGAGGTAAGGGTTAGGGTAAGTGTTCAGGTTAGGGTTAAAGTTAGGGTGACGATTAGGGTTAGGGTTAGGTTTAGGGTGAGGTTTAGGTTAAGGGTGAGGGTTAAGGTGAGGGTGAGGGTTAGGTTTAGGATGAGGTTTAGGGTTAGTGTGATTGTTAGGGTTAGGTTTAGGTTTAGGGTTAGTTTGAGGGTAAGGATTAGGGTGGGACTTCGGTGAGAGTGACGGTTATGGTTAGCGTTAGGGTTAGGGTAAGGGTTTGGCTGAGGGTTCGGGTGAGGGTTAGGGTTATGGTGAGGCTTAGGGTTAGGGTTAGGGTTAGGGTGAGGTTTAGGGTTAGGGTGAGGGTAACGGTTAGGGTTAGGGTTAGGGTGAGGGTTAGGGTTAAGGGTAGGGTTAGGGCTAGGGTGAGGGTGAGGATTAGGGTGAGGGTGAGGGTGAGGATGAGGGATTCGGTTAGGTAAGGTTTAGGGTTAGGTTTAGGGTGAGGATTAGGGTGAGGGTGAGTGTTAGGTTGAGGTTAGGGTTAGGGTGAGGGTTAGGGTTAGGGTTAGGGTGATATTTAGGGTGAGGGTAAGGCTTAGGTTGAGGGTGAGGGTTAAGGTTAGGATTAGCGTTAGGGTGAGTTTTAGGGTTAGGGTTAGGGTTAGGGTTAAGTTTAGGGTGAGGGTGAGGGTGAGGGTGAGGGATTCGGTTAGGTAAGGGTTAGGGTTAGGTTTAGGGTGAGGATTAGGGTGAGGGTGAGTGTTAGGTTGAGGTTAGGGTTAGGGTGAGGGTTAGGGTTAGGGTGATATTTAGGGTGAGGGTGAGGCTTAGGTTGAGGGTGAGGGTTAAGGTTAGGATTAGGGTTAGGGTGAGTTTTAGGGTTAGGGTTAGGGTTAAGGTTATGGTGAGGGTTAGGGTTACGATTAGGGTTAGGATTAGGGTTATTCTTAGGGTTTGGGTTATTGTTAGGGTTAGGGTTAGGGTTAGGGTGAGGGTGAGGGTGAGGGTGAGGGTAAGGGTGAGGGTTAAGGTGAGGGTGACAGTGAGGGTTAGGGTTAGGGTTAGGATTAGGGTTAGAGTGAGTTTTAGGGTTAGGGTTAGGATGAGCATTAGGGTTAGGATTACTGTTAGGGTTCGGGTTAAGTTTACGGCTTGGATTAGGGTGAGGTTAGGGTCAGTGTGAGGGTTATGGTTAGTGTTAGGGTTAGGGTGAGTTTTAGGGTTAATGTTAGAATTAGGCTGAGAGTGAGGGTGAGGGTGAGGGTGAGAGTTAGTCTTAGGGTTAGGGTGAGGTTTAGGGTTAGTGTGAGGTTTAGGGTTAGTGTGAGGCTAAGGGTGAGGGTGAGGGTGAGGTTTAGGGTTAGTGGAGGGTGAGGGTTAGGTTTAGGATTAGGGTGAGGTTGAGAGTAAGGGTGAGGGTGAGGGTTAGGGTTAGGGTTAGAGTGTGGGTTCAGGTGAGTGTGAGGGTTCGGGTGAGGATGAGGCTTAGTGTGTGGGTAAGGTTAGGGTGAGGGTGAGGGTTAGGGTTAGTGGAGGGTGAGGGTTAGGTTTAGGATTAGGGTGAGGTTGAGAGTAAGGGTGAGGGTGAGGGTTAGGGTTAGGGTTAGAGTGTGGGTTCAGGTGAGTGTGAGGGTTCGGGTGAGGATGAGGCTTAGTGTGTGGGTAAGGTTAGGGTTAGGGTGAGGGTTAGGGTGACTGTGAGGGTTACGGTGTGGGTGAGGGTTAGAATTAGGTTTAGGGTTAGGGTTAGGGTGAAGGTTAAGGTGACGTGTAGGTTTAGGGGTAGTGTTAGGGTGAGGGGTAGGGTTAGGTGAGGGTTAGGGTGAGGGTTAATTTTAGGGTTAGGGTTAGTGTGAGGATAAGGGTTAGGGAGAGGTTTAGGATGAGGATGTGGATGAGGGTGAGGGTTAGGGTGAGGGTGATGGTTAGGGTTAGGATGAGGGTCAGGGTGAGGGTTAGGTTTAGGGTGAGGGTTAGTGTTAGGGTGAGGGTTAGGGTGAGGGTTAGGCTTAGGGTGAGGGTTAGGGTTCGAGTTAGGGTTAGGGTGAGGGTGAGGCTGAGGGTGAATGTTAGGGTTATGGTGAGAGTTAAATTTAGGGTGAAGGCTAGAGTGAGGGTGAGGGTTAGGGTGAGGGTGAGTTTGAGGCTGAGGGTTTGGGTGAGGCAAAGGTTATGATTAGGGTTCGGGTCAGGATTAGGGTGAGGGTGAGGTTTAGGGTTAGGGTTACTGTGAGGGGTAGGGTTAGGGTGATGTTTAGGGTGAGGGTGAGGGTTAGGGTGAGGGTTCCGGTTCGGGTGAGGTTGAGGGTTTGATTGAGGTTGAGGGTTAGGGTTTGGATGACGGTTAGGTTTAGGGTATGGGTTAGGGTGATGGTGAGGTTTAGGGTGAGGGTGAGGGTTAGGGTTAGGATTAGGGTTAGGTTGAGCTTGAGGGTGAGGTTTAGGGTTAAGATTAGGGTTAGGGTTAGGATGAGGGGTAGGGTTAGGGTTAGTGTGAGGGTTAGGGTTAGGGTTAGTGTGAGGATAAGGGTTAGGGTGAGGGTTAGGGTGGGGGTGAGGGTTAGCGTTAGGGTTAGGGTGAGGGTTAGGGTGAGGGTTAGGGTTAGGGTGAGGTATAGGGTTAGGATTAGGGTGAGGGTTAGGTTTAGGGTGATGTTTAGGGTGAGAGTGTGTGTGTGGGTGAGGGTGAGGTTGAGGGTTATGGTTAGTATTAGGGTTATGGTTACGGTAAGTCTGAGGTTGAGGTTGAGGGTGAGGGTTAGTGTTAGGTTTAGGGTGAGGGTTAGTGTTAGGGTGAGGTTTAGGGAGAGGGTTAGGGTTAGGGTTGGCTTAGGGTGAGGGTTAGGGTGACCGTTAAGTTTAGGGTGAGGGCTAGCATGAGGGTGAGGGTTAGGGTGAGGGTGAGGTTGAGGTTGAGGGTTTTGATGAGGGAAGGGTTATGATTAGGGTTTGGGTGAAGATTAGTGTGAGGGTGAGGTTTAGGGTTAGGGTGAGGGATAGGTTTAGGGTGATGTTTAGGGTAAGGGTGAGGGTTCGGGTTCGGGTCATGGTGAGGGTTGGTTGAAAGTCAGGGTTAGGGTGTGGATGACGGATAGGTTTAGGGTGTGGGTTAGGGTGATGGTGAGGTTTAGGTTGAGGGTGAGGGTTAGAGTTAGTTTTAGGGTTAGTGTGAGCTTGAGGGTGAGGGTTAGGGTTAGGATTAAGGTGAGGGTTAGGTTGAGGGGAAGGGTTAGGGTTAGTGTGACGGTTAGGTTTAGGGTTATTGTGAGGTTTAGGGTGAGGTTTAGCGTTAGGGTGAGGTTTAGGGTTAGGATTAGGGTGAGGGTTAGGTTTAGGGTGAGAGTGTGGGTGAGGGTGAGGGTGAGGGTTAGGGTGAGCCTTAGGGTGAGGGTGACGGTTAGGGTTAGCGTTAGGGTGAGGGTGAGGGTGAGGGTGAGGGTTAGGGTTAGTATTAGGGTTAGGGTTAGGGTTAGGCTGAGGGTGAGGTTGAGGGTGAGGGTTAGTGTTAGGGTTAGGGTGAGGGTTAGGTTTAGTGTGAGGGTTAGGGTGAGGGTGAGGGTGAGGGTGAGGGTTAGGGTGAGGGTGAGGGTGAGGGTGAGGGTGAGGTTGAGGGTGAGGGTTAGTGTTAGGGTTAGGGTGAGGTTTAGGTTTAGTGTGAGTGTTAGGGTGATGGTGAGGGTGAGCGTGAGGGTTAGGGTGAGAGTGTTGGTGAGGATGAGTGTTAGGGTTATGATTAGGGTTAGGGAGAGTTTTAGGGTTAGGGTAAGCGTTTGGGTGAGGGTTAGTGTTAGGATTAGAGTTAGGGTTAGGGTTATTGTATGGGTTAGGGTTAGGGTTAGGGTGAGGGTGAGTGTGAGGGTTAGCATTAGGGTTAGGGTTAGGGTTAGGGTGTGGGTGGGGGTTAGGGTTAGGGTTAGGATTAGGGTTAGGGTTAAGTTTAAGCTGAGGGTGACAGTGAGGGTGAGGGTGAGGGTTAGGGTTAGGGTTAGGGTTAGGGTGAGGGCTAGTGTGATGGTGAGGGTTATGGTGTGGATTAGGTTGAGGGTGAGGGTCAGTGTGAGGGTTGAGTTTTGGGTGAGGGTTAGGGTTAGGGTTTGGGTGAGGGTTAGGGTTAGGGTGATGTTTAGGGTGAGGGTGATGTTTAGGTTGAGGTTTACGTTTCAGGTGAGGTTGATGTTAGGGTGTGGGTGAGGGTTAGGGTTACAGTGAGGATTAGGTTTAGGGTGAGGGTAGAGTTAGGGTTAGGGTTAGGTTTAGTTTGAGGTTTAGGGTTAGGGTTAGGGTGAGCGGTAGGATTAGGTTTAGGGTGAGGGTTAGGGTAAGGGTGAGGGTAAGGTTTAGGGTGAGGGTTAAAGTGAGGGGGAGTTTTAGGGTTAGCATTAGTGTTAGGGTGAGGGTTAGGGTGAGAGTGAGGGTTAGGGTTAGGGTAAGGGTTAGTGTGATGTTTAGGGTTAGGGTTATGGTGAGGGTTAGGGTTAGGGTTAGGGTTAGGGTGAGGGTGAGGGTGAGGGTTAAGGTTAGGGTTAGGGTTAGGGTGAGGTTTAGGTTTAGTGTGAGGGCTAGGGTGAGGGTGAGGTTTAGGGTGAGGTTGAAGGTGAGGGTTTTGGTTACGTAATTGTTAGCGTTATGTTTTCGGTGAGGTGTAGGGTGAGGGTGAGGGTTAGGGTGAGAGTGAGAGTTAGGGTTAGGGTGAGGGTTAATGTGATGTTTAGGGTTAGGGTTAGGGTTATGGTGATGTTTAGGGTGAGGGTGAGGATTAGGGTGAAGGTTAGGTTTAGGGTGAGGGTTAGGGTTTGGGTGAGGGTTAGGGTTAGTTTTAGGTTGAGGCTTAATTTTAGGGTTAAGATTAGGGTGATGGTTAGGGTGAGGGGTAAGTCTAGGGTTAGGATTAGGGTTAGTGTTAGGGTTAGGTTTATTGTAAGGGTTAGGGTAAGGATTAGGCTGAGGGTGAGTGTGAGGGTTAGCATTAGGGTGAGGGTTAGGGTTAGGGTGGGGGTGGAGGGTTAGGTTTAGGGTTAGGATTAGGGTAAGGTGAGGTTTAAGCTGAGGTTGACAGTGAGGGTGAGGGTGAGGGTTAGGGTTAGGGTTGGTGTTAGGGTGAGGGCTAGTGTGATGGTGAGGGTTAGGGTGAGGATTAGGTTAACGGTGAGGGTTAGTGTGAGGGTTAGGGTTAGAGTGAGTGTTAGGGTTAGCGTCAGGGTTAGGTTTAGGGTGAGGTTTGGGGTTAGGGTTAGGGTGAGGGTTAGGGTTAGGGTGATGTTTAGGGTGAGGGTGTGAGTAGGGGTGAGGGTGAGGTTTAGGGTGTGTGTGAGGGTTAGTGTTAGGGTAGGGTGAGGGTTAGGGTGAGGGGTAGGGTTAGGTTTAGGGTGAGGGTTAGGTTTAGTGTGAGGGTTAGGGTTAGGTTGAAGGTCTGGGTGAGGGTGAGGGTTAGGGTTAGTGTTAGTGTTAGGGTGAGGGTTAGGGTTAGGGTGAGGGTTGGGGTTAGGGTTAGGGTGAGGGTAGGGTTAGGGTGATGTTTAGGGTGAGGATGTGATTGATGGTAAGGGTGAGGGTGAGGGGTAGAGGTAGGGTTAGTGTTAGGCTGAGGGTGAGGGTGAGGTTGAGGGTTAGGGTTATGGTGACGTTTAGGGTTAGTGTGAAGGTTAGGGTGATGGTGAGGGTGAGGGTGAGGGTTAGGGTGAGGGTGAGGGTGAGGTTTAGGGTTAGGGTGAGTTTTAGGGTTAGGGTTCTTGTTAGGGTTAGGGTGATGATTAGGTTTAGGGTTATTTTAGGATTAGGGTTAGGGTTAGGTTTAGGTTGTGGGTGAGGGTGAATGTGAGGGTTAGGGTTATGGTTAGGTTGAGGGTGGGGGTGAGGTTTAGGGTTAGGATTACCGTTAGGGTTAAGGTTAGGCAGAGGGGGAGGGGAAGGGGGAGGGGGAGTTTTAGGGTTAGGGTTATGGTGAGGGCTAGTGTGAGGGCTAGTGTGAGGGTGAGGTTTAGGATGAGGCTGAGGGTGAGGGTGAGGATTTCGGTTAGGTAAGGGTTAGCATTATTGTTAGGGTGAGGATTAGGTTGTGGGTGAGGGTAAGTTTGAGGGTTAGGGATAGGGTGAGGGTTAGGGTCAGGGTTTGGGTGAGGGTTAGGCTTAGGGTGATATTTACGTTGAGGGTGAGGTTTAGGGTGAGGTTTAGTTTTCCGGTGAGGTTGAGGGTTAGGGTGTGGGTGAGGGTTAGGGTTAGGTTTAGGTTGAGGGTTAGTGTTAGGGTTAGGATTAGGGTGATGCTTAGGGCGAGGGTTAAGGTTAGGGTTAGGGTGAGGGTTAGGGTTAGTGTGAGGGTTAGGGTTAGGGTTAAGGTGAGGGTAAGGGTTTGGGTGAGGGTTAGGGTGAATGTGAGGGTTTGGGTTAGCATTAGGGTTAGGGTGAGGGTTAGGGTGAGGATTAGGTTTAGGGTTAGGGTTAGGGTGAGTGTTAGGTTTAGGGTTAGGGTGAGGGTTAGGGTGAGGTTTATGGGGAGTGTTAGGTTTAGTGTGAGGGTTAGGATGATGGTGAGGGTGAGGCTGAGGTTTAGTGTGAGGGTGAGGGTGTTAGGTTTTGGCTTAGGGTTAGGGGGAGTTTTAGGGTTAGGTTTAGGTTTTGGGTGAGGTTTAGTGTTAGGATTAGGGTTAGGGTTAGGGTTATTGTTAGCTTTTGGGTTAGGGTTAGGGTGAGGGTGAGTGTGAGGGTGGGGGTGAGGGTTAGGGTTAGGATTAGGGTTAGGGTTAAGCTTAAGCTGAGGATGACGGTGAGGATGAAGGTGAGGGTTAGGGTTAGGGTTAGGGTTAGGGTGAGTGCTAGTGTGATGGTGAGGGTTAGGGTGAGGGTTAGGTTGACAGTGAGGGTTAGTGTGAGGGTTAGGGTTAGGGTGAGGGTTAGGGTTAGGGTGAGGGTTAGGTTAAGGGTTTGGGTGAGGGTTAGGTTTAGGGTG